>NC_045426.1:139311645-139933034 GCF_902635505.1 Sarcophilus harrisii
GTCCATTTCTTTTTGTACAGCAAAATAATTGTTTGGACATGTATACATATATTTTATTTAACTTATACTTCAACATATTTAACATGTATTGGTTAACCTGCCATCTGGGGGAAGTGGTTGAGGGAAAGAGGGGAAAAGTTTGAACAAAAGGTTTTGCAATTGTCAATGCTGAAAAAATACGGATGCATATATCTTGTAAATAAAAAG
This sequence comes from Sarcophilus harrisii, assembly GCF_902635505.1. Taxonomy (NCBI): domain Eukaryota; kingdom Metazoa; phylum Chordata; class Mammalia; order Dasyuromorphia; family Dasyuridae; genus Sarcophilus; species Sarcophilus harrisii. The sequence goes on from NC_045426.1 coordinate 139,311,853, forward strand.
CTATAATATAAAAAAGACTAAAACCAAAGTACAAAGTTGGAAATCAATAAAAGATAAGATTGTCAAAAAAAACCCCAAAAATTCAATTAAACAAATATTTTATCATGAAGTCATGTTGGAGAATCCCAAAAAGCTTTCATATGAATAGCTGGTAATAAAGTCTGTAACCAGGTTAAGAAACTGAAGTTCTCATAAACTGATAAAACATTTGATATAGTATTTTACAGTTAACAACATGCTTTTGTTATAGCAACTCTGTGGTGTAAACATTGTTATTTCCATTTTATAGATGATGACACTGAGATTCAGAGAGACTAGGTAGTCATTCATTCAATTAGTATTAAAAATCAGGATTTGAACCCAGGGCTTCTGACTCCAAATTTAAGACTCTCTGCATACATAATCATATTTTTTTATTTACTGAATGTCATATTAACAATATTTACAGCAGTATCCTTAATTAATGCTACTTGGAAGCAAACCTTTAAAATGTGGGGAAAGGACAGGAGGTGTCTCTTGTCTCTAGAACTTAAAAAAAAAAAAACCCAGTATTTTTAAGAAAAACAAAACAAAACAAGCAAAAATAGTCTAAACAACCTAATATCTGGGTAGCTGTGTTTGGAGCCACAAGAGTTCCTGGAAAAGTGAAGAAAGCAGCATAAGAAGACACACAATATAAATAATTTCACTGTCTCCAGTTAATTTCCTTGATTTAAAAGCAATGATATTTCTGTTGCCTGTTCCCATGGTAATAACTTTCTACAGTGATAACCTTTTGCCTGAACCAAATTAAAGTTTTAGAAGTTTCAGGCCAAAAAAAATAAAGTGGACTGCAATGAAGGACTAAATTAACTCATAAAAACCCTATCATTGATTGTAAATGCCAAATACAAGACTTGTTGTTACAAAGGCTCCCTTTCACAGTTCTGAGTTGTGGATTTCTGTACACAGTCAAAGTAATGAACTTCATTTCAAGGGACTGCTCCTAAAAGTATGTACTTCATCAAATCACTGCCAAAAAAAAAGAAAAGTATAGCAGTGAAAAAGAGAAAAATGCTCTTCTCCCACAAAGTAGTCTGTGAAATATGGAAACATATTATGAGTACCTATAGGATTCATTATGTCTTCAAGTATCTCATAATTTTTTCTTAAATTTGAAAACCTCCATATTTTCATCATTCTATCCTAAAACTATGGTTTGTAAAATCTATTTGGGGGGTATAACTGCCGCAAATGATTTGACTCTTTTTCTGGTTTCTAATTTTTAAGTGTTAAGAATGGTCACTCAGTGCACCTGAGAGTATATTGGTCATAGACCTTACCACACTCTTCCTTGAGGAGTTATGTGCTAGGTTATTTATTGTTGTTGTTGTTTTTGCAATCCTGCCAGATTTTTTAATAGATCAGTCTTAAGACAATGACTCGGGAATATAGAGATTAAGTGTTTTTCTAGATTTACACAATTAATAATTGGCATAGTAGAAGGGATTTGAATCAGTCTTACTGATTGCAAGGTCAGCATTATCACTAGCACTTGAGGCATGGTTCCTAAATAATAACAATGATAATGCTAATACATGAATTTGCCTAGCACACTAATGGTTGCAAATAGTCTTATATGTAATTAAACAACTTTCCTCTCAACAATTCTGGGAAATAGTACTATTATTACCTCCATTTTATAAGTAGAGAATAGTGTTTCAGAGAATTTAAATGTCCAGTGTGGTACAACTAATTTGGATAGGCTTCCATCTCAGATGGTTTTGATAATACCAGCACTATTTGCAATACACTATATTGCCCCATAGGTCATAAACAAGGGCATGAGACTAGGACTAATAGAAATATTAGAGAAGGTCACAGATTGGTATACATATCTACAAAAACTAGTTTCATGAAAGTAACCAAGCTGTATCTTTAAGCCTGCAATTAACCATTATTATTTAGAATTAATAACTCTTTGACAATTATTTTGGGTAAGTAATAAAAATGTATTACAATGATAAATGTTAATAGTCATAATAATAATGGTATAAAATGGTTGTAATAATAATGGTCATAATAACAATAACATTAATATAGCAACTTAATGTTTGCAAAGGACTTTACATATATTATCTCATTTAATCCAAATAGCATTGTGAAGTTAGTATTACACATATTATCATCACCATTTTACAAATGAGGAAACTGAGGTTTAAAGAGGTAAACTGACTTGGCCTGGGTAATACAGTAAATATCAGAGGCAACTGTAGCCATGGGTGTTCCTCCAAATCTCCATCTAGACACTAGTAAAACACATAATCTTGATATGTTACTTAGGCAGTAAGATTTATGTCTATGTTCACATTCCATCATTGGAAAAGGAAAAACATAAAATAGCACAAAGTAGGTGAAAGGTGTGGGGGGGGTGTCAACTTCCAAGTAACAGTAACAGCTTGAGAGGACAGACAAGTATTATATTCTTGTGGGGGAGGGGGAGGGAATCGACTGAAACACTGTATAATGACAATTCAGTTGAAAAAAATTTTTAAAAGATTTTTAAAAGTCTGCTTCTAACAGAAAGGCATAAGCAATATACTTTCCCAATGAAAAATACTGATTCTTTGTTGTTATCACATTTGAAAAAGAGAAAAATATTTCTTGATTCCTTTAGAATTTTTTCCTCTGAAGTTGTGTTTCAACAAGACATCTTTATATTAAATAATAGCCAGAATTGGAGCTGATGCATTAAAGTACATTGTGATCCTTTGTAATTTAAAATTTTTTACCTTGCTTCAACTGACTTACCTAATAATTGCATTCTGCTGTAAACCAAGGCAATAGGAATATAAAAAGAAAACCATTTTAAACTTATTTTTGTCCAGGAGTGACAAATATGTCGGTATGACTTTATATTTGATGGCAGAGTCTCTCTCTCTCTTTTTTTTTTTCCTTGCCCAAATCAAAAAGGAATGATTTTTATTTTCTGTGACTTTGCCTTGATATGGAGGGTTTTTCAAAATAACTTTGAAGTTGGATGAAGTTGCATTGAATTGAATTCTGGTTATATAATGTATGATTATTCATTTTTAATGGTTGTGTTATTTGGAATGTGTGAATACTGTTACTTTGGTGCCTTCTTTGAAAGACTAATTTCATTGTTCTTTTTTTAGAATAATAACACTTCTGTTGAATGACATATCATTTAGTGCTCAGAGTAATACTTGGTGATTAAATAAAATATGGGTATGTTATACCCATGTGGCACTATTGATAAGAAGCGAGATATTGCAAATCTACAAATTTAAAAATATTTAATTCAGTTCAATTGTGGCCTCAGCTATTTCCATCCCACATCTAGTCTTCTCAAATTTATCTTCCTTTACGTGAATGAATGAATGAATGAATGAAATTAATAGGTGATTAAATGAATGGGATTAAATGCTAAAGATACAAATAAAAAATAAGACTTTCCCTATCTCTCAAAGAGCTCATAATTTAAGAGGAAGAGACAACACATGCAGCAGATTTCTGCTTTAAATCAGAAGGATAGATTATGATGGTCTTTAGGACATAACAGAAAAACAGATGATAACATATCTTCTTTACCATTATCTCCATTGATCAAATAAAATCAATTTCTACTATTTGACCACTTGACAATGTCAAGGACTTTGCTGTCAAAGACTTTCTTTTCTGGGTCTTCAGTAGTTACAATTGCTTAGGAAGCAGAGCAAGTAGCACTTTAAAAATTTTCCAGGTCTTATCTCCACAGAGATTGCTTTCCCAGATGATTACTCTGGGGATTGGGCTGAAGGCAGAACTAATTGTCAAGGGTTGGAGGCATTGTTACTCTGAATCTTTTGCTAAAGGATTTAGTCTGTGTCCCTCATAGTCTAAAGGAAGTTGATAGTAGTGGTGGTCTGACTCACCTGGCAACTGTTGCTTCATGTTCCTCCCTCTAAATGACTTTGCTTCTTCAGCTAGGATACCTTGTTTATATTGTAAGTAGCATTTGGTCATCAGTTAGCAGATATGCCTGGCTACTTTCTGACCCTGTATCATGACTTTGGAATTTGGGCTAGAATAGGACCACTATTCTGGGGTTTTGCTAGTCAAGGATTTTAAGTTTACCTGTTCATGGATGATAGGTAGTGTTCATGGTGGTGAGAATGTTGGATCCCTTCTCAGAAGTTGTACACCTAAATGAAGGCTTTGAGGGCCAGAATAAAATAAGAACCACTGTCCTGGAACTATTTGTGCTATATCTAGAACTCTTGTATTCAGAATCATAAGTGTTTTTTTTTTTTTTTCTCCATGGTCTTAGTGGAGATGTTGTCAAAGGTATTATGGTTTGACTTGTATGGTACATAATGCTTTTGTTTTTGATAAGTGTCTTACCACTCTCTACTGCCAGGGCAATGCTTACTTTACTTAAAATTGAAAAGCAAGATAAAATTAGGAAAATTCATTAATAGAGAATATTATCAACAACTATGGCTCCTACATAACTAGCTCTATCATATTTCATCTTTCCACCAAAATATGTAGCACTATGGCTCAGTGCTAATCTGAGTCCCAGCCCTGAATACTTTCTGGAGCATTGAAAACATCAAGAAAGCAACTTCCCCATCCCTATAGGAATGCTAGAGTTTTCATGTTTGAAAGAGCTGTATGGAAGCTTGTCCAAAAGGAGGGAATAAGAGATCTGCAGACACTAGAAGATTCTGGACTTCATTAAATCCCAAGTCAGATTTCAGCAGAGACAGTGAAGCCTTTTGGCTCTATTACTTCAGGACCTGAAGGGAGAGAAACCTCTCAAATACTCAAGAATCCTTAGCATGATATACCATTTTTGTGTGATTTTTCTTACCCCTTTTTCCTGTTTTCCCATCTCTGCAAACAGACAGAATTTCCTTGATCACAAAGACTTATAGAATTTATGGGAAATTGGAGAGATTCCTTATATAATTAAATAAACATTTATTAAGAGCTTACTATGAGAAAAGCACTGGGCTGGGTTCAGGAAACACAAATGAAAAATGGAATAGTTCTTTTCTCCAGGACCATACAATTGAAAGGAGAAAGAATAACTTGCTCATTATAATAAACATGAGAAAATAGCATGTGATAAGGACCAAGTTGAAGTCTAGACAAATTGTCCTGAGCAACATTATGGTAGGGGAACATTGCTTTAGTTGGGGGACGGGGAATTGTTAAGGGAAGAAGTACCAGAGAAAGCTTCATGGGGGAAGTAAAACAAAAGAAGAGTTTCAAAGAGTCAGACATGAGGAAGGAGTGTTTTTCAAGTATTTGACTGCAACTGCATGGGAATGGAAGACATAGGAATAATGAAAGCAGTTAATGTTCAGTTTGGTTGACTTGGAATTCAAATGGGAGTTAGGAAGTAATAGTATGTGGGGAAAGCTGAAAAGGTACATTAGAACCAGATTTGTGAATGAAAAGCATAAGGGCTGGAGATGCAAATAAAACAAATTAAGACTGGTTCTGCCTTCCAAGAACTTATATTCTAATGGAGGGGGAAACAAATATAGCAGAGAAATAAAACTGTGATAGAGATATGATCTGAGTATTCATAGAGATAGTGAATGGAATAGCACAATCAATTGACATACTCTTTCCAGGGTCAGTGGTCATGATTTGATTATAGTTCTCTGTTATTAAGGAGGGAGGATGGAGTATATATCCCATAGCAAGGCAGAAGATGTTAGTGGTAAGGAAGAGACTGATTGTAAAAGACTTTAAAATCTCCTAAAGAACCTGAGTTTTTTTTTAACAGAATCAGACATATAGGTTAGAAAGATTATCTTATCAGCTATATGAAAGATGGATTGAAGAGGAAAAAGGTCAAGCTGACTAGTTAGAAAGCTGCTTTAATAATAGTACAAGTGAGAGCTGATGAGGGACTGCACTCTGATGTTCTCATTATGAATGAAGAAGGAACAAATTCAAGAGATATTGTATAGGTAAAATCAACTGAACTTTGAAGTTGATTGGATGAGGAAAGTGAAAGAAAAGGAAAAATTAAAGATGATACTAAGACTTAGAGCCTAGGTGACAGAGATGAAAGTGCTTTTTCAATGCACATATCAAGTACTACTTCCTTTGGGAAGCCTATTCTAATCCTTATTTGTGTGCTATAATGCCTGCTATGATACTTGACAGCTAGAATGTCCTTTATTAAGTGCTTATTGAATGAATGAAGAATTAATCTTAAGAAAATTAATATTGTGGGCATGGGATCATATCTTATCCATATCTTTATTCCCCATAGTCTTAAGCATATTAGCTATAGTAAAATAGTCATTTAAAAAAGTTTTTATTGAATGAATCAATGAATGAAGGGTTTTTTTTTTGTTGTTGTTCACTTAAAAAAAACCCAGAAATATAAGTAATGAGTTTTACTACTAATACTTAAATCCAAACATTCTCACTATAAGTCAAGTAAACTTTATATTGTTTTTACATGGTCTGGAGCAGAGTGTGATTGTATTTCAATTAAGCATTGGGTAAAAAAAAATGATAATTACTAGAAAGCAACATGAAAAGCAACATGACTTCCCTAAGCCTGTTAGGCTGAACAAATCTAATTCCTATGTTGATAGAACTATTAAACTTGTAGATCAGCAGAATTCTTAGTATATAACATGTCTTGATTATATGCATGGTATGTGTTATGTATAACTAAATGACATATAAGGTTGATATACAATGTATATTTTATATTATATACTTAGTACATTTTATATTATATACATAGTATGGGACATCTAGGTGGCAAAGTGAATAGAGTATTGTGTCTGGAGTCAGGAAGACTCATCTGTATGACTTCAGATCTGACCTGGTTTCAAATCTGCCTCACACACTTACTAGCTCGGTGACCCTGGGAAAACTTAATCCTGTTCGCCTCTGTTTCTTCATTTGTAAAATAAGCTGGAGAAAGAAATAGCAAACCATTCCTCTATCTTTGCCAAGAAAACCTCAAATGGGGTCATGGAGAATAGGATGCAACAGAACAATGACTCAATAACAACAAAAAGACATATCTTGATTTTAGCAAAATATTTAATGATGACTTTCATAATAACTTATGGATACTGTAATGATACGTGGGTTAGATTTTATTAGATTGAATTATTGAAAAGATTGAGTAGTCATACTCAAATTATAAAATCTTTTAAGGCAGGTTTTTACTTTTTTTAATGCATACATAATAGAGGCCTAATAAACCTATTGTCATATAAACATGTTCAATAAAATGTGGTTGGGTACATCTTATTTATATTTATAAGTTCTTCAACAAGTCTTTGATAAAATTAGATTACATATGTAAAATTTTCTATATGTCTCACAACTCACTATGTGCCATACATTGTTATTATTAATGTTTATAAAACATATAGTAATCTAGAGATCTATCATTGACTCTATCATGTTGAATGTTTTATTTATGACTTGAATGAAGTATATGACTTAGGGAGATGTGATTTTATTGGTATAAAGATATTATATATATGTATAGATATATAAAATTATTAAAAATCCAGAGTTAATGCAGCAATTTGCCAAATCAAGATTCAATATTATTTTGACAGATTAGAGTTCTGGGATCAAATCAGTAGGATGAACTGTTAATGCTTTAATAAGTCTGGTAAGTAGGAACTATCTCACTGACACAAAGGATACAATCTTGCAATACTTTTATGAGTTGGTAAGCCAAAATATCCATCAGCTAGTGATCATCCTCTATTAAAATTTTGTATTTACTATAATGTCAGTAAACTGATTCTAGAAATCTTTAAAGTCTGTTAGGAATTGCTAATGTAGTCCACCTCAGCTAAAGATGAGATTTTAGAGAATCACTGTATTAGAAAATGTCAGGATCCTGCACTTGCTGATCACCAGGGTTAGATTGTTTGATCTAGCTGAATGTCTCGTTTCTCCCTCAATGGATGTGGGAAAAAATATAAAGTTCTGAATACAGACAGACAGACACCTACAAGTAGAGAATCTTGGAATGCTAAAATTTATTTACAGTAATTCAACACATTCCAGTTAATCATGAGCTCAGTATTCAAAGAGTGCTATATAACTGCTAAAATGCAATCAAGTACAATAATATAAGTTGTAGCAATCAACGGAAATAGAAACTAATCAATGAGCATTTATTGTCTACTTTGTTAGCCATTCTGCTATTCCCACTGAATACAAACAAAAATGAATAATGAACCAATACCTAATAACAAGGACCTTTCATTTTAATGGGGAAGACAAACATACATGTGTGTGTTTTTGGAATAATATAAAGTGATTAGATTTGTAAAAATGATAAAACACCTATAGTGTAGAAGAAAAAATATTAGAAGTTAGGGGATCAGGAAAGTCAAAGAGTGATGCTTGACTTGCATCTTGAATGAAAAAAGGGATTCCATGGGGAAGTCAAGAAAAAGTACATTCTAAGCATGGAAAATGACTAATACAATGATAGAAAGATGGGAAATGGGGAATGAGCAATAGAAAGAATGTTAGTGTAGCTTGAGAGTGTGGAAAAAAGAAGTAATATCCAATGATGTTAGAAAACAAAATTGGGGATGGGTTCTGAAATGCTTTAAAAGCTAAACACAAGCTTTTAATTTTATCTTAGAAGTAATAGCAAGTAATTAGAGATCATTGAATGAGATCATTATCCTTCCTAAGGCTTCTCTTTCTAAAAAAACTTTAATTTCACCCCTTCCCATTTCTTTCTTTTTTTTTTCTCTTTTTTTGAGAAGAAATTGAGGTTAAGTGATATGCTCAGCCCACAAAGTTAATAATGTTAAATGTCTGAGACCACATTTGAACTCAGGTCCTGACTCCAAGACTGGTGCTCTCTTCACTGTACCATCTAGCTGCCCCACCCCTTCCCATTTCTCCAGAAAATTACAATCTCGATTTTCAACCTCTCCCTCTTTACTGATTCCTTCTCTACTGCCTTCAAATATTCCCAAATCACTCTCATTTTAATTTTTACAAAATAATCTTAACTAGACTCATATGATGAGGTCCTGAGAAGTATGTGCAGTTGGCAGAGAAAGACTGAAGTATTGATGGAATTACTAACCACCACCACCACTATCTGTAGCAGAAAAAGTCACACTCATTTTGAAGGAAATCATTTTGATAGCAATATGTAAGATAACTAGAGTGGTAAAACACTTGAAATACCTGAGCTAGTTGGAAGCTTGTGGCAACAATCCAAGCAAGAGGTGATGAAGACATGAATTAAGGCGGTAAATGTATGAGCAGAGAAACGGGGTTGGATGTTAAAAGCAGAAATAGCATATCTGGCAACTAATTAGATTTGTGAGCTAAAGGAGATTAGGAATTTAAGATATTGCTAAGACTATCCAAAAGACTGGAATAATGATGTGTTTTTTAAATAGAAAAAAAAGAGAAGTTTGGAAAAGGAAAGGATTTATAGCAGAAAAATAATAGATACATTTTGGACATGTGCATTTGAATTTTCACTAGGACATTCAGTTTGAAATATTCCATAAGTGATGAAAAACTGAGACTCAGGAAAGAAACAGGGTATACATGAATGTATCTATATTTATATGTGGGTGTGTCTCACCTTTAGTGTTAAATCTAATGGGAAAATCTGTGGGAAATAAAATTACCAAGAGAGAATAGAGAGGGAGCAGAACAGAGCATCTAAGATAGAACTTTGGTGTATTCCTCATATGGAAAACAACCTCAAATGGAAAACAATTTGAGAAAATGCAATTGGGAAATAATCCATTTAACCTCAGGGATCTGACATAACTCATATTTCTGAATGGACATAACAAGACGGGGCTATCCATGACTTCCACAGAGGGTAGGATCAGTAGGCTAAATTGATCTCCATCAGTACCCTTCTCTGCTACAGGTAGTGTTGATGGTGGTTAGTAATTCCATCAATACTTCAGCCTTTCTCTGCCAACTGCACATACTTCTCAGGACCTCATCATATGAGTCTAGTTAAGATTATTTTGTAAAAATTAAAATGAGAGTGATTTGAGAATATTTGAAGGCAGTAGAGAAGGAATCAGTAAAGAGGGAGAGGTTGAACATCGAAATTGTAATTTTCTGGAGAAATGGGAAAGGGTGGATGGAGCAGCTAGATGGTACAGTGAAGAGAGTACCAGTTCTGGAGTCAGGACCTGAGTTCAAATGTGGTCTCAGACACTTAACATTATTAACTTTGTGGGCTGAGCATATCACTTAACCTCAATTTCCTCTCAAAAAAAAAGAAAAAAAGTAAGAAATGGGAAGGGGTGAAATTAAAGGTTTTTTTTGAAAGAGGAGAAGCCTTAAGAAGGATAATAGTTACCTCTTTAACTGATACTGAAGGAAAGGATGACAAATGGGAAGATGACATTAAAGGTTTTGAAATGTAGAGAATGGGAAAAGCAAGATCTCACACAATTGGGTATAAATTTCTCCGCAAATAAAAGACAAGATAGGACAAGGGTAGGGAAAAGTTTAGAGGCTTGAGGAGGGAAAATGAGGTTTTTGGAATCTCTGATGAAGGAGATATGTAGTCAATTAGAAGGAATAAAAGGATCCCATTCTGTGGTAGATGATGTGAATGATGGAAGTAATCAATTTGGGAAGAAATGAATAATAATAGGACAAAAGTGAGAGGTATTTAAAAACAAGCATTCTTATAAAATTGAAATGGTGAACTATAGTGTTGAGAAAGGAAAAGGATGAAAATGAAATCAGAGCAGTTTCCTCCCTTCACCTAGCCTATCCCCAATTCAAAGTAAAATAAAATTATTTTGTTTTGTTTTCTAGGAAAAATTGGATATTGTAGTTTGTCTTCTTAGTTCACAGAAGGATTAAACTGAGGTCCTGGAAGATGATAATACTTGAACAGGATCCTACAGTAAAATGATAAAGCAAGTGAACAAGTTGAGCTATTCCCAAGGGATATATAGGCCTCAATGAGGGAGAAAATAAATATAGGAGGAATGGAAGGACTTATAGTCAGATAGTGGAAGGAAAATGTTTCTGATTAAAAATGCAGAACACTTGATGGTAATGGGAGATGCAGTGTGACTGTCTCTATGTGTGACTGAGATAAAGTGAAGAAGTTTATGGGATGTAAGAAGTTGAAAAATTGGAAGTTAGGGAATTTTGAAGGAACAACATGGTAGTGTAACTAGCATGAATTGTGCTTTTTATTTTACAATATATTTGTTTTATTTCTTTGATTCAAAAAGCAGAAAATAAATAAGCAAGAATATATATCACAAAAGCAATGAGAATGCTCAAAAATTATGTACAAATATTTGTAGGTTACTATACTTTAAAAATATTTTTCACTTAACAGACATTTGTTTTCCACTAAGACCACCCAATTAAAAAATATATGTTATGTTTTCTAGGAGAAACTTCGGATAATATGAAGTTTATTCCCCCAGTTTATAGAAAAGTTGTTGCACCATAGTTCCCTTCAAATTGTTCTGCCTCAGTTCCTAATTGTTCTGCCTCAACCCGCCCTGGTTGCAATACTAGCCTTTACTCCTGATCATTAGAATTGATATAATTTAGGGCTGGCTACGCTAAGATTATAAACTGTATGTGTTTAATCCAGAAAAGGAGAAAAGATCTTCTATCTTAGACATCATGACCCCAGACCTTCCCTACTTATCAGAATGTCTGGTGCCTCCCCTTATTCTGTCTTTGTTCTTCTTGATCCCAATTTATCAGAATGTGCAGTGCCTCCCCCTACCCTATAAGAACTGGATTGATAGTCCATTCCCTCTCTCAGTGTTTTGACTCCACATCTGCCTCGATCTACCCCTGTGACTTGGAGCCACGTGAGTATATATACTTCATGGGAAACACACATTAGCTGCTGGATTCTTGGAGACAATAGTCTCATTCAGCCCTAGGATCAAATCATGGATCCATTTGGTCTCAGCACAATCTCTCCCTCTCAAATAAAATATTAAAATTCTCTATATCTATCTTGCCCCAGTTTCTCCAACATTACAAAGTGAGATCAAGAAAAGTAATTAATTTTACTTGCCCAAGTTCACACAATGAAGTGATTGCAAAGTTAGGGTTATTATTAAGATCATCTTCTATCCAGTCTGGTTCTTTCCAGGAAACCAAGTAAGTCCTATCATATTCTGTGTCAGTCAGATATTATACTTTGGAAATCATATTTTAGATGGACATTTGCAAACTATAGTACAACAAAGGGTCAACAAGATATTGAGGGGGCTGCAAATCATACCCTTAGAAAAATATTTTGGAGGAGCACAGGATGTTCAACTTGCAAGAGATTAAAATTAAGTTAGTAAAGAAATGAAACATCTACTATGGGTCAGACATTGTGAAAATCAAATGACAAACATTATCCCATTTAATCCTCACAACCATCTGAGATAGAATTCTCTTATTCCCTCCATAATACAGTTGAGGAAATTAAGGTAGATACTAATTAAGTGGCTTGCCCAAGTTCAAACAATTAATAAGGACCCAAGATCAAATTTGAACTTGGGTCTTCTTAAATCAAGCCAAATGCTATCTCTGTCCCTAGGCTTAATGTTAAGATAAGACTTAATGACGGTATTCTCATATTTGGCTTTGTTCTCCTTAGCTTCAGATTTCAGAATGAAGAACAATAGGCAGAAAGAACAAAAAAGTAATATTTTTGATTCATATTAATGAGATCTTTAACAAAAACAATTAGATCTACCTTCCAAAGGGAATAGATTGCCTCATTAAATAACAATAGTCCTATCCCTGGCAATGTTTAAGCATTTGGATGTTCTTAGTGTTAGTGGAATGGATTCATGGAATGAATGAGATGATTCCTTTTCATCTCTAGGATTCTATGTTTCTTGTTTACTTCAGAAATTGATAGTTCATCTTGGTCTTATACCTAGGTTTAGAGATTTATATTTCTTTGTCAGAATCAAGGATTCACAGTATATCTAAGTTGAAAGAGTTCTCAAAGGTAATTTCTTCTAATGAGCTCACCTGAACAAGCATTTACCTATCAACATAACTTTTGCTATTTGACTTAATAGCATGTTTTAAAATATATTTGAATACTATTTTAAGAAAAATCATAACTCTTAAGCTATCTACAAATTCTAAATTAAAGAGCTAAAATTATGTACATTTGAGTAACATTTAATTTGTACTCTATTAAATAATTTAAACTCAAATAGTCAGTTTAAACATATTCAATTTAAATCCAAGAAAAATATCATTCCTCTTTCAGGTTTTCACATTCTAATATCTGTTGCCAGGCATTCTTTAGGAATAGAGAATAGAGTCCATTTATAAAGAGCTAGTGAGATTTTATGGCTTTCAGCCAATTCTTAGATGTGTTATCATTGCTGTCTCCTTTTTGATGTAATCTGTATCCAGACTCTCAAAAAGCATGGGATCTAATCAAGTAGCAACAAGCAGATATGTGGGAGATAATAGACACAAGACATATAAATTCCTGACTACCTCTTTCAGAAGGTCAGCATACAGAACTATACCAAAGGAATATAGAGGAGAGCACAAAGGTGCATCACCTCACTACAAATAAGCCACTATAGTGCACCCCGGGGTTTTCTTGACTATTTATTCTCATTCTCTTCCAATCACTGTATAGTAAATTTAACAAAGAATGAGCCAACATTGATAATTGTATACCAGCATTAGATATATTAGTGGTTTCTCTTTGTAGTGGCCAGAAACTGGAAACTGAGTGGATGCCCATCAGTTGGAGAATGGCTGAATAAATTGTGGTATATGAATATTATGGAATATTATTGTTTGGTAAGAAATGACCAACAGGATGATTTCAGAAAGGCCTGGAGAGACTTACATGAACTGATGCTGAGTGAAATGAGCAGGGCCAGGAGATCATTATATACTTCAACAACAACACTATATGATGACCAATTCTGATGGACCTGGCCATCCTCAGCAATGAGATCAACCAAATCAGTTCCAATGGAGCAGTAAAGAACTGAACCAGCTATGTCCAATGAAAGAACTCTGGGAGATGACTAAGAACCATTACATGGAAATAATGGTTTGGTCATGTATACTTATTGTGTATCTAATTTATATTTTAATATATTTAACATCTACTGGTCATCCTGCCATCTAGAGGAGGGGGTGGGAGGGGAAGAGGGGGAAAACTGGAACGAGAGATTTGACAATTGTCAATGCTGTAAAGTTACCCATACATATAACCTGTAAATAAAAGGTTATTAAAATTAAAAAAAAAGACATATTAGTGGTTTATTCTAAATAATCTCTCTCTCTCTCCCTTTTCCTTCACTCCCTCTCTCCCCATTTCTCCTCCTTCCCTTCCCGTTTCTCTCTCCCTCTCTCCCTCTCCCCCCCTCTCAACACAGATATGAATGGAGGCCTTATGTGTGTTCTTCTACATTTGTAATCATTTCTACAAATAGGCAATGGATGAAAAACTTTTGAATTATTTCAGTAGCTTTGATTTCTCAGAACACTATGATGATCAATTATTTGTCTATGGCAATAAAAGCTACAGCAAAAACATGGATGGAAAGGGAAGATTCCATTAGGTGTCTATTGACTATCAGCTAGATGGAATAAATGGCCATTCATGATGATGATGATAATGATGAAAGCACTATACTCTGAAATGGCATTAAACAAACAAATAAACAAATAATGAAATGATTGAGGAGCTCATGGAATTGTTAGAAAAACGAGACAAATGTAAATGTCTTAGAATTCCTAGTTTCCTTCAAGATTCATTAACTCAGTTTAAGTGCCACCTCCTTTCCTCATGTATCCAGATGTCACTGATTTCCCCCCCCATTGTTTTATATCATATTTATATGTGTTTCTATATGTACTTATACAATGCATTTATACATATTTTACACATATACATATAATATATATTTATATAATGCATTTCTACATGTGCATACATATGTACATACATATATGTGCACACATGAAGTTATGTTGTTTTTATTATACATACACATGAATATATATGAATACCTACATACATATATACATACATAGTCTCCTCTGGCTAGTCTGAAAATTCTTCAAAGGTAGCAACTGTTTCATTTTTCTTTTTGAATCTCCAGCTTCTAACATAGTTTGTGACACAAAGTAGGCAAAGAGTGAATGAAAATGTATGAATGAATGAAAAAAAAATTTCTAAATATTTACTAAGTGCAAAGCAGCGTGAAGTGTTAGGAATACAAAAGCAAAAAAAAAAATACACTCCCTTTTGAAAATTGAAGGAGTATATATTCTAATGGGAGATGCAATATACAAAAAGAAGTGGTGGCTGGGGAAGGAAACTTTGGTCCAGAAATTTCAGATAGTGAATGGAACTATAAATATACTCTTGTAAAGAATAATAAGAGAGTTGGTTTAATTCTGATTCCTCATTGCGGGGCAGGATGGCTGGTGAGTGAGATGGGGTAAGATCTCTCAAGACAGTTGTGAAAATCGAGTAAGGTGTCATTTACCCCAGAGTTTGAGTAGACCTGAAGGTCCTTGAACATTGACTCAAGGGCATACCTGAGTTCCCTTCCTATCCTCCCATGACATCATTTTTTCCCTACTTTGATCCAGTATGGGCAACTATTTACTTATTGGCCAAGTTCAATTTCTTGTGTAGTTCTCATGTTTAGAAGGTAAGACCTTCAGCCAATGAAGATGATGGTCAGTGGTGGGGTAGGGGTATTAGCGATAGGGACTATTTAAAATGTAAAACCTGTCCAAAAGGTGCCTCCTCCTTTCAATTGTTGCTTGATGGGAGGGATGCCTGCTTCTTGTGAGAACTTACAATAAACTTTTGTTTTGCTCATAGAGATCTCTCCAGCTTTTTATTAAATGGTGACCACTCACCATTCTGAGCCACACACATGTTATTTGAATGAAAAGTGAAGCAAGATTGAAGGTCTTCCAAAAATAGGGAGAAAAGTAGACTTTGATAACAAACAGTGAAGCAAAGAAAGGAAGAATACAATTTGGTAATGGAAAATGAAAAATAAATGTGGTTTAAATAGGAAGATCTCTGCAGAATTTTGATTCAACATAGGTTACAGTATTGAGTAAGCTACGGATATGTGGAGGGCAGAGAGAGGGACTTTTCAGACTTGGTGGGGATTACTAGAGGATTTGATTAGGACCCTATTATAGAGTGTTTCGATTCAATCTCAGGGGTCCTCAAACTTTTTAAATAGGAGGCCAGTTCACTGTCCCTCAGATTGTTGGAGGGCCGGACTATAGTAAAAACAAAAACTTTGTTTTGTGGGCCTTTAAATAAAGAAACTTCATAGCCCTGGGTGAGGGGGATAAACATCCTCAGCTGCTGCACCTGGCCCGCAGGCGTAGTTTGAGGACCCCTGATGTTCAGATTTTATTAGGTAGAGAGCAGAGCCATAGTAAGAGAATTTTAAAGGATTGATTTCAGCATCAGGAATATCTGGATGCAAAACCTGCCTCTGATATAGTCTATGAGGCTTGGATGTCATGCTCCCCCTCTAAAAATAGTTTGTCTATAAGTTCCCCACAAGTTGTTGATCTGTATCACATGAAGTCATGGATTGAGACTGTTATAATTCTCACCCCCTGTTAAAAAAAAAAGGTAAAAAGATTAAGGATTCTTGATGAAGTGAGTGATATAATAGCTATTTAAAAATAAATATCATTGTAGGATAAATTACAGTAGATAAGCATAGGTGAATATAGGAAGAAATTTAGGAGATTGTTATAGTTAGCCAGGTATGAAGTGACACAGCCAAACCTAGAATTGTATTAGTGGAAAGAGGGAGGAATGGGCAAATCTGACACATTTCAAAGGACTAAGCAGGAGGACATGGTAATAGTTTATACATAGGAGATGGAGGGGAGGAAAGAGAGAATCAAAAATGACCCAGATTTTGAGTCTGGGAGACTGGAAGAATAGTAGTGTCCATGATAAACAGGGGAATTGAAATAGGAAGCCAGAATGATATAAGGGTAATGCACAATATTTCCTTCAGGCTATTTCTGTTTACAGTTGGAAAACACTATGGAAGAGTAAAGAACAAAATGAAAAGAGAAAAAGTATAAGCATGAGAATAAAATTCCTCTAGTTGGAAAAGAAAAAGTAGTAACTACCTTTAGCAAAGCTCTCTTTCTCTGAGTTTGCAGCAAAAGCATAGAATTCTGCAGAGGTGAGATGAGTTATAGGAGTTTTAATACAGAAAAGTGTGCATGTTATATGTGTGTGTGTGTGTGTGTGTGTGAAAGAGAAAGAATGTTTTACAGGGGCTTATATGTTTCTTAGGAAACATCCCTACTAATCATATAAAAGTGTTTATAATAATATGTAATAATAAGAGAGATAAATGAAAACAAATGGAATTAAAAAGAGTCATGGCATGTTTCTGGTTACTAGAAATGACCTGTTATATTATCTTTTCATTTCTTACCATTGATTCAGTTTGGGCCCAGGAAATATACTTGACAGGTAAACTTCAAAAGATCAAGTGTGCCCGTATCAAAATGCTTGCTCTTATTGTCAATTCCTAAAGAGGAAGTAGAACTTATTTTTTTTCTTGAGGATTAGTATTGTGTATGTTATGCCACAGTTCTCAGTTTCCATAATTATTGTGACCCAGTCCTGACTCAGTTTCCCTGCTTCTCAGTCCTGCAAAACCTCCCCTCCCTCTTTATCAAAATATCTTATAAAGATAAAAGATCTTATGTTTTAGAACAGTGGTTCTCAAATTTTTATTCTCAGTGTCTTTATACTAATAAAAATTATTAGTATCTGCCCCAAGAATTTTTGTTTACATAGATTATATTTATAGATATTTATCATACTAAACATGAAAACTAATTTTGAATTTGTAGACCTTCAGAGAGGCTTTTAGAGACCCCAAGGCTACTCTGGATCACACTTTGAGAACCACTGTTATCAGAATACCTCTCTCCAACCCAAGCTACCAGAATGTCAGATACCATTTTACCAAGATGCCTCTCCCCATGTCCAGTTGCCACCCCCAATTATGTCATCTCATATCTGGAGGCTCACCTTACCCTGTCAGAGTCCTGTTCCCACTCTCAGCACCCTGACTCTGCCCCCACTTCAGTCTACCTCCTGAGTCTGAGCAATGTGTATATGTGTCATTGAGAACTCTCATTGTTTGATGGATTCTTGGAAACAATAGTCTCATTCAGCCCTGGGACCAAACCATGGATCCATTTGGTCCCAGTATATCTCTCCCATTTAATAAATTATTAAATATTCTCTAATCTCTATCTTGCTCAGTTTCTCTGGCATTACATATAAATCTTTAAGATATCTTTCAAATACATTTCTCTTCATAGGTGCCCAATGCAACATGATTAGTTTTAATTATGTTATTTACAAATCAAAATTTATATTACTTGTGGCATTTTGGAGAAATTTTTTCCAATGATGGAATTTAATAGTAGGCTGAACAGATATATTTGGAAATTTACCTTTTTTATGTGATAGAATACATTATTTATTTCTTTATTTTGAAGTTCTAAAGTCAGGTCATCTTTCCTTATATAAAATAAGCTTCCAGTAACATTTCACTCCCACATTTTGAAAAATAAGCTACTTGGAAATCCGAAAAACAGATGAGAATATAGATCAAGTTAAAAATAATATTTACCCTGTTAAAATAAATCTTAGAAAGTCCATAAATTTGGACTTACAAAGTCCAAAATTCATGTATTTTGCTAAAAGAGTATTCCTTAGATACTCTGTAAAATACTATTTATTCTTATTTTATAAACAATTTTGACAACCTCAGGAGGAATAAATTTTCCAGGAGGAGTAAATGATGGTATACTAATAGCATCAAGGAATGATAAAATGATTCAAAAAGTAGCAGATTGACATACCATTTCCTTTCCAGGAATAGTGGTAATATTGACTAGATTATGCCTAGAGCAAGAGTTGTAAACCTGAGGTAGAAGTAGATATAAAAGTTGGGTCACAGAAATTTGGACTGAGTGGATGGGATGGGATGCATGGTGAGCTTTAGCTTGCTATAGTGGGTTAGGTGAGTTTGTATTCATTAGCTGATCAAAACAACATGACCCAAGGTGGTGCCTAAATTGAGTAGATTAATGTCTGTAGACAATAGAAGCATGATTTCTAAAGATCTCATGGGAGGGATATACTTCTAGATGGGGAGAAGTAGGTCATCAGCAGAAAAGTGGTAAAATGATTAAGGTACATTGCTGACTATATAAGCCATCTGACAAAATACTCAATTAGAACCATAGAGAATATTAGAATTGGAAGGATCTTAGAGATAATTTTGTTCAACTCTGTGATTTTATAGATGAAGAATTCTAGAGGTGAAATGGTATACCAAGGTACATAATTATTAAATGGCAAAGCTAAAATTTAATTAAGGTCCAGGATAATTTTCCTTTGCTGCTTTTTTTACTCGGGGTGACATATCTAAAATGTGCATTTGGGACTTTCATTTCCACAAATATGAATCCATTGATTACACTAATGACTTTATCTAAGACCCCACTCAGTGTCTCATACACAGTGCACTTCTAATTTCTAACTTTGTACCTTAGTTTTCTGTACTTCCTTTTTCTCTACGTTAGATAACTACCAAATGATTTAAAACCAAAACTTCACAATTTTAATAAATATGTCTGAGAAATTTCTATTTTCTTCTACAACTTGTGTGCTTTCAACTGAAGATTTGTAGTGACTACTTTTAATAGGTTATCATGCTCTGCCTTTTTTTTAACTGTAATCTGCCATGGAAATTCAATTACTTAAAATTAAACCTTGTGGTTTCCAGTGACCCAAAGTCTGGAATAGCCATGATCTTAAATTAACATGGGTTGTTTCTTAACATGGGATCCCTCATTATATGCTAAGTACTGTTTGGAAACTACATTTTCTCAATTGCAAGTGCCCTGTATTATTTCACAGCCTCTAGTGCAGAACAGCCTATATACTAGGAATCTAATATGGTTTTTCAGATAATTTCAAATGATTGAGATCTACCTCGCCTTCTAAAATTCTCAGTCCAAGGGAACAAGGAATATTCTCTGAATAAAGACAAACAACAAAAAGCATCTAGTTTCTGATGCTACATGGGAGAAAAAATTTAAAGCTATAATGAGTACAAAAAAATCTGCAGAATACAAAGATGTTAGCTCTTTTATAAATGTTGTTTAAAAAATTCAGTCTATTTATGACCAAAGCAGAACTAGAGATCATTACTGATCACAAAATAGAAAATTTCGATTATACCAAACTGAAAAGTTTTTGTACAAACAAAACTAATGCAGACAAGATTAGAAGAGAAGCAATAAACTGGGAAAATATTTTTACAGTCAAAGGTTCTGATAAAGGCCTCATTTCCAAAATATATAGAGAATTAACTCTAATTTATAAAAAATCAAGCCATTCTCCAATTGAAAAATGGTCAAAGGATATGAACAGACAATTCTCAGATGAAGAAATTGAAACTATTTCTAGTCATATGAAAAGATGCTCCAAGTCATTATTAATCAGAGAAATGCAAATTAAGACAACTCTAAGATACCACTACACACCTGTCAGATTGGCTAAGGTGACAGGAAAAAATAATAATGATTGTTGGAGGGGATGTGGGAAAACTGGGACATTGATGCATTGTTGGTGGAGTTGTGAACAAATCCAACCATTTTGGAGAGTAGTTTGGAACTATGCTCAAAAAGTTATCAAACTGTGCATACCCTTTGATCCAGCAGTGTTACTACTGGGCTTATATCCCAAAGAGATTATAAAGAAGGGAAAGGGACCTGTATGTGCACGAGTGTTTGTGGCAGCCCTTTTTGTAGTGGCTAGAAACTGGAAACTGAATGGATGTCCATCAGTTGGAGAATGGCTGAATAAATTGTGGTATATGAATATTATGGAATATTACTGTTCTGTAAGAAATGACCAACAGGATGATTTCAAAAGGCCTGGAGAGACTTACACGAACTGATGCTGAGTGAAATGAGCAGGACCAGGAGATCATTATATACTTCAACAACAATACTATATGATGACCAGTTCTGATGGACCTGGCCATCCTCAGCAAGAGATCAACCAAATCATTTCCAATGGAGCAGTAGTGAACTGAACCAACTATGCCCAGAGAAAGAACTTTGGGAGATAACTAAAAACCATTACATTGAATTCCCAATCCCTATATTTATGCCCACCTGCATTTTTGATTTCCTTCACAAGCTAATTGTACAATATTTCAGAGTCTGATTCTTTTTATACAGCAAAATAATGTTTTGGTCATGTATACTTATTGTGTATCTAATTTATATTTTAATGTATTTAACATCTACTGGTCATCCTGCTATCTAGGGGAGGGGGTGGGGGGTAAGAGGTGAAAAATTGGAACAAGAGGTTTGGCAATTGTTAACGCTGTAAAGTTATCCATGCATATAACCTGTAAATAAAAGGCTATTAAATAAAAAAAATTTTAAAAAAATTCAGTCTATAGCTTCCTTTGAGTTTTATTGAAGATACTTATAAATATATAAAGTATATAAAGTATATAAAGTTCCCAATGTTTAGATTTAAAATATTTTTTCCTCTTAAGGACATACCCATCTAGTCATAAATGTAAACAAGAATTCTAAAGTCAATATATGTAAGAAATATGATGAATATGGGGGAAAGAATATTGGATTTGGAATCACATGACCTCAATTCAAATCAGAGCTCTGCCACTTATTACCTAGGTAAGTAATTTAATTTCTCTAGGCCTTGGCTTCTTTATAGTTTTTTTTTTTTATTCTTTGAAATGAAGGGGCAGACTAGATCAATACATTAACAAGAATGATTTTTAAGTGCTTACTATGTTTCAGATACCATGTTAAGCACTGGCGACACAAATACAAAAAAAATAAAAATCATATTCTCAAGAAGCTTACATTTTATCAGAGAAGATAAATTCTAGGATATTAATACTCATTACTTGGTGATGTCTTCTTCTAAATCTTTATTTGTTCTATATTATCCTTTTTATTTGGCTTTTCCCTGACCCTGAGTCTCATATTTCCAACTACCAAGCATCTTGACCTGAATGTCTCATACAGATCTTAAAATCAAAATGTACAAAATTGAACACATTATTCTAGCTACAAATCCTCTTCTCTACCGAAATTTCCTATTGCTATGCAAGATAACAACCTCCCCCCCTGTAACCTGGGTTCTGAGATTAGCAACCTGTTATCCCAGACACCTCCTTCTTTCTTATGTCCTATATCCAATTTGTTGCTGAGTCCTGTCAATTTTCCTTTTACAATATCTCTGGCATAAGTCTTCTTCTCTCCTCTGGCAAGACTACCTCCCTTGTGCAGGCCCTCATCATCTTATGTATAGAGTACTGCAGTGCCTTCTGGTTGGCCTCCCTTAACTCAAGTCTCTCAGTTTAGTCCAGTCTGCACTCAGCTCTCAAAATGATCTTCCTAAAATATAGGTTTAATTATACTACCAACCCTCCCCAACCCCCTAATTCAATAAACTCCAGTGGCTTCCTATAACTATCAGGATCAAACATAAATCTTACTGACATACAAAATCATTAATAATCTGTTTCTCCCCCTCCATTTCTAGTATCCTTTTATCTTTCTCATATTCTTTCCACAAGACATATCCCAACTCCATGCATTTTCATGGAGTTTCCTCCATACATGAAGAAAGAATACTCTTTCTTCAATGCTGCCTCCTGGTTTTCCTGGTTTCCTTTAAGTTTCAAATTCTGCAAGAAGCTTTTCCCAATCCCTCTTAATGCTAGTGCCTAGACCAGGAGTGCTCAAATTTTTAAAATAGGGGACCTGTTCACAGTCCCTCAGACTATTGGAGGGTGGGCCTAGTTTAATAAAAACAGAAACTTTGTTTTGTGGGCCTTTAAATAAAGAAACTTCATAGCCCTGGTTAAGGGGGATAAACATCCTCAGCTGCCGCATCTGGCCCACAGCTGTAGTTTGAGGACCCCTAGACCTAGGCCCTAGACTCTGATGACTGTCTTCAGTTTATCCTATCTATGTCTTCCTTGCATATTGTTTCCTCCATTAGTCTCTCTCTTTAAGAGAATGAACTGTCTCTTACCTTTATATCTATATCTATATATACATATATATACACACACATATATGTATATATATGTATGTATGTATGTATATATGTATGTCTCCCAGTGCTTAATACAGTATCTGGCACATAATGGCTAATTAATAAATACTTATTGTCTCTGTGATTTTCTAATCTATTTTATTATCTTTTCAAAATTGTTACTATGTTGATAAAGAAAACTAATATAGGAAACTGGATCTCAATATTATTAATTCATCATTTCTTTATCATTATTGTGCTTATATTGTTAATTGCAATCTTTCCAAATTGAAAGAAGTGATACTACTATGTGAAATGTATATGAACACTGCAATAATAACTTATTTCAGAAAATGAGTAATAATTAGACACATAACAAATCACTGCAGAAAAAACCTTGAGTCAGATATATTGAATTAAAATAATCTGCAGCTCTAAGACAGAGATATAGGAGACCTAAGGAACATGCTTACTCATTATTATGCATAAAATGGTAATTTATCTGCCCCCTTAAGAAGGAGGAAAATCACAATGTCAAGTTCAAGCTGTGATGTCTAGTTAACACTGTGCCTTGAATGCATTCTTGAGTGCTTTCTTAGAGAAACCATTTAGATCCTAGTGTGGGGAACCAAGGGAGAGGTCTAAGGAGAGCATGCTAGCCATGAGGGTATAAATGAGTTTCAGGAAAGTGCTTTGTGGTAGACAAATGAAAGGAAGATAATTGTTGTTGCTATTGTTTTTGTTAATTATTATTATTATTAATACTATTGCCAGGGCAGCTAGGTGTTGCAGTGGATAGAGTATCAGGCATAAATGCAGGAAGACTCAAATTCATGAGTTCAAATCTTATTAACTATGTAACTCTGGGCAGGTTGCCTCAGTTTCCTCTGGAATGAGCTGGAGAATAAAATGGCAACCACTCCATTATCTTTTTCAAGAAACCCCCAAATTGGGTCACAAAAAACTGGTTATGACTGGAGGACTAAACAACAAGAAAATAGCAACAATATTACTGTTATTAGGGGCAGTGAATAGGGAATGATCCTCAAAAGCAAGAGGGCCTGGGTTCAGTTTCTGCCTGTGAAACATATTGTGTGTGTGTGTGTGATTTTGCACATTGCTTAATGACCCAATGATCTAAGCAGCTCTTTAAGATTGTAAATTTCAGGGAACATACTGATCTATAATGGTAAAGGAGGTTCCCTCACATAAGAGTTCCTTTCCAGGTGTGTCAAACTCCTGGCCAGCTGCATGAATCCCAAACCTTCTGATTAAAAGATATCCTTAGCAAAAGGAAATGCTTAGCAAAATAAATAAAAATATGCTACCACACATGATATTAATTTGTAGTTTTCTAAGTTAATATGTGACTTCCAATTTTCTATTTTAGTATGACACCTTGCCTTATGCCAATGAAGTATGCACAATAAGTGGACACAATAAGGTCCACTTATATAGGTCTTGGTCCTATCACTATTATTTTTGACTCAACTATAATTACCTCAAAACAAAATCACTGCTGAACTTCTTCTTTCACTGTTGAGGAAAGAAAAAGGGGAAAAGGATAGAAAGGCAAAGAGAATGTACATCACTACTAGGGCAAGGAAAAGTCAGTAGGCTCATCTGGAGTCCTTGGATTCAACCCAGCAGGAATATTTCATTGAGAAGGAAAGCTGCCCTAGCAACTACTTCCCCTACTATTGCTACTTTTATTTCCCATTCTCACAAATGTTTTCTTTTAAGGGAAGAGACTAATTAGGACATGATGTAAATTTTACAAGTGGAACTGTAAGATACATTGATCTCACCTCTTCAAGAAGAAAATACAGCATTGTTTTCTTTTGTCATTTTACTAATATATGTATTGAAGGAAGTAATTTTAAATTTTTACTAAAGAGAAAGGGGGTGAAACTGGCCTATGAATTCCTATATGTGTGTATGTGCATATGTGTGTGCATGTGCATACAGCCTACTTAAGAGAACCAATTATTAAATGTTCAATTTGAGTATTTACATGCCAGAAAGAAGCAAACACTACAATTCAGGGCTTTATTTATTGTCTTGTTGATTGTTGATTTAAAAAAGTAATGGAGATTAAGAAAGTAATCTCAAAAAACATTGATCTTAAATATATATTGTGTATATATATTTTCCAAGAATATGCAATGTTTTCTTTAATATGTAGTAATGGGAAATCATAGGAACTTAAAAAGAACTAAAATACAATCTTCCTAGACTTCCCTTCTCACCTGTACCAAAAAAAAAAAAAACAAAAAAAAAAACCCAACTCCCCCCACTATTACCCTTAACTTGAAAGAAGGAAATCTAGGAAATAGAAAACCAATGAAATTAAAATGGAAGATTTACTGGAATTCAGATTTATCATCCTAATAAGTGACCTTTTATATGTAAATAATGAACAGTATATTGCAAATATTCTTCTATACCTTATTGAAATAATACTAATTTTTTGCCTTTATATAGTACATATTTTTTGCAAAGCTTTTTACAGGTTTTTTCCATAACATATCTATGAAGTAAGTATTACATGAGTCACTGCTCCCTTTTTAGAAATGAGGAAATAGGTTTAGATTGGTTCAGTGACATGTATATAGGATATACTTAGAAAATATTCTAGTAGTATTCAAACTCGTCTTCTAACTATCAGACTAGTACTTTTCTTACTACCCTACTGGGTAAATTTGGATGAGTGTCATAATGTTACATGAAATTTGTCAAATCCACTTATATAGTATTCATTTATTTTTAATGAAGAATACCCTTCTGCTCCCTAAGTATAGACCTCTCACATACTAGCCATATGCTTACAAATTATGAGTCAATTACATTCAAAATCACAGAAAACATTTTCAAAATACCTGAAAAGAAAAATTTCCAGTTGATTTATAGAGCTCCTATTGAGGCAGCTAGATGGCTCAGTGGATAGAGCACCAGTCCTGAAGTCAGGAGGACCTGAGTTCAAATCTGGTCTCAGACACTTAATACTTCCTAGCTGTGTGACTCTGGGCAAATCACTTAATCCCAATTGCCTCAGGAAAAAAAAAAAGGAACTGCTATTAGAACATCAGCATAATTTTCTTATCCTGATTATAAATAATCAAAACAGAAAGTCTAGTTAGCATTGTTTTTGGATATAATGAGATCTGAAATGGGAATTCAGTGTCATCAAAGGGGGATATAAACACATATAAAGCCTCTTTGGAGTCTAGTCCAACAAAATGGTATGCTTTTGGATCTGCCGGGATTTGTTGGTGATCTGTTCTCTACTCAATATCAGCTAGAATGGAAGAAAAGTCTTGGGAGATTTTTCATGTGGGTGTCTTGTCCGTTTTTATAATAGGCAACTGGTAGAGCCAAAAGGCAACTCTATATATGGACATCACCAGATAGTCAATATTGAAATCAAGTTGATTTTATATTTTGCAGCCAAAAGTGAAGATGTCCTATACAGTCAGTTAAAAACAAGATCTGGTTTAGATTTTGAGCTTCTTATTGTAAAATTCATACTTAGATTGAAGAAAGTAGAGAAAGCCATCAGATTATATTGGTATGACCTACATAACTTTTCTTGTGAGTGATAAATGGATTTGAAGGATTAAATCCAGTAGATAGAATATGTGAAGAGCTAAGGACAGAGGTCTATAACATTGAACAGGAGGCAACAACAAAAAAAAGAATTCTAAAGAAAATGAAAAGCAAGAAAGCAAAATGGCTGTCTGATGAATTTTGCAATTAACTGAGGAAAGAAGGAGAGTAAAAAGGAAAGGGGAAAGGGAAAGGTATATTTAAATGAATACAGAATTCCAAGTAATGGCAAGGAGACATCAGAAGGTTTTTGTAAAAGACCAATGCAAAGAAATGGAATGAAAAGACAACAGATCTCTTTAAGAAAATTAAAAATAAAAAATAATAGAGACTTAACAGAAGTATAAGAGATTAAGAAGAGGTGGCAAGAATATACAGAAGAACTATAAAAGAAAGATTTTAACATCACCAATAATCACATTGCTGTGGTTACTGGCCAGATATTCTGGAGAATGAAGTCAAGCAGGTTTTAGGAAACATTGCTAACAAGGCTGGAGGAGGTGACAGAATTCCAGCTGAGCTATTTAAAATCCTGAAAGACGGTGCTATTAAAGTGCTGCATGCACTATGCCAGCAAATTTGGAAGACTCAATAGAGGGCATTTGATTGGAAAGCATCAGTTTATGTTCCAGTCCTAAAGAAGCGCAATGCCAAAGGAGCTGAGTAAAATACAGATCAAAACATATACTAGTTGTGTGATCTTGAGCAATTCACTTAACTGTTGTCTGCCTCAGTTTCCTCAACTGAAATGGGGTAATAATAACAGCTATCTCTTAAGGTAAAGGAAAGATCAAATTAGATAATATTTGTGCTTAATACAGTGTCTGACACATAATAGACATGTTATAAATGAATGTTCCCTTCAACCTCCCTCCCTTATACCCAGGGAAGCCATTGATAAGAAGAAAGCATCTGCATACACCAAAATATCCATAACAACACTTTTTCTAATAACAAATAATAGAAATAAAATAAACCTCCTTTGTTTAGAGAATTACCAAACAAATTATGGTATATCAATATAATGAAATGCTACTATAATACAAGAAATGATGACCATGAAAAATTCAAAGACATAGAAAGATCTATATAAACTGATGAAGAGTATAGTAAATAGGCCAAGAAAACAATTATGTAAAGTATAAATGCAAAGACCAACTATTAAAAAAAGTGGATGTTATAAAATTATAAAGACAGAGGGGGGGGTGTTGAGGTACTCCTTCTCTCCCCGAATTTCACTGAAGAAGCAAGAAATCCAGAAATGTCATATAAAATAATTTTTCCAGACTTTTTTCATCTAATAGGTAGGCTCATCTTTTTCCTGTTTGTTTCTTGTCTTTAAAAGAATTAATTTGTTATATGAGATAGCTCTTGGAAGCAAGGGGGATACTGGAAGAAATTTTGATGATATAAAAAGCAAATGATATAAATAAAAACTCATTTTAATCTAAAAGATATAGCTATATGGATGGTAAGAGTAGCATTCTACTGTTAGGAGAATGCATTGACATACTTTTTCCCCCCAACAGGAACAATGAAAGTGTTGATTTGATCATGGTTTGAGAACTGGAAGATGAGTGGGTTAAAGACATTGTAACAAAGGGATGATGAGATTATTGAGATGACCATAAAGTAAGAATAAAATGAAATGAAAAAAATTGATCTTTCTGAAATATTAAGACGGGTAAAGCAGTCACCAGTTAGTACAGCAGAGTCCAAGGGCAGAAGTTTCAGAGATGAAAGTTTAAAATTGCCAGAGCATGGTCTTAGTACAAGCTAAAAGTTGTTGGATGAGACTAAAGTGAAAGAATGAGTGGAAACTGAGGATAAATAAAAGTGATATTATACCTTGAATATTTGCAGAGAGTTTGTTTCTCACTTTGGAGAAAATCTAATCAAAACCAGATCTGGGCAATGAGTCAAGGAAAGACACTGACTTTTTGAAGGCAACCACTAGGATTGGATTGAATTTATTTGAGCCTAGAATTATGGAAAAGGGGGTTTGGCCATAGACCACACTAAGTAGTATTTAATAAAAGTTAACTGAATGCAATTTACAGTCTCTGCTAGTAGCATTTTCCCAGCTATTCCCCTCCTTTTATTTTCCTTTGCCCAGTTTGTAGCTCTACTTCTTTAAGACAGGTACACTCAGGATTTGTACAAACTTGTCTTCACCCCTGCTTCAGGGGTGATCTAAAGCTCTAAGACCTACTTAATAAAAAAAATCATGACAATAAAATCTTAATTCTTACATATAAATAATTTTTGTTACATGGGATCAGAAAGAATACACTTACTATTTTTGCCTTTCTATATTTGATTTTGTGGATTTTATACCCTATTACATGGCCAATTTTTGTGTAGGTGCCATATGCTGTCAAGTAAAATGTGTATTCCTTTCTGTTCCCATTCAGTTTTCTTTAAAGATCTGTCATATCTAACTTTTCTAATAATATATTTACAGGGAAATCAAGACACAAACTTAGAAGCACACAATAAAGTCAAAACATTTATGGGAAAGACTCCCAAAGAAAAACAGAAAGTTGTCTTAAACCAGAAAGAACTCATGGAAGATCTCAAAAAGGAATTTAAAAATCATGAGAGGTAGAAGAAAAATTGGGGAAAACATGAGAATAACACAAGAGAAATATGAAAAAAAAGTATCAACAGTTTGGAAAAAGAAAAGAACTTCTTAAAAAATAGAACTGACCAAATGGTAAAAGAAAATATAAAAATCCATTAAAGAAAACAATGTCGTGAAGAGTATAATTGGGCAAATGGAAAAGAAAGGTCAAAAGCTAATTGAGGAAAAGAACATCTTAGAATTGGGCAAAGGGATATTAATAATTTGATGAATCAACAACAATCAATTAAACAAATACAAAATGATAAAAAATGGAAGCTAATTCACTGGAAAAACAACTGATCTGGCAAATAGATTTAGTAGAGACAACATCAGCATCATTTGCTTATCTGAAAGCCACAATCAAAAAAAGCGGGACCCAGATATGTTCTTTCAGAAAATTATTAAGAAAACTATGCTGATATATTGGACTAGAAGGCAAAATAAGCATTGAAAGAATCCACCAATCACCTCAGGAAAGAGAACCCAAAATAAAAACTCCAGAACATTATAACCAAATTTCAGAACTATCAAATCAAGGACAAAATGCTACAAGTGGTCAGAGAGAAAAAAAAAATCAAACATCTACAATCAAAAGCTACTATCAGGATTATACAGGACTTGGCAGCTACAACTTTAAAAGATCAGAGATCATGAAACATGATATTTTGGAAGGCAAAGAAACTAGAACTACAACTAAAAATCACTTACCTGGCAAAATTAAGTATAATAAATCAGGAAGACCTGAGTTTAAATCCTACTTTGCAAAGCATCTATATGACACTAGATAAATCTCTATTCCTCAAATTTTTTAGCTGTCAACCAAGGGAATAGGATTTTATGGCCTCTGAAGTGCCTTCAACCTCTAAATTTGTGATCTTATGACTTGTAGAAAGTAGTGTTTGTTCATTGTTAGATGAGGCTGTTAGGTAGCACAGTGAATAAATTGGCAGACCTATAGTTAGGAAGACATTTTCCTGAGTTCAAATCTGGACTTAGATACTACCCATATGATCCTGGACAAAGTTTCTTCATCTGTATAATGAGCTGAAAAAGGAAATGGCAAATCATTCCAGTATCTACCTCCCATAGTCATTCTGAGGAAAAATGAGAGAATGTATTTTGCCTTTTCTACCTCCCAGGTTTATTTTAATAATCAAATAAGAATCTTCAAAGCCAAAGATTTAGAGTTAAAAGGAAATTTAGCAATAATGTAGTCCAATTCTATTTTAAAATAAGAAAACTGAAAACCAGACAAGTTTAGTGCACAGATATCATGTGTAAAATATTTTGTAATTGCAGATTTCTGAATAAATGTAGTTTTCTTTTTTTCATTTTAACTATGCCTGACATTTCTGTCAAATATATCTCTTTTCATCTATTCATTACACCAGATCATAAATTTTTGGCTAAATTTATAGAGACTAATGTGGCCTTTTTCCAATTATACAGAAGTTTAAAGTAAAGTTGCAGTATGCCCAAATGGGGTATAATTAATAAATGCAGGCTTCAAGAAATGGTCATAGATGGATAATTAGGACCTTTATTTAAGATTCTAGAACACATTCATTACTGAGCTCATCTATTCAAATGTGAGCTTCTTAAGGGCCCATACTATATCTTTCCTTTCCTTTTCAGCACTTACCACAGTGCCAAGCATATAAGATATGTTGAATAAATATTTTTGACTTGACCTTTGTATTACTCTTATCATTGTTAATGTTCATGTATAGGCTATCTCAATGAAAAAATAAATCACCAAAACAACTGTACTCATCAGTTGTTCATTCATGGAATACAGGCTATCTTTCTCACAGTTAAAACCAAAGAATAATTCCATATAGATAATGTTTTCCAAATGTTCCTGTTTGCAGGTAATATTGTGCTTATTGCTTTGTGGCTGTTTCCCCAAGTCCCAGAAAACTTTCCTGTTGTTGTAGTTTAGTTGTTTTCAGTCATGTCCAATTCTTTGTGAGTGCTTTTGGGGGTTTCTTGGCAAAAATAATGGTTTGCCCATTTCCTTCTCCAAAGAAACAAGAGTTAAGTGCTTGCACAAGTTTGTACAACTAGTGTTTACAAATGGATTTTAGCTCAGGTCTTCCTGACTCTAGATCCAGGATATTGTGCTTATTGCTTCATAATTGTTTCACCAAACCCCAGAGAACTTTGGGGTCTGATTAATAAGATTCCTGACCACTTAAAAGATCACCCCAGCAACCACATAGGGGAAAAAATCAAAATAATTGGCCAAAGAATACTTATTTTCCAGGTGATGATATGTCCTGGATGGATAGCCCATTGAGTTAGATCCTGATTACATCCATTTTGAATAAGAATTGATGAAGGAAAATTGACTGGGAACAGAAATGACTAGCAGAAAGAAGTAGCCTAAATTGCAGTTGGAAAACCGACAGGTACTTTTGATGTTCCCAAGAGTCTACCTGATTGAGAATTTAATCCTTTTGGCATTCAAAGTCTTCTAGTTACTCTAATGATTTGATATGACTATGAAGGATGGCACACACCAATATCTGAGAAAACAAAATTGTATGGTACTCAAAGAGCAAAGGCAGAAATATGTTGCACATATTATGTTTCAGCAATGATTACTTACAGGCAAGAAAAGACATCATAACTTTCATCCGGGAAAAATATAAGCAGAAAAGGATGTGGATTAATCATATATCAAGAGAGAGTGAATAAAAATGCATTTATTAAGGACAGTATTTGCCAAGAATTATTTTAAGTGCTAAGAATATACAGTCTTATTAGGGAAGACAACTTATAGAAGAGGGATCAGGGGCAGGATAGAAAGAAAGGCCTGATGGCATTCAAGGCAGATATCATGGCCCAGTAGTCTAGGAAACATAATGTCAGTTTAGATAGTAGCACCTGGTGCTCTTTAGGGCACAGTAGCAGGAGAGATGGTAAGGCTTGCTGATTCTTCATCTTACCAAAAGAATTGTAGTTTATGACTTCCAGCTGAAGGAATGAAGATGCGTAAGATACCATGGCAACTTGTATAGAGAATTGAAGAGAGCTAGATCCATAACTTCCATTGGGAATAAGGAAGTAGACTTGAGGGTCCCTTTGAAAGGTATCAACCTTCAAAAAACAGCGTTTACATTGGATGGGGATGTTGACAAGAAGGCTGAGGAAAAAGGAGATCTTAGTGAAATTTGACCAGGAGATAGCCTGGCTGTTAGGATGGGGAATACAGCTTAATCTTCTTTACTAGATAGGCTGGTAGGAATGAAGGAAGAAGGGGCTAGAAAGAATGGAGAGAAGTTCTCCCTGCCCAGTGGGATCTAGCAAAGGATATACTGGGTTGGGAAGAGGCCTTAATATTTCTGATCTGCTCTGCCCTCTTTCAGCTGACAGATTCTAAAGCAAATAGATGAACTATTTGAAAAATAATCTCACCAGGGCCAGGAGATCATTATATACTTCAACAACAATACTATATGATGACCAGTTATGATGGACCTGGCCATCCTCAGCAATGAGATGAACCAAACCAGTTTCAATGGAGCAATAATGAACTGAACCTGCTACGCCCAGTGAAAAAAACTCTGGGAGATGAATAAGAACCATCACATTGAATTCCCAATCCTTATATTTTTGCCTGCCAGCATATTGGATTTCCTTCACAGGCTAATTGTACAATATTTCAGATTTTTTGTACAGCAAAAATAACGGTTTGATCATGTATATTTATTGTATATCTAATTTATACTTTAATATATTTAACATCTACTGGTCATCCTGCCATCTAGGGGAGGGCGTGGAAGGAAGGAGGGGAAAAACTGGAACAAAAGGTTTGGCAGTTTTCAATGCTGTAAAATTACCCATACGCATAACTTGTAAATTAAAGGCTATTTAAAAAAAAAGAAAAAATAATCTCACAAAATCAAACAACCTAGAGGTTGTTTGACAAAAGGTATAGCTCTTCTGTGAAGGAGTTATAGGAGGATTCCATTAAGAATCACATCAAATGAGGCACAAATGACTTGTAGTCTGCACTGATATAGAAAGCACTCACATTCATGAAATCATATAACAATTAAAATATTGAAGTATTGTTAATTACGCATATATTGCAATTTACAGTTGGCAAAGTTTCTTCATCACAACAACACCCTCAGTATTCCACAGGCTTTGTTATTTTATCCCTTCCTTTAAGTTTAGTTTCCTATATGCAGATGAGACTCAAGTTTGCATCTTTAGCACCAATATTTCCTTTCATATGAATAATATTCCTATTCTGAAGATCAAGTATGTGACATTTTCAGCCCTCCCTTAAGGTTTTCCAGCACTCTTAAAAATATGTAGGCTCCCTGAAAATGGCTCTGGTCTCCAAAGATGGTATTTCTTCCAATTATAGTCACCTATAATCCAGTTCTGTTTAGCCACTTACATTCAAATTCATTTACAAGGAAATATTTTCTTCAAGGGGTATGATCACAAATATATAAATTTCCTCCCTCAAATCCCCCTAACTCTTTTCCCTACCTCAGTCTCTGAGGAGGTGATTATGTTCATAGTTTAGTTTAATTCCCTTAGAGTAGTGATAAATCCAAAACCCCTGGAGCATTCAAGTCCCAGGCAACCTGATTTCTTTTGGCTTCCCTGCCAGGTTGATCAACTGTACCATCTTGTCTCTAATCCTGGCCACAAGTTCACCATGGTACCAACTCCTGTGTTCAATGAGTGTTTATTATGTGGTGACACACTAATAAGCAGTGGAGATATAGAAAAAGGCAAAAGTGTGGTTGTATTTTATTCTTAAAGTAAGAAGGAGCTACCAAACTTTTTTTGTATTGGCAATGATAGCAGTGTTCAACTGTCAACATCTGGACTTGAAACTGAGAAGGAAAAATGACACAGAATAGAAATAAATAGCCCCAAATTGCCCATTGCTCAGAGTAAAAGTCAAAAAGAAGAAGTCTTTCCTCCCTCACTGGTTCAGTTCATGACACATACAATGTATATATTATGATTTTTAATTTCTGGATTCATCAGGAATATATAGGAAAGATCTCATGTAGGGCTGGAACTCTGAAAAGGTATACTGAAGACTGAGTATAGTTGATAAGATAATAATTCTCTAGCTATTGATGTATTCACTCTAGTCAAGTACATATATTTAAGGTAATACAATGATGTAATAGCTCTCCTGACAAGTTGGCACATGCTCAAATGTGGTTGGGCATGCTTTGTGTGAGGTAGTGACATGATCATACTGGAGTATTTAAAGGAGTCATATTCACAAAGGACTCTCTCTCTCTCTCTCTCTTTCTTTCTCTTTCTCTTTCTTTCCTCTCCTCCTCTCCTCCCCTTCTTCCCCCCCCCCCCCCCCCAGTCTTGGCAGCAGCTCTCAGCCACAGAAGACTTCAAGTTCCAGATTCCAGACTCCATCTTGGACCAGCCATGTGGCAACTCTCCTGCCTCCTTCACTTCTCCATCTAAAGACCAAGGACTTGGGCTGGTCCCAAGGCCCTCCAGAGAGCTTGCCTGGACATTAAAATCTTGAGCCAGAAATCAAGGGAAAAGTCATGTGGTGAGGCCTAAGTCTGTCTCTTAGGTGATATGAACATGTCCAGACAAGCCCCCTTTGGTGCTTTTATATTACCTGGGAATTCTTCAAAGGTCTTGTTATAATATCTACTTGTGGGTTTTCAACTAAATATTTGACTTTCACCTCAAAATCAGCTTGTCCAGAAATCATTCTCACTGTAATATTGGAGAAACTGAAGCAAGACAGAGATTAGTTTTTAATATTTAATTAGTGGAGAATTTGGGCTAGACAAGACTAGCCTGCTGAATGGAACTTTTGTCTCAAAGCATCCAGAAGCACGAAATTAATTCCAGAGAATTTTATAGGGCTCCAGCTATCAGGGAAACAAAGACAAGGGTGAGGGGGAAAGAATACTGGGTAAGTGAACAAAGCATAATTCCAGGAAAGAATCATAACTTAGTCCTGACAAGATGGGGGTCAGGATAAGAAGATCGAAGGCAGGAGACAATGAATCCAGGACCAAATATTTGAGATAAACCAACTGGAGTTTTATGACTCACTGGAATGTGAGAGTGGCCAGAGCTTTGAGGCCCCAATTGTCTCAATCCCAATGGGGCAAGGAATAGGGATGGCATGATCAAGTACGATTTATACCAGGAATGCAGGGCTGGTTTAATATTAGGAAAACTATCAGTGTAATTAGCCATATTAATAACCAAATTAACAAAAACCATACGAATATCTCAATAGATGCAGAAAAAGCATTTGATAAAATCCAATATCCATTCCTATTAAAAACACTTGAAAGTATAGGAATAAATGGACTTTTCCTTAAAATAATCAGAAACATCTATTTAAAACCATCAGTAAGCATCATATATAATGGGGACAAACTGTAACCATTCCCAGTAAGATCAGGAGTGAAACAAGGTTGCCCACTCTCACTGTTACTCTTCAATATTGTATTAGAAAAGCTAGCCTTGGCAATAAGAGTTGAGAAAGAGATTAAAGGCATTAGAGTAGGCAATGAGGAAACCAAATTATCACTCTTTGCTGATGATATGATATACTTAGAGAACCCCAGGGATTCTACTAAAAAGTTATTAGAAATAATCCACAACTTTAGCAAAGTTGCAGGATACAAAATTAATCCACATAAGTCATCAGCATTCTTATATATCACTAACAAAACAGAATTACAAAGAGAAATTACATTTAAAGTAACTACTGATAGTATAAAATACTTAGTAATCTATCTGCCAAGGAAATATCAGAAACTTTATGAGCAAAACTATAAAATACTTTCCACACAAATTAAGTCTGATCTAACCAACTGGAAAAATATTAAATGTTCTTGGATAGGGCAAGCAAATATAATAAAGATGACAATAGTGCCTAAATTAATCTATTTGTTTAGTGCTATACAAATTAGACTCCCAAAAAACTATTTTAATGACTTAGAAAAAATAACAACAAAGTTCTTATGGAAAAACAAAAGATCAAGAATTTCAAGGGAATTAATGAAAAAAAAAATCAAATTAAGGTGGCCTAGCTGTACCACATCTAATATTATAAAGCAGCAGTTACCAAAACCATTTGGTATTGGCTAAAAAATAGATTAGTTGATCAGTGGAACAGGTTAGGTTCAAAGGACAAAACAGTCAATAACCTTAATTCTCTCGTGTTTAACAACCCCAAA
This sequence comes from Sarcophilus harrisii, assembly GCF_902635505.1. Lineage (NCBI taxonomy): Eukaryota > Metazoa > Chordata > Mammalia > Dasyuromorphia > Dasyuridae > Sarcophilus > Sarcophilus harrisii. The sequence goes on from NC_045426.1 coordinate 139,348,463, forward strand.
GACCCCAGCTTTTGGGGTAAGAACTCACTGTATGACAAAAATTGCTGGGAAAATTGGAAACTAGTATGGTAGAAACTAGGCATCGACCCACCCTTAACCGTACACCAAGATAAGGTCAAAATGGGTTCATGACCTAGTCATAAAGAATGAGATTATAAATAAATTAGAAGAACACAGGATAGTTTACCTCTCAGACCTGTGGAAGTGGAAGGAATTTGTGACCAAAGAAGAACTAGAGATCATTACTGATCACAAAATAGAAAATTTTGATTATATCAAATTGAAAATTTTTTGTACAAACAAAACTAATGCAGACAAGATTAGAAGGGAAGCAATAAACTGGGAAAACATTTTTACAGTCAAAGGTTCTGATAAAGGCCTCATTTCCAAAATATATAGACAATCGACTCAAATTTATAAGAAATCAAGCCATTCTCCAATTGATAAATGGTCAAAGGATATTAACAGACAATTCTCAGATGACGAAATTGAAACTATTTCTAGTCATATGAAAAGATGCTCCAAGTCATTATTAATCAGAGAAATGCAAATTAAGACAACTCTGAGATACCACTGTCAGACTGGCTAGAATTAAAATAATGCAGAATGTTGGAGGGGATGTGAGAAAACAGAGACATTAATACATTGTTGGTGGAATTGTGAATACATCCAGCCATTCTGGAGAGCAATTTGGAACTATGCTCAAAAAGTTATCAAACTGTGCATACCCTTTGATCCAGCAGTGTTACTACCAGACTTATATCCCAAAGAGATCTTAAAGAAGGGAAAGGGACCTGTATGTGCAAGAATGTTTGTGGCAACCCTCTTTGTAGTGGCCAGAAACTGGAAACTGAGTGGATGCCCATCAATTGGAGATTGTCTGAATAAATTGTGGTATATGAATATTATGGAATATTATTGTTTGGTAAGAAATGACCAACAGGATGATTTCAGAAAGGCCTGGAGAGACTTACATGAACTGATGCTGAGTGAAATGAGCAGGGCCAGGAGATCATTATATACTTCAACAACAATACTATATGATGATCAATTCTGATGGACGTGGCCATCTCCAGCAATGAGATGAACCAAATCAGTTCCAATAGAGCAGTAATGAATTGAACCAGCTACACCCAGCAAAAGAACTCTGGGAGATGACTATGAACCATTACATAGAATTTCCAATCCCTATATTTTTGTCCATCTACATTATTGATTTCCTACACAGGCTAATTGTACAATATTTCAGAGTCCGATTCTTTTTGTATAGCAAAATAATGGTTTGGTCATGTATACTTATTTTGTATTTAATTTATACTTTGATATATTTAACATGTATTGGTCATCTTGCCATCTGGGGGAGGGAGTGGGGGGAAAGAGGGGAAAAATTGGAACAAAGGGTTTGGCAACTCTCAATGCTGAAAAATTACCCATGCATATATCTAGTAAATAAAAAGCTATTAAAATTAAAAAAAAAAAAAAGAAAAAAAAGGAATAGGGTTGGCCACAACAATTCCACTCAAGGCATAGCACAACAACTCAGGGAAACCGAGGTACAACCTTTCCCTCCACCCCTTTTTATGTTAATTTCAATATAGTTTTTTTAATAGTATTTTATTTTTCCAAATCCATGCAAATGTAGTTTTCAATGAATTTTGCAAAATTTTGTATTCCAAATGTTTCTCTCCCTTTCTCTCTCTCATTTCCCCAAGACAGTAGCAATCTGATAGAGATTAAACATGTGTAATTCTTCTAAAGATATTTCTATATTTGTCATGCTGCACAAGAAAAATCTAATCAAAGGGGAAGGACCAAAAAAAAAAAATGAGAAAGAAAAACAACAACAACAACAAAACAAGTTTAAAACTACTCTGCTTTGAACCACATTTGGTCTCCAAAATTCTCTCTGGATGTGGAAGGAACTTTCCATCACAAGTCTATTGGAATTGTCTTAGATCACCTCATTGTTGAAAAAAAGCCAAGTCTATCAAACAAACTATCCATTTTAAAATCTTTCTAAGTAGTTGCCTGATCCAGGCTGGAAAGCTTCTAGTTACCTTTGAGGCATTTTTCTCCTTTATCTCCTCCATCCAAAGCCTCCGCTTTGTTCTACTTTCATGGTAGCTCTCCAATCTCACTTATATTCTCAGTGTTCATGAGCTAGTTTAGAATCCTTGCTTCTTAACCTGACTATTTGAACACTCTTCTTATAGGTTTCCCTTAATTTAATCTTGTCTCTCTGATCCATCCTTCATACAGTTGCTAAAGAAAGTTTCTTAAAGTATATTAGTAACTAATTAAAAAAAAAAATGGTAGCTCTTTCTTATCCTAAGAATAAAATATAACCAAACTTTTGTCCTTTTATGTATCTCCACTGCTTATTTGTGCCACTACATAATAATCACTTAAATAATAAGGGTTTGTTGGTTGATCATTGTTGAATTACTCAGTGTCCTTGAGGGAACAAAAGTAGGATGGAGAGAACAGATACTGTAGAGAGACAAAGAAAAAAAAAAAAACAGGGAGACATGGACAGAGAAAAAACAAGGAAAGTCATACTGGAAAGAGAGGTAGCCTTAGAGTAGGGAAGACATGAATTCAAGCCCTACTTCTGCTTGAGAAAGTCTAGTTCTGGCATGTGACCTGAGCAATGCACTTAGCCTCTCAGGCCCTGGAGCTGAGGATTTTCAGTTGCAGTAAGGGCACTGATAAGAATTAATGGAGTAAATTGCTGATTCTTATTCTTTCCACTCATGAAATTACAAATCCATTTCCCCCCTCCCCCCAATATTATAATATCAAACATATTTTTAGCCAAAAATCTTTAAATTGGTGCTGTCAAATACATTTAATATAGAATCTTAAGAAAATATTTTTCCTTATTGCTTTATGATCAGAGTATCTATATTGGCTTATTTGACCTAAGGATATATCATTTGTTGAGAAAAAGAAGTACTAATTATTTTTATCACTTTTGTTCTAATCCCCAAGCCTAATTTCTGCCTTAAATACTGTTTTTTCCCCTTTCTTTAATCAGCATGAGTTGGGTAATTAATGATTTAGTTAAAAACAAGAATCTGAATGTCACTTGGTAAAAAGTAATACAGAATTTTATTCTGTTTCAGAAAGCAAGTAAGATTGATACTTTTCATTGAAATTTAACAAATCCAAGAAATGTTCAATTTTATGGTTTATAAACTATGACATAATACAACTTAGAACAAGTAAGTTGAGGAATTTGAGTGCACTAAACTGAAGGTAGCTTGTGAATAAATAATATTCCTGATTTAAACATATAAAAAAAACTTTTTCTTGTCATCTTTAGGGGAAAAAACCTGAAATGAAAAATTAGGAGTAAAACTGCCTTTAAATAAAGTTAAGTAAAACATAATTAGAGAAGTGTCTACTCAGATAATAAGAATCTAATTATTAGTTTTAATTTTATTTTGAAATTTCTCCTTTTTACATGTAAAAATGATAGCCACCCATATTTAAATTGTCTTCCTAATTTTCAAAGTAGGGGATACCACTGAAAGATGATATTGAAAACATGATTTAAAAAAAATAGCTATTAGAAATTTTTAGAGGAAAAAAGAAGAAAAAAAAATCTTAAAGTAAAAAAAAAAAATAGTGCATGGATCTGGGATAGTAAATTGCTTTTATTTCATCCCTTAAAGACAATTATTAAAAGTAAAATAACAAGGCTGCCCTATCTTAGGTGTGACTGTTTCTGGTTCTGAGCAAACAAAGCTCTTTTTTCCCCTATGAGCTAGCTTCATTTCATATTTGTGTAATACCCTGGAAGAAATTAGGTTTCAATAAAGTCCATTTTTGTCACCGCATGTAGCAATGAATATCACACCCAGCAGGGCACAGTGGCACCTGGCTGTCCAGACCCAGTGTAGCACAAAGCCATCTGGGGGTAATTACAACAAGGTATTCTTCAAGGACCAGATGGGACTAAGGAACAGAAGCCCCTACCCCTCCCAGTCATTTACAACATAATTCCTTTCAATGATATACTTAATCCTCCCACCAGCTACGCTTTTCAGCTAGCTGTTGTCACTGTTCCTTTATGTTAATTCAGTGGAGAGACAGAGAAAAAGAGAGCTGGAGGAGAGGGGGAGAGGGAAAGACTGAGAGAGCAAAAGGGAGAGGGAGAGCCCGCCGGTGCCTCCGGGGACCAAAAGAAATTATTCATCCCCAAATTGTTTCCACTACACCAAGTACAGTAACAAATTTTTCTTTAAAGAGGCCTGAAATTATCCTAAAGAAGGTCAATGCGGTAGCCCTGTGTGGCACCAGCTGAGGTTTACTCTCAGCCACCTGTTAGCTAGAAGGGCTCTGCACACGCTGATGATGCATTTAACCAGTTTAAAGAAACCTTATTGACAGGCAGGCACCCTCCATTCAGCCCGCCCCAGCCCGAGGCCAGCTTTGTCATCATATGTGGCACACAAGCCCTAATTCAATTATGCTGTAAGCCTATCCAGTTTGCATCAGTGCCCTTTCACTTTTGTATCATTTGTCTTGTATCTTGTAAAGAGTTTTATTTTTGAAGAGGAAAAGGCACCCGACCACCAAACTGCCTTTATTTCCCCCTTCAGGTTTGCGCTGCAGGTGGACAGGCAGCTTTGAAACTCCAGAGACTAGCTTCATCCAGAAGTGATGTTATAAAATAAAATGCTATCTAATATTTGGTGGGATAAGTTTTGTTTTTTATTTTCCTTCTTCTCATTTTGTGAATGTGGATGTTTTTATTGTAGAAACAAAGTCTCCAAGGTTGGCTGTAATAAGTTGGAGAAAAAAAAATTACAGATGACAGGAAAATGAGGCATCTGAATCAGGGCCTCTAAAATTTCAGAATGGACCAATTGAAATGAATCTTACAGAAAAAAATTTTCATTCAAAAGAAAATATACATATGTTTGTATATTCTTTTCTGTGATCAAATATTGCATTGAAAAATTTTCATCCATGTCCTAGATGTCTTATTTCCAACTTTGAAAATTAGCATTATCTTAATTTAAATGGTGGTTGTTGTCCTTCATTTTTGAAGAGGACCAAAATGACCTTAATTTAAATAGTATGATATCGACTACCTAAGAATTGAGGATGCATATATCTTTAAAGTACATCTCTAAAGGGATTCACTTAAAAAGACTAACATTTTTCAAGATATTTAAAGATCTTTATTGTTCAAAAATTTCTAGCAATGTAACAATTTAAACAGTGGCAAATGCTGAAAATTTTATAGATAATTTATAGAAAAGGTAAAAATGAAGCCAAATTTACCTTTATAATTCACTCTTCAATGATTTAAGTATTTTATATTTTACTCTTCCAAAAGGTGTTGAAATATGGCCTAAGGAGAAATGAAAATTAAACATCAGATGATCCAGATAAGTTATATATTCCAGGTATTTTATGTTCTCAGATGAAGTTTTCAAAATTGGTTAGTCCTCCTATGTCCATAAGAGAGGGAAAATTTCCTTCGTTATCTCCTGTCACTATTTTCCATTCAAGTCAAAGAGGGGACAATAGTGCTAAGTTACTTACCCGTGTTACACAATAAGTGGGTATCAATTTCTGTTGCCTCAACAGAAATGATATGTCTGGTTATGTGAGGACATTCATTTTCTTCTTTAAAATGTTCTATCAAAGATGTTCATAGAAGAAAGTGTAGTAGAAGATCGGATCCACTTGATAAATAGATTAAAATAATAATTTGAATGGATGTATCTATAATTAAAAGACAATCATATAAAATAAAGCTATTTGGTACAGTGAATAAAGCATTGAACTTGGAGTCAGGAAAGTCTGAGTTTCAATCTGCCTCACTTTCCTCATCTATAAATTGAGGATAATAATACAACCTAACACCGAGGGCTGTAATAGAGATAAAATGAAATATTTGTAAAGTGCTTTGCAAACTTTAAAATGCTATCTAAATGCCTTTATCTTTAAAACCTTTTAAAAACAGAGAATAAACTATGTTATAGACATATTGAATATCAGTGAAATGTAATTTGAAGAGGCAATGCATTGGAGTAAAGAATGGTGAACTTGTTATCAGACTATTTAAGGTCCCATTATCAGCCTTAGCATGGTTTAGAAAATTGTAGGACTATAGACAAGCTACTGACCTTCCCTCAAACTTTAGTGTCTACATCCTTAAAGAAGAATCATATTTATTGTGAAGAAAGGGCTTTTTTGAGTAATAGTTTCATAAATGTCAATAATTATTATCAGGATTTATTCATCTTATATTATCTTGTTAGTGCTAATAGACAGGCTCTCCTCCATGCCTGGAACATTGTCCCATTTTATCCTACTTCCCTTCCTCCCTTCCAGTTCTCCCTAAAATACAAACTTCTATAGAAAGTTTTCTTTAATCTCGCTTGATTCTGGTGCTTTTCTGTAATGATTATTTCTAAGTTTTTTTGGTATATAGTTTGCTTTTACATATTTTCATGTTGTCTCCCATTAGACTGGAAGATCCTATAAAAAAGAGATTGCCTTTAACTTTTCTTTCTATCTTCAGAGTTTACCAGAGTTCCTAGTACATAGTAACCATTTACTAAATGCTTATTGATTGACATCCAACCTCTAGCTTCTTAAACTGTGATTCTTGATCTCATATGATGTCTTGTAACAGAATGCGAGGGTTTGCAAAATGATGATTTATTATTAGTAAATATTTGATTTGTATACCTATTTTACATACTTATATATCCAGGGTCATATAAAAATTTCCCGGATGAAAAAGGTTGTGGATAGAAAAAGTTTGCCCTGATCTAATTTGTAGGAATTATCTAGGTAAGATCATAAAAATGACCAAAAAAGATCATAGTTTATAGTTGTAGAATCATATAAAATATATTTCCATATTAGTCATTTTGTGGAAGAAAACTCAAGGAAGGAAGGAAGGAAGGAAGAAGGAACAAAATGAAAAATAGTTTGTTTCAATCTGCATTCAGATTCCATCAGTATTTTTTTTTTTTTTTTGAGAGGAATGGCATTTTTCATCATGAATACTTTGGCATTGTCTTGGATCATTGTATTGCTGAGAATAGCTAAATCATTTGATAGTCTTTTATAGGATTGGCAATACAAATAGTATTATAGATTTAGAAGAGATTTCAAAGGTCAACAGGTTATAGGAACTCCTATAGGCTACCAAATAGAGATTTCAACTGATTTAAAGTAGCTAATTAGTCCTCTGAAGTTGCCAGATAAGGAAACTGAGACCAAGAAAGGTTAAGTCTCTGGATCATAGTGATTAAAATAAATATCTGAGGCAAAATTCAAATTCAAGTGTTCCTAACATGAAACTAGCTCTATACCTACTATAAAATGTGGTTTCTCAAACATGCAAATCTAACTTTCATGTTCAGTTTCATGAATCTTGTCATACCAATGAGATGTTTGGCCTGTTTTGTTTCAATTCCTTTATCTATATCTAAGAAAAGCAAGATTTTATTAATTTTAAAACTAACATTTTGGATCTAATGTGACAGTGGTATCAGTGCATCCTAATTATGAGATATGGAAATATTGGCTGAAAATGCCTGAAACATGCCTGAAAATTATTGATTTAGATCCAATGAGTATCATGAAGTACATTTCTTTTAAAAGCTTTGTTGCTTATTATCTCCTTTTATGTCAATTTTGTGATTGGAAATGGCTTCCTCTCCTCTTTTCCCCCACCACAAAACTACATAGGCTATTTTCTAATGAATAGCTTTGTAACAATTTCATAGAAGGACCATTATATAATAAATAGAGTGGTAGGCCCAAAACTGGGAAGAATTGGGTTCAAATCCTGCTTTTAATACTTACTAGCTGTGCAAGTCAATTATCCTCTGAGAGTTTTCTAAAGCAACTTCAGAGGCCTAATTACCTGTTTTAAATTAGTTGAAATTGCTATTTGGTAGCCGATATGAGTTCCTATAACAAGAATTCCATAGGATGTAGAAATTGTGGCTCCTTTCCCTATTTGAAACTTCTCTAAAAACCTTAATCCTGTAAAAAAAATAATTATTTAATTATATGGTATAATTAAATTCAAAGAAAACATGTGTTTAAAATTGAACTTCATACTATGTTTTTATTGTCAGTACTTCTCTGTACTTTCTTACCTCTAATTCTTCCCTTCTTAGGCAAGAATAGAATTGTTTCTTCAAAGGAAAAAAATACTCCAAACACAACTTTAAAATGTTTCTTTTACTAAAATCACAAGAGCAATAGAAGCAATCATGAAAAATAAATTAATAATAAGAACCAATGTAAATATATCAAAGTGAAATTGAAAACCAAAATCTAATGTAGTAATAAAGACCAAAGAAATAAGGAATTCTAGATACCTAAAATCCATTTGACTTGCTGCTTATGGAGCCTCAAATAATTTGAATTGAGGAATTATTTGGCAACAAACGGCTATAGTTTATACATGCATGCATGCATGTACAATACATATATACATACCCACATATGTATCTATGTGTATGCACAAATACATACATACATGTATGCACACACGTGTGTTTTTCATAAGGAATGATATAAATGAAAACCTATGGGAGAACTTCCTCTGAAGAAAGATGAAAAAATACAAAATATTATGCAAAGTGATTTTAGCTTCACATGCAAATGTGACCAAGCACAATGAAACTTCCTCAGATTCAAATGTGCTTTTTTTTTTTTTTAAATTTATTTTATTTTATTTTTAATAACTTTTTATTGACAGAACCTATGCCAGGGTAGTTTTTTACAACATTATCCCTTGCACTCACTTCTGTTCCGATTTTTCCCCTCCCTCCCTCCGTCCTCTCCCCAAAGATGGCAAGCAGTCCTATACATGTTAAATAGATTGCAGTGGATCTTGGATATAATATATGTGTACAGAACCGAACAGTTTTCTTGTTGCTCAAGGAGAATTGGATTTAGAAGGTATAAATAACCTGGGAAGAAGAACAAAAATGCAAGCAGTTTACATTCATTCAAATGTGCTTTTGAAAAAGTTTCAGTACATAGAAGGGTCTTGCTCATGCAAAAATCCCACCCTCTTCAATGGGATTTTCAAGCATACTTAATGACTACAGAATTGGGGCTTATGTGAAAGGTTTCTAAGCCAATTATGCAACTTGAATTCAAATCAACTATCTCTTCACCAGATTTTCTATTTCCCAAACACTCATAGAAGCATCTGACTGATTTGATTTGGCTAAATTTGATGGGATATCTCATTAGGAAAACTCTCTGATAACATTTTCTTATAGTCTGTTCATATTTCAGGCTGTAACATCATGACTACTATTTGATTTTTTAAAAACAGCTATTTCCTTGGACTTTATAACACCAATTAGTATGAGAGATTTTACCCTCATGGATGTTATTGATTTTTAAAAAATGGATTTGATATCCATATGTTATCTTGTCATTTTATAGATAAACAGTCACTTATTAAGCTCCTACTGTGTTCCAGGCAGTGTACTAGATACCAAGTATACAATTTCAGAGAATGGCACAATTGCTACTCACAGGAAGCTTACATTCTAATGAAGTTGCTTAAGGAGAGGTTACCCAATTGCAGCCTTAGGCACTTTTTATTAAGTTTCTTCATCTGGGAAAAGAGAAGATTGAACTAGATGACCTCTAAGATTTATAAACTGTAGGTCTATACAATTGTAAATTAGCTATAATATAATTATACTGAACATAAGCTTGGAAACTTATTTAGTCATCTCTGTCTCTTCATGACCCTTTCTGGATTTGGGCCAATACTAGAATGTTTTGCCATTTCCTTCTCAAGTTCATTTGACAAATGAGGAAACTGAGGTAAACAAGATTAAGTTACTTGCTCAAGGTCAAATAGCCAATGTGTCTGAAGCCAGATTTGAACTCAAGAAAGATGAGTCCTTTCCTGAAAAATATGATGAAAAAAAGAGCCTGGACACTATTTTCCAGGAAATTATCAAAGAGAACTGCCCAGAAGTTATAGAAACAGAAGGTAAAATAGACATTGAAAGAATTCATCAATCACCTACTGAAAGGGACCCTAAAATCAAAACTCCAAGAAATATAGTGCTAAAACCAAAGAAAAAATATTATAAGCTGCTAGAAAAATCAATTCAAATATATAGAGGAGCCACAATAAGGATTACCCAGGATCTAGCAGCATCCACATTAAAGGATCGAAGGGCCTGGAATCTGATATTCTGAAAAGCTAAAGAATTTAGTATGCAGGCAAAAATAACTTACCCAGTCAAAATGAGCATTTTTTTCCAAGAAAGAAGATGGATATTCAACTAAATAAGTGAATTTCATCTATTTCTGATGAAAAAACCAGAACTAAACAAAAAGTTTGATCTCCAAATATAGAACTCAAGAGATACCTAAAAAAAGTAAAAAGAAATCTTAGGAATTTCTGCTCTAAAGACATACAAAGAACACATGTATAATTTGTTCTAGAAACTAGAGGTGGAAAGGAAATTGTACCACAAAAAGGGTAAAGTGGGGGTACTACATCTCATGAAGAGGCAAAGGAAACCTATTATATCTGAGAAAAAGAATGGAGGGGGATGAACATAGTGTGTATCATACTCGCATCAGAATTGGCTTAAAGAGAAAAATATTAGATATATTCGATTTATGATGAAACTTCTTCCACCTCATTGAAAAGTGGGAGGGGAAATGTGAAAAGGAAAGGAGTAAGCTAAGAGGAAGGGAATACAGAAATTGTGAGGAAAGGGGGTAAGAGAGGGGGAGGAACTCTAAGGTGTGAGAAGGAATAGTAAAAAAGGAGGGCTGAGAGAAGCAAGTGATGCTCACAAGTTTAATACTGGGGAGAGGGGTAAGGGAGAAAGAAAGGAGAAAAGCATAAGTAGGGGTTGACAAGATGGCAAGTAATATAGAATTGGTAATTTTAACAATAAATGTGAATGGGGTAAACTCCCCCATAAAGAGGAAGTAGATTAAAAGCCAGAATCCTATAATATGTTGTTTATAGGAAACATACCTGAAGCAGGGTGACACATACAGAGTAAAGGTAAAAGGTTGGAGCAGAATCTACTATGCTTCAGGTGAAGCCAAAAAAGCAGGGTAGCCATCCTCATCTCAGATCAAGCAAAAACAAAAACTTATCTAATTAAAAGAGATAAGGAAGGGCACTATATCTTGCTAAAGGGTAGCATAGATAATGAAGCAATATCAATATTAAACATATGCACCAAGTGTTGTAGCATCTAAATTGTTAAAAGAGAAATTAAGAGCTGCAAGAAGAAATAAACAGCAAAACTATAATAGTGGGAGATCTCAACCTTGCATTCTCAGAATTAGATAAATCAAACTACAAAATAAATAAGAAAGAAGTCAAAGAGGTAAATAGAATACTAGGAAAGTTAGATATGATAGATGTTTGGAGAAAACTAAGAGGAGACAGAAAGGAGTACACTTTCTTTTCAGCAGTTCATGAAACCTATACAAAAATTGACCATATATTAGGGACATAAAAACCTCAAACTCAAATGCAGTAAGGCAGAAATAGTAAATGCATCCTTTTCAGACCACGATGCAATGAAAATTACATTCAATAAAAAGCCAGGGAAAATAGACCAAAAATAATTGGAAACTAAATAATCTCATACTAAAGAATGATTGGGTGAAACAGCAAATCATAGACATAATTAACAACTTTACCCAAGAAAATGACAAAAATGAGACATCATACCAAAATGTGTGGGATGCAGCCAAAGCAGTAATAAGGGGAAATTTTATATCTCTAGAGGCCTACTTGCATAAAATAGAGAAAGAGAAGGTCAATGAATTGGGCTTGCAACTAAAAATGCTAAAAAAAGGAACAAATTAAAAACCCCCAGTCAAACATTAAATTTGAAATTCTAAAAATAAAAGGAGAGATCAATAAAATTGAAAATTAAAAAAAAACTATTGAATTTATTAATAAAACTAAGATATGGTTCTATGACAAAACCAACAAAATAGACAAACACTTAGTAAATATGATTTAAAAAAAAGGAAAGAGGAAAATCAAATTGTTAGTCTTAAAAATGAAAAGGGAGAACTTGCCACTAATGAAAAGGAAATTAGAGCAATAATTAGGAGTTACTTTGCCCAACTTTATAGCAATAAATTCGACAACTTAAATGAAATGGAAGAATACCTTCAAAAATATAGCTTGCCCTGATTAACAGCAGAAGAAGTAAATAGACTAAACAGTCCCATTTTAGAAAAAGAAATAGAACAAGCTATTAACCCACTCCCTAAGAAAAAATCCCCAGGACCAGATGGGTTTACATGTGAATTATACCAAACATTTAAAGAACAATTAGCCCCAATGCTATATAAACTATTTGAAAAAATAGGGATTGAAGGAGTCCTACCAAATTCCTTTTATGACACAGACATGGTACTGATATCTAAACCAGGAGGTTGAAAACAGAGAAAGAAAATTATAGACCAATCTCCCTAATGAATATTGATGCTAAAATCTTAAATAAAAATTAGCAAAAAGATTATAGAAAATCATCCCCAGGATAATACACTATAACCAAGTAGGATTTATACCAGGGATTCAGGGCTGATTCAATATCAGGAAAACTATTAGCACAATTGACTATATCAATAACCAAATTAACAAAAACCATACGATCATCTCAATAGATGCAGAAAAAGCATTTGATAAAATCCAACATCCATTCCTAATAAAAATGCTTGAGAGGATAGGAATAACTGAACTTTTCCTTAAAATAGTCAGGACCATATATTTAAAACCGTCAGTAAGCATCATATGCAATGGAGAAAAACTGCAACCATTCCCAATAAGATCAAGAGTGAAACAAGGTTGCCCACTAACACTATTATTATTCAATATTGTATTAGAAATGCTAGCCTCAGCAATAAGAGTTGAGAAAGAGATTAAAGGAATTAGAATAGGTAATGAGGAAACCAAATTATCACTCTTTGCAGATGATATGATGGTATATTCAGAGAACCCCAGAGATTCTACTAAAAAGCTATTCGAAATAATTCACAGCTTTAGCAAAGTTTCAGGATACAAAATAAATCCACATAAATCCTCAGCATTTTTATACATCACCAACAAAATCCAACAAGAAATACAAAGAGAAATTCCATTCAAAATAACTGTTGATAGCATAAAATATTTGGGACTTTATCTACCAAAGGAAAGTCAGAAATTATATGAGCAAAATTATAAAACACTTTCCACACAAATGAAGTCAGATTTAAATAACTGGAAAAATATTAAGTGCTCTTGGATAGGCCGACTGAATATGAACTCTAAGGTAGGGGGAGGGATACAAAAAAGGGAAGGCTGTGAGAAGCAAGTAGTGCTCACAAATTTAATACTGGGGAGAAGGGATAAGGGGGAAAGAAAGGAGAAAAGCATAATCTGGGGATATTATGATGGCAGGAAATACAGAATTGGTCATTTTAACCATAAATGTCAATGGGGTAAATATTCCAAAAGATAGAGACTTAACTCTAATTTATAAGAAATCAAGCCATTCTCCAATTGATAAATGGTCAAAGGATATGAACAGACAATTTTCAGATGATGAAATTGAAACTATTTCCACTCATATGAAAGAGTGTTCCAAATCACTATTGATCATTAAGTGAAATGCAAATTAAGACAACTCTGAGATACCACTACACACCTGCCAGATTGTCTAAGATCACAGGAAAAAATAATGATGAATGTTGGAGGGGATGCGGGAAAAGTGGTACATTGATGCATTGTTGATGGAGTTGTCAACGAATCCAACCATTCTGGAGAGCAATCTGGAATTATGCCCCAAAAGTTATCAAACTGTGTATACCCTTTGATCCAGCAGTATTACTACTGAGCTTATATCCCAAAGAAATACTAAAGAAGGCAAAGGGACCTGTATGTACCAAAATATTTGTGTCAGCCCTTTTTGTAGTGGCTAGAAACTGGAAAATGAATGGATGCCCAGAAGTTGGAGAATGGTTGGGTAAATTGTGGTATATGAATGTTATGGAATATTATTGTTCTGTAAGAAATGACCAGCAGGATGAATGCAGAGAGGCTTGGAGAGACTTACATGAACTGATGCTGAGTGAAATGAGCAGAATCAGGAGATCATTGAACATTTCAACAACAATACTGTGTGATGATGTATTCTGATGGAAGTGGATATCTTTGACAAAGAGAAGATCTAATTCAGTTCCAATTGATCAATGATGGACAGAATCAGCTACACCCAGAGGAGGAATGCTGGGAAATGAGTGTAAACTGTTTGCATTTTTGCTTTTCTTCCAAGCTTAGTGTTACCTTCTGAATTAAATTCTTCCTGTGCAACAAGAGAACTGTTCGTTTCTGCACACATATATTGTATCTAGGATATACTATAACATATTTAACATATATAAGACTGCCTGCCATCTAGGGGAGAGGGTGGAGAGAGGAAAGGGAAAAATCGAAACAGAAGTGAGTGCAAGGGATAATGTTGTAAAAAATTACCCATGCATCTGTACTGTCAATAAAATGTTATAATTATTTTTAAAAAGAAAGCTTAAAAAAAGGGATAATGTAAAAATTTACCCATGCATATGTTCTGTCAATAAAAAGTTATAATGAAAAAGAAAAAAAATTATATTCTAGGTGAGGAGAAAACAATAAAGAAATGTATTTTTTAATTAAAAAAAGAAAAAAAAAGAAAGATAAGTCTTTTCCTAACTTCAGCTCTGGTATTTTATCCACTGCATCATCCAGCTGCCCTAGGAGATTGATATTTATATACTATTAAAAGTCTTAGTGATTCATAGAAAAGGAATACTCAAGACACTATACAGAAATGAATGCAAAGATAGAGAAAACACTTTCCTCCCACTTTTGGTCCTCAATATCTCATCGTAATTGGCCTTCATAATTCCCTTTCTCTACCTAGGGAATGAATTTAACGGGCCATTAACAAATTCAAAACACTTTCAACTGCAGAATACTACACCTACTTCTCCCATCAAACTGTAGCTACTCCCACTATCTGTTTTACATTGGGTAACTGCGACCTCCATGAAAATTTGGACTTGAGATACTGAAATAGGTGGGTACATTTGGGAAATGTGTAGGATGAATTGAAGCAACACTCAGAAAGGGTATTACTTAGGATCGACACCAATAGATAACTGTCATTAACAATGTAGATAAAAAGAGCCACAAAAAATAGAATGTTGCAAATGATAAAGAACAAGAATGGTTTGAAAGGAAAAATATAAGAAAACACACCCCTTTCCCTATTTGTAGAGAAAAGAAGTCCATATTTTTTTTGATGTACATATTTTCAAAGTTTCCCCATCTATTAAGTTATGTTGATTTCCCCCTCTCCTTTCCTTTCCCTTTTCTTTTGTCTTAAAATACAATTTTAAAAATATATGGGATAGTTTTCTGGGAGAGAGATAGTGGAAAATGGTGGGGAAAATTATGGTGATTTAATATAAAGATATCATTAAAATTTTATTTAAAACCACAAGAAAAGAAACAAATGGAAAAAGGAAAGGAAAGTATGAATCTGAGGGGAAGATATTCATGTACTGAATTACACATTCCTGAGTATATGTATTTTTATAAAAGGCATATATGTGAAACTATGTGAATTAGATCTCTGTGTAGTTAAGCATACACATGAATATTTATAAGGCATGGGGAAACAGGGAAACTAAAAGTCATAGAGTATATTGGAAAGTCAGACTCATTCCTACTACAGATAAGGAAACTGAGAGCAAGAGAATTTATGTGACTTGCCCAGGTTTCAATGCCAAATTAGGTGATTTTATTTAAAAATTCAATAGATTGAAACTTTTTTTACTTGAAGAATATGTGGGAAAGGAGCTTAAGAAAAGGCATAAAGTCAGAGATATACTTTTCTAAAAGGATGCAATTTCCAATACTTTAAAATAAAATGTGCAATTCTCATTATTATGGGTCAGTGTGGTCCAATGGTATCAAAGTTCTCTTTTCCTCCAACTACTTTGGCCATTGCTTGTCAAGGTGTTGTTGTCTAGAAATGATTGCTGGGATCACTATCAGCCCTGAGTGTATGCTGGGTTGATGATGCCCCTAGATTATCATTTCAGAGACACTGAAGATTTCCTTTGCAAAAAATACATTTCCCACCTAATCGAAAATGCCACCAAATACATATTATTATCAACAAACATACTTTTTAAAAAAATATAAGCACTAAGTTAGGATTTAAAGCTATCAGACACCACACTTCCATGAGAGTTAAATGAAAATTAGTTCAAATGATTTTACTCTTAGCTGAGATAATGGGAGTGGGAATTTTGATTGGAGATTGAGATAGGAGGTGAAAGGAGCTAATGTTGGAGCATGGGCTACTCCTTGGAAGAAAAGATCTGCCAGACTATAGCATGAATACAAAGAGTAGCCATGGAATGAAGGCAAGAGGAGAATAGGAAGTGGAAGTCAGTCTCTGAAAGGAAAGAAATAAAAGCAACAAAGAGAAAGCTTTTCCTATTTATCAATTTTGTTTTATTGCTGACCTTCCTATCTGAGGATTCTGGAATGCCTAAAACAAATCATAAGGAATCTGATAGTTTTTAGGAACTCTAAGGAGCTTTACCTATAAAGCTGAAGTTAAGTAAATGTATTTATTTCATCTACTCAAATTTATCTATTTTATCTTTTTGTAATTGTCTCTATCTAGGCTCAACAATACAATCTCCTAGTCATATATGTGTAAGAGGTATATTAAGATCATGTATCCATTTACTATGTGTTATCAAATAGATTGCAAGGTGTTGTTCTAAGCCTAAATTTTGCCACACTACTTTGTAGTTTTCCCAATAGTTTTTTTTTTTAAAATCAAATAACTAGTTTTTTTTTTTAAAGTAATTGTTATCCATTTAACAAATGATAGGTTTTCTAGTTTTGTTGTGACTTTTCCTTGTTTTTTCTTTCCCATTTATCTTTCTATTTTTAAAAAATATTTATTAGATGGCTTTAATGATTGGTATTTAATGATTATTATTGATTGAAATCTGAATATGCCATTTCCCTTTCATTTCCATTTTTTGTCATTTCCTTCATATTTGAAAACTTTTGTTTATTGAAATGAATTTTCTTATTATTTTATCAATTTCTAGAGCCTAAACCTTTGGTAAACTGACTGGCATAGCCTTAAAAGTCTAAATTAATTTAGGTAATATTGTCATTTTTATTATATTGAAACCATCTATTCATGAGTACTAAATATTCCTCTATTTAAGTTGTTCTTTATTTCTTTAAAGAATACTTTATAATTGAATCTACACAATCCTTTATTTGCTATGGTGGTTTGAACCTCAGATATTTTATGCAGATATTTGGAATGGGATTTCCCTTTGATTCTTGGGTTTTGTTATTATTGATAAAGAAATATTGTTGATTTCTGAGAGTTTATTTTATAGTCTGAAACTTTGCTAGTTACTGTTTCAATTACTGTTGTGTTGATTCTATAGAACTTTCCTATTATATCCTAATAAGAAATAGCTTTATCTCTTCTTTACCTATCTTTAAGCCTTTATTTCACTTGTTTTATTATTGATGCTATCATTTATAATACTAAATCACATAATAGTAGGTAGAGTAGTTACCTTAGCATTATTTTGGTATTTATTTTAAAACATTAGTATATTTTCCGATTATTTATTTTGCTTGCACTTGGTTTTAGATGCCTATGCTTTGTTATTTTTTTTTAGCATAAATGAATATTGTACTTTATCAAGGACTTTTTCTGCATCTGTTGAGATAATTGTGTGATTTTTGATATATTGGTTTTTTATATGATTAGTTATATTGATTGTTTTGCATCCCTGTTATACATTTGAATGTCATAATGTCATATTGAATGATTCTTAACTAAGTTGCTGTAGTCTTGACAATATTTTTATTTAAACTTTCTGAATATTCATTTAATATATTGGTCCATAGTTTTTCTTTTGTATTTTATCTTTCTCTAGTTTAGCAATTAGGATTATATTTGTTTATTTAAAATTACTATAAAGTCTTAATCTTTGAGAATAATTTGTGAAGTATGGTACCAAATATTCTTTCAAAGTTTTATAGTATTCCCCTGTGAATTTATCAGGACCAGGGCTTCTTTTCTTTGGAATTTCCTTTGCAATTAGGTCTACTTCCTTTCCTGAAATTGTGTCATTTACTATCTCTATCTGGTTTTTTCATAGTTTGAGTTTTTTATATTTTTGAAAGTATTGCACCCCCTCACCTTTTTGTAATGAGGTATGTGTTGCTGCATGAACTCAGTAGGTGTCAGTTCATTTTTTTTTTTTTAATCTTATTTTGAACTCTGCGTGTCCTGGACTGGAGACAACTAAAGTTGCCTTATCTTTGGCACGTCATTTCTGTTTCAAAGAGATTTTAGAGATCATGATGATCAGAGAAAATGTCTATTACTTCATTTTGTGGGTCAACTCACCCAGAACTCTCAAGGATATGGATCTATTCTTCACAATCACCTACCATTTATTTGGGTTAAATTTGTCTCCATCCTACTAAGATTCTAATCTATTTCCCAACTTTGAGTGAAATGAAAAAATTATATCAGTTAGAGTATATTTACTGAGTGAAACAGGAAATGTAAGATAAAATATTAAAAATTATCTAGTGGCAAAGTTAAACCATTATGAATAAGATCTATAACTCCTATTCTCCTCAACTGTTTTGACATTCTGTCCTTCACAAGAAGAAATGTGCCCAAAGGCCATTTTTATAAGTCTGCTATCATGCATTTAAATCAGAGGGTTAGAACCCTTGATTGGCCACTCTTATTTCAAAAATCTTACTATTGTTAAAGCCATCCTTTTCCCAACTCATACCTTTTTGTGGACTTTTTATCATTCTTCTACATAGTAGCAAGACAATGTCTTGCTATCTATGTCAGAGATTGATTAGTATAAGGCATGTGGTCAATACTGTCCCAAATTATTCTACCAGTGTTCAGTAATTTTCTTGCATGTTCTTTTCCATGGTTACATAACTTTCTGTTCAAATGTTCCTTTCTTCTTGGGATAGATAATTAACTGAGCTTTGGGCATGGTAGCTCTAGGAAACCTTCTTACTTTTCATTGGCCCCTGGAAGGCAGGGAAATGGAAAGGAAAAGAAAAACTGAGTAAGCAGGGATTATAGAAGTTGACATAATTAAGTGTTACATTTTAGAGGTCTTGTTTGGGCCCGTAATTTTGCCAAAGTGGAGAACTCCCAGGTGTGGAAATTCTCTGTTGCTGCAAGTCGTAGTTTAGTTGTAAGTATAAACTTAAATAGCCTAGAACATTGAGAGGTGAAGTGATTTGTCAGTGATGACACATCTCCTATATGTCAGAGACAGAACTCTTCCTGATTCAAAGGATGCTCTTCTATTCACTACAATATGCTACAAATGCCATAGGAGATAAGAGAGGGAAAGAAATCTATATGTATTAGTTGTTAGAAAGCCTTCCTGATGAAGATATAATTTGAATTGGGTTTTGAGGAGAGGAACTTGGATAAAAATGGAAGATAGCTTAAAGAATTATTACTTTCCACCTACTTCCAACAGAGATTAGTTTTTCCTAAAAGGTAATGATACTATTCTGGAAACATAACTGACCCTTATTTCCTTTAACACAGCATGGCACCTCAAAGGAACTGGGAGATACAAATATACAAGCTAATTATGACGGTTTCCTTTATACTCATTGTTTCTATATTAGAGATAAAGCATATAGGTGGATAGAGTGCTAGGCTTAGAGTCAGGAAGATATGAGTTCAAATTCAGCTTCAGAAATTTCCTAGTTGTGTGACCATGGGCAAATCATTTAACTTCCATTTGCCAGTGAAGGAAGAAATTGTAAACCATTCCATCATCTTTGCTGAGAAAAAATCATGTACAAAGGTGCATGGGGTAATGAAGAGTTGGACATGACTGAATAACCAAACTTCCTTTTTTCTTAACTGCTCAGTAATTTAAAAATATATCATTTCATCCCCAAATCAAATCTGAACTAACAGGGTATAGGCTTCCGGGTAGAGTAGGTAGAGAAGCTTGGTGGAGGGCTAAGTATTTCACTAAACATTTCCTTAAATATTCTTATTTACCTTAAATAAAATCAAATAAAATCTAATCTGTATAGTGTCAATTAGAGTACAAAAAACTTCACTTATAAATGCAATCCAGTGAGCTATCTCTTGCAACAAAGCATGAAAAAGAAAAAAAAAAGCAGTTCAACAAAACAAGCCCATACATAGTGGAGTCCAGCAATATATTCAATGTTCTAAATTTGTGGTCTTCCAACTCTGCAACCAAAGCAAAATAAAGAGAATGCATTTTCTAATGTCTTTTTTTAAAGTTTTTTTAAAGCATTTTATTTTGTTTAAAACACATTTATTTTAAGGCAAAAGAAAGAACTTACATAATTTTATATATGTGGTAAAACACAGAGGATTGCATATGAAACTGTGAACCTTTATTTCATAGCATTTATTTTTTTAAAGAATAAAATAACTTCCATACATTGCTTTCAAAAGTGTTCTGCCTGCATATGCTTTTCAAGGAATATATGCTTCTTTTTCATTTATTACAGTGTTAGCATTGCATTATCATACAAATCCTTCTAATTGTTTATATAAGTTTATTTCTTCAGCTTCCTCTTGACTCTTGTATTTATGTTTCAAAATTCCTAGTCAGATTTAGTAGGAAGGTAGATTTTCAAAGGCTATAATGGAATGCAATCTCTACTAGGTCCTACAGTGGAAAAACTATTTTGAGCATAGATCCAGAACAAATTTCAGTAAAGATCACACTAGCCAAATATGGAAAAGCATGCCACCAGGTTGCTGGCATGACATACTATTTTTGACCATGGAAACTTATGAACCTTATACCTGGAAAGCATTATTTTTCTTGATAAGATGGAATTTGTTGACCCTTATATTGATTTAACATAAGGAAAGCCATCAATTATGTTGATAACAAAATCCATAACAAAATCAACAAGAATCATGATTATAGTAATAGATGCAGAAAAAAATCTTTTGACAATTTTGCTATTAAAATATTTGAAATCATCATTATAAATAATTTTTCTTAAAATAACTCAAAGTATCTACCTAAAACCACCAGCAAACATTATCTGTAATAGGTATAAGTTAGTTACTTTCCCAATAAAATCAGAAATGAAGCAAGGCTGCTCACTAGCTCTACTATTATTCAATATTATGCTGGAAATGCAAGTAATAACAATCAGAAGAAAATAAAATGAAAGGAATCAGATTGGATAATAAGGAAACAAGACTATCTTTTTGCAATAAAAATCATAAAGATTCAATTAAATATTAATCAAAACAATAATTTTAGCAAACTATCAGATATAAAATTAATCCACATAAATCATCAACATTTCTATATATTACCGGTAAAACCCTGAGAAGAAAGATAACAAAAGATATTCCCTTTAAATAAGTGTAGATAATACAAAATACCTGAGAGTACACCTGCCAAAATAAACCCAGGAATTACATTAAAAATTATAAAAAAGTTTTATACAAAATCAGATTTAAATAATTAGAGATTAAATAATTGGAGATGTAAATAATTTATATAAATAAATAAGATTAGTTGTTCATAGTTAGGTAGGGTCAGTATAATAAAATGACAATTCTACCTAAATGAGTCTTCTTATTCACTAGTATCCCAATCAAAATAGAAAAAAATATCCTATAGAGTTAGAAAAATAATAAAAAACTTCATTTGGGAAAATAAAAATCCAAAAACTTAAAGAAATCAATAAAAAATATGTAAAGAAAGGAGGTTTAGTAGCATCAGAACTTAAATTATATTATAAGGTGGTGATTATCAAAGCTACTCTAAGAAATAGAATGGTGAGAGAGAGAAATAGAGTAGCTATAGAGTATATGATACTTTAGTATAGTATGTTTAGTATAGTATAATATAGACTTTAGTAATCTTGTGTTTAATAAACACAAAGATCTAAAGCTTTTGGGATATGAACTCATTATCTGGTAAAAAAAAATTTTTTTTTCTAAGATAACTGGAAAGCAGTCTGATAGAAATTAAGTATAGACTAACAACTTATACCATTTACTATAAATTAAAACTGGGCATAAGACCTATATATAAACGGAGGTATAAGTAAATTTGAAGAGCATGGAATATATTACCTAACAGATTTAAAGAGTTAAAACATATGAATAGGCAGCTTTTAGAAGAAGTCAGAGCTACACATAAATCATATTTTTAAACGGTCTAAATCATTATTAATTAAAGGAACACAAATTAAAATAATTGTGAAATACCATCTTACCCCCATCAGATTGGCTAAAATAATAAAAGGGGGAAGTGGCAAGTGTTGGAGGAGGTGTGGAAAAATTGAGACACTAATATACTGTTGGTGGAATTGTGAAGTGGTCTAACAATTTTGAAAAAGAATTTGGAATTATACCCAAAGAATCATTATTTGGTATTTATCCTTTGCCCCTCCCCCCACAAAACATCCCCAACACTATTAGGTTTGTTTCTAAAGGTGATTAGGGAAAAAAGAAAAGGTCCTATATTTTTTAAAAAAATATTCAAAGCAGCTCTTTGTGGTGACAATGAATTAGATATTGAGAGGATGCCCATCAATTGGAGAAAATCTGAATAAATTTTGGTGTATGATCATGATGGAATATTACTGAGCTATAAGAATGATAAGCAGATTGGTTTAGAAAAGCATGGAAAAATTGCATAAAATATTGTAGACTAAAACAAGCTGGACCAAGAGAATAGTAATGTTCAAAGAGTAACTGAGTGACTATGCTATTCTGAGTAATATAATCATTAATATCAACTATAAAAGATTTGTGAAAGAAAATATGAGCTACTTCCAGAGAAGGAATGTGAAAATATGTATTGTAAAGTTCCACATGAATATTTATTTCAAATGTTGGCCTTCTGTAATGTAAGGTTGGAGGGAGAGAGGAAGGAAGGAAATCAAGTTGGAACTCAAAATTAACAAAAAGTTGTTTTTTATAAGTTTGAGTGTATATACACAATAACAACATTTTAAAGTAATGGAACAGAGAATATCTTAATGTAAGAGACTCACTGACTATCATGCAGATTTTTGTGCAGTAATACTCTAGATTACTGTTATTGTTGAATTGTTATATAACAGTTTTTTTTTTTTTTTTTTTTTTTTTTTTTTATGTTCAGACATGCCTTCTAGGGCAATGAAGTATTCAGAAAGTCCTGGATTAAGTTGGCGAAGCTACACATTAAGACCTCTGCTACATTCTTATTAATTTGGGAGGAAAGGGGCAAAAGAAGATACTGTAACACCTAAAAATGTTCTACCACCTACCTCAGTTACCTCATCTATAAAAGGATGGCCCAGATGGCCTCTGAAGTACCTTTAAGCTTTTTACCTCTGTATTTATTTTCTTGTGCTTTCTAAAAGTGCTTTATATTATAGGGAGGGGAAAAACAATATGTATAAGCACTATATACATGTATATATATATATCTATATATGTATATATAGATACATATATATCTTCTCTCAGATCTTTTAAAATGCACTTAATTACGAATTATTTCCTTATAAGGTCCTAATGAAATATGCGTGGACAAAATTTTTGTGTATATGTACAAATGAGTTCCTGTGTGTGTGTGTGTGTGTGTGTATGTATTCATGTCTGTTCTATTTTGTTGATTTAGAGCAACATATTCACAATCTATGTAAGGGAATTTTAACATTAACCAGGAACAAGCTGTTTTCTCTAAACCAAACAGGTGATATTTTAAAAGATTTATGAAAAAAACACTATTTTAAAAAAGTTTATTATATTTTTGTCAACAGACCTAATGACAGAAATATTTAGTGCTATGGAATAAAACAAATTCTTCCATATTCTTTTATTTACACTTCTTGTTGTCAGTCATTCCAGATGTGGCTAACTCTTTATGATCTTATTTAGGATTTTCTTTGCAAAAATACTGAAGTGGTTTGCCATTTCCTTCTCCAGCTCATTTTTTAGATGAGGAAACCAAGGCAAATGAGTTAAGTGACTTGCCCAGGATCACAGAGCTAGGAAGTATTCAAGATCAGATTTGAACTCAGATTTTCCTGATTCCAGGGTTCTTGCTCTATCTACTGTACAACCTAGCTGCCATAATCAAGATATTCCATTTAAGAAATCAGTAATTGTAACTAGGTAGAGGAAAAACCTAAGCAAGCAAGCACAAAACAAAAAAAAAAAAAAATGGTTTGTGAATTTTAACTGCTATAACTTCCTATACTGTTGTCATGTTAATTTTTGACTTATTTTTGGTTGTCATTATCAAGAATAAGTTTGAACCCTCAAGAAAGGTGACATTCAAACAGTAAGATATCATATCCCTGAAATGTTAAGAGAAGTAAATGAATAATTTTAGCAAATTAAGTTCCTTTCTAATAGAACATTTATGGAAGGACTAGAATAAGAACTGGGCAGGCAAGTCATTCAGATCCAGATTCAGAGCCTGGAGTCAGGAAAAATTCTCTTCTTTAGTTAAGATTTGGTCTTAAATGTTTACTAGCAATGTGATCGTGGGCAAGTCATTTTACCCTTTTTACTTCAGTTTCCTCATCTGTAACATAATCTAGAGGAATAAATGGCAAATTACTCCATTTCCTTTGCCAAAAAAACCCCCAAAAGTGTCATGAAAAATCAGATACAACTGAAAAATCAAACAAAAAATAACATGGATAAGAATTATTCAAGAAAGAATAGATAAATCTATGGACACTGTCATATCAAATACCACTGAAAAATAGAAGCAATCAATAACAATTATTAAATATTTATTAGGCCCCAGACCTGGTATTCAAACACAAAAATGAAATGTTCTATAGAAGTAGTAAATACTATTGTTTAAAAGTATATCTGCCTATCAGTAATTCACAAATAAGACAAAAAAAATACTTCAGTTTGCTAAGGCAAATTGTTTTAAGTAAACTTTTCAGTTTGACAGACAAATTTTGATAGTGAAAATATTGTTTATATTTTGAATTACAATGTATGGTTGTTGTTATTTCACATCATGTACAAAGCTTTTAGAAATGAATTTTTTGCATTAGTTTTAGAAATTTGCCACACGTTTGTATTGTGGATAATCATGATCAACAATCCTTTACCTAGCGACCAAGTCATTATTGAGAACTCTTTTTGTAACTACAACAACCTGTCTGGGTTGATTCTTAAATAGCAAATCCAGGCTTCTAGTGAATCATACTGGAAGCCTTCAATAAAATTATATATCTTAAGCTGAAATTGATTCAATAGAATATTTAGATTTGTAGACCCTGACAACTTGTATTTAACTAACTTTGCATTCAAGAAACTAGGGTCACTTTCAGCTATGATGAGGCATCAGAATAGGACACCAATGAACCAAAATTCTGAAAAAGTCAAAGGTCATTATAGGATGAATAGATGGATGAATAGGCTACATCATATTGCCAAAGGCACTTTATGCATTATCAGTGCAATAAAAGGTATCTTACAGATAGTATAATAAAGAATATGGGTTGATTATGTAGTAATCAACAAGTGCCAAATATCATCGGAACAAAGAAACAAGGCAAAAGTACCAGTCCTTGCTTTCAAACACTTTGCTGCAAGGTATCAGTTGAACAGGTTGAGTGGGCCATTGATATCCAAACAATTTGACCTAGAGAAAATTTTCTATAATGTGGAGTAGCTGCTCTATAGATGATTTCCTGGGGTTCATGAATAAGAATTCTACGAAATGGTTGGTTTATAATTTTTATCCAGATTGATATCACAAAACCGAGTACTGAGGCATAAATTCTTCATATTTTGTGGCAGAGTTGTAAGCTAAAAATGCTCCAAATTATTAATACTAGACAAATGTATATAAAAACAATTCTGAGTTTTCATCTCATACCCATAAGGTTGGCAAATATAACAAAAGACAAAAAAAAATGACAAATGTTGGAGGGGCTGAAGGAAAATAGGCATATTAATATACTTTTTAAGTTAAATTTTATTTATACTCTAATGGACTATTAGTGGAAGGTATTAATTGGTCCAGTCATTCTGAAAAAAAAGTTTAAAACTATGCTCCTAAAATCATTAGAAAGACTGGGGAATACAATCTCCTATAAATTAGCATAACCTTAGACTTGGACTCTAGAATTGTTGGTTAAGAGAAGAAAAGATCAGGGAAGGGGAGGTTCTGTGGATAAAATAGCATACTTCAAATACTATCCTCATCCACCCTTATAAGAAACAGTCTTGCCACTACCCAGTTCTTATTTTCATTATTATTATTAAACTTATTAAATATCTAGTTCTGTTAAATGATGAGGAAACAAAGACAAAAATGAAGCATTTCCTATACAAAAGGAGCTCACATATGATAGCTCCTATTATTTTAGTCTCCAGTCTCCCTCAATCATAACTGAGTGATCATAATTTAAATTCCATCCCCTTTGCAGCTAAGTGAATTGCCACCGAATGCTGTAATTCCTAATTTAAAATAGTGATTACAAGAGGGAGGGCCAAGATGGCAGAGGAAGAATAGGCACTTGTCTAAACTTTTCCAAATTTTCCTCCAAACAATATTAAAATAACTCCCCAAAATAAATTTTGAAGTGGCAAAATAAACAAAAGGAAGGAGTGAAAAAATTATCCAGCTCAAGACAACTTAGAAGGTTAACAGGAAAGGTCTTTCTCACTGGGGTAAGAGTGAAGTATAGTTTAGTGCAAGCTATTTGCTGGCAAACCAATGATATTCCTTGGTAGCAACTGAATCAGCAGAGGCAGCTTCTGGAGCTCTCAGACCATAGAGTTAAGGCAATTGGATAACTGATCACAGGGAGATTAGAAGGGATGTTTTGCTGGCATGGAAACAGGACTCTGCAGCATTGCTCATAGGCAATTCCAGATTTCAGTTCATGGGAGAGGAAGAACACTAGCAGGGATGGGGATACTAATCATAATTCCAGGATAAAAAACATTGTGATTACTCACATAGCAGAACACAGATCATGAGAGCAGTGAACCAAATATCTCCTTAGATTATGCCACCTTGGAAGAACTGAAAATATCCTCAGAACTAGGTCCAAATATGATAATACAAAAAAACCTAAAGCTTATGAGTGGCCCCTCTATCCCAGGAGTAGAGTCCAACTTTAACATTAAGTTAAGTCAAGAAATTGTCTGGGAAAAATGAACAAGCAAAAAAAAAGAAAAAAAAAGAAACTGACTATAGAAAGTTACTGCGGTTAAAAAGGAAGATCAAAACACAAACTCAAAAGAAGATAAGCATATCAAAATATCTACATGCAAAACCTCAAAGAAAATTTTGAATTGGTCTCAGACACAAAAGGAATTTCTGGAACAGCTCAAAGAGAATTTTGAAGATCAACAGAGGCGGTGAGGGAGTGGGGAATAATTGAAAAAAGAAATGAGAATGATGTAAGAAAATTATTTAAAAAGTCAACAACTTGGCAAAGGAGGCACAAAATTACAGCAGAAAACTATACTAAAAAACAAAATAGGGCAAATGGTAAAAGAGGAATAAAATTCATTGAAAAGAACTCCTCTTTATAAAGAAAATTGGCCAAATGGAAAAGGAAGTACAAAAATTCACTGAAGGAAATAATTCCTTAAAAATTAGAATGAGATAAGTAGAAGCTAATGACACTGTGAGGCACCAAAAAAAAAAAAAAAATTAAAAATTGAAGAAAATATGAAACATTTCATTGGAAAAACAACTGATCTGAAAAAACCCAAAATGAGTTAAAAAATAATCTACATACAATATTTTAAGAAATTATCAAGGAAAAATGCCTTGATATCCTAGAACCAGAGTAAAACAGAAGGTGAAAGAATCCGTTGAAGACTTCCTAAGAGAGATCCCAAAATGAAAATTCCCAGGAATGTTACACAACAAAATTCCAGAAATCAAGAATATGGAATTCTGGAAGGCAAAGAAAACAATTACAAAGAATTACAACCAAGAACCATCTACTGAACATAATCCTTCAGAAGGAAAATGTATATTTAGTGAAATAAAGTACTTTCAGGCTTTCCTGATGAAGATGAACAGAACTGAACTGAATAGAAAAGTTGACTTTCAAATACAAGATTCAAATGTAGCATAAAAAGGGAAACATGAGCGAAATCATAAAGGATTTAACATAGTTAAACTGTTTATATTACTACTTGATAATACAATACTTGGTTGTATTTTTTTTTTAAGAGGAAAGCCCAGATCTCTTCTGGAGCTTTTTAAAAAATATATTTTATTTGAAGAGTAAGAAAAAAAAAGAAAAACAGAAAAAGAATATAATATAAAACAAAGCAAAACAGAACATTGTCATGTGCCCAGATCAAGAAAGTTTATATATATATATATATATATATATATATATATATATATATATTAGTAGAAGAAATTATGTTCATAAATGTCCATTTTTTCTTCCTTATAAATTGTTCTTTGGTTCTTTATTGCACAGCTTATTTACTTTATTCTTTTCCCCCCTTAAATTCTTCCCCCCCCTATTCCCAAGCAAGCTACAGTTAAGAAAAAATATATTTATATATGCATATGTAGATAAGAAATGTAGAGGGCCAGAACTTTGGAGAAGTATACTTGAAACAACGAGTGTTAACTCAGTGGAATTGATAAGATGATGGTTCTCTAGTTCACATGTATACTTAGTATTTTGTATGGTGATGTAATGGTTCTCTAGTTCACATATATGTCATAATGATGTAATTGTAATAGCGTATTTAAGGGCTGAGAAGGACTGGAAATGAGACATTCCATTTTTGGCCAGCCTTGTGGTGGCTGTCCTGCCTCCTTTACCCCTTCACTAAGAACTTGGACTGATCCCAAGGACCTCCAGAAAGCTAACTGGAACATTACATAGATATATTCTAACTCTCACTCACACATTCCCCTCCCCCCCATATACATATATGTGTCTTTCCTCTTCCCTCTGACTCTTTAATTAAATTCTGTTCCATAACTTGCCTTACTATTACTTAACCTTCTTTCATCCAAGGATCCCTCCCTTAAGTCTTTCATTCTTTGCTTCCCCATGGGCCCATCCCTCCCCACTTACATCTTTATAGATTTTGGAGGGTGCTATATCCTTCATGATCTATGTGTAGTGTTGCTTATTGAACCCATTCCTGATATGAGTACATTTGTAGAACTATGAGCCCTCTTCTCTTCTTTTCTTCTCATCTGTGTCTATTCCTCCTCTGCTTCTTTTTGTATAACATGATTACTATTTTTTACTTTAACTCTGTTACTCTCTCTTTTGAGCTACCCTATTATTGATGTGAAACAAACATAGAATATATATTTCCTATATTAAAAAAAACCCAATGTGTCCATATTTAAACAGTTTGTCTTTGTCGAGTTCCTTAAAATTGACCTTTGATATTTAACATATAATCTTATATGTTATATTTTATGTTCAGTTTGGTTGATAGAAATCCCTGAAAATCTTCAAGTTTGTTGAATGTCCATTTTTTCTCATTCAAAATAATAAATATTTTTACTGGATATGATATTTTTGATCATAGACCTAGTTCTTTTAATTGTTGATAGATATGATTCTGGAACCTGCAGTTCTTTATTGTAGCTGCTGATAAAACTTGTACAATTCTAATTGTAGCTCCAGCATATTTAAATTATTTTTCTTGTTTCTTACAAAATTTTCTCTTTGATCTGGGGGTTTCAAAATTTAGCAATACTATTCTTGTGTATTTTGCACAAAAGATCACTTTGAGATGGTGATTGGTGGACTTTTTCCTTTTGCTACTTTTCCTTTATGTTCTATCTTTCCAAGACAATTTTCTTGCATTATTTCCTGAATTATTGCATCAAAGTTCTCTTTTTGGTCACAACTTTCTGGCAATACATTTATTCTCATATTTTCTCTTTTTGATATGTACTTTGGATGTCATTTTTCTTATTAGATGTTTTACATTCTATTATATTTTCTCATTTTTTTATAATCTGTTTTGTTATTTCTTGGTCTCTCAAAGCTTCACTGGCTTCCCTTTGCCTAATTCTAATTTGCAAATAATTATTTTCATTCTGTTTGGCTTACTTTTTTCATAATTGTATTGTTTTTCTTGACTGGTTTTTATTTTTAGTTTTAGTTTTTCCTCAATGTTTCTTATTTGACTTTTAAATTCTTTTTTGAATTTTTCTATAAACTCTCTCTTGGAAGGGAGACATTTCACATTACTCTGGGTAGAAGTTTTTCTTTTTTTTTTTTTTATTACTAAAGTGTTCTCCTTGAAGATGAACCCTAGTCTTTCCTGTTCCCATAGACACAAATGTGAGTTAACTAAAATGGAATGATAATTTTTTTTTAAAAAAAGGGTGAGAAAGAGGCACTGGGAGAAGGGGAAAGAGAGATACAAAATGAGGTATATTTTTTCACATAAAAGAGATGTGAAAGAGATTTTCTAGTGGAGGGGAAAATTAGAGGTGATAGCAGGCAATGCTTGAATTTTACTCTATTTGAAACTGATTCAAATAGTGAATAACATACACATTCAGTTGAGTATAGAAAACTATCTTACCTAACAATGACCTTTATATTTTCCCTACATCTCATGCCATGGGGGTGGAAGTGGGAATGGGGCTTGGTAAGTGGTAAGTGGAAAGGGAGAGAGGAAAGAGGAGGTGTTAGAAATAAACTCTTGACACTGAGAATCAGATATCGAGGAGAATTTATTAAAGCATCTTAAAGAATTACCTTAACATTTCTAGCCAGAAGCAGACTCCAATTCTCTTTGGGAAGAAAGAACATTGAGCACAGAAGCAGAAGCTTTATACTTGTTAGTTTGGCACAGCCCCTCTCTTCAGAGAATGTATTGTCCTTTTTCTTCCTGGTTACAGTCTTTCTGATATGCCTACTATATGTTTTCCCCTAAATGTATATAAACATGTTCTCCCTCCTTTGTCATACGTCCCATGTTCAAAAATGGTGGAAAACTCCTCCTATGGGGTGTGTTGTTTAATATTCAATTAGTCTATTAAGCAGGGCAATAGTGATTTAATCAAGGTCAGGTCATTGACCCCAACTAGTTTGGACTGAGGCTTTCCCAAAACCACAAGGCTCTTTCTGATTGGCTGAATCCACCTGTACTTTGCTAGTTCCCCAATGCCTTGTTTGCTTAAGGCTTCCATTGATCATGTAATTATTCTGTGGAATCTTAACCTTCCTTAATTTCTTACATTCTGAAAACCCTTTGGATAGTGGCACTCACAATCCCACACAATCTTTCAGCGCTCTGTGGAAACTCAACTTTTCAGTATTTCTGAGGGAACTGACAGAAGGGAATGTGGGTTGGGGAAAGTAGTGGTTAGAAACAAACAATTAGAAAAAGAGAGAGAAAGAGACAGGGCACACACACACACACACACACAAATATATAGAAAGAGGTAGACACACAGAGAGAATGGGGAGGAAATAGAATGGATGGAAATACACAATTGGTAATCAAAACTGAGAATGTGAATAGGATGAAATCACCCATAAAATGGGAGCAGATAGCAGCATGAATTACAGTGGTACCTCACTAGTCATTGTTAATTGGTTCTAGAAGGCAAAACAAATAGCAAAAATGATGAATGCTGAATGAATTTTTCCCATAGAGAGTACAACTCCAGCATACAGCCTAACCAGTGGGGCGTCCAGCTTCAGAGAAATAAACCAGTCCAACCTAGGCCAATCCAACCAGGCTCCTCCCTTCTTGATCTAATTCATTTTTTGAGAGGAATAATGACTTTTATGTTTTCCCTACATCCCATGCCATCCAAACTTTCTGGGGATGGAGGTGGGAGTGGGAGTGGGTCTTGTGTACTGGATATGGAGCTGGGAAACTAAGGTCAAGCCCTGGGCTTGGGAATCCAGAAGTCCTGATTCCTCCAATGGTAAACCCTGCCTGAGCTTTTACTGCTGCTGCTGCTCATGCCACTCCACTCACTGCTCATGCTCCTGCTGCTTCTTCTCCTGCTGAGCATGTCAGCTGTTCCATGCCCCTTCCAGTCCTACTGTTTTGGGAGCTCAAAAACTACAGTCACATCATCCTGCAGGACCTGTCTTGTGACCTGGTTGCCAATGCACACAAGCTCAGCATCATAGGCTCCAACCTCACATTTCTGCTTACCACAGCCTATACTGAGGAGGAACTGCCTACAGCAGAGGACAATAGTAGTGGCAATAGAAGCTAGGTACTATGCCTGGCCATCCTTTCATCTCTACTGCTCAATCAAGACAACAACTAAGTGTGACAGGTGCTCAGCAAATACAAATGTTAAAGCAGTTTTTTTTTTCCGCATTGAAATATGTCAACTACCAAATTCTATGAGTTTGCCGAGATATCACTGTATGTGATTTAGACATAAAGGGCAATACCATGAGCAAATTAGGGTTTTGTGGAATAATTTGCTGTGAGATCTAGGGATAAGGGAAGAATTTATGACCAAACAAGTGATAATTTTGTTCCCACTAAATTAAAAAGATTTTGCATAAACAGAAACCATGAAGCTGAGATTAGGAGAGCAGAAACTGGGGGGAGGGGATTTATAGAAAGTTCCTCTAATAAAGGTCTCATATCTCAAATATATAGAAAACTGAGTCAAAATTATAAGAATACAAATTATTTCTTAATTGATAAAGCCAAAGGATGTGAATAGACAATTTTCAAAGTAAAGTTAGAAAGAAATAAAAATTAAAATAATTCTGAAGTACCACTTCTTAACCTATCAGATTGACTAATGTGATAAAAAGGAATATGATAAATGTTGGGGAGGAAATGGGAACATTGGGACATAAATGAATTATTGATAGAGTTGTGAACTGATCCAACCACTTTAGAGAGCAATTTGACACTATTCCCCAAAGGTTATAAAATTCTGAGTACACTTCAGCCCAGCAATATAAATACTAGATTTATGTCCAAAAGAGTGTTTAAAAAGAAAAAGAAAAAGAAAAAGAAAAAGAAAAAGTAACTGTAGAAAAATATTTGCAATAGCTCTTTTTGTGGCAGCAAAGGATTGGAAATCAAGAGGATATCTATAAATTGGGGAATGGCTGGACAAATTATGGCATATGATTGTGATGGAATATTATTGTGCTGTAAAAAAAATTAGTATACTTTAAAAAAAAAAACTAGAAATACTTGCATGAATGGATGCAAAATGTAGTGAGCAAAGCCAGGAGAACATTGATCACCTTCAGTTGAGTATCCTACCCTATGAGAAAGTAGGAGGGAGGGAGATAAGAGAGGAAATGATGCAAAGTGTAGTAAGTAAAACCAAGAGAACATTGGACACAGTAAAAGCCATAATGTACAATAATCAACTGTGAATGACTTAGCTATTCTCAGTAATACAATCATCAAAGACACTTCTAAAGGATTTGTGATAAAAAAAAATGCTATTTACCTTCAAAGAAAGAATTGATGGAGTCAGTGAAGATTGAAGCATACTTTAAACAACAACAAAAAAAAATTCTCATTTTTTCTTGGGATTTTTTTGGGGAGGTCTCTGTTTTCTTTCATAATATAACTAATATAGAGATGACTTTTTCATGACTACATATGTATAACATATAAAATTGCTTTTTTTCTCAGTGTGGGAATAGTGAAAGGAAGGAATTAGAGAATTT
Organism: Sarcophilus harrisii; assembly: GCF_902635505.1. Classification (NCBI taxonomy): domain Eukaryota; kingdom Metazoa; phylum Chordata; class Mammalia; order Dasyuromorphia; family Dasyuridae; genus Sarcophilus; species Sarcophilus harrisii. The sequence continues at coordinate 139,382,244 of NC_045426.1, forward strand.
GGAAGTCAAAAATTTTAAAGGACAAATTAAAAAACATTTTTACTTGTAATTGGAAAAATAAACATTTAAAAATTAAAAAATATTATATAATTTAAATTTGTTTGATTCATAATATGGACAATAAAGCTGCAGATTATTGCCTATTGTTGTACAGAAAATAAAGTAGCCTTTACAGGGCTTTAAACTTTATCTCAGAGTAAAATGGCACTTCAAAAATCATTCAATTCAACAAATAAACATGAATTTCTGAAACCTGATTATCCAACCACATACACACATGTGGATATATGTATATTATAACATGTTTGTGTATATGTGTATATACCTGCATATGAAGAGTTGCACACACACACACACACACACACACACACATACATATTTCACACACATACACACAAATTTCCATATTGTCCATGTCATATATATTGGAGGTGGGGAGAATTTAGAATGTGGTTGGGGTGAAATGCTTCATCACCAATCTTCTGGAATCATGATTGGTCATTGTGTTAATCATAGTTCTTAAGTCTTTGGAAAGATTTTTTTGGGGGGATCTTTATTGTTCATTGTTGTTATTGTTTAAATTTCCCCCCTAATTTGGCTTATACCACTCTCTGTCATTTCATACAAGTCTTCTCAGATTGCTTCAAAATTTTTGCTATTTCTTGCATATAAGCCAGATATATTAATTTAACATAATTTGTTTAACCATTCCCCAACTGAAGGAGATACTTTATTTTCTATGTCTTTGTCAGTACAAGAAGAACTGTTGTATATAATTTTTTATGTATAGGATCTTTTCCCTTATTTTTTGTTCTGTTTAGGTATTAACATTCAAATAATATTATCACTAAGTCAAAGGATAGTCATAGCTGAGTAACTTTGGTGGCATAGTTCCAAATTACTTTTCAGAGTGCTTTCAACCTCCTCTTCAAGACCTTTCACGTTCTCTTTAGAGAATATATTCCACTTTTATACATCTCTTATGTTGGGAAGTATTCTTTAGGTCTACCATTTACAGATTAAATTAATGTAGTCAACACCTCAAAGGAAAGTCACCTTCTCGACAAGGAAGATAATAATGCCCTTTTCACCCAAATGTGATATTCACACATGTGTACATATGTAATAAAAAGAAGGATGAATATTACTCCTTATATGGAATAATAAGGAAGGCCATAGAAGGTTAGAATCTCAGCTTGAACAAGTAACAGGTTCTATATATAAAAATAATACAAACACAGATAACATTTTTCAGATAGTCATGAATATTGCCAACTTTTCAGAGGAAAAATACAAAAGAATATAAAATTGAGTGCTGTGGTTAGTCAATAAGAATGATAGGCTGAGATACCATCTGTTCCTTTGGCATTGACTATTATTGTTTTCTAGGGAAACACACTTAGTTTAATTGAAAAAAGAAAAAACAAAACAAAACAAACAAACAAACAAAAACCCAGGATAAAATGCATGTGTCTAGTATGAATTTTCTTGGCAAATTGAACATGAATCAATTTAAAGCAAATAATATGAGAATGTTATTTTTGTTTTTTATTTTACTTTTCACAGTTTATGATGTTCTGAAAAGTTGCTGCATCTGGATCTCAATTTCCATTAGAATGAAGAAAATACAATATTTATACTGAGCATTTTCAAAATTTAAATGAAAGTTATTCTTCAAGCAACTGATGTGACCAAATTCTGTCCTATTTCTTGAACAATGGATTATTTACATATGTTAAGTGCAGACCATTCAAGGAAGAAATAAAGATATTTAAGTATTGAAAATGGGAATATTCAGTGTCTGTGAGAACAAAAGATACAAATAATTTAAATGAAAATGCCAATGGCAAAGTTTGAACTCAGTGTCCCTAGAATTTTAAGGTGATACTTTGTAGTCTGTAGTAATAAAATATCTGGCTATTAGTCAAAAGAACTTAATGGTATTCATTTGGTAACAAAAGACTTAGCACATTATTTCAAGATTAAACAGAAAGATTTCTCCCATTCTATAGCACTTCTTTGTCTCTGTGATGTGCTTTTCATAAGAAAAATGATTTCATAATTTGGATACAGAATGAAATACATAGCAAGGATCATTCCTGAATTTTAAATCCCAGAGGAAAGTTTATTGCTTAATACAAAACATAATAACTATTTTTTTCTCAAATGCAATACTTAGTTTCAGAGAAACATTGAAAACCTATGTATCAATGAAAAGTAAAGTAAATAATCATCATCATAATAATATACATAATGACTACAATAATGTAAAAAGAAACAACACTAAAAAAGTAACTTGTGTGGCTCAGAATGGTAAACCATTTAATAAAAAGCTGGAGATATCTCTTGGAGCAAAACAAAGTTTATTATATGTTCTTGTGAGAAGCAGGCATCCCTCCAGTAGGACAAGCAATGGAAAGGAGGAGGCACCTTTTGGGACAGATTTTACACTTTAAACAGTCCCTAACTCAAATACCAATCCTACCATTGACCATCATCCTCATTGGCTGAGGGCCTTACATTCTAAACATGGGAACTATACAGGAAGTTGAACTTTGGCCAATAAACACATAGTTGCCCATATTTGATTGAGGTGGGAAGAAAATAATGTGATAGGAATATAGCAGCAAGGGGAATTAGGTATGCCTTTGAGTCAATGCCCAAGGATCTTGAGACCTATTACAACTCCAAGATAGAGGAAACCTTGATTATCCCAACTGTTTTGAGAGATCTCACTTTTTCTCATTCCATCTAAACTCATGGATATTGCGATGGCCAATCTCAGTTCTAGGACTAAGGAAGTGAAAGTGAAGAAACACATCTCCTTCCTCTGAAAATAGTAGAGAATTATGATTACAGAATATTGAACACATCATTAGATGCTTTCACTTTATTGATTTGATGAACTATTTTGTTAGTTACAAGGGAGATTTCAAGGGTTAGGTGTAGAGATAGATAATATTAGGAAATTATTGTGGTATTGTAATGCCAGAGAAACTGAGCAAGACAGAGATTATAGACTATTTAATAATTTATTAAATGGAGTGATATATTGGTACCAATGGATCCATGTTTGGTCCCAGGGCTGAATGAGACTATCATCTCCAATAATCCAGCCAACAATCAGAATTCTCAATGACATATATACACGGCTCAGACACAGAGGGTAGACTGAGGCAGGGTACTGAGAGCAGGAACCGGACTCTGACAGGGTGGGATAAGCCTCTGGAAAGGGGATGACATAATTAAGGGGAGGCATCCTGGACTTGGGGAGAGGCTTCTTGATAAGACAGTATCTGATATTCTAATAGCTTGGGATGGGGAGAGGCATTCTGATGTTCTATCAGGTATTCTGATAAAGAGAGAGGGGAGGTTTTGCAGAACTGAGAAGCAGGGAAACCGAGGCAGGACTGAGTCAGGATAATTAGGGAAACTGAGTCAGGACAATAAAAGAGAACTGTGGCATAACAGTATAAACAGTATTAATCAAACTTGATCAAATAAATGTTGTTATTTATGCAAAGTGCAAATGCAGATCTTGATTCTTCAAGTTTTCACTTTAGGTTTTTCTTTGTGTGGGTGTTCTTGTTTGCTTACTATTAAAATCATGAGGGTGATATACCAGTTGAAAACATATGAATGTTTTTGAAAGGATGCATTAGTAGTAGGTCTTCATGATTAATTTTACACATAATTTAATGAATTGTTATAAAACAACTATTTTTCCACTTTTATTTTGGTGAGTTGTAAGTAGACTATTGCTTTTAGTTCATGAAGTTCATTGATTAGTCTGGAGATTGCTCAGAAAAGGTCCAAAAGAGCTTCAAGAACATACCATATAAAGATTAATAAAAGTAAATAGACTCAAGCTTTAAAAAGAGAAGACTTAAGGTTCAGAGTTATATTTGCCTTCAAGTATTTGAAAGACTATCATATGGAAGAGGAATTATATTACCCTTGTTGGCCCAGGAGGAAATAACTAATAAAAATGGGTAGAAATTATGGAGAGACAAATTTAGTCTTAGGAAAAAACAAAAACAAAATAAAGCAAAAATTTCTGACAGTAACAACTATCCCAGAGTGGAATAGCATCTTGGGTAAGTAGTCAGTTTCCCATTTGTCTTTCAAGAATCCTTTCCTAGAAGTTATTAAGCAAAGAATAGAAAGTTGGTTGAGTAGTAAGCCACAAAACAGACTCTTGTTTTAGTATGGTTTGGACCCAGATAGCTTCTAAGCTGGTTCTGCAATGCTATTATCATTATTATTATAGTCTACAGAAACTTATGACAGTAATGGGAGTCCTTCTATTTCTTCATGCATTCAGAATCCAGTAATTGCCCAGTATATATATATATATATATATGTGTGTGTGTGTGTGTGTTTATCTATAGTAGAAATAGGGGAAGGGGTTGGTTGTAAAAAAAATAAAACTCCCACAAATATTTTAGCTTTGATAGTTTAAAAGGTCTTTAGGTCTTTTCATCAGGTTTGTGGAGAAGGTTAGCAGCAAGAAGATTGGTCAAAGTTTACCTTCAGTGGTAAAGAAACCCATGATTATGACTGACTGCAATGTTTAGAATATGCAGTCCTTTATGATATTAGATTTATACTTTCCAGCTGCATGGAATTTATTGTAAAGAAAAGAAAGAGGAAAACGAGCAAATTATAGTCTCTGGTAAAAACAGGAATGCTAGGTAAATTGAGAATTGAATTATCAATTCTCACTATAAGTGAAAATATTATTCTCACTATAAGTGGTTTGAGATCCTTGTTTGAAAAGAATCATATTTAATATAAAGTACTACTATTATTTTCCAAGTGAGATCCTTTTAACTTTCTGTATCACACATACTTTTAGCAGAAAAAGATGTTCTATCCACTAAGGACCCCATGCTACTGATAATTTTTATTTTTAAGAATTAGCTATATTGTTTTTGAAAGTCAAAGCAGTGTTAACTAATGACTAATTTTAAGTATTTACCAAATTGTTACATAGAATCTCTCTGTCTCTGTCTCTATATATCTCTTTGTCCCTCTGTGTGTGTATATATATATATATATATATATGTATATATAATATTATATATGTATATATATATACGTATATATAATATTATATATGTATATATATATGTATATATAATATTATATATATATGCATACATATATACAGATGTATTTTTGTGTATACATACATACATATATATAACATACCTATTCTCCAAACCTAAAATATTCTGAATCTAAAAAATATCTGTAAATGAGTGAGATTTCTGTCTAATTTAGATAGACTAATCTCTAAGTCATATTTGGTTTTTTGTAACTTTCAAAATGTTACTCTGACATTAAAAAGGTTAGTATCATTTCTTGCAGATAGCATGCTTACATCATCATATCCTTAGAGGAAAAAACAGAAAATAAAGATGTGTATATGAGTTCTCAAACATATTATCACATCCAGGCAGAGGTTGGCCACAGTGGGGAAATATCTTTTTTGAAGTAAACATTACTTCTCTAGTCTAGATCTGGTGCCTCTATTTTTGGAGCATTTGAGGAAATATAGTGGCATTCAGATTTGTTTTTCCCTTAAGTCTTCAACATTCTTAGTTTGTCTTCCACCTCACCCCCCACCTAAGGAATTATGTTGTAGCTTTTTAGATAATGAAGTTCCATTGACATCACAGCTATTCAAAATATACCAATACACTGATCAAAATGTTGAATACACTTAAACATAATTATTTATGATTGCCATCTTTATCATCTTTTTTTTTTTTTTTTTTTTTTTTTTCATTTCACTTTCCTTGCATTCCCCCATGCTATTTGGTCATGCTTTGGCTTGTGTGCTACCAGAAAGGCAGATTGAGGCCACACATGGAGAACAAGTGTTAAGCTCCTCCCCTTTTCACCCTTTTGAAAAGGCTTTTATTTGTCAGCTTGGCTCTGGACAGCCCACCATAAACAGTGGGTTAGAGACAGAAAGGTGCTTTGTTGCCAATCTGGAAGCATCTTTCCTTTAAATTTGCCATTGCTCACATTGTCTGAATAATAGAAGTAAGAAATAAAAAGTGTCATTAATGGGAGCATGCCTTTCTTTAGTTTACCAATATATGGGAAATACTATAGGGAGACAAGACATAAATTTGGGAATAAACAGAAAAGTGAAGAACTTTCTAAGAAAAATCAACATACTATTCAATCAAAAATGATCAGAAAGTTTAGAAAATAACTAAAGAAAAAAAGTCTTAGCACATAATGATTTCTCCTCATGAAACTATCTAAAACTTCTTATGTAGTGAATGAATATCAATGTGCATCTTTCTGTACCATTTGTCAAGGGAATTTCTTCATATCTGGTCCATAAATATTAAAGAACAGCCTTCAAAAAGAGGGAAAATACAGTTTGGGTGATGGGACAACTACAAAGAAATAATAAATTATTGCTGTAATGACATGCTAATTAAAATTTTGCTTGTAACTCATGTAAGTGTTTGAAGCCCAGCAAATTCTCTTTTCATTTGTGAAGTGGGAAGGTAAATTGCCCAGTGACAGTGGGACATCGCTAACAAGTACAAATTGAATAACATGCTATCTCGCTCGATTAGCCCTGACTAGCGTGTCTGAATTAGATATTCAGCACACTCACCATTGTAGGCTGATTGATAAATGCTAAGGAGAATTTGTCAAAACAACAGGGGCTACACCCAGTGGGACATCAATATGCTCCATTTAGTCACCCACACGACACTTCCTACATAGGATTGTCACATAAAATTAAGACTGGCCGCTAACCAGCCATCAAGCTTGCAACAGACGTCAGGCAGCCTGTGTTCTATATGCATATTAGTCACATGCTTAACAATTTGGGCTGTCATGACTGAAGCATGCAGTGACCTCTGGAGCAGAGGTTGAATTTTCCAACTACACCACGACATCATGCTCAGCTGTTCAAGATTTTAGGCCATTTCCTGCCAGATCTGGGCACAGATGCACTGCCCTAAGCGATCATCTGTGGCTTGGTCCAAATGACAAATGGCCCAGTACAGATTATTGCATTATATATTAAGTACTACAAGTCTGTAAATTATAAGTAAACTCCTGTCCAGGACCAAATGGCTTCTTTAGCTTTCAAAATACTTTCTTCCCCAATTCTTTATATGAGCCTAATAAATATTGGATGAAGCTGGAGATCAAAGTCCCCCCATCCTGCATTGAATTAGTTATCTCCATTGCTAATTAGCTGCTTGAATATCAAAAAGCTCAGTGTCAGCTATAATTCTAGAAGTCCTGGCTTGGGGTTGGCCTGATTGCCTTTTTTCTAGCTGACACTTTTCAGGTGCCAATGTGGACAGTTATAGAATTCTTAGGGATTTGTTGAATCTGGATACATTAAAAAAGAAAAGTAATGATAATAATAATAATAACAATAATAAATAATAATAACTGTCAGTTTTGATGATAAATGCAGCAAAATAAACTATAAATAATTAAAAATCATATATTCATGTGATTAAATACAAATTTTCATATTTGTTTTGTTTTATACAAATGGATTTGTTTAAAGGTCAGGAAATTCTTGAAAAATATGGAAGTGAGCTAATTAGCTGATACAAAATTTATTGGACACCAGACATTAAGTACTTACTATATGTGAAAAATGAAATTAGGAATTGGGAAAGACATAAAGTTTTGACAGATTCCTTAGAAACAAAAGGATTGGGGAAAGTTTTTAAAGAAGAAAAGTAATATTGATTATCTTTATCACCACATCTTTTAGCCTGTTACCATAGATTGTTAACATTGATCAATTTGATATATATTGGTAATGAAGCATGTTTCTTATCTATTTACAAAAAGAAGATGAATGAACAAGGTATGGGGTGAAACATACATTCTCCAACTTGGTCAATTTTTTTTGTTTGATTATACTAATTTGTATTGAAGAGGTAGGAGTGGTTGTAGTAGAGTCATTGGGAAGTAACCATAATTATTTTTAAGAAAAGAATATCAATAAAAAACATTCACAAAAAATAAATGTTTGATATTTGGAAGTTTACATTCTACTTAAAATTAGTCAAAGTCATTCAGATTTGTAAGTATTTACATACTTTAAATGGGATCTAATATTATTAGTAGTCTGATGCTATAATTTGATATACTATTATTGCATAGGTCAGAGAAATTTTTTTTCTAAGTGTTAAACCTGAAATCTGTCAATACCGGAACAAAACTAATTCTGACATGAACTTTAGAAAACCCCATGTTGAGCATTCTACAAAAGCATGTCCATGTAATTTGGCACCTTTGGGTTTAGTCTGAAACCTGAAACAGAAAGATTTAAATACCATGAAAGAATAAAAAATATTTTTCTGACATTTTCAATTCAATAGACTCTCAATAAATGTAAAGAATATGATGAACAATCAAATTTTCTAGGTCTTTCTATCTTGTTTTATTTAATCTCAGGTATTCAAAACCTTCACTTATAATTCGTACTAATTATTTTCCAGCTTAGGTTTAGCATTTGAAGTCCCATTTCTTGTTATTCCTTTTTCAACCCTTTACCTTACAGTTGTTCATTTTAAGGATGGATTATATTGAGTGATCATTTTCATATCATTACTATAGTGCAAGGAGACATGGAGTGGCTTGATTTTGTGAATTCATTTTTCACATGCATGGGGAATTTTTATCATATATAAAATAAAGAACAATTATTCAATGACAGTGAGACAAGCAAGATAGGATTGCTTATTTGAAATCACAATTGGGAAGGAGGAGAGAAAACATGAAATAAAATTAAAATATGTATTAAAAGTCAGAATCAATCTTTTTGGTGATTTTTAAGAAGATGTATCTAAGAAATGGTGGAAATAAATGTGTGCTTGTTAATAGGTGATGGAGAGGAGAAATAAAACTTTTTACATTCAACATTTGAGTTGGATATAGCAAAATCCACTTTCCTTTAAAAAAATCTAATACTTTTTTAAAAGTGTTTTTCTACAAATTTTTTTAAACGTCATACATTCCAATTGCAGTCCTCAAGCTGCCTAATAAAGAAAATGTTAGTAGAAAATAAGATTTATTTCAACAATAACCTTCCAACAAGAGCCAAAACATTAAAAAAAAAAAAAAAAAAAAAAGGCATAGTCCTATTGCCTAAGGCAATATACTTCTGGATAATGTACCAGCTGAATGACTCCTCACCCACATGCTAAATCCTCTCTCTCCCCTAATTGTCAGCAATATCATCTTTGTCACTGGCAGAGCTCAGTGCTGCAAACTTCCAACTTTGTGATGCAATATTACCCTAGCTTTTTCTCTTGGGGACTGGTGGTGGCTTGGTGCAATCTGTGAAAACACTTAGCAGAGGCCCTTCGTTGACTCCTAGAAGGTAACAGATGATGCAGCCAGGCCTCTGGCCTAGTGTGATGCCTCTTCTGGATGGTGAGCCTGCCATTGTTCAGTGTCCTGAGGCAGATGCCATGGAAAAGCCAGAACTCCTGCCATTTTTATGGTACCCCTTCCAGCAAGAGAGAGTGGACTGAATTGTACCTCCTGGAGGGTAAAATAAACATTGCTCTAGTTTGTCACAAGCTGTCCATGCTTTACGAGGATCTGCACGTGCCCTAGAGTATCTTTAAACATATATCTCTGGGTTATTGTGGGGCTCCATGGGAACAGGAGGTATCACTTTTGTCTCCTCTGGCCATTGAACTCCCCACTCTTAAAGAGCTCTCTATCTTGGCTGTCCCATTTGGGAAAAACTCATTTACAGTGAGGTTATTCAGATTCATGGGTCAATGCCTCTAGAAAGGTGAAAAGCAATTGCTCCTAAGCATATCATGATTTTTATGAATAATTGTTGATGCTTTCACTATCCTCTTTTGTCAACAACAGCAAACAAGTTAATTTTCTGTATATCCATAATACATAGCAAGATCCAGCTGCAGCAAAATGTTATTAACCATCTATCAGTATAAAATCATAGATATATTTATTCTCATAATCTGAGTTACATAGATTTTCATGACATATTTTATAAATAAAGAAAATTAGATAACTGGGACAAACTAAATAGTATCACAGGTTTCCTTAGGATCAAAAATGCTATGATTTCTATTAGTAAAGAGTGAAAGCTTGAAGGGAGCCATTCAAAGGAAGGCTGTTCTGAGGCAAGTGAATTTAATTTCTTGAATCCAAGTGTAACATTATCTTTATTAAATTTTATTTTCTTTTCCTCCATTCAATGCTCTCACTTGTCAAGATCTTTTTAAGTCCTAATTCTCAAATTTAATGTGTTCTTCTCCTTCTAGGATTCATATTATTTATCACTTTATTCCTTAATCTATTCCTTTATCCCAGTTACTGATAAAAATATTAAATAACAAAGGGCTAAATACAGATCCCTGAGATTCTCCAAGGGAGACCTCCTAGTAAGCTAACATTAAAATCTTCTTTGAATCTGACTAATTAGTTTTGAATTGATCTAATAGTATTATCCACATCTAAATGTATTGTCCACATTTCTCCAGCTAGTCTGTAAAATGTTGTGAAACAATATATTAAATAATCTGCTAGAATATAGGTAAATTATGCCTATAACATTTCCTTATTTTAATCATGACACATGCTGCCAGCCATCATCTTTATTCCAAAGGAATCTTGGACCATATCCCTAGAACTAGGGATAAATTCTGACAGATCATCTTTAGCCTTATATGGTTGAAAGCAATACCTGCATATTATTTCCTGACTATTAAAACCAGATTACATAATCTGTTCCTTTCCAAGCAGGCATAGTGTTTTCCATCTCCTGTTTGTATGTACTTTTTTTCCCACTTATAGCAAATGGATAAAAAAAAGCTTAAAAGCACAGGCCCTAGAGTCAGGAAGACTCATCTTTCTGTGTTCAAATTTGGCCTCAAACATTTATGAACTATATGACTATGGGCAAGTTACTTAATCTTATTTTTCTTAGTTTCCTCATCTGTAAAATGAGCTAGAGAAGAAAAGGGTAAATTACTCCACTATTTTTGTCAAGAAAACCTCAAAGGGGGAAATGAAGTCAGACACAGCAACAATATAATTTCCCCAGAAATTGAAGTTAAGTTCACTGGCCTATAACTTAGAATAAAAAGCTTCTTTTTAAAAAATTATTAATTAATAAAAAAATATATTTTCCTTTTCCAGGATTGTCATACTTTTCCTGTTCTTTAAAATATCATCCATAGTAATTTAGCAATTACATTCATCTATTTTTTTCAGAATTCAAGTATGTTGTTCACTGAGTTGGGCAACTTGATTAATGAAGAAACAGTAAAGAACTTTCCTTGCTCATACTGGATATCACATTTACATTAGCTAGACATTTTTTTGTTGCGTCTTCCCAATACAAAACTATTCTATTGGTAGAAAAAAAAGAATTATTAAGTCCTATCATCTCTCTGTTGTCAGTGATCATCATGCGTTATCCTTCTCATTTTAAGCAATGTTTTTTGATTCCCTACTTTCCCCTCAGTAACTAATGAAGGAATGATCAAATGAATAAATAATATTTGGGAGAGATTTTTAAATCTCCTCACTTGTTTCAACTCATTTTGAGCTTTAATTCTTCTCACATGCTTTTTAAAGGAACATATATGTTATGAATCTCTTAGGGCAACTCCTGTTTTTTACTCATTAGGGTTGTTTCCGTTTATGACTTCAAAGTTTCATTCTTTGTAGTTTCCCAAACCATCTGACTTCCTCAATAGAATTTTAGTCCATCTTAGAATTGGGACAGCAGAGCTGGAAGAGAGCTTACCATCATTCAATGCAACCATTTTGTTTTCCAAAGAAGGAAAGGAAAGGAGTTATTTTAACAACCAAAATAGTAAGTAGCAGAGTCTGAATTTGTCCCCAGGTCCTCTAATTCTAAATCTTGTATATTTTCCATTGTATCACAGCATTATTAAATCTTTATTTTCTCTTCTCTCACTTGTAAACTCTGGTTTTCTCCAAAGTTTTTTTATTTTCCATGAATGGCCAAGAATAGCCCTCTGCTGCTGTATGTATTTGTGGGATAGTGTTTCCCAGGTTTATGAGCAAATATTTTGTTGCTAATTTTATTATGCCATTTTATTAAATGCCTTGTCTTTGAACTAATTGTGTCCTGATTATATGTTAAAAGCTATATGTTAAAAGTAGTGATCCTGATGAAGATTTCTGACCACAAAGTAGCTTGTGTTTGGAATAACTATTGACTTGGGACTGATCTTTTGAGTTAGAACTACCCTCAGTTACTGCTCTTGATTACATTCATCTATATAAATATCATATGCTTCTCCTCAGTAGATTATAATCTCTTTAAAGGCAGGAAAAGGTTTCATTTGTTTGTTATTTGAAATCCCTATACCTGTTAAGCAAATAACCACTTACTCCAATCTTGCCTAAGCATAGAAATTTCAAAAATTTCTTTCATTGTCATACCCATAATAAGTGCTTAATAAATGCTTGTTGGATTGAAATGAATTTCCAAACATCATAGTATGTTCCTTCTTATCCTTGGAAACTGCAAACAACTGGGCAACATCTCTCCCAATGCAGATCACAGGCCTTATAGACTTTATTAAGTGACTTTATGAATTGATATGGCTAAAAAAATTATGCTCTACCCAATGGTCAATGCTCAGTCTCTCAACATTAAGCTAGTCTGACTTTTGGATTCCAGAAACTTTGCCAGGTCCTATTCAAAGCCTTTCCAGTGCAGTAGAATCTGCATTGTCAGCAGAAATTTAGGGAACCTGAGATTACTTCTCTGCCACAATAAAGCAATATAGGACTTTAGTCAAAAAAAAAAAATTCTATAAAATAGATTGAAAATAAAGTTGATTTTTAAAAATACTTTTTACAGGAACCAAGAAAATGTGATATTTTCAGGAAAAGTGTGACTAGAAATTTATTTGCTCTTTTCCCCCTACCTTCAGCTTGACTCAGTGTAAAAAATTCAGCATTTTGCCCCTCTATAGGCTATCCTGCTTTTTTTGCTTTTAATACCACCACAGATTGGATTACTGCAGTGCCCTCTGCCTGAGGTTTCCCCAGAGACCACCCAGAAGCTTCATCTGGCCCTGAGGGCAGCCACCTTTTGGCTTTAGGGTGTTGCATGAAACACATTATACTTATGAACCGCAATGCATGCTGCCTGCTAGCTTGTGTTATGGTATAATTCAAATTATTGATCTTCACTCTGCAGTATAAAATCCAGCATACTGAGGACTTGAAACACCTGAACAATTGTCTAAGCATTCTCAAACCAGTTGAGACTAGCTGGATATTTTCTTTTGGAATGATTAATTTTATCATCTCCTTAGCATTGCTTCAATAATAACAATAATAAATATTAATGATGATGATGATGATAAATAATAGCAATAATAACATAGAATGTGAAAATGACATAGCCCATCACCATCTACCAATTGCGTTCTTTATGTTATACTCTTTTATTTTCCCAGCCATTCTAGGCCTGTAGCTCCATTTCACATATTAGAAAATCATTCAGTTAATTACCCAGGGACACATGGCTAGTATAGTAGAATAAAAAGCCCTGGACTTTGAATCAGAAGACCTGCATATGAGGCTCAGCTTCAAAACCAAACAATAGTAGCCATAACTATTTACTGTCCTTATAGCAAATCATTTGAATTCTTTTTTTCTACTTCTTCATGAAAGGAATGAACTAGTTGACAAATTAGTTTCTTTTTAGCTCTGACTAAAAAGTCCTTTTCTTTCTAAAGGTCTGTGATCCTAAAGCTGAAATTTAAACCCAGGTCTTCTTTTTAAAACATTTTTTTCCACTTAATAGTATTTTTTCAATTATATGTAAAGATGCTTTTCAATGTTCTCTTGGTTCTGGTCATTTCACTCACTATCAGTTTATGTACGTCTTTATGTACGCCTGCTCATCATTTTTTACAGAACAATAATATTCTATTACATTCGTATATCACAACTTATTCAACTGTTCCCCAATTGATGAGCATCTCTTTAATTTCTAATTCTTTGTCACCATAAAAAGAACTGCTACAAACATTTTTGTGCTTGTGGGTCCTTTTCCCTCTTTTATGATCTCTTTGGGAAGCAAAGCCAATAGTAGCACTACTGGATCAAAGAGTGTGCACAGCTTTATAGACCTCTGGGCATAGTTCCAAATTGTTCTCCAGAATAAACCCAGGTCACTTAACTCTGAATCCTGAGACCTTTTCATGACCTCATAGTTGTCTCAGAACTGGATTCAGTTAATTGCTATCTTCTAGTTCCACCTTACCTCCATTTCCAGAGGATAACTTGGCTCCTAATCAAGGGAAATATAAGAATCTCAGGAACTTAGCACAAACTCAGCTTTGTTGTTGATCCTGCTCTGACAGGGTCTTAGTTCTAGTAACAGGAATCTTGCTTATTCTTTGTGTCCAAGCTTTCACCTTCTGATGTGCTGGAATTATGATGCTGCCCTGCCCTTCCCGATTTTCCTGTCTAAACTACAGTTTCTAGATCTCAGTCCCCATTATTTTGTCTACTAGTCCCCACCCTCAGGTGATCTTCCCACCCACCTATCACTTCCTGTCTTCTACCACAACACTATTCTTTATTGTTTCTCTACGCTGCATCCAGGCAATGTCTCTAGGTTACCTCCTATAGATCTTTTTTTTAAAACTGGGACTATCACCAAGTACCTACTTTTTTCTGGGTAAATCCACTCAAGTCTTTAAGATGTACTGAGCATCATTCTTTTTCTGTTCTATCCTATGACTTAAGTTCAAATATTGAAATAGTTATCAACATATTTGATTTTTCAGAAACACATATAACTTATATAGTATTTTCCAACTGAAATTTTCTCCTCTAACTTCACTATTTTATTCAATGAATACCATCGTTTTCAATCACCAAGGACTGAAATTTCTAAAATACCTTTTATTCTTCCTTATCCTTATTCTCAAATTCAATCAGCTAAAAATTTTAGATTCTTCAGGATTTTCAAATTTGTTTCTTTTTTTCTATCAATAGTGCTATTTTTTAAAAGTTTAATACTTCATGTATTTTTTTTACTGCAGCATCCAGCACAAATTTCTTTAGTGATAAACAAACTCTTCAGCAAGAAATAAAGGAAATAGAAATTGTATTAATTAACATTACAAAAGCAAATGAAACTAAGAGAAAACAAGTCAGTTTGGATCTAGATTATATATTAATACTGAAAGTAATATAATTAAGAGGGTATGGAGAAACATATATATAAGGAATTAGAAGCAAAAGGTATGAACCCTATTGACCAGGGGAGTCCCGAAAAGTAGACTGCCAAAAGAAGTTTATTATTGGCATTGAGAAGTCAGACTTTGCTAGAAAGACTGAATTCCTTGGTGGCAGATTCTGACAGAGGGATATAAAGTTTCTAGTGGAGGAATCCTGGCAAAGAGAGAGAGAGAGAATTTCTAGTAGAGAAATCCTGTAGCAGAGAAATCCCAATAGAGAGGTAAATAAGGACTTGTTAGGGAAATAGGTGAGAAAAAGATAAAGAGTGGGTAATGCTGAAAAAATATGTCTTTCAGCTGGCTGAGTCCCTAGCAGGTGATTCCTGCTTTGAGGTCCTCTGCTGCAAAGAGCATTGAGCCCAGCTGCTTCCTTTTATAATTGAAACCTTGGCTAGAAGCTGGGGGCAGCTTTTGGTGGGGGCTGGGAGAAGTTTGAGATGAAATCAAAATAGAGAATCTTGGAGTTGAATGAATGTTTCTGGGTTAATTTCCAACTCAATAGGGTTGTAATGTCCAACTCCAGCTAAGTAGGAGTGATCTTGGACTCAACTAGTCCCACCTGGATAACAGAATGAAGCCACTTTACCTTGATTCCCTGGGGTGGGTCTCTCAGGGGAGAGCTTCCGTGAGGGAGTTAGTTCCCAAGCTTTCCCCAAAAGTCTGAGAGAATGAGAGTGAGAGTGAGAAATGAGAGCAAGAGGGAGTTTTGGTGCTCCCCTGGTCACCTATGGTTAATTCACATTCAGAATAAATTATTCTGAGATTCCAGGACAATGAAATTTATTTTACTTTATTTTATCATATTTTTATTTGTTTTGTGAAACATTTCTCAGTTACATTTTAAAAATAATAGCTTTTATTTTCAAAATACATGCAAAGATAATTTTCAAAATTCACTCTTGCAAAACCTTGTGTTCCAAATTTTTCTCCCTGCCTTCTTTCCATTCCCTCCCTTAGACAGCAAGTAATCTAATATATGTTAAACATATGCAATTCTTCTATATATACCTCCATATTTATCATACTGTACAAGAAAAAATTGGATCAAAAAGGAAAGCAAATTTCTTGACTCTAGAAAATTTTTTTGGCTGTCTCTCATACATGGAATGCTTTCTCACCTCCTCTCTGACTATTAATATCTTTAGTTTCCTTTAAGTCCCAGCTAATTTCCCATATTCCACTGGAAACATTCTCTTAATTCTAGTACTTTCACTCTGTTTTGTTGTTGTTGTTGTTGTTGTTATTTGTATTTATACTCCATCCCCTCCCATATTCATAACCTCGTTGTTATCTTTTACTTTTCCTTCTTCGTGTCTTACAGATAACCAGCTACCAAGCAAAATGTTTAGCACATGGCAAGAATAAATGATTATTCATTCAAGTCTCATTAAATCACCTCCTCAACATCTTTCTTATCTATGTCTTCCTCACTATTCTGAATGTGACCACTCTAGCCCAGGAACTCATTGTTTTTGACTTTTACTCTTTGTAGACTTTCCCATAGGGCCTCCTTTCTCCACACTCAGCCCACTTAAATTTGTCTTCTATAGCGTTACCATTACAATCTTTCTTATGCTTTGATTATTCACAGGGAATCAATTTGGAGCAATTGCCTGTATAGTCAACATTGACTTGTCAGAACAAAGCTCAGAATCAACAACAAATTATTTTTTTAAAAGATTTTTAAAAATCTAATTATAGAAATTTCAACCTGAGCTATTCAAACATCCATGAAGACAATGAATAATTACACAAGTAATTGACATTAGGGTAGACCTTCATTATCTCCTAATTTATACAAACATCAAAGTCATCCTTAAAGAAAGGTATCAGAAGGGAATAGGTAAAATTTCTCAGTGTTCTTCATAGCATATCACATTTGGAAAGCCACATCATTGCCTGAAAGGTACAGAAAGTATTCTCTTCTACTATATTTACTGGTTGATGATTAAATAAAAATATTTTATTTAGTAGAATAAAATGCAACCCCAATTTTTTTCTCCTATAAAGTTTTTTCCTACTTATATTGTAAAATCAGGTACTATTTCTTTTTTACTTAATATTTTATTTCATGTCAAACAATTTTTAACATTTGTTTTTAGAACTTTGAGTTCCAGATTCTCTCTCTTTTTCCCCTCTCTCATCCCCACCTCCCACTGAGAAAGCACATGTGAAGTTATATGCAAAAGAAAACAGATTTCCCCTCCCCACAAAAACCTCAAGAAAGATAGAATAAAAGATGGATGCTTCCATCTGTATTCAGACATAATCAATCCTTTCTCTGAGTATGGATAGCAGTTTTCGTCATAAGTCCTTCAGAGTAGTCTTGGATCGTTGTATTTCTGAGAATACGTACATGCATTATTTCTTGATAAGCACCTCTATAGAGTTAACTTCATTTGATGATTCCTGATTATCAGTATCAAAATGATGCATAAATCAGGGAGATGTATGTTCATGAGCTATGATTGTCATCCTCAAAAAAAAATACCTAGAATAGAATACAAATAGAAAGGGAATTTTATATAGTTGGTATGGTCTTCTAAATGCTCAAGTAGAGAAAAGTTCTGCTAATTTTATAAAACCTCAGAATGTTTCCTGGCATTCTAAATAAGAGTCACAAAAACTCAGTAGAGTTTCACTTAACAATCTACATATCCATTTAAGTGATTGAGCAAAGAAGGCTATTAAGACATTGCATTTAAAAGGACAGTTCTTTGAGTAATTCCATCAGTAAATGTATTTTGTACAGACATTGTAATGGAAAGTGCAATGGTGCCCAAATTAAACAACATGAAGAAAGTGGGCCAGATTATTTGGGAGATATCGAATAGTATGTGAAATGATCCCAAACTATTCTTTTAAACAAAAAGCACTTTTAAAAAAATCATTTTTTTCTGATAATGCTAAATGATTAATATCATGGAATACCACATTTCAAAATATTAAAATTCTGAGTTGCCCCCCAAACAATGAAGAGATATATGCCAAATGGTAAGGTATAGCATATGTGTAGATGAGATATATCATTCAGTTGTTGTTGCCCTTTGTTCTTAAAAAAGGACCAAAATGACATCACTGTTTTAGAGCTGAGTTTAGTATGTCTGACTGTAGCCAATACATGTTTGCTTGCATGCTCTGCCACAGGTTAGGCACAAATCATCCATATGAACATTTGGGGTAGATTCTCTAACTTTGTACATTTTGCACTTCTTCTGAGCTTATTCAATTTAGCTTTGTTCATAGAGCACAGCACCTTCTCTGATGAGGATACCTATGCTGGGTGGTTCTGTGCCAGTGTCTTCCATGTTATGCAATCAATTCTAAAGTTTTTAATAGAGACCTTGAGAGTGTCCTTGTATCACTTTTTCTTACCAACTTGCAATCACTTACCCTATGTGAATTCTCCATAGAATAATCTTTTAAACAAGCGTACATTTGGTATTCGAAAACTGTGATCAGCCCAGTGGAGTTGAGCTCTCTACGGTAAAGCTTAAATTTTGGCTTAATAATCAACACCAAGAAAACATAGGTATAGCATGCAAGATATCATACAGGAGATGTCTGAACTGGTAATAGGTGAAAAAAAGGATTAACAAATGGACAGTGCAAGTGAACCTCATTGAAATCATAATGTTTGAAAAGAGAGAGAAATGTCTTGAATATTTTAGGTGAGACTTTTTTGGAAGATTTGCAAGAGGACACAGACATGTCATAAAAGACAATACAGGGCATTGGTTTTGAGCTGTTCTTGGAAATCATGTCATCCAAATTCATTTTTTTTCAGATGGGCAAAGTAATGCCCAGGGAGATTAAATAACTTGCCAACTTGGGTCACAAGGTGTTATGTGGTAGAATAAGGGTTTGAATTCATGCCCATCCTTCTTTTCAGTTTACCCTTTATAGTATTGAAATAAGAAAAGTTCTATTAATCAAAATACTTCAGTGACTTCCTATTGAGTTCTGAGTAAAGTTTAACTTCCTTTGTTTATTTTTGAAGACTCTCCAGATTCTGACACCACATTCTGGTACCACACAATCACCCACTATCCTTATATAATATGACTTCCTTCCATGTGTTCCTTGCTTCATACAGACTGGACTATCCTCCACTCTTCAAAAGAAGTCTTATAATCTTCCAATGCTGTGGCCATGCTTACAGTGTTTCTTTTGTGTAGAGGGTTATTTTTCTCCCCTCTTCTTCCCTTTTTACCTATTAACTTCTACATAGCCTTTAAAAACTCAAATTTCAGTTCTTCCAATAAAGTCTTTCTATATCCCTCAGTTGGAAATGACTTTCCCTGAGATGTCACATAATCATTTATGTTTCCATTCTCTGTTGCACTTTTAAGATAATTTTACATATTTTATTTGTCTTTTGTTCTACCTTGAACCTCTACTAAGACTATAAATTCACTAAGGTGAGGAATCTTTTTTTGTTTGTTTGTTTGTTTTTGTTTCATGGCTTTTTATTTACAAGTTATAAGTATGGGTAATTTTACAGCATTGACAATTGCCAAACCTTTTTTCCATTTTTTCCCCTTCTTCCCCCCACCCCCTCCTCTAGATGGCAGGATGACCAGTAGATGTTAAATATATTAAAGTATAAATTAGATACACAATAAGTATACATGACCAAACTGTTATTTTACTGTACAAAAAGAATCGGATTCTGAAATATTGTATAATTAGCCTGTGAAGGAAATCCAAAATGCAGGCAGGCAAAAATATAGCGATTGGGAATTCAATGTAATGGTTCTTAGTCATCTCCCAGAATTCTTTCGCTGGGCGTAGCTGGTTCAGTTCATTACTGCTCCACTGGAACTGATTTGGTTCATCTCATTGCTGAAGATGGCCAGGTCCATCAGAATTGATCATCATATAGTATTGTTGTTGAAGTATATAAGGATCTCCTGGCCCTGCTTGTTTCACTCAGCATCAGTTCCTATAAGTCTCTTAAGGTGAGGAATCTTGATTGACCCATTATTTTCATCTCTTGAGGCACTTACCATTATGCTCTATACATAGTTAGCACCAAAATATAATGATAATAATGAATAATGACATAATATCTGATATTTAAATAGCACACTGAAGGTTGCAAAACATTTTGTTAATATTATCTCATTTGTTCTTCATAAAAGCTTTGTATTTTACATATGAGGAAACTGAAGCTGAGATTCAAATTAAACAAATTAATCAGTTATTCAGTTAGTCAGCATCTGAGTTGAAATGGGGACTTAAATCTTTTCTGATTCCAAGTCCAGAAAAAAAAGAAAGAAGGAAAAAGGGGAGAGGAAGGGAAAAAAGGAGAGAGAGATACAAAAAGCTAGAGACAGAGACAGAGATTCTGAGAGACAGAGAGACAGAGACAGAGAGAACGAGAGAAGGGAGAAAGGGAAGGAAGAAAGCAAAAGAAAGGGAAGAAGGGAAAAGGAAAGAAAGAAGGGAAAGAAAAAGGGATGGAAAGAGAGAGAGAGAGAGGAAGAAAGGAAGAGAGGGAGGTAATAGGACAGAAAAGAGAAAAAAAGGAAGGCAGGCAGATAGATAGGAAGAACAGGGATATTTAAATTGTTATCTCAGCATGAACCAATAATGTAATATGGCAGCCAAAAAAAGCTCTTGTAATCTCAGGCTCTGTATGGTTTGGGGGGTTCTGAACAAGTTAAGTCATAGTTCCTGGTTAGCCTACAGTTGGGATAGTGCATTTATCTCTAGACACTATATTTTAAGAAAATCATCGACAAGCTAGAATTCTTCTTTAGGCTAACCATTTCCAATTTTTCTTATTGTCTCTTTTCTCATTTCTGTAATTCACCTCATTTGGATACTTTCTGACTTGTCAAGATTCTTCTTATAATATGGTATCCAGATTTGAACATACAAACACATTATCTCAGCTTTAGAAATACACACACACACACACACACACACAGAAATTTTCTTTCCTCTTTGAACCAATTCCAATGACAGTGAGATCCAAGCATTGTCTATCCACCTCTGCCACCACCATCTCATTTTCCCCTCCATCATAAAAGTTTTTTTTCTGTGTTCTTTTATGTGAGGAAAAAGTTGCTATTATACCTCTTCTTCCTCCCTTCTCCCAGTGTACCCCTCTTTCTCAATTCTTTCATTTTTAGATCATTCCAAAATAATTGACTAAAATCCAGGATCTATGCCTATGTAGATTCCCTATCACCTTAATAATGAAAAATTTGTAGGAGTTATATGCATCTTTTTCTCATATAAAAAATAAACAATTTAATCTTATTGAATCCCTTATGAATTCTCTCTCATGTTTACCTTTTTAATGCTTTTCTTGAGGCTTGTGTTTTAATGTTGGTTTTCTATTCAGAGTTAGTTTTTTCATCAGGAATTCTTGAAAGTCCTCTATTTCTTTAAATATCCATTCTCTCTCCTTCCCCTGTGAAAGATTATACTCAGTTTTACTGACTATCTGTGTTGTATTCCTAGCTCTTTTGCCTTCAGAAATATCATATTCCAAATCCTTTGCTTCTTTAATGTGGGAACTGCTAAATTGTTTGTGATCCTGGCTTCAGCTGCATTATATTTAAAGTGTTTCTTTTTGGATGCTTGGAATATTTTCTTTTTGAACTAGGAGCTCTGGAATTTGGTTATAATATTCCTGAGCATTTTCATTTTGGGATCTCTTTCAGTAAGTGATCAGTGAGTTTTTTCAATTTTTATCTTTCCCTCTGGATATAAGATATCTGGTATTTTTCCTTTATACTTTCTTGTAATAAGATATATCTGCTCTTTTATTGATCATGTCTTTTAGGTAGTCCCATCATTTTGAAATTTTTTCTCCTCAATCTATTTTCTAGGCTAGTTGTTTTTCTAATGAGATATTCTTTTGATATTTTATTGTTTAATTGGCATCAATCGTTTCCACTTATACAATTCTGATTTTTAAGGAGTGATTTTTTTCAGTTAGCTTTTGTTGCTCCGCCCCCTCCCCAATTTGGCCAGTTTTACTTTGTAAGATGTCCCCTTTCTTCAGTGAATTTTTGTACATTAGGATTTCTTTTTTTCATTGAATTTTTGTGCTTCTTTTATTCTTAGGCCAATTCTGGTTTTTTCCCCTAAGGTCTTATTTTCTTCAGTAATTCTTTGCCTCTTCTTTTAAAAGAAAACTCTTAATTTTTTTTTTCATGGTTTTATTGTATCATTTTCATTTCTCTCCCCAATTTTTACTCTACCAGTCTTAATTCTTCTTTAATTCTTCTAGAACTCTTATTGGGTTTATATCCAATTGCCATTTTTAAAAAAATCTTTGAGGCTTTGCTTGTATCTGCTTTCACATTGTTGTCTTTGTTAACAAATGATTCCTAGGTCCATAGAAAGACCTGAGCTGAATCAGAATCTGATCACCAATTTAAAACATTTATTGTGTGAGTAAAAGATTATAAGGGAGAAAAATGGAGCAGACACAGAGAGCATCTTTCAGTTGCTCAAAAAGGAGTGGGGAAAAAAGGGTGAGATACTATAGTTTCTAGAGGCTTTCAGGCAGGAAACCAAGATTACAGGAGACAATATCAAAGTCATGAAAATATTTGCCATTCCCCAATCTCATGATACCTTTTCTCTTTTGCATGATCTTTCAGATATTAGTGACAGTAGTTCAGAAATTGCATCTGTCAGTTCTTTAAGGATCTGAGGATATACTTCATTCTTGCCAAATAACTGGAATTTATCAAAAGCAGGGATGGATTCACATCACTTATTCAGCAGTTAATTTAAAATCATTTATTATCTATTAAAATATATAATTTAGTAATATATCAATATATCAAGTATATTATACAATGTATACATATCAAAAGGATAAAGATGATAAAGATGAAAGAAAGGGTCAATTTAAAATATTTTATTCACTTTTATATAATGGAATATTTTACTCTAACCAGAATATTATTCTTGATTTAAATATACATACATATATAAATGTATGTATATTTAAAGTGATTTTTTTTTGAGAATTATATGATTAAATAGGATTCATTATTTTTTGAAAATCTTGGCTTAATATCTGTGATACATTTGATAGTCTGAATTCCATATTCATCATATTTAATCTTTGGTTTCAATAGCTTAACAGCTGAAAAAAAAAAGTACTGCACAAGTTGTCTTTATTATGTGCTTGTGGAGTACAATGGCCTGTGGAATAGGCAATGCAAATATGATAGACAAAAAGATATGGAACATGTAACTGTATTAAGGCAGGATTGAAAAGGAGAATCTATTGTTTCAATAAACAGATAAAACTTAAGTAACCAAAGGAAACCATCTTTCAATAAAATCTCATTGCTAGACCATGCAGTAGATAGTTAAGAATGTGGTTGTTACTCAAAGTATTTTGAAATGAATTTGTATGTTATTTTTCATCATCACCATCTTATAAACCAGAGTAGGAAAAGTGTTACTTTATGCCCACATTTGCCAAATGTATTTCTCCTTTGATAATTCCCCTTGGAAAAAAGGGGAAAAACTCAATTTGGTTCTGAATACTTTAACTGTTTCCAAAGTTAAATTCAAGCATAAAAAGGTGGGGATTTCAATCTTTGAGGGAGCTTAATAATTTATTGTAAGCTACAAATACAACTCCAGTAATTTCCAAAGTTATTTAAACAATATTAGTAAAATAAGTAGACAAACTATTGAAATGATTGAAGTTGACAGCATTCCTTTTGATTAGTAATTTTCATATTTGTTTTTAAAAAGTTATGTTACTTAATAGATATAAGTACTATATGCAGAGCCAAATGCTAAGATTTGAAAGACAAATATATTTTTCTTATTATAGAATAAAGAATATCATCAACAAAAACACACTTTATGTTTTTTAGCATTACCAAAATTAATAATAACATTCTTTATATGATAATAAAAGCATGGATTTCTTAGACAATGATTAGAAAATGTGATCAAAATGACTGAACAATATCAATATAGACTTTTTAAAGTATGCAGCTTTCTTCACAACAACCATGTAATTTTTTTTGTTTGGTTTTTATTATAACTTTGTATATACCAAACATATGCATGGATAATTTTTCAACATTGATCCTTGCAAAAACTTCTGTTTCAACTTTTCCCCTCCTTCCCTCTACCTCCTCCCCTAGATGGCAGGTAGTCCCATACATGATTAAATATGTTAAAGTATATGTTAAATACAATATATTATACATATTTATACATATATAGTTAAACAAACATGTAAACTAATTTTTCTTTCCCATTTTTTTCAAGAAGAAATCTGATAGAGACATTAAATGTTTTTTCATGATCAAAAAATTGGTGAGTGTCAAAGTTGGAATTCAAACCTAGGTTTAGTGGTTACAAATCCAACACTTTTTACTACATAATTTTCATCAAGAAGCTTATAATCTAATAGAAGAGAGGCAACTAGATGGCACAATTGACAGAGCACAGGTCAGGAGGACCTGAAGTCAGGAAGACATGAATTCAGGAGGACCTGGAGTCAGGAAAGCCTAAGTTCAAATCTGACCTCAGATACTTAATAGTTCCTAACTGTGTGACCCTGGGCAAGTCCCTTAACCCCAATTTCCTCATAAAAAGAAAAAAGGAGAGATTAAAATAATAGAAGACAGATCACCCCAATAGATTTCTATTTTCATTACTTTATGATATAAATTAAACCATTTAGAATCATAGAACTACATTGGAGAAATAGGAATAAGATACCTAATAAGAAAATATGAATAGAATTTGAAAGAAATAAAGAAAATTTGTTTCTGGGGGAGAAAGGAGATAAAAGAATGCTTCATAAAGTAGTTGACAACTGATGTAGGCCTTAAAAGAATAGCAAGTATTTTAACCCCTGAAAATGAGCACTGAGGGACTTTTATATTTTAGCAACTTGGAGTGTGCAAATAAAGAGAAAGGAGTGAAAGAAAAATATGTAAAAAGAAAGTAGTCCATCTGAGCGTGGAGATGAAAAAGAAAAAATAGAAAATAAGGCTTAAAAGTCAATTATTCAGGTAATTGAAAGCAGGAATATTAGCACCAGAAGTTGAGAGTTTTTGGTAAATCAAGAGAAACTTTTTTTTTCTTTAAATCAAAAGATAGAAGTAAACCCAGAAACCTTCTGAAGAGACTGGTATTCTTATTTACCATGTTACAAGTTGCTTTGGAATGATGCTTTTTCAAGGTCATGGCTTAATATAAGGAAACTAGAATACAAAGAGAGTTCATGATGAAACACAATCCCCTCCCCTCCCCCCAGCCACTTGGCACAATAAACACATGTAATCAATGTGGACAAATAAATTTAAATTCTAGCATTGGTCCTGTTTAATAGTGAACTTAGAGACAAGTTAGATTTGACAACTCCTAGAATTACTAGCTGCAAAACCATGAACTAGTTATTGAATTTCTCTAAGCTTTAGTTTCTTATTGCTAAAATGGGTTTAATATTAATACTACTTAACTTTTAGTCCTACTGTTGCAAAAGAAGTTTATAAATCTTTCTTATGGTGTTAAATAAAATGTGTCTTTACTATTACAAGATAAGAAAATCTTGTAAAATGTCCCCTTTTTGATCATAATGTCCCCTCTCCCACATAGAATGAAGCTAGAAATATCCCATTTGAAAAGATAACCTAATAAATTGAATTTAAAGAGGGAGGTGGGAAAAGAAATGAAACAATGCATGAATGTCATATAAAAAGACACAGATACTTCTCAAAAACATGGTTGTATCCCACTAGTTGATTTATTCTATAAGTTAGTTGAAATTTACAACTTTCCTAGAAATCTGTTTAAGAACATGTTGGTTAAATACATGGATTTCCCAGCCCAAACACAGTGAGGCAGCTGCAAGTCCCACAGAATGACAGTGCTGATTAATTAGCTACTCCTACCCCCAGCACTTCAGGTTGATTTATGATGCCCCATCTCTAATCCAATCCATTGTGCTGACTGGATTAATGGAGTGAGCCAGAGAAATTCACTGGCCTTGCTTTCTACCCCACACAGAAGCATTAACCCTTAGAGCATACTTATCTAGCCTATTGACAGAATATCAATTATGACAAAACATGCACATCTCACCTAATTATCCTTTGATAACATCGTTTACATATAATACATGTGATAGGTATGTTTGGATGCAATGAAAAAATCCTGGCATTAAAAAAAAATGACAAACATTTGGGGATAAGAACAATTAGGTTCTACTTCCTGCTTTAAGTTATACAAGGGAAAGGGTGTGGAATTTAGAGATCATTTAGCTTCAAAATTTTGCTTTGCCATGAACAAGTTTTGTGACATAAAGAAAGTCACTTAAACTCTCAGGGATTTAGTTTCCTCATCTGTATTTTGAAACTTTTGTACTCTCTGCAGAGAATTTAGTTTTACTTTTCCATCTTAGTCAGGGTGCACAAAGGGAGAATTAAATCCTGGATATGTCACGAGGTCTGATAGCCATGTTTTCCCACCAAGTGGCAGATGATTGACCAATTGGTGGTTCTACAGCTAGATTGAGGAGACAAAGAAAAAAATTAGGAAAGATACAGAATTGAAAGATCTATAGAAGACACTACAATGTTAGGAGAAGAAAATGTAAAATTAAGTTATAAATGAAAGTATAATTAATTGGACTTTGGGACTGAGTTATAATGAGAACATTCTAGGTTCAAGTACTTTAAGATTTTTCCTACCTAGGAACAACATTTTTCTCTCTGCAGAGAGATGGTTACACATAGTTTGTTCATCATTATTGTATTTAGCCTATTTCCAGGTATTTACAGTAATGTCAGTCTCACAAAAGGACAAACTAAGACCCATTTGGGGTCCCAATTCCTGTACCTTAGAGGTCCTTTCCAGCTCTAAATTTAGAATCCTATGAACTGATCCTCCTCTGTAAACAAGAACACTGTTTCCTTTACTTCCCCCCCCCCTTGCTTTGGCCATTTATTCAAATTTATGTAAACTTCTTAGAAAGTACAACACAGGTAGGTAGTCATTATATTACAAATGTCAATCTCTCACATTACATCAGGAAATCCACTGAGATTGATATTACAAATGTGAAAATTACATGATGGTAATGAAGCTCAGAGCTAAAGAGCAATTCTTTTCCTAGATACAAAAAAAGTGCCATAGTTTATATAGCAGGGGGTTATATTAAAACTGTTCTGAAGTATGCCTAATCAAAAATGAACATATTAGCACATAAATTGCTTCTGGACTATAAATGAAGACTAGAGCGTCCCTCATTCCCAGTATGCAATTAAGCAACTTCAGGGTGTAATTTTCATACTATATTTAAAACTGCATGGGTACTGAATCAGGGGTCCTTCCTGAGGGTGAAGAACAATTAAAAGCCAAGTTGATCTTCAGTTTTTTTCTTCCCTGATATAAAAGACTCATATCATTCACATTTCTAGAGATATAGGGACATGTGTGAGAAATTATGGGTTCTAAGTTAAATAGATCTTAAGTCAATATAAATAATCAATAGTCAATAAACATTTATTAAGCACCTATTATGTGCAAGAAATGTTAAGTGTTAGGGGTAAAAAGAAAGTCAAAAGAGAATACCAGCTTTTAATGAGATCACAATCTAATAAGGAAAGACAACAGGTAAAAGGAAACTGAGAAGTAGGGTTGAGATAGGAGAGATGGTATATGAAAGAGCCATGATGAAAATTAATAGTTATTATTTATTTTATTCCAGAAGAAGGAAAGGAGAGATTCTGGAAAGGGATGAATATGATGTTCCAAATGATGCTAATAATAATATTCCTGGAACTCTCTAGGTCTAGAAAGTTAATCATAATGATCTTCAAGCAAAGTATAAATGATAATTTTTAGGTCATAGAGAGACTTATTTAGAGTATGTATTAGACTAGAAGATAACTAAATTTCTTTCTAATTCTCAAATTTATTTTATTATGTGAAAAAAATCTCAAATAATCACTAAGTAGAAGGAGCAAAATCTCACAGAAGCACAAGCTTTATCTTACAGTAATCTAGTGACAGTTAAGAAAAGCTTGTTCACAGTCTAAAATGTTTTAAAGATTATTTTCCAATTAATTAAAATATTTTCTCAAGCTAATTTATTTGTGTTTATAATTTAAAGACTCAATGTAGCAGAAAATACCACACAAAGCAATTGGTCCATCAAAGCTCTGATTAACTCCAGTTCTCCTGGCACCTCTTCAAAATAAAGTTCCTTTTCTATCTCAGATTAAAAATAGAGGAAGATTTTATATATACATCTAAACATATGCAGAAATGTATATGCAGACTGTTCTTGATTTATCTAAGTGCACTATTCCATAGACTTCCATGTAAAGCAAATTTTACATAATGTGAATTTGTCAGTGAATGTGGGGAAGGAAGGAAAGGAGGCAAGAAAAGGACCCACAACTTCATTGAAGGAAAGGGGCATATGGTTCAAGGATATATGGGGACTAGGGACAGAGGGGCAAAAGAAAGAGGAAGAATATACAGGTCAAGTCCAGCTATATGGGCAAGGCCAGAACCAAAAGGAAAGGGATGGCCAATATGTGCAGGTAGACATGTGGGAGCCAGACATGATCATGGACAAAAAAAGACAATCACCACCAGTCAGTATAGACACAGGGGTGTTGGGTTGCATGGGGAAGTGAAATCAGACCAGTGGGTATGTGAAGCATGGTAAAGGTCTCGTCTCTCCAAGGTGGAATCCTCATAGTTCTATTTTCACTTGGAAGTTTTTGTTTGCTTAAGATGGGAGGAGAGAATGGGAAATCAGAAAGAGGGAGAGCACAAAGTATAGTAAAATTAAATGGTATTTTGTTTTGTTTTGTTTTTGTAGTGTGGATTTCTTTCAGAATTCTTTATATAAAATTTAATTTGCATAATATAAATTTCTGTAAATGTATGTGAATTTGTGTCTGTATCCATATAAATAGTGTGTGTGAATATGTATTTCTCATTTAATTAAATGACCCATAATTTAATAGAAAGAGCTTGGGATTGATATCCTGGTTTGCGCACTTAACATCAATGGAATGTTTAGCAATTCATCTATCCTCTTTCAGCCTTATAGGGTCATTTTGAGAAAAGTATTTTCCTAAACTCCAGAGGAATAGGAATGTGAATTCTCTTCCTGTGAATGTTTTCATGATCAAGCCTATTTGTATTCTAACCACAGAAAGCAACCACCTTACCTCTCTTCCTTCTACCCCTTCCAATCTCACCCATCCTTTTAGGCTCAGCTCAAATCCAAAGGCATTATATAATTGATAGCTATGTTGTTTTTGCTTTTACTTTTATTACTATTACTATTATCATTGCCTGCACACACGGATTAGAGTCTTGAGCCCTGGAACTTCAATCTATCCAAGCAAATTAGATGATTGGGAAGGTATGGTGAGTGAAGGATTTGGATCAGGCATAATGTTTGTGCCCTTCACATTTACAGAGTCCTCCTTGAGCTGCCAAAGTTCTGGAGACATTCTCTAACCATAAATTGACACTTTCTTGGATATCTTAGCTTTGGCTTTCAGGGATTGGATGTGCTTGATGCCATGTATCCTCACAAGTCAGATCATGGTGATAATCCTTTAGGATTATGTTCTTAAAATAGGTCTAGCACTTTGCCTGGAGTACACTATGAGAGGATATATAGTCCTATTTCTTTCTTTCTTTCTTTTTCTTTCTTTCTTTCTTTCTTTCTTTTTTTTCATTTTGAAAGGGAACTAAAGATTTCTTCTGTTGTGCTATGAGTCTGAATAGTTTTTCTGACATCCTTAGGAACTGAAAATCTACAGGATAAGGTTTGTGTCATGGCCTAAAAATCTTTATATTCACCCTCAAGTGCTTACTCCCATTTTAGGGACCCTATATCTCTTGTGCCTTGAGCTTAGTTTCCTTTTAAATTTGCCTAATTATGAATAGGAAAGTGAATTAGAAACTCTATTTGAATTTCCCTGTTCATTGATGAGAATCCTTTAAGGAAATTTGGAGTGTCCTCTGATGAAATAATCAGGAAGAAATATTCAGATTATTCACCTGAAGGTAAGGGACTGATTTCCAAGGGAAATGAATTCCTGGTCTATAAATCCAGTTGATGATATCAACTGCATATCTTGAAGACTTCTTAAGCTCAAGTTGTCAAAACAGAATTTATTAAATTTCCTCAAACCCTTTTCTCTTCCTAACTTCCCTGTTACTAGTGAAGAGACTATCACCATCCCCACTCACCCAGGATCATAATCTTGATGGCATCTCTAACTTCTCATTCTCACTCATTCATCTCAGCTATCCAAACTGATGTGAAATAGCATCACTTCTATTTTCTTGTACACATCTCCTCACCACACAAAGACAGTCACCATCCTAATTCAGGTAAATATCATCTCTTGCTTAGAGTATTTTAATAGCCTTCTAATTGATTTTCTAAGATCACAAAGCTTTTGCTGTTCTTTCCACAAAGATTAGGAATCTGAGATTGACCAAAAATCAAGCATTGAAAAAGTGCTTACTATGTGTCAAGCACTGAACTATGCCCTGGGGATGCAAAGAAAAGCAAAAACAGCTCCATCCTTCAATATATGAACTCTCTTTCCTCTAGATGCTTTTTACCCTATCTGTTCCATATGCCTGGAATGCTCTCCCTTCTTAACTCTACCTCCTATAAATTTCCTGAATTCCTTTTAGACTTAGTTCAAATACCACCTTACCTATGTAAGACCTTTCCTGCTTCTACAAGCTGTTGCTAGTGCTTTTTTCTCTGAAATTGCCTTCTATCTACAGTATAAAGATCTCTGCACCTAGTTATTTATATGGTGTCTTTCTCATTAGAATGTGAGCTCTTTGAGGGAAGGACCTTTGATCATTGGATAAAGACAGATGATTTCATACAGAAACTATATGGGGATTAGCTGAAAGTATTAAACACAATTCTGAGAAAAAATGGCAAGTGGCTGTGTAGTTACTAAATCCTGTTGGCACACCAATGGACATTTATCAAACAACATGGATTCCCAGGAAGAATTGCATATGAGTGTATGTGGAGGAGGAGAAGAGAAGAATTTTCTCTTATTTCCTCACTTTAGTCAAATGATGATCATGTGAACTAACAAGGAACTCTGATAAACATGGAGGAACAAGGTCAGCAGAGCATCAGGGGCCAATAGCTGCACCTTCAGCATGCTGAGACATATCAAGGACAAACTAATCACATTGAGGAAATACCTTTAGGCAGTTTAGCTACTTGGAGTTTCACTTGTGGAATATACAAAATCACCCACCCTTAGAGCCTTCAGAAAGCTACAACTAAAGACAGATTAATGAGGACCTCAGAAAGGGAGAAAGGATTTGTAGTGACTCTCATTGGTAAATTACCTTAGCTCCAACTATTTTCCACATTTGTGCCTTGATACATTTGTACTTTATATTTGTCCCCATTCTCCCCTGGGATGTTAGGTATGAAAAGGGAGATATACTTTCAATTTAATAGGATTATTTTATAGCAACTATACTTTCTATGCTTCTTAGTAAATATCCTTATAAAAGTTAAATGTCAGGCTGATAATCAGTGGGAGGCACTGTGGTAGGGGCTCATGCATGAGCAACAATATTAGAAATCTAGACCCTCGAGTCACCTGTAGACATCTGAGGATTAGAAATCATTCTGTATCTGGGAAACCCAAATGAGAAGAGGAGTGTGAGATAGGAGAGAAATCCCAGAAAGAGGATAGGGAACTAGATACATAAATACAGCAATCCTGTTTATTAAACAAAGTATGGCAATTAACTAATAATTAACTATAAGACCCCCTTCACATTTAAATTTCTGTGATTCTAACCATAAACCAATTCATATACAAGCTTTGAAAAAATATGGGGACCTGAATATAAATAGGTACTTTATTACTGTGGTTTAATCAACATTATTTACTTTTAAGTGTGAATAGATTCTCTTGATCCTTTACAATGAAATAATGCTTTTCCTAATTTCTAAAAAATCCATGGTCAAAAGTAGCTGAACTTATTTCTCTGATGTTTAGATTAAAATCACCTTCAGATTCTAATTACTTTTTATGTTATAGTTAATAATCAAAAATACAAATATTTGCATGCATAAAAGGAATGAACTGTTTAAGAAAATGTGAACTTCTGTTATATATATATTTTATTTGTTTTTATGATGAATATATGTATAGATGTTGGTGCATATACACAAGACTTATATATGTTTATTTACACATATAATATAATACATGTGTTAGGCCTAGTAATTAATTTTTCTGATACAAGGCATAATTGAAAACTTATTGATGGAATAGGCTTTCTTACTTCATTGGCTTTCAACTAGCCCTTACTACCAGCCTAATTTCTCTCTGCTTTTCTGCAAGGGAAAAAATGCATTTGTATTTTACTAACTTGACATTTTGTTTTATACATATTGTTTAAATATAATTTGTTTGCAAAAGAAAAAGGATCATAGTTCCACCATTCAATTTAATATTTAACCAGCAATCATTTCTCATTGTGTTTACAACACTTTTCTTAGCTAGTAGAGAAAGTACAAAGTTTAAATAGGACTCATTTTCTGTCTTAATGCATCTTAGAGTATACTGGAGTAATACATGAAGTAACTATAATACATGAAGTAATATATTATACTATATTAGACATGATAAGTATAAAAGTGATATAGAAAATACTACATGAAATACAGAAGGAGAAAGCAACTAGAAACACATTCTGGAAGAAAAAATGTATGAATGTAATCTTAGAGAATGGGAAAGATGCTGTAGACAGAAAGTATGAGTAGAAATCCCTTCTAAAGAGCACAAAGTTGCAGATGTGGAAAATAACAGGTATAGTATATGGGAGGAGAAGCTAAGTTTTCTTTTGTGGGATATAACCTTTTTCAAGAAGCTTTTCTTGGGATCTTCTCCCCCATCTTCCCTCCCACTAACACTCTCTTCTCCTTATTAAGTTTGATGTTTTCACTTCAAAATTATATTGTATATGTATCCTTTGTTTATGTTGTTTACACTGTATAAGTTCCTTAAATGGAAGGATGATTTTACTTTTGTCTTTATATGTCCAGCACCAAGTATAGTGTCTGACATAGAGTAAATGTTTAATAAATTCTTATTTTGGACATCTTTGACCTTCCTGAACTGCTAAAAAAGAGAGTAGGAATAGATAGATTCTAAGGTCACTTCATCTATAAATATATTTTCTGAGTATAATGGTTAACCAGTACATAATTCTTATTCCTCCACTTAAATTAAATATCAAGATATGTCCTGATAACCTTAACTAGGTGATAATACTTTTCTGAATCAGTCAATAAGCATTTGTTAAGCCATTACTTTCTAGCTGTCATTATGCTAAGTAGTAGGAATACACATACAAGCAAAAAGAGAGTCCCTTCCCTCAAGAAATTTAAATTTTAATGATAGAAAACCACATGTCAAAAAAAATGAAGCCCAAAATCAAGGAGGAGGAGGAAGAGGAAGAGAAGAAGGTATTCAATGTGGAAGTATGGTAGAGAAAGAAGTCCAGAATCTGAGTGGGTATCAAAGAGGAATGAAGAAAGACCTGAATGAAGAATACTCTATCAAATCAATCAATCACAGGCTTTAGACTAAATATAAAAAAGATGCTTCTTCAGTTTCAATGGCCTTTAGAAATATTGGATGAATTGGAGTGAAATTGCACAAGAAGTTGTTTGAGGAAATTTAGTCATATCTTGTGTGTCATATATACAATGATAAGATTTGTCCCCAGTTTTGATTTTCTTGCCTTTTTTTTTGACTTAAGGGTTTTGTGAATTTCAGAGACCTAAAGGATTAGATTTTGTATCATCATTTTAATAGCATCCCAAGGATAGAATCAAATTGTTAGCAGTGTCTTCATTGGGAGACAAAAATAAATACAGTTTGTAATGAAGAAAGAAACATTATAGGCTTTTAAAGAACCTGGAAGAAAAACTACAGCATACCTAAAAATATTGAGACTGCATCAAAAGGATGCTGAGGATTTGTGAATAATATTTTCCCTTAGATTCTGTATGTGTTGGAAAGAGAGTGTAATAGATTTGAGGTGGGAAAGGGGTTTGCAGGAAAACATTGGCATTTTAAATAAAGTATCAGTCTCTTTCTTTTTGACTCCATTTGGGATTTTCTTGGCAGAGAAAGTTGGTTTGCCATTTCCTACTTCAGCATCGTTTATAAAGATGAGGAAACTGAGGTAAACAGGGCTAAATGATTTGTTCAGTAATTATCTTTTTCTTAAAGTTAATTATGTCTGGCTGACTAATTCACATAGACTGATAATCATTGTGGAAAGCACACCAGTAGGGCTTGTGAACCATAATGATATAAAATCATAGTCTATTCCTTGGGCTTACTTAGGGTCCAGACTGATTGTAGTACCTATTCTTTGGGAGCCTACACTGCCAGTGCAACTGAGGTATTGGAGCATAGTTCCAGAACCTATATTAGACTTTAACATTGTGATCCTATGCATCTGACAGCCATTCTCTACTCACCTTTTTTTCACAATCATCCCACACAAGCTCTCTCGGAAATAGTTGCATTAGTGTTGCACATACATTTATAAAAATATAAAAAAGGCTCAAATGACATATTGTAGAAATTCAGGGGAAGGGACATGTTTTGCTCAGACTGGTATGCGACTCATGAATCCACAGTCATGGCTCAGTGGATAACAATGAAGCATGTAATGTTCTCAGAGTATTTCCACAAAAATTCAATGGAATAGCAAGTCGGAAATTTCCGGCAGCCCAAGATTTTGTTGTAGCACTTTACACACAGGGGAGGAGGAATAATTTTCCTATAACTGTCTCTCGGCTTTCCTCACTACCCACACAAGATCAGGCCAGCCATATAAAAGGTATAATGGCAACATGACAATAACTCTGTATAACAATGCTCAAAGCAACAACAATATTGCAGTGAGTAAGTTTTCAGCATTCCAGAGGTGGGTGAATGGAGACACAAGCTTGCCTGGAGATAATGGCTGACTGATCAGTGGGATAAAAACCTTTCAAGTGGCTGAGGAACAAGCTTTTCTAGTTGGACTTATTCTTGGCAGAGGTCAGGAACCCATGTCAGCTAAAGAAAGTCATTTATGCCAACAATTTGCTTCAAGTATTGATGAGAGAGAGGAAAAAAAAGCCAAATAACTGGATTAAATGGCTTTTGCAGGCTGACCTCCCAGAATAGGATGAAAAGAATCCCAAGTGCTCTAAATGCTCAATTATAAGGTGCTTTGAAGATGAAAACCTCTTCCCTAAGTACTATATACTGCATCACCATTAATGTAACTAATGAAGAGGCAAATCTTATTTTCTATGATTTTTATCATCATTTTCTCTCAGGTTCAGGGCTATCTCATATCCATAACAAATTTAAGAAAATAGGAGTCCCACAAAACAGAAAGCTAGAGGAATGGCTTAGCAGAGCTATCGTTGGGGAAATACAAGAGAAAATGAAGACAAATTAGAAATATAGGATGAGGGAGGAATAGCACAAATGGGATGTGTGCTTTCAATATCCTATGAGTGGCAATTATTGAAGTGAGACTATGAATATTCAAGCTGGTCACTGTCCAGAGGTTGAAATAGGTCAATTTCTGAGAGAAGAACACATCTGGATCCCAATCTTAGTGAAAGTCCTTACTTCCCATGTACCTGGGATCACAGATGGAAGTACCAGCTGGGCAATGACATGTCTGTGCTACTCAAAAATTGAAGAAAGGAAAGACCTAGTTGGTTCTCTTGTCAGTATAAAATTGAAAATCTACTTTTAAAAATCTACTTTTTTATGGATGGCAAAACACTCAATTTTATCAGTTATATTTTTCTACATATCAATAAATTTTAATTTTGGACTTACAGGGAGGGGAAGATATTGTTTGGATGAGCTTCTGGACCATGTACACTATTATTGTAGGTCATCTTTGGGAAGTGATTTGTGACTTTGTCTATTGGATCTCAATGAAAGAGAGCTGAACTTCAGGAAAAGAGGCATACAATTTCATGTGATGATAATTGCCATGAAATTTTTGTCTTTAGTGGGGAATGTTTTTTCTCAGCACCTAGGATTTCTGAAACTCAAGTCAAAATGTTAACTTTTCTGAATATTATCCAAATCAGTGAATCATTGATACCTGTATATTCCTAAAAGTTCATTGTATTTTTAGAAGATTTTGTATGTATTTTATTTTTATTTTTTTCTAGGTTCCTTCATTTCTTTCTTTCTTTTTTTAATAGCTATTTATTTACAAGTTATATGCAAGGGTAATTTTACAGCATTGACTATTGCCAAACCTTTTGTTCCAATTTTTCCCCTCCTTCCTCCCACCCCCTCCCCTAGATGGCAGGATGACCAATACATGTTAAATATGTTAAAGTATAACTTAAATACAAAATAAGTATACATGTCCAAACAGTTATTTTGCTATCCAAAAAGAATTGGACTCTGAAATATTGTACAATTAGCCTGTGAAGGAAATAAAAAATGTAGGCGGGCAAAAATAGAGGGATTGGGAATTCTATGTAATGGTTCTTAGTCATCTCCCAGAGTTCTTTTGCTTTGTGTAGCTGGTTCAGTTCATTATTTTGTATGTATTTTAAAGAGAAATAAATTCTGTTCACCACTGTATAATATATTTTATCAGGACTAAGAAGCTCTCAATTGAGGGAAACAAATATAGGAAGAACAGATACCTGGGAAGAGAATAAGTTTAAGAAAAATTCACCCATATGGACCATCCAATAACTCTGCAGTAAACTACTCCTGTCTAGGCAGGATACATATGGCCTGTCCAGAATGGCAGGCATTGATGGGAGGATTTCTGACATCCTCTATTCTATTCCACTCTACATGCCAAAAGAGGAAGATAAAGGAACTTATCATTTCCTCCCTAGCTTTTTGTAATCAGTTGTGCGGAGAAGGAGTAGAAATCTTTTTGAGGTAGTAGATGGGGTGGTTAGGGTGATATCTCATCTATCCTGATAGATGCATCTTTGGAATTTGCTGCTTAGCAAGTAAAAAGGTACAGGTACTCCAGTGAAGTGTCTTCCATACTCCTTCAATTCAGTCTGAATCTTCATTCGCTTGTGGATGAAAATCCCATGAATGTTTTCAGTTTCTTGTCATTTCCATGTTCATATTATCAATTCCAGATCTATTGTAATATTTTATATTTTCAAAAATTACAACACACACACATGTATGTATGCATACATGAATATACTTTTCTTCCAGAAAAAGAATTTTCACATATTGAATCAAACTGCCCTTCATATTATAGGGAAAGTTATCATTAACAAAGATATTTTAGATTTTTTTCTCCTTTACTCCCAAAATAATCAGAGATGAAGAAAATAATTCCCCTTGGATATTCTCCCTCAAAAAAAATGCACTTTAATCTTAGATACTATAAATCTG
This sequence comes from Sarcophilus harrisii, assembly GCF_902635505.1. Classification (NCBI taxonomy): domain Eukaryota; kingdom Metazoa; phylum Chordata; class Mammalia; order Dasyuromorphia; family Dasyuridae; genus Sarcophilus; species Sarcophilus harrisii. Next base: position 139,420,012 of record NC_045426.1, read on the forward strand.
CATTTCTATGTGCATAAACACTGGGTCCCTGGTGAAATAAATTAGCACTGTAAAGTATACACATGTCAACAATTACTGAATACAATAATTTAGGACCTGGTTCACTACACTCACCTTTGGCCAATAGGCACCCTTGGTCTAGAAAAGTGATTTAAGGGACTAAAAGGATTGCAGTATAAACATTACACCAACTCCATCTTTCATATTCAGAAGGCTTCTAACTCCCTGAGCATGATTTTCTACATTTATGGCATGTCAATTTGCTCCTTCCTACCAACAATTCTTAATGTCATCATTTTTGCCCTGGATTAGTTCTGATTTACAAATAAGCATGACTGTTGAAAGGAAAGTAGACCTCTGATTTAACCAAAGGCAAGAAAAATGCACATGTTGGAGAATGGGGAAGAATTTTAATTTATCAAAGCTAGTAGTTGCCTAAATAGAAAGAATACTTAATAGATGAAAAGAAAGTATTGCAATTTTTGGTTTTAAATTAATTTTCTTTAGGTTGAGAATTGTTTCCTGAAATTGAAATTTAATATCTTCCGCTCTTGAATTGCAAAGCTTTCAGGGACAAATATTGATTTCAGATAGTTTGTGGTAAAACTTCCCAAATGTCTAATATACAATAATACTTAATACATCACCTGGATGGGTTATTTTTCCTGCCTGAGCCTTTTGAAAGATGCATGAATCTAAAGGGAGGGTGGGGGTGGGATTCACATTACAAATACAAAAAGTAAAAAGACATAGGAATGCATCATTGTAGCACATGAGCTACAATACTTATACTAAATCCTACACTGTGCATGTTTTTTTATTCTAATGTTGGGAAGCATTTTACTATGTTAGTCAGACTAACATATTATATTACCATGTATTCATGTTAAAGGGTACCTAAGTAGATTTATGGGTACCCTCAGAACAGAAGTTCTCTTCTAGTTATACTAGACAAGAATTAGTGTACTGAGTTTAGTACCAGAAAGTAACCTAGTCACTAGGAAGAGTCAGATCCTTTGGTACAATTTTCTAAACAGGAAGATGGATATATTAAGCATAAAGTATTTTTCATATTTATAATAGGTGATCAACAAATAGAGTAACAGGTCATTAGAGCTTGAAGTAATATTAAAAATGATTTGGTCCATTTCCTATTTCCCCTATTTAAAAAAGAAACAGAAATACAAAGCAAAAAGAGAGGAAAATAACATGTTCTTTCATTCAGATAGAAGTAGAATGGTGATAGTGATGGTGATGGTGAGAATAAAGAAGATGGTGGTATTGGTGGTGATAACGATGGTGATTGATGGATGATTTATGATGATGACAATGATGATAGTGGAAGTACTTATGATGGCAAAAGTGATGATGAAAGCTGATTTACTACAAAGTGTCCCACAGTTATTGTGCAGATTAATGTTTTAATGTCTTAAAGCTGCAGTAAGATTTTAAGGGTATGTTGTATAACCATTTACATTTTGGAAAGTGACTTATATGAATCTCATTTGATCTTCACCGAGACTATCTAAAGAAACTACTTGTATTATGATTTTTTTCTCAATGAAGGAATTGAGGGTTATAAAGGTTAAATGATTTGTCTAGGGTCATATGAGGAGGTATCAGGAGCAGGAATTAGAACTTAAAATTGTGTCCCTTGACCTCCCCATCCTTTTATTTTCCCATAATATTCTATCATCTGTTTATTATAATGAACTGTATCTAATTATTATAATGAACAAAGATAAACTTAATTAAATAAAAATATGCTTTGTAAAAATATAAACAAATAATCTCAAGTTGGCCATACTAGAACACTGGATATTACTGATAGTTGATATTGTACTTGTGTGTTTTTCTTTTCTTCTGTGTTAGCAAAGCAATTGCTCAATTCATTCAATGTCATAAAAAATTTATTTAGACCAGTGGGGGAAAAAGTCAAAAGGTTCATTATCCTCTTTTAGACGAAGTAATGGTTTATATGATAAAACTTTTCACTTTTCAGCCAATTAGGTTAGTGTCACATAATCACAGGATGAAATAAAAATCTGACAGCATTTATATCTCATTTTACATTTTTTTTACTGGCTCTCTTCTTTAATCTTAGTGTTATTCATAGAAAAGATAGGGACATAATCACATGTTTTTATTACAACTGAGAAAAACATAAAAAGTCATATCAAATAAGGACATGCTCCATTTAAAAATAAAATCTGATGGCCTTCATTAAGTTTATCTCAAGTTTCACATGTCCAGCACTTAGCACAGTGACCAGAACATCAAAAGCACTTAATAAAAATAAATTGACTAATTGATTTTAGAGAAATACACTCAATTTTGATGTACAGTATATAGTTAGAAGGAATATTTTTATAAAAATAATTTGAAAACAATCCAAAATGAGACTAAAGATATAGCCCCCTTTACCACCATTTTCATATACAAAATAGCTGGAGTAAAGGGTTTCATGTTGGAAACTAATTTCAAATCATTCCCATCAGTGTACAACTCAACACTTTGTAGGTACTTAATAAACATTACTTAGTGATAGAAATAATCCTTTTGTTAAATAGAAAATGTTGCTATTTAAAAGCATCATTGATGTGCTTAGATTTTGTGTAATGTGAGTAGGGTCATAGGATTATTGACTTAGAAAGAGATTCTAGTGATCATGAAATGTAAACCCTTCATTTTACAGATTAAGAAACTGAGGTCCAAAGTGGTTAAATGGCTGATGCAAGGTCAAACAGGTGGTAAGGGGTAGACTGTATTTGGACATGTCTATTAGCTATTAGTCCAATGTATCTTTTTCATAGTACAAGTACTTAATATCATAATCTATTTTAAACATTCTTCTGGGAATGCATCAAAGTTACAAATCATGATCTTCCACAACCTGAGGGTAATCAACATTACAGGTGAACCGAAGAAAAATGGAGAGACAGATAATGGGTATAAGCAGGCAGACTGTGAATGATTCTGTACACAAAGGAGTATAAAAAATTTTCTCCATAAAATGTTCTCATCCTAAAGGGAGATAAGTCAGTTGTACAGTGAGAGGCAGAGAGAGGGAGGGAAGGGAGGGAGGGAAAAGGAAAGGGGGGGGGGAGGAAGGAAAGAAAGGAGGGAGAGAGAGGAAGGAGGGAGGGAAGGAGACAGAAAGAGTCAGAGACAGAGAGGGAGAGGAAAGATAAAGAGACAGAGAAACCAGTCACAATCTGTAGGGGAAAGCAGGAAAATAGTCCTTTCAAATATTACCTAGGAGGTAACTTTAACTATTTATTGGCCAATCCTCTCTGATGTGACTTTAGAACAACTGCCCCATTTACTTCCTCTGCTTCTGTCAATCAAGAGAAATTGAGAGGATGGGATCAATTAGAGTTTAATTCACTTAATAAAGATTGCTATTTTTTTTTTTTTACTTCAAAGTGAAAAAAAATAAGGGGAGAAAAAGTTGTATGAATAATTATGTGATATTCAATTGTTCTAACATGACTTAGAATTTTCACTTGTCCACAATGGCACATACTGAAATAAGTTCAGAGTAAATATGAACCCAAAGCTGCCATTCAAGCCCCTTGAAGTCTGATAAAAGTTATGATCTGTACACAAATATCCTTGAATACATAAATCAAATTTAACAAATGGAGTAAGAATGTGTTTTTCCATTCTCCTTCAATTTGCCTAGAATGGCTTTGCATAAAGTAGATACTTAATACATATTGTACAGATATTCTTACCCCTACTTTATAGATGAGAAAAATGAGACTTGTGAAAACTAAATGATTTGGTCTAGTCTTACAATAAGTAAAGAAATGATCAGAATTCGAATACACATCTTCTGACTCCCAAGCTAAGGGTCTTCCCATTATACCACAACTTGCTTTTTGAGATATTTACATTCAGTACCACACTAATCTTTCTACTTTTACCAATCTGGTTTTCATGAAATCAAATGGAAAGCCATGTGCATCTGTAATTTTGTCATTGAATTAACTATCTTAATGTCTATTCTCATTAATTCTCCAAAACACTAATTGTTTTGGAGCATTGGACTTCTGGTACCAAAGTATTTTATCTTATTCTTTTTTCCTCAGTGAAATTATATCCTTTAAAAAGGGTTATATTTCAAGAAGCACCTATTTATCTATCCCAGTCATCCCTTTGCCCAAACCTACTATCTCTAAAATGCGTGTTTATTTTTTAGTTCTCCATTATGAGGTCATGGTATGTAATGATTGAATAGGTTTTTTTCAATTGAATGTCAGTAATCCATATTTAATGAAATCGATCAACAAATCACTCTTTTGACCTATTAAACCAGTGTAGGATGCATGGAAGCTATGAGTAGGAAGCCATGTCTGTTTAACAGATACCCAGTGCCTCAATTTCTATTGCCTCTCTATCCGGAAACAATGTAGAATTGTTTTTAATAATGATTTTTACCTCACTTTACTTTGGTAATGGTTTACTTGATTTTGTAGTGATACAGATTACTGTGTTCTATGCTGAGAGCTAAGATTGTTACCAATTAGATGGACTTGGCTCAACAAATTATCTGAAATTTAAACATAACTAATAAATGGGAAACAGGACAGATTATACCAACAATAGCTCTGGAACAGACTGGCTAATAAACTTTTCCCACCCACCATTAGCAATTGTTTCAAGTTTATTCTTTCCTCAAACACTTCCTCATTCCTAACACTTTATAGATATTATCACAAGCTACCATGTGTTCCTTTATTTCTCCTCTTACATACCTCAAATGTTCTTTCCACCTTCACTTACTCATTCTTCTTTGGTCTATAAAAAGAAAGTAGACTGTCTTTGACTGTACTAATTGGTTAGTAGCAGCTGATGACATAATAGGTAGATAGTTGAGATTAGAGTCAGGAAGAAATGAGTTCAAATTTGATAACAGATGTAAGTGATTATGTGACCCTGGATTAGTCACTTAACCTCTACTTCAGTTTTCCTCAAGTGTAAGGAATAATAATAGCACCTAATTTATAAGGTTGTAAGGATTAAATGAGGCAATATTTGCAAATTAGAAGAAGCAAGCAGACAAAAACTCCATCTAGCACATTATCTGCCACATAAGTACTATATAAATGCTCTTTCCCTTTCTTTCCCCCAACTCCACCATAACCTATCCATATTGCCTTTGTCCTTGATCTCATTTTCCATCTTGATTTCCCCTCAAGAGTATTCTCAATCTCTCATTTCTATCTTGAGTACTCCTTGAGTTAGTGGCTCCCTTTTGTCAGTCAAGTATTTATGAAGCCTAACTATGTGACAAACACTGTGTTTAGTGCCAGAGATAAAAAGAGAGGCAAAAACATAGTCCCTATCTTCAAGGCTAAGACAACATATAAAAAAGGGAAAAGTTATTAAATTGGGTAAATGGAGCATAATCTAAAGAAAAGGCACTGATATAAGAGGGCGGGATAGTGTAGATAGGGAAAAGTTTCCTATAAAAAGTGGAATTTAATTAAAATAACTCTGAGGTACAACCTCATACCTACCAAAGTGACTAATCTGACAAAAAAGGAAAAATATTGGATGTTGGAGAGAATGTAGGAAAATTAGGACATTAATGCACTGGTCATGGAGTTCTGAACTGATCCTGCCATTCTGAAGAGCAATTTGGTACTGTGCCTTAACTGTGCATGTCCTTTAATCCAACAAAAGCACTGCTAGAGCTGTATCTCAAAGATATCACAAGAGGGAAAAAGGACCAATTTGTACAAAAATATTTATAGCAGATCTTTTGTTATGGGGAAGAATTGAAAATTAAAGAGATGCCCATCAATTGGGGAATAGCTAAACAAACTTGTATATCATTATAATAGAATATTATTATGCTATAAGGAATATAAGCAGAATGATTTCAGAAAAAAACAAAAAAACAAAAACCAACCCCAGGAAGACTTGCATGAATTGACGCATAGTGAAATAACAAAACCAGGAGAACATTATATAAACTAACAGGAATATTGTTTGATGAAGAACTTTGAATGACTTAGCTATTCTCAGCAATACAATGATAGAAGATAGTCTTAAAGGACTAGTGATATACTATCTGCTTCCAGAGAAAGAACTGATATAGATTGAATAGAGACAGAAGCATGCTATTTTTTTTATCATCTTTCATTTCTTGTGCAAAATGACTAATATGGAAATGTTTTACATAATTGCACATATATAACCTATATCTAGTTGTTTACCATCTCAGGGTGGGGGAGGAGAGAGAAAAAAAGGGATAAAATTTGGAACTCAAAACTTTAAATAAAAATGTTTTTAAAATTTTATAAAAGAAGTAGGATTTTAGTTATCTTGAAAGACGTTCTAATACATCTTGAATCTCATCAATATAGCTTTTCTATATTGTGAAACAGATCATAATCAATTCAAATCTGCCAGTCTCTTGTCCATTTCCATCAATAACTATCAATGTTTTGGGGCATACTTGGATCAACTCTCCCATATTTTTAAAAAAAGATAACAACCAACAACAACAAAATAAAAGATTTCCCTTGTTTCTTCCCTCAAAATATCATCTTATACTGCTCATCTGTTTGACTGCCAAACTCCTCAAAGAATAGTTTACTTATTCTGGCTCTATTTCCAAAACATCAATTGACTCCTTCATCATTTATGGTCTGACCTTTGACCCTTTGACACTAACCATTCTTTAAAAAGTTTCCTCAGTTAGTAGATCTGATGACCTTTTCTCAGACTAATAATACTTGACCTTTCTGTAATAATCAACAATATTGACCACTTCCTCCTATTGAAAGTTCTTTTCTGTTTTTGACTAGGTCTCCATGATGCTACTCTGTTTTTTCTCCTCCTTTGTCTGATGGTTCTTTCTTGTTCTCTTTCAAAGTTTCAGCAATCTTTTCCTTCCTACTAAGGCTTCATCTTCATAGAGTGTCTTAAGATTTGAAGTTATTTTCTTTCAAAAACCTATAGATAGAGTAGTATTATTATTACCACCATATTGTACAAAATGATACCAATGTTCTGAAATGATAAATTATTTACCTACACTCCCATTGTTAATAAGAGAAAAACCCAATTCTTCTACTTCCAAGTCTAGAGCTATATACAGAAAGGAAAATCTGCCTCTAATCCAAGTATAGGTGTCATCTATTCCCAGTTTAATTTTTTTTATCTCAAAATAGATATCTTCCAAATCAATATATCTAGTCTGAATATTACTCTTGAACAATAGTCCTCCATATTTGACTTCCTATTAGATAACTCTAGCTAGATGTCCCACTGGTTATCATATCATTTAGGTAGAAAATTTCTGAATTTTCTTTGGTACTCTTTTTTTTCCCCAGAGGGAAAACTCTAAGTCAGAGGGAATGGGCATGTTTGTAACTCCAAATTTCTTTCCAGAAAGAGACCACTTCATAGCTCTACTAAAACTGTATTAGTGTTCCTTTCTTCCCACATACCCTCAAATATTGTCAATATAGTAAATAATTGCCACACTTTTTTGTTCTAGTAAAAAGTAAAAAAATAGTTTAAATTTTTTTTTTCTATTTAATCCTCTGCAATTTTAGTGATATATTTAAAGAAAATGGCTCTTATTTGGGTATGTTTTTACTCTGAATTTATTTGGCTAGACATTTCATATAAAAGGAAAATATTTTTCCAATGTCATTTGTAACTTGATATCATTTTAATAGATTTGTAGGATATTAGAGAACATTGAAATACCCTTAATAAACTTTAGCTATCTCCCACCCACAACTCTCTCGTCTGAGCAGGTCTGTCTAAAATCATGTCAAAAAAAGTTTTTCAAGACATTTTCTTTTCTCTACTGAAATCTACTTTTTAAAAATTTCATGCTACTTGATTTCACTGGCTATGCTCCCTAGCCTTCTTTTCAAGTTTATTTGTGTTGGGCAAAGAGCCAAAGGTGTTAATGCATGGAAACCAGGTAGCTGTCAGAATGACTGTGGGAGCATGTCTAATTTTGCTATATTAAACCTGTCACAAAATGTTAAGAGATTACAGGAAGTATGCGTAGGGCAACTAGTTTATAACTTAATAAACTTGTAATGTTGGAAACAAGCTAAAACACAATCTCTTTTATCTTCCTTACCCTTTGGATTTTGCCAATCTTTCTTAAACCATTGCTAGAAAAAGGGCTAGAATTATAAACTTTTCCATGACCACAAGAAAGCATTCCCTTAAGAAATAACTATACTAAAAAGTCAAAAATACTTGAATCGCTAATAAGGATTTCTTTTCAGTCAGACAATTATCTCTGACCCCTGGAAAATGATATTTAAAAGAATGACTGCTACTCTATAAATGTTTTAAATTTCTTAGAAATCAGATTGCTTATCATACCATAGTTTTATCAGCTCTCTGTATGTTCGTATTTTAAAATGTCAGACATTGTATTTTAAAATATGGAATTATTGAGAAAGATTTTTTTTCATCATTTGACCTAGTGATACATATCTACCGGATATGTATACCAAGGAAGTCAAAGACAGAAGTAAAGATCGTATGTGTGTGTGTGTGTGTGTTTGTGTATATATATATATATATATATATATATATATATATATATATATATATTTGCAGCAGCACTTCTTATAACAACAAAATTGGTAAATAAATCGAATATTTACCCATTGATTGGGGAATGGGTAAACAAAGTGTAATATATTAATGTTTTGATATATTTTTATGTTATAAAGAAATGATAAATATGGATAGTACAGAGAAACAAGGTGGACTTTATGAATAGATACAGAATGAAGCAAGTAGGACTAAGAGAAAAATATTCATAATACCAATATAATAAAAATAAATCCAACACTAAAACATCACCTAACACAAATTATAGGGAATTAATCTTAGATCAGTATTGTTCCTCTCATTGGATTAGGGACCTACAGATTAGGAATATCAAACAAAGACATTTTGGTGAGTTTTTATTAATTTGTTTTCTTTATTATTTCTACAAAAGAATACTAGCTTCCTTGTAGTTAAATTGTTTTACTGTCTACTCTGACTTTCAGGAAAACACTGACACCAAGTTAAGATTAAACAAATGACCAAATCATTGTTAATGACCATAATAAAAGAGAGAGAACATTTTGAAGATAGAAAAATAATTCTTTTATTGCATTTATTACCTCAAAGAAATTAATTGATAAAGAAAAACCTAGGATAAAAACTAGATTTGGATTTTTACCTATTCCTTTAAGATTCCTATTCATGTAGAATAATATTAAAATTTTAGAGGTTTCATTTTAACTCCCTCATTATACAGCTCAAGAGATTTGAGTCCCAGAGACATTAGCTAATTTGCCAAAAATCACACAGCAAATGAGTAATAAACAAAAGATTTTAAACCCAGGTTATCTGATAACTAAACAATGTTCTTTTTCATACTATTTTGAGATTATTAAATATACAAGTAAACTCTAGAATATTCTGATACAATAATTATTCTAGCTTAATTTCATTTCTAGCTTGAATTTTATTCAGAAGATATTCCTTTGTGAAGCTGTGATTTGGAATTTTTAATATTATAGTTTGAGATGTAATGTCAATCTTTTGATCTATGTTGGATATGGTTAGCAATCTTTTTTCTTGTTTATATTTCAATTTTGGTTGTTGTTGCTCTTATTATCATTAGTTATTTTTCAAATTATTGTCCTCTTGGGGCAGCAAGGTGGTACAGTGGATCGAGCACCAACCCTGAAGTAAGAAGACCCTGAGTTCAAATCTGGTCTCAGACACACTTCCTAGCTGTGTGATCCTGGGCAAGTCACTTAACTCCAATTGCCTCAGCAAAAAAAAATAAAAAAAAAATATTGTCTTCTCACTGAGTTCTCTTGAGTATCAGCTGAAATTCTATTGTCTACAGGAAACCTTTTCCAGTACTTCTGAATTCTAGTGACTTCTCATTTTTGGTTATTTTCTATTTATTCTGTACAAAACTTGTTTGTTCGTAATTGTTTGCATATCATTGCCTATTTTATATTGTGAGCTTCTTGAGGGCAGGGACTGTCTTTTACCTTTCTTTGTATTTGCAGCAATTAACACAGTTCCTGGCATATAGTAAACACTTAAATGTTTATTGACTGACAAATTTAGAACTAAACATGTCTCTCCTGGCACAGACTTTGTAGAATGAATATGTCATCTTAATAATTGCTGAATTCTTTTCCATTTTCAATTATTATCAAAATCAAGCTGCTAATCTGATAAGAAAAAATACATCTGAGGCACAAAACCCCTAAACCAATATTATGAAACCTCTAAATCAATATTAGGAATGATTAATGCCTTATAAAGTCATTGCATTCAATGAACTGCATTTTATAATTTTCAGGTAAGAAAATTAAAATATTCTCATTGGATTAATAAATACTCATATTACCTATTTGTATTACCAATACCTTTAATAAACTTTATAACAGTTACACAATTAATTGACCACAAATTACTGAAAATAAGACCCCACTGAGTCTATTATATGGTAAGTAGGCCTCCCCATCATTCCCTCTTCATTTTAAAAACCAAAACAAATTGATATTTGTATTAAGAAGAGTGTCAATCTATTCCTCTATGATTCTAATCTAATCATCACTCCAAAACTTTCCAAATGCAAGTGTCTCACTCTGGCCACCATATTTCTTTGGCTAGTAGGATGGAAGCTTCTTGAGGACAGGGATTGTGTTTGTTTTTATATCTGTGTCTTCAGTTTAGTTTAATAATTGGCATATATGCTCTTAATAGATGTTTACTCTTCAAAAGGCAGTTTTTATGCTAAAATCGCTCAACCTTCCAACAACTGATGTTCATTTTACTTTGACTTTTTTGCGGGATGGTGGTGGTAATAATATACCATTTAAAAGCTATGCTGTAGAGAAGAGAAGTGGGCACAGTGTCCAGAAGACATTTCTGACACATACTGACTATTTGGGTAAATCTCTTGACCTCTCAATACTCCAAAATGACTCTTTTTGGCTAAAAATCTATAGATGAAGTTGTTAATCAGCATTAGTATTGGAATATATTCAGCAGGAGGTATCTGTATCAATGAAATAATAGGCAGGGACTTAAAAAAATAATTTTATGATTTGTGATCTTTGGCAAGTACATGAGACACTTATGCTTTAATGTCTTCATCTATCAAATGATGGTAATAAGACATAATCTATTTATATGAAAGAGTCATTATGAAAGTAAAATGATAGACTGTATGAAACTTTTAGAAAGTCCAAAGTGCTATTCAAGTGTAAGAATAATTAAAATATTCAATTGTTTGAATAATTTTTCAAAATGATAATGATGGAGTTCAGTTGTTAAAAAATCCATCCCTGCACTCTGGATTTTATATATGAGACTATCACTATAAGTTATTTTGTTATAAAGTAAATCCCCTAACTTTAGGAACATTCAGCATGTCAGTGATTGGGATAAGGAATCCTTAATAAATGTGTTATCCTATAAATGATTTTCTCATATTATCAGAAAAAAACATATCATCATTGGTCCAAAGCAAGAAGTGGGGTAAGGATGAGTAAGTGATGAAAAGCCTTCTGGCTCTGCTGACATTCAAACAATGTCAAAGGATTTATAGGAAGGTTGAGAATACATATGGTAAACCTCTCCTTCATCCTCCACACAAATACCTTGTGATGGATTTATTGGAAGATATAGACAAAAGCAATGGTATCAAACTCAAATAGAAATTGATTACTAAATCATTCATAAGGATCACCACAGGCTGTATATTGACTTATAAAATCACATATTAACATAATTTATGCTTTACTGTGTTTTTATTTCTTTTGTTAAATATTTGCTAATCACATTTAATGTGGTTTGGGATAGATTCAGAAATGTTTTGGGTCTTGTGTTTATCACCTCTGGACAAAAGTCACATAGCAAGGGGTATCTAGGTGTCATAGTGGATAAAGTCCTGAAGTCAGGAAGACCTGAGTTCAAATCTGCCCTCAAACACTTAACACTTCCTAGCAGTGTCACCCTGGACAAGTCACTTAACCCCAATTGCCTCAGCAAAGAAAAAAAAAAGTCATATAGTATGAATAGGCATTGATAAGTTGCCATCTTAATCATTGGCCTTTGATGATATCTCAGATCCACTGAAGTACTTTTATTTGATTTCTTTTACTTTTTTTTTTAATCAATACTTATTTTCAGCTGGCAAAAAATGTCATTTACATGAAATAGGAACAGCACTAGTAGTAATAACTAGTTGCTATTAAATTCAGTAGGCTGTCTATAACCATTAATGATTATTACCCATGTAGTAGTGCAATAGAGGAATTTTGAATGGATAAGATCTTGTACTAATTTTTTTTTATTGAATGAATAAACAGTTTCAGTAAACATTTACTAAATTCTCTTTGACTCCATTGGAATCTGGAACTACAATGAGGATAACACAGTCCTTTCCTTTAAGAACTTATATTACAATGAATGCTGCCATCTTTATTTTAATCTTAGTTAGACTTTTTTTCCCTGAATCTGGTCCAATTAGTCTGTATGTGTCATACTTCAGCTGGCACTTAGATCACTAGGGAAAAACTATTTGAATGGTATATTGAACAATAATTGGTAGATGATAGAACGATGATAGATGATGATCATAGATGAAAAGATAATATATAATTGATATATTATATTTAAGAGGCAACTATTGTTTGTTACTCTGGGAAAGTCAGTTATCCTTATAGTATTTTAGTCTAAGACCATAAATTCCAAAGTGAGTGCCAATTTGTATTGTTGGAGGGATTTTTCTAATTCTTTAATGAAAGAAATAACAGTTCTAAGAAAAACATTTTTTTTAAATGACATATTTATCTTATAGATTTTTTCATGCCTTAAGACTTAATGAAACTCTGAATAAGATATTTACAAAGGAAGTTGAAATAACATTTGACTTGCAGAATTATTTGATTATCTTGTTAACAGTAATTATTAGCACATAATTTATAATAAATATTTAGTTAATAGTATTGACTACTTGGAAGTATGAGTCCTTGTTAGTAGTTTTCTTGGGATGCTAAATATGGCACACCAAAAAATCCTTTGTGTAGATAACCAAGATATGGTGATGAGTTTCTAACACTAGGAGTTTTCAGAAGCTGATAAGAGATTATGTTTATGAATGATTGCTATGTATGTAAACATAGTCCTTTTAAAATGTCAGACATTTATTCCAATCATGTTACTTGTAACATATTAGAAATTTATCTTTGGGATTTGCTTCCATAGTCTGCAAAACAAGCAAACAAAATACATGCACATAAGAACAGAGTCAACAACAACTCCCTCTCATTTTCTTACTTGTAAAATTGAACCTTATTCTTTGACCAAAAATAGAATCAGTTTGCTTAATCACACAGCCTATCCACCATAGGAATAGAGATAAGGCCCAGGATTGTGATTTCACTGATATAAACAACACCTAGTGGTAAAACTTCCTCTCCCAAAATAGAATGATGTTTGCTTTGGAATATAGGGTATTAGAGAGTTGACCATAGAACTTTGGGGTTATATGACTTTCCCAGGGTCATCAGCCAGTATATTTCACTATCAGATTAGAGTGGAGTTTTAAGTCTAACTCTATTTACTATACAACAATGCCTCTCCTTATCCATAATTCTTTATCATACTTGCCTCCCTTTTTTCCAGTTTATAAAGAAATCTTATACAAGTTGAGGTACTCTTATTTGGGAATGAGATTATGTTCATACATTATACTTGGCTCCAAATAGCATTTAATTTGAAAAACAAAATCTGTCTGCCAAGGATAAAAATTTGCCACCAAGATATTTGAAAAAGTGACAGAAATTTCAAAGGTAATTACAGAGATGTTCCAAGGAGGATTTAGAGCACTGGAACCCAACATTGAAATAAATACTTAGCCTTGCAGTATGACTATTAAGAAAGGAACTTAGATATCTAAGTTCTATTATTTTTGTTTTTTTTTTAAATCTCATTACTTCATAATGACACTAGATCAGTAGACACTGATATTACATAAATGCTAACTAAATATGATTCTAGGAGTTATAATTATAAGATCCATTGAATTTACTATTTCAAGAATAAAACTTGCCCCACTTTGACTCAAAACCAAAATCAGTTAGGTAATTACTTTTTCAATTGTGTGTCCCAATTTACTCCTCCTGTAGTCCCATCACCGTTTCTTTAATTTGCCAAACCAAATTACCTTATTATGTATACCTAACTCTTTTTTTGTTGTCTCCCATCATTAGAAGTGATTTTGTTGAGGACAGGGATTGACTTTGTCTTGGTATTTGTCTCCCCTGTCTAGTATATTGCTTAGCATATATACACTTAAATGCTTTATGTATGTATCATGTATATATGCATATGTTTACTTATTGTCATTTAAATTATAAGAGCAAAATGAAGCCTTAAAGGCTTTAATAAGTTCCCTTTTTATTCATAGGTTAAGATCATACAAAATTCCTTGATTGATTCAACCATAGAGATAATTTTACTCAGTGACATCAAATGAAGCATAAATTAAAACAATTGAGGCATCCCTGTGTTTTTCTGACATAGAATATCCCCTGTATGGAATTTAAAATTAAGAGGGAGTCCTTAAAGATGAATCCTCCTATTCAGGGATGCCATTATGTTGTTCATCTCAAACCCTGAATATTATAGGGTATATCCTAAATGAGATCCATGACTACATAGTTTGAAAAAAATGGATAAAGACTATATGTCAACCAAAGTATGATTTAAAGTTGCATGGCCACTCATTGAACTAGAGCCAGGGTCCTCAAACTATGGCCCACGGGTCAGATGTGGCAGCTGAGGATGTTTATCCCCCTCCCCCAGGGTTATGAAATTTCTTTATTTAAAGGCCCACAAAACAAAGTTTTTATTTTTACTATAGTCTGGCCCTCCAACAGCCTGAGGGGCAGTGAACTGGCCCCCTATTTAAAAACTTTGAGGACTCCTGATACTAGACCATCAAAAAAGATCATAACAGTTGCCAAAATTTCAATTATTATCACTATGCAAACAATTCCAAGATTTGTATTCTAACCTATCTTTCTTGTGCTTCAAACTGGGTATTTTCAAAGCATCTCAAACACATTTTTCCAAATCATAACTCAATATCTTTTCTCTAAACACATCAATTCCACTTCTTAACACCCCTTTCTTATTGAGGGCATTGCTCTCTTTGCAGTTACTAGGTTCACAAACTCACAGTCATCAATGACTCCCCATTCGCACACCAAATTTGTCACACACAGCACACTTGTCAGTGTTGCTTCTTAAATCTGAGGTACTATACAAGTTGAGATTATGGATTACTGAGGCACAAGTTTTTGTAGTGAAATGTGATTTATTATGACCTCTAATCTCATTACTTCTATAGATGGAAGTAGATTTTGAAGATCTCATATTGATAGGGATTAGATATAAGATTTCATTGATAAAGGACCTATTAAGTGAGGACAGTACCATAACCAAAGCATATTAACATCTTTCCTGAATGCAAAGCCTTGCAGAGTTGCCTTAAACATTGAGAGATTAAGGGACATGATCAGAATCACATAGTCAGTATGTGTGAGAGACCACAGGGCTATGAACTATGCTATACTACCTCTTAGCTATAGAAAGTACATAATTTTTTAGTTAGTCAAACTAGATTTGTCCTATTGGTAACAATGGAGATATAAAATGCAAATAGACAGCATAGAAAACTCTGACCAGTAGCAAGAAGAAAAATGAGAAAAAAAATATTGAGGAGTGGCAAGAAGTCAAATTTTTTTTCAGATTAGCTATGGATAATAACTGAGCACAGTCATTGTTTTCATTTAGATTTTGGCAGGAATCTAGTAATTGCAGATAAAAATGAATCCAAGCAAGTAGTACCATTTTTTTTAAGGCAAAAAAAATCTCCTAAAGAAATTGCTGATTACAGAATCCTAATGCAGCAAACAGGGCAATTTCCAAAATAATTCACTACAAGAAATGCAGAAAACTGAGGCTTTCATGTTCCCAGGTTTGAAAAGATTGGCCAATATTAGTTCTAGTGACCCACAAAGATTGAACTAGGTTTTTGTTTTTAAAAAATAACTATGGAGGCATAAAATATAGGTGAATCTCCCTGGGGAAAAGGTAGAGAAATATCTCTACAACTCTATGATTTATCAGAGACAGTGAAATAATGGAAAAATTGTATGAAGAGGAGAATGAAGGAGAAAAATAATCTGATAAGGTACAAGGGAATCCTAAATATGAGAATAAAGCACAGGGAAGGAAAGGAAATATGTAATGGTTTGGAAGACAATCCATTAGAGAACAAACTTTGACCCTCTGAATGGGAAGCAAGTGTGACTTTCTGGAAATTATGATGAAGATGGTTCTTGAGAAGAGATTAGTCTGGGTGACTGACAGATACCTTATGAGAAATTCTGACCATGTGAGAAGCAGAAGAGTACAATTCAAGTTCTGAATGGAGTCAGTAGTTCTGGGTTTGGAGACAGACTCTCTTGTATGTTGGACAAGTTATTTATCCTCTCTGGGTCTCAATTTATTTGTAAAATGAAGTTGTTGAAATGAATAGGGTCCAATGGCCTTTTAGCTCTAAATTCATGCTCCATGGAATAGACAGTGATATCAAATTCAAATACAAAAAGAGGCCACTGAACAATACATAAGTATCCATATAGATCACATATTGACTTAGAAATAACATCTACCAATATAATTTATTCTTTATTGTATTTTTATTTATTTTGTTAAATATATGCTAAATACATTTTAATCTAGTTGGGGATATACTTGGGAGTATTGTAGACTACTTTTGGCCTGTTGTCCACAGATTTGATACTTCTGATACAGATAACAGGGTAATATTATTTCTTTTTGGGTTGTGTATGACAAAGAGTCTCCTGAGGTTTGTCAAAACAATGACTCATGTTCACTTCTGAGAATCCCACATGGGGAAAAAATGGCATTGTTTGAAGAAACCTACAAAGCATCAATAGGGACTATGAAGCATAAGCTAGGAACTGAATATCTCAAAGGTACAAGTGGTATTTTTTTTTTTTATCTCTGATGTCAATTGAATTCTTGGGCTTCAAAAAAAAAACTAATTTGGAAAATGTGCAGTTGGCTAAGCAGATAGTCTCATTATTTGGATTTCTGGAGTAGGGCTTTACAATATTTTTGGCAAGAGTGGAAATGAATCTAATGAGGGCTCCATATAACATATTTCTCTGGATACAAGTGAATCTGTTCAAGAGAATATTTTAAAGTGAAAACAAAAAGGGAGGAGTCAAACCATTCACATATATCCTCTAAAAAATTACTTCTAGTAAATAGACATCCAGAATAATACCATAAGTAATAAAGTTTCCATTTTCATAAAGCAGTCCATTCCAGCTCTGGAAAGCTTTAATTCTATCTCTCTGAACAAAAAATGGGGACGAGAGTAAACATTTATTAATAGCTTGCTATTGTGCTAAGCATTGCAAAAATTATCTCATTTTTTCTTTATAATCACCGTGAGAAGTAGGAGCTATTATGGTTCACATTTTACAATCGAGAAGACTAAAATAGGAAGAATTTAAATGACTTGTCCAGAATCATAGAGTTAGTAAATGTCTAAAATCATATTTGAACTCAAGTCTTCCTTACTCCAGGCCCAACTCTCTATCCACTAAATCACTTAGCTTCCTAGGTACACTCTTTGTTCCTTGCTCTGCCTCCTGGGTTCAACTCAGGCAAGCAAGTTCAATATTTTCTATATGCGGGTCCTTAAACTTCTTGATGAACTACCATAAGTCTTCTACTTCCTGGCTAAACAATCAATCCTCATATGGAATAACTTCTACTCTTCTCACTTATCTTGTTCAGCCTGGATTCACTCCAATTTGTCAAAGCTCTTACTTGGGTTAAGCATCCAGAAGTAAACACAGTATTGAAAATGTAGTTTTCCTAAAGCAGAATGCAATAAGATCAGTCATCACCCTCCTTATCAACACTATACCTTTATTAATAACAATATGATATAGTATCACATTATGACAAAAGATAAATTTATTGTTATATCCATCTATTTAAAAAATCTAAATGTAGAAGTATCTGTTTCCTAAATTTAGTGTTACTGAAATCAACTTGTTTTCCAATGTGTTTAAATATTTTGAGGTCCCCATTATAATGTCTTGAAAATATCTCACAGCATGAAAATACCTCAAGCAAATCTGATATATATGTCATTTTTTTCTTAATTTAACACCTTACACTACCAATGTGTCAGTGGTTTCATTGGTTAATATCACAGTACATACTTTTTACCATGACAAATTTTGACCAATTGACTGGCTCTCACATTTTGTGATTCTTGTCATGTCTTTCTGTAAATTCTCATTAGAATTTACTATTCATTATGATATAATTCCTCTATTCATTTTACTATTTAGGGGATATATGAGTAATACTATATATTATGCAATATACTTTGATATATCAATGATTGGTTGCTTGGTTGTAATACATTCTTGAAGAGGACCAAAAAGATTATTTTTGGTTATGTTAGATTATGTTAGATTCATGATTATGTTAGAATCAAGTTACACCATGTCCAACTATGGCTGATCACACCAATATGAGTTCAGAATGATCTACCACAGATTGGTACAAATAATCCATGTAACATTGAGAGAATATTCTCTAAATCTGTGCATCTCATATTATAAGGAAATGTTTAAATATAAATATTTAGAACTAGATCAGATTGGGGGCCTTCTTACAGTTAGATTTTGGTTCAATATTATGACTATATGTAATCAGATAGTTCAGATTTTAGCAATTAGGTGACACAATGCATAGAGTGCTAGGCCTAGACTCATTTTCATGAATTCAAAACTGATCTCAGACATTTACTAGCTATACAGCTGTGGGCAAATCACTTAATTAACTCTGTTTCAGTTTCCTCATCTGTAAATGAGCTGGACAAGGAAATGGCAAATCACTCCAGTATCTTTGCCAAGAAAACTTGGAGTGACTAATAATGGGACACAGCTAAAAAATAACTAAACAACAAATTTGGGTTTAATATTCTCTGGATTCACCTAAACTATTTTTTTTTTTAAAGTTTAACTGCTTCTTTCCATTTTACCAAGCACAATAGCAGGAAAATTTGTCAAATTTCTTGTGAACTCCTTATATGGTCTTACAATATTTCCTTGATTCACTAGTCTCAAAATTATCAATAAAGGAAATGACAATAGTTTGGCATACTATATGCCTTAATAAATTCATATTTATAGATCACCACTATTATTCCTCAGGTTATTTCAGTAATAATATATTCTAGAATATTCCCAGCAATTAAAGTACAGCTAAATAATCCAATCTTTTTCTTTTTAAAAAATTAGTAAATTTGTCCTGGAATTTTTTCCTTCACATTTTGTGAAGACCACTGATAACCATACATAAATCATGTGTACATTTTATATATTGTTTTCAGAATCCTGAGATGAATCCAATGATTTAAATACATTGAGAGCAAGTTAACCACTACTTTTTCATTACCTCATCTCTTGGATTTCAACTATTAAGGTGGGTTTTTTGTTCTATATTTAAAAAAAAAAAACTGTTATCATTCTAAAGGGAAAAAAAGCAAAAACAAATTTGAACAGTCCCTTATTTTTTTGGTTATTTTTTTTATCTTGTCCCATTAGACCAGAACAATATTCTTTCTCATCTTTTTTTAATTCAACAATTCTACAACATTTCTTAAATGTCTGTGATATCCCAGGCACTATGGTAGAAACAGGAGATACAAAGACAAAAGCTAAATAGTCTCTCACAAGAAATTCATATTCTACTAGAAAATATATGCATACCAAGAAGCAAATGCCAATTAATTTCAGAAGAGAGGGAACACTAATAACTAGAGAGATTACAGCAGGCTTTATATGTAGCAGGCACTTGAGCTGACCCTTGAAGGAAGCAAATTTTCTAAAAGGCAAAAGTGAGCAGGGCTCCAGGCAGAGATGGGTGGTGGCTTGTGGATCTAAGTAAACTACTTGCTTGCAATTTACAAAAATTCACCTTCAACATATTTTTAAAGATACAATTTTTGGTCCTTAATATGATAAATATTATAAGTGTCAACTTATACTGAAAGTTAGTACTTTCAGCTTTGAATCCCAGCTTTTCTGTTAACTTGTACAACTTTGAGTAAATGACTATATTTCTCCCACTTCAGTTTCTTTATACATAAAATTAAGAGGTTAGCTTAAATGAAGTCTAAGATCCTCTTTTATTCTAAAGCTCATGATAAGCTTTATTTTCCTTTTTTTGCTTAACAAAAAAAAATGCAAAAAATGAACATAAAAGTTTGATCAATCTAAGTTAAAGATCTACAATAATGTATACAGACAGTTTAATTTCATATAACACTATTATTAACTTAATTAGGCTCTTCATGGTCTTTTGGTTGGAAAGTGAATTTTAAATTACTTTTGCAAAGCATATTATTTTCTTCATGGACTGTAAAACTCCTTTGAAGCTTTTAGATTGATCTTAGACTAAATCCAGAAAATCACGTTGTAGCTTGAATCAGTAAAATAGTAGGGATAAATATATTTCAAATTTTTGAATCTCTACAGCCATCTCCATGAGACTTTTAAAACATTTTAATTATAAAGTCTTTTATCTTTTAAATTTTTTTAATTAAAGAAAGCTAACAAAGTAGTATTTCAATGTTGAATAAAAGTCATCTTTGAGTGATAGATGCACACAAAAGAGCCAAATTAGCAAACAATAATGGGCAGCCTTTGCAGTCTGAAAATTTATAATGTAAATGATGACAGACTTATCATCAGATTGAGTGCTATTAGGATAGAATATAATAAAGGGTTATGTTTCTCTTGGATAGCTACATTCAAGAAGCCATACTCCTGTGTAGCTATCTATATATCAAGAATGAATAAAACATCCCAAATGAAGAATACACTAGCACTTCACATATCTAGAATTTTGCTATCCAACAAAGTCATGTATTCAGATCATAATGGAGGGGAATCATTTAAAGCTCTTAATCAGATCCCATTAAATACTGTTTTTATAATCAATTCTAATAACAGGATTCTTTGGCTTACAAATAAAAAGGGGAAAGCTGCTGTAAGAATGCATTCCAATGTCAGTAAGAAATAATAGCTGAAAATCTTATATTGAGAAGAAGCAATTAAAAAATTAAAATACACAAGCGAAGAAGTTAAATATCTAGGCATATAGGCACAGGCTTTGAGAGCATCACTATTTTATAGAATTGTACAATCAAGAAGCATACATATATTTAGCACCTAACATTACAAGAACTGCTCTAAATAATAGGAATGAAAGGACAAAAATGACACTATTCTATGCCTTCAAGAATCTCTTATTCTAACAAAATAAAACAATAATTGATGCTTCTAATAATGACTCTGAGTTAAAGGAAAATAGATTACAGTCAGCATATTGTATTTAAGAATGAAGAAGAGTATGCAAAATTAAAAAAAATAATAAGAAACCCAGACACTCAAAACAAAAACCCTTCTAAACTGATTAATAGTTTATTCCCTTTTAATTCCAGGTAGTCAAATTCATTTAGAAACTCTGTCTACAATGAGTTCTATGCCTTGCCAAATAATTTTTTTTAATGGAAAGAAGGTATCAAAGTTGTCTTTGGTCACGTTAACTGGAATACCCCTCATCACCAAAAAAAAAAAAAAAAAAAAAAAATCCTTTATCAGGAACCACTGAGAATGTGGAAATGTTAGTCCTACACATTGCAGTGAGAAATAGCTAGAGTGGGACTATAGCCTTTGATTTGTTTACACAATTCAACCC
Source organism: Sarcophilus harrisii (assembly GCF_902635505.1). Taxonomy (NCBI): domain Eukaryota; kingdom Metazoa; phylum Chordata; class Mammalia; order Dasyuromorphia; family Dasyuridae; genus Sarcophilus; species Sarcophilus harrisii. Next base: position 139,441,924 of record NC_045426.1, read on the forward strand.
AGTCTTAGAAAAATGAAAGGTCCTCCAGTATGACTACACATTGTTGGTTCCCACACAACTTACTCTCTGAGTTTTTCATGTCTGCCATCACTAAAACCTTCTTTTGCTTTCTATTTACTATTACAGATCTCTTCCCATCTTTAAATTCTAATTAAGACTCTCCTTTGACAACTTCAAACAAATCTAGTCACTGTTCAATTTCTTTCCAGTCATCTATTATTTCTTAGTTGCCAAATCTGATATTTTTTCCCCTCATATTTTATATCCTTTCTACCTTCCTGCATTTTATGACACTGTTAATTACCTTTTAATTACCTACTACTCTATTAGTTATCCTTCTTATCTGAACTCTTCTCTGATTCCTTTTCTGGCTCATCATCCATATCAGGGTTTCCTAACTATCAATGCTTTTCAAGGAACTTATGCTGGGCCTTTCTCCTTTTTCTCCATTTTGAGCTCATTTGTTTATATGAGTTTAATTATCGATATGCAGATTATATATATATATATATATGTATATATATATATATACATATATGTAGTATGTATGTGTAAACATATATAGATAGATATAAATACAGATATAGATATAGATATATCCAGCCCATTTCTCACCTGAGCTTCAGTCTTACATTACTAGCTACTAATTGGATATTTTAAAGGAGATATCCCTAGGAAAATTTCAAACTCAACATGACCAAATTAGAACTCATGATTTCCCCCCCCCCAACCATATCTTTTTGAACTATCCTATTTCTGTTGAAGGTAACACCATTCTCCTAGTATCCCTGTTTTGTAAACAACATTTTTAATTAACTTCAACTTTCCTTCAAAGTGAATATTTTGTCAATTGCTGAATATTGCCATTTTATCTCCACATTTATTACATCCAATCTTCCTGTTACTCATACAATTATCACCTTAAATCATCACTTCTTATCTTGATGATCACAATGATTTTCTAATGGATTTCCTTGCCTCAAGTCTCTTATCACTCCAATCCATACCACACAACTTATGAAGTGGTTTTCCTTAAATGCAGATTTGACCATGTCACTCTCCTACTTACTAAATAAAGTGCAGTGACTTTCTATTACTTCTAGGATCAAATAAATATATTCTCTGTTTGGCCTTTAAAGTCAACATTAGCTAGTGCTAAGTTATATTTCCAACCTTATAAAGCGTTTATTTTTCCACACTCTATGGTCCAGATAAACTTTCTCTTTGTTCCTTACACATGACATCCTCCATTTCTGTATACTAGGTGTCCTCTATACCTGGAATGTTCTTCTTCCTCACCCTTCATCTCATTCCTTTTTTTCTTTCAAGATGCAGCTCAACATTTCCTTTTATATAAAGTCTTACTGGAAATTCCCTATTTCTGTCCTTTTTACCTTTTTTCTCTTTATATTTATTCCATATATAATTACATGTGTACATGTTGTCTTTCTCAATATAATTCAACATCCTAGAGAATAGGGAGGGATTGCTTCTTTCTTTATATCTTTAATGACTGACATATAATAGATGATTACTAAATGCTTTTTGATTATTTTTTTTGCTGAGTTCAATTATCTTGATATCACTTATACAATATACTCCAATATATGTGAAATCCTTCCATTAAAAGACACATTCCAGTACTTCAATATGACATGGATGGAATCAGAGTTATCAAAGGCTAGGCCAATGGAACTCAAGTTTGATCAAGCTTTGCAAAGACAGAAAGAATTACGGTTCAGCAATGGATCATCTATCATCTTTGCATCAAACTAAAGTAATCTGGAAATTTTAATCAACAAATATTGGCCACCAACTAATAGTTTGGGGATAGAGGAATAAATTGGGGGAGAGAATCATACAAATTATGAAGATAATATAATATAATATACTGTAGTATTTATGATATATATTAATAAAGGAAGTCCTTACATGGACAAAGCACTGAAATATAGCTGATTTCAACTTTTTAAAAATATGAAGTCTTTGTATTTGTAGGGTTTTTTCTTTGTTTGAATTGTCTCCATCTTAAAATTGAAAACTTTTTTTATCCTTCTGCAGTTCCATTCCTACTATCTCCACAGTATGGAAGATAGTACTCAGTTCAGAGCAGGTACTCAATAAATATTTGACTGCTGAAGCAAAAAGAAAGGAAGGAAGGAAGGAAGAGAGAGAGAGAGAAAGAAAGAAAGAAAGAGAAAGAGAGAAAGAAAGAAAGGGAAAAAGGAAGAAAGAGAAAAAGAAAGAAAGAGAGAAACGCTGCTGTCATCACCTGAGATTAATCAGGACCCCAAACCATGCTTTTTAAATCTTCCTAGTATTAAAGGCTCCCAAATTTATCAGTTGAATTTTCAGTCTATCTCTCCAATCTTTAAGAAGATAAACACACACACACACACACACACACACACACACACACACACACACACACCTCTCAAGTTATTGGACCCCTTCCTTCTTGAATTACACCTGCAACTCTGTAATTGTGTAATGAAGATAGCAGTTAGTCCAAAGTACTTTAGTCATATGACCATACTCTTTCTTCCCTAATTAGCTGAAGAAGCTGTGCCATCTATGACAGGAAGTCTGTATTTTTCAGATGCTGCTTTTTAAAGGAGAGGATGGTTAGATGGCTACTGCACAGGAGACTTCTGGTTTGAACAGCCATATTTTTCATTTTCACTGCTGTTCCTTCAGAATGATAGCTACATCACTGAAAGAAGATGAAGTTGCAAAATTTAAGTGCCATTGGAGCTTTGTTTTCTCTCTTCTAAAAGAAATAATTTCCCTAGTGCTAGCCTAGAATATTGCTACCCATGATTTCTCTGATTTGGGCTTTTTAGTGATGTCAGTACCTGCATCAAAGAGAAAGTAATTCCTTACTTTGGTTTCTTGCTTCCATGAGATTGTGAAATTGGGATTTAGATTTCCAAACCTTTGGAGGAAAAAGAAGTGAGTAGTTTGTTTTGTTTTGTTTTGTTTTTAATTTCCAAAGATTCCTATTTGTAATATATTACAAATTGCAGGACTGTACTTTGAAAATTATAGGTACATTTATGGCATATATGTCAGTTAGAATGCCAAGTTGGATGTTTTACCTGTAAAAGCCTAGCTGATCCCAGGCTTCCATGCAGGGTTTAAATAGTTTCCAACTTTCAGAATAGAGCTGTTTAGCAAACTGCAAACTCTGCCACCAGTGGATGATCCAGGGATGGAGAAGGGTAATAGAATCTCAGAAGAATATATTAAAAAGTCTTTGCATTTGTCACAAATATATTCCCTACCCCACTACAGTTATCAGAATAATAAGGAAGTAGAAATGATCAGAATATTTTAGCTGCTCAGGAGAAAAAAAAATCTTGGGCCTCCTTGCTGTTAAGAGCCGTTAATTGCAGTTTACAAAAGAGGAATCCCTTATCTCTGAAAGTTCACTTGCTTGAATGACTCATTCTTCCTGGGAGGGATTAATGCTTAATTAGAAAAAGATGCTAAACAAGCTGATGTGCTTTCCTGAATGAATATCTTACCTTAGTTTTTAAGAGTCTTAACAAGGTAGCATGCTAATTATTTAATGAATGATTTGTGCTGGGAATGAAGAGATATGTGTTAAAATAGCAACGCTTATAGTATCTGGCACAGCTCCCAGAAATCAATCCATTGAACATTTGGGGACTCAATGCCAAATGTGGATTTGTTGTTGTGTTTGGTTCTGTTTTCTAGCTCTGTGAGTCTAAACATGACTTGCTAAGGTAGGCTGGGGGAGGAGAAGCTGAGAGGATGAAGAGAGGCAGCCTCGTTGGTGCTCACGAATAAGGGGATGCAAAGGCACAGCAGTGCTTCTGTCTGTCTCATTCGTGGAGTACCTTCAGACTACTAATACATACCTGGGAATATCTGCTTTCCCACGTACAGTAGCATAAAAGGAAGTTAAAAAGAGATGCATGTCGACTTCATAGAAAGGTAATAAGGCATTGCAAGACTAACTTCACACTTCGCTTGTCTGTCAAGGGGGTTTCTCCTCCACAACAATACCCCAATGTTTTGGTAGGCAGGCTCCAGTCCACTTAGTAAGTGAGGAGGCATGGGTGGAATGCCAGGTATGTCTACAGAGCAAAGCAGTGCAGGCAGGCTGACGCCAGGAGAGAATAGGCAGGTACCTATTGAGTTACAGGATTTCTACAAATCTAATCCACATGTAATGTGAGACTTATTACAGAGCCAGCTTCTGCCAGGGCTGTGAAGTCTGGGGTTATGAACAGCCCCAGGAGCAATGATCCCATTTAACCCATTGAAACCCAACTTCAGTTGACCAAAACTAATAGCCTCTTATCCTTGTAATTCTTTTGAAGCCCAGCAGTGATTACAAGTAGCCTTTTAATTTTATAATAATACTCAATGTAAGAAATTATTAAATGCATGGAAGGAGACATTTAATATCCTTATGCTATAGTTAACAATACATACAGCTAAGTCACAGGTATTCAGGGTATTTCAATGTAGCCTCTGTTTAATATGTCTGACACTGGATAGTCTATACATTACTAATGATGAATATCTATATTTTATGAAACATTCTTGCAAGTGATAAATTTATTATGAAACTCTTTGAAATAAATAACAAAGCTATTTATCGGTGTTCTAATAACAGTCACTGAGAGGAATGCTTATTTTCTGAGACAGATTCATGAATTGATTATCTAAACAAATTGATAACACATCTCTCTAAGGATATAAATTGGAATTGCCTCATTCAAAAGGAAATAGCCTCAAGTACTTTAGTTTCAAACAATGAAGGAATGTACCACATTCACCTCAATACACTCATTACCTTTATAGATGGTTATTTTTCCATGCATTGGTGGCTGCTTTTTGTGATTTTCAGTGAATGAGAAAAATCACCTGAGGACTAAATTATCATAAAGACTTCCTCCATATTTAAAGAGGCTAGCTCTGAGTCAGCAAAAACCCAGAGTCCTTTGCTAGGCCCATACTTGAAACTGCTTCAGCTTTGTAACACCTGTTAGTTCTTGTGTTCCATTGGCATGGCAGTGAAAGCAGGAATAAACGTCATTTTCTAAATGTTTAACTAGAAAGTGGCAATCTTTCTTATTTGTAAATGGATGAGAGAAAATATAAACATTTGATCTCCCCCCCATCTCCATATTTAGTCTTTGAAATAATGATGGACTTTTCTTACAATGCTTAAATATGTTAAACTAAGGCAAACAATTATGGCAAATACCTCTACATTATCATAGTAAAGAGTGATATCAAAGAGGGGATGAGTCCTGGAGTACCAAAAGTCATTAGAATTTTTGCCAATTAGTCACAGAATCCTCCTTCCTTACTTCTTTCCTTCCTTCTTTCCTTGCTTCCTTCCTCCCTCCCTTCCTCCCTCCTTTCTTCCCTCCTTTTCTTTCCTTCCTTTCTTCCTCCCTTCCTTCCTTCCTTCCTTCCTTCCTTCCTTCCTTCCTTCCTTCCCTCCCTCCCTCCCTCCCTCCTTTCCTCCCTCCTTTCCTTCCCTTCCTTTCTTCCTCCTTTCCTTCCTTCCTCCTTTCCTTCCTCCTTCCCTCCCTCCCTTCCCTCCTTTCCTTACTCCTTTCCTTCCTCCTTCCCTCCCTCCTTTCCTACCTTCTCTTCTTTCCTTCCTTCCTTCTCTTCCTTCCTTCCTTCCTTCTTCCTTCCTTCCTTCTTTCCTTCTTTCCTTCTTTCCTTCCTTCCTTCCTTCCTTCCTTCCTGCCTTCCTTCCTTCCTTCCTTCCTTCCTCCCTCCCTTCCTCCCTTCCTTCCCTCCCTTCCTTCCTCCTTTCCTCCCTCCTTTCCTTCCTCCCTTCCTTCCTCCCTTCCTCCTTCCTTCCCTCCTTCCTTCCTCCCTTCCTCCTTTCCTCCCTTCCTTCCCTTCTTTCCTTCCTTCCTCCCTTCCTCCCTCCCTCCCTTCCTTCCTCCCTTCCTTTCTTCCTTCCTTCCTCCTTTCCTCCCTTCCTTCCCTCCTTTCCTTCCTTCCTTCTTTCCTCCGTCCCTTCCTCCCTTCCTTCCTCCCTCCCTCCCTCCCTCTCTCCCTCCCTCCCTCCCTTCATTTCTTCCTTCCTTCCTTCCCTCTCTTCCTCCCTCCCTTCCTTCCTCCCACCCTCTCTTCCTCCCTCCTTCCCTCCTTCCTTTCCTCCCTCCCTTTCTTTTTCTTTCTTTCCTTTCTTCCTTCTTTCTTTCTTTCCTTCCATTACTTCCTTCACTTCTTTCACTCCTAATTTAGGTTTTGAGGTCACAACATCATTTCAAGACCCCCCCCCTTGAAAAAAAATGATATGACATTGCTCTAAAACACTAAAAGATATCCTTATGTTTCTGTATTACTTAAGTAGGTACACATAGCCTTTTGACTTAACCTCACTGTTATATTTCTAAATTCAATACTGCAAAAGATTCTATGCACAGTGAAAAAGATTTATACAAATGTCAAATGAGTGAGAAATGTATTGTGAGTAAGCCTAAATAAACATACAAATGAAGTAATTTTCCCCTATAAAAAAAGACAAGAGAAACACAGGTCACTCATCCTACAGTAGATGAGATTTTATTTCTGAAAACTTACTCTAAAGAATCTTGGGGGTAAGTCTTGTCAAGAACTTGGCCTAAGATGACTTGTGCCATTTATTCTGTCACATACCTGAATCTTCATACTTCTTGCTTCTCTTGCTTTTTTGCAACTACTGCCAACCTTCTGTTCTCTGTGGTAGGTAGGAAAATGCTCTTAAATCTTACATTGTGTAGACCTCTTGAAAATAGTCAAGACCTGACAGAGGAATGTTATAGTCATTCTAACGTTAAACATGGTAAAACTCATAAATTAATCACACTTGAAGTGGTGATGAATTTTTTTAATTCAAGTTTATACAATTTAGTATTTCTGGTGAATTTAAGAAGAATCCTCTAAGTTTATTTAGTGACCATTTCTATTGTCCCAAGTAGATAACTAACATCTTTGAGTGTGAATTTTCTGATTTTTTAAAAAATTCATTTTTCCTTTTGGTAGGATAGGAAATGTTTTCTTTTGTTTTTTATGTTAAATACACTTTTGAAATGCAAAAATCACCATACCCAGTATGCAACTGTTTAAAAAAAGTCAAATGTTTAAAACAGATTTGATGTGTTACCAAAACTGATGAATAATTTGCAGCATTATCAAAAGAAGACAGCATTTAGTCAGAGAATTTAACTTCAAATCTGCCTCCATTACTTAGGAATATTGCAACCTTAGACAACCTTAGATATTAGAATCATTAAAATTCCCTATCCCCAAGTTTCTTCATCTATAAAGTTAGGGACCCGGGCTAGATAGACTAAAAAGTACTTTCAATTCAAAATTTCTCTTCTTCTTCAGCATATGCCCTTTTTTTTAAAACATCTTTTTATTTATTTATTTGTTTATTTATTTTCAAGCAATTGGGGTTAAGTAACTTGCCCAGAATCATACAGCTAGAAAGTATTAAGTGGCTGAGTCCAGATTTGAACTAAGGTCATCCTACCTCCAGGGCTGGTACTCCATCCATTGCACTATCTAGTTGCCCCTTAATGATCATTTTTAAAAAGATGCATAAAAACTAAAATGAACATATTACAGATACTAGGGAATTTTCAGTATAATTTGAGGAAAAGCTATTTCTAGTTTTGAATAACAGAACCATAGACTTACACAGATCTTAGACTAGAGTATATTTACTAACTGTTGGCAGACAATGTTTTATAAACTTCAATTGATTTATAAATGTGAGATGTTATTTAATCAATAGTTTCCCTTTGCAGAGAAGAAACTGAACTCAAAAGAAATTAGGTGACATGCTCAACTTGAGGCTAATTATTGGGGGGAAAAACTTTATCAGGAACCCAGGCTTCCTGATTTCTGGTTCAGAATCTTTGTAACATTCTAGCTATTTTCAAGTTTTTCAAATTTTCAGCATTTCTTAAAACTATACACAAGTCACTAAAACTTCCTTCATTTGTGTAACTTTCATTAAATCACAGATTGCAGTGCTAGAAATAATCTTAGAAATTGTTTAGAGTAATGAAAAGGGCACTGGATTTAGTTATAGGAGCAGGGTTCCATTCTTGTTATGGATGTGACTCTGACAAGGCACTTTATACTTTTCAGGAGAAACAATATTTCATAGTGGATATGGTACTGGACATGGAGTTAGGAAGTCTTCAGTCATTTACTAGCTATGTTCTCCCATATAAGTAAACACCTCTCTCTCTGGGTTTTTCCTCATCTGTAAAGGGAAGAGATTAGAATAGATCTAAGATTCCAAAATCTCTTCCATCTATAAATCCATGAATTTCTGTTCTCTGGTCTGTTGTTTTGTCATCAGCAAAGCATTGGATTTTGATCTTCAAGGGCTCTTCTGCTTCTAAATCCTGTGGTCCCACATCATATTATTCCAAACCTCATTTTACAAATGAGGAAACTGAGTTTCCATGAGGATATTATTTAGGTAACATTTTTGTAAAAAACAAAAAACAAAAAACAAAAAAAACCATAAATGTAAAAAAAAAAAAAAAAAAAAAAAAAAAAACACATTATCTTCCATGCACCAAACCATGAGGAGAAAATTAGAGTTCAGTCTTGTATAAAGCATCCTCTCTGCCATTTCCATGAAATAAGACAACAGATGACTAGTTTAGCCCAAAGGAATTAGGAAGAGATAATTTCAATTAAGGTCTACCAAATGACACAGTGATATCTAATAGAACCTCTCAACTTCTGTCAGGTAACAATATCCTAGTTATCATCAGATCTACACTAACCATATAAACTTTGAAAAAGAATCATGATAAAGATAACATTGGTTGAGTGAATTGGCCACTCATGTCACACACTTTTGAACAATGTTAATAGTGTCCAATATTCAAAATTCACATCTCTTTTCCTACCCTTCTCCTTAGGCACAAAGATTTCTTTTTTGTTATAGTCCACATCATCTTAGCTAATTGCTTCAGAAGAATCTAGTATAATGAACCAACTCACATAGAAGCAGACAATCACGTAGGACTTATAAATGACACTTGTACTTTGTAAAAAGAAGTACATAAAAATAATGTTAGAATAGAGAATTTTCAGGTATTGTGGTAGATAGACATAGAAATAATTTGTGGTTATAAGAAGAAGGGCCCTCCCTAAGACACTCAGATTATATCTTATAGGTTATCACTTACTCTTTCTATAAGTAAAAATGGGAATGCAAAGGAATTAGCCTTTATACAGCACCCTTCTATGCTAGGCAATGTACTAAGTGCTTTACAAATATTATCTCCTTTGATTTCATTATCCTAGTTGAGTAAAGCTTTCCCCTTCAAAAAGAGCATAAAACTTGATCTGTTGGTCTTTTTATTGCCTATGAATGTCAGGTTTACATAAAACTAAAAGAGGTTTTTTTTTTTTAAATTCTTCCCAATCTTTTACTAATACATTTTAAAGAATTCAAAAAAAAGATCAAGTTGGTAAATACAAAGGATAAAGAACAAGAATATTTAATAAAGAAAATGACTAGAAATTCTTTAAGGAGAAGAACTATAGAAATAAGATCCTATGTGATTAATTATAATTTTACTCAAATGAATATTTTTTTGCTTTTCTTTTTTTCTTTTCCATTGGAAGAGCTGAGTATAGAGGTGTGACAAAGAACAGGAATTAGACATTCATTTCCACCTAAACTAATTGCCTAATGAGCTCTTTATTTTATCAGGAAATCCACTAATAAATTTTCTTCCTGACTTGTACTAATCACTTTATTAATGCTTTTGCCAGACGTTAAAATATACAGTAGTATTGATGCGTGAAGAGAGAAGCCATCATTATGAATAAATTACAAATTTACTATCTCAATTGCAGTTGGAGTTTTAATGTTTCCTTTCCAAAAAGCCCTAGTGAAAATCCTTTAGGGAGCAATTCCACACTCTTAAGGGAATGGGCTGGATGACCTAATAGGCCCTTTCCATCTTTAATTTCTATAATTCAGGAAAGAATCATAAAACATCAGCTTCCTTTGCATATTAACTTTTAAAGTACTGCAACCAATTTCTTGCTCTATTTGGGATTACTTACAATATTATAACTGTGTATAGATTAAAAGAAGTCCAATGGTTTAAGCTTAGATCACATATAGAAAACATAATATGGCAAATTACCTTTAAAGGTCCTTTTCAACCTCTTAAGATTATAATGTCATAATATCCTGCATAATGTTTCTGCATATCCTACTTGGATATGCTTATGGAGCCCCTAGTGTAGGTAAAGAGCATTTATTTCAACACTGCTCTGTACCTTCCTTTTTGTTATGTGAAAAGGTATTTATTGCCATACCGTATAGTATTTCTTAATCTTAAATGGATTAAAATGAATGTATTAATATCCATTTATGTTTGCCTATTTTGTGTCTAGCACTGTGCTACAAGAGAAATGTAAGAAAAAAATTTTAAGACAGAGATTCTGCTTTCATACAGCTTACAATCTAGTCAGAGGAGCAGGACATCTAAATTAGTTGTCAGATATGAGAAGCAACATGGAGGAATGAATAATCTCCTAGACTTGGAGTCTTGGAAATCTGGGCTCAGATCCTCCCTCTGTCACTTCTTACTTATGTGATCACAGCTTTGTAACTTGTACAAGTTATTAAAAAGTTGTTCCTTTTTGTAAGCTCTATGAGCTTGTTTCTCCAACTATAAAATGAAGACCTACTTTACTACTTTATAGGTTGTTGACAAGCTAAAATGGGATAATATACTTTAGAGCAAAAATTTTCCTTACTCTTCCTCCTACTTTTCCTCCTATTACTGCTGCTGCTACCACTGTCACTACCACTACCACTACCATTACCACTCTTCTTCTTCTTCCTTCTCCCCCTTTTCTTCCTCTTACTTCCTTCTCCTCTTTCTTTTCCTCCTCTTCCTTCTGCTCTTCTTCCTTCTCCTCTCCTCCTCCTCCTCTTCCTACTTCTACCACCACTACTATCAAATTTTAAAAATAAATTGGATGGTGCAGGCCTAATTCTATAAGAATGCAGAGAAGATAAGATCATTGAGAACTGGGATAAAATGGGAAAAGGTTCATTTAAAAGGAAGGATCTGAAACATATTTTGAATTATGACTACTTGGAAAAGTGGAAAGGAACATCATTGCATGCCTTTTCTTCACCTCTGACTGAACTATATCTCACCTTTTATTCTACCCATCTATAGATAGTTATGTAGCATTTTATATACCCTTTATAGCTACAAGATGCTTTTATAAGCATTTTCTCATTGATCCTTACAATATCAATATAAGGTAGGTAGTAGAAATATCATTAACCCATTTTAATAGACAAGGAAACTGAGGCTCAGTTCTTGTTCTAAAGGATACTACTGGTTAGAGCTGAAGCCAAGATTGGAATCCAAGTATGCATATTCCAAATCTCTAAGCTTCTCATACTATACCATGATCTCTGCCAAGTAAATATTAATTCACTAAATATTTTTGTCCTTTATAAAAGTGTTTATACTTAATATTTTTGAATAAAGTAAAAATTAGTGAATTAAATATGTTTTCTCACATAGAAACCACCCTTAATTATTGTGAAAAAAGTTTGAAACATAATAAACTTAAATGGGGACATAAACTATAGAAAAACTCAAATTAATTCAAGGCAAACTAACTCTTGAGACTATATAGACACATTTACACCCCCCCCACACACACATACTTTATATATAGATTAGAGATGTAGAAAGACACTGTCTGTGTCTGTGTGTGTGTGTGTGTCTGTCTGTCTTTCTGTCTGTCTCCCCTCAAATATTTTGCCTTTCATTTAAAATATTTTAACTTAAATTTTAAAAAATAATAAACTCCAGAATTTTCCCTTATTTTAGTCTATTCATCCCTTGATATGAAACATAAATCACAACTCTACACTCATTAAAAAAATTTCGTATCCAGAAACAATATTTCTAGAACTAAAAAATAGAGGCTGATTTTTTTTTACTTTTTCTGTTTTGATCAAACAATGCCCAACACTGATCTAGTCTCATAAACTAAGGCAGCATTAAGGAAGTTTTCTATAATACTACCCACTTGCCAGATAGGGAAGATTCTGGCCATGGGACATCCTGCTTTGATATGCTTCCATTGTTGAAAAAGATAAGAAGAAATGTGAGAGAGATATGAAGACTGATGAATGAACAGATTAAAAGACAAGCCAGAAAGGGGTCATTTGATTTCTGACAACAAAGGAATAAAGTAGGGAAAAAATAGGATAAATGCTAAACTGTCTCTGTCTCTGTCTCTGACTCTCTCTCTCTTTCTCTCTCTCTCTCTCTCTCTCTCTCTCTCTCTCTCTCTCTCTCTCCCGTCTCTCTGTCTCTCTCTAGTTCTCTAATGTACAAGGTTGAACAATGAGGACAGTCACATTTATTCAAAAGGGATGACTTTTTTACCTTCTTTCTGGGAAACATTTGTAGGCTAATGTCCTCAGAAAGCTAGTTTCTGGATAGTGATATATCTACTAAATGGAAATGAGCTATTTTAGCATAGTGTTCAAAACATAGATAATTGAACAAGCTTTCAAATAATGCATAAGTTAAAAGAAAATTTTTCTTTATTTTTCTATACTTAATTCTCATTTTTTTATATGCTATTTTCTTCCAACAAAAGTAAATGCAATCTCTTTTCCTACATCAACACAATTTTTAAAAACTATATCACAGGATATAGTGTGTGTGTGTGTGTGTGTGTGTGTGTGTGTGTGTGTGAAGAGAAGCAACCGCCCGTGAATGAGAAAGACATGCCAGCACTAGTTCTGGGTCTGCTTCCCACTGTCTATGTGGCTCAATTTCTCTAGCTTTCACTTTCCCATTTGTAAAAGGAAGGTGTTAGAAGACATGACTTCAAAGGTTCCTTCCTGCTGCATTAGTCTATATTCAGTTCAGTTTTTACAAAACATAAGCTTAGACTATACTCATTATGGTATATTGGGTAATACCTACCTTGTTGGTAGAACATGTTCACAAATAACTGACTATAATATTTAAAAGAGTTAGAATTCTATTGATGTGGGAATCTATTTACAGACTCAGCTGACAACTCTTTATACTTCAGTCCTCATAAAATTTTGTGGCCCCATAGGCTTTTAGAGAATCACCCAACTACTGGCCAAAAAGTTCATTTCCTTCATTCAAGATTGTAAAAATGAATGGAGTTAACCTTGGTAAACAAAAGTTTCACATATATAATCTCATCCAGATAACTATAATGCACAATAGAACATTAATTACACATCAGAATGTAATATCCTTGAGAGTAGGGATTGGCTCATTTTTTTCTTTGTATTCACAGTGCCTAATTAGCACCATCCCTGATGTGTGATAAACACAACATGTATCATACATTTAAGCAAATAAAGATCCCAGAGTTTATCAAATCCAATCCCCTTCATTTTACAGAAGAGAAAATGGAATCCAGGCAGTTTAATTTTCCCAGAGTTATGCAGCTAGATAGTGTCTAAAGCAAGATGCAATCCCTAGTGTCCCTGACTTCAAGTCCAGCATGTTATACACTATGAATAGATATTGGTCATGTGATATAGTTTTTAAAAATTGTGTTGATGTAGGACAAGAGGTTGCATTTACTTTTTTTGGGAAGAAAATAGCATATAAAAGAATTGAGAATTATAGAAAAAAAGACAATTTTTCTTTAACTTATCCATTATTTGAAAGCTTGTTCAATCATCTGTGTTTTGAACACTATGATAAAATAGCTCATTTCCATTTAGTAGATATATCACTATCCAGAAACTAGCTTTCTGAGGACATTAGCCTACAAATGTTTCCCAGAAAGAAGGTAAAAAAGTCATCCCTTTTGAATAAATGTGACTGTCCTCATTGTTCAGACTTGTACATTAGAGAACTAAGATCTACATGAGTTTTCAGATTAATCTTTAAAGTAAGATATTCAACATGAGTCAACCTACAATTGATTTATAGAAACTGAGAAGGGTAAGGAAAGAGAAGAAGAGATAAAGAAAACACTTTCACTACTGGCTGTGAATACAATATGTCATCCTAAATAGCATACTCATCAAATTCAACCTCTAAAATGCAGAAGCATCATCTGGGAAGTTGTCCAAATTCACTTTTATATAACTGAGGCACTAGAAAGTACATAGGATACCCAAATTAGGTATTAGGGGTTTTGTTGTGGAATGCAGTAGGATGAGATGGGAAGCACTGAAGGGCAGGTGGGGAGTTGGTAATAGCAATGCAAAATACATTCAAGTACTTTGAGTAATGGATGATGGGTAAATGAAAATTAGGAAAGCAGATTTTGGACTGCTGACCTTAGTGAGATCCTGTCGATGATGATTTTTCTCTGAGGCCTGTTTCTTTTTGTCTCTTTCACATTTTATATACACACATTCTTCTAGCAATATTAAGATATAAAATCACCTGGAAAAATGTGGAATATTCAGAAATGTTTAACCATAGAATAACATACAATACAGACACTCAGAATTTTGGCATATGTATTAAATAGTCAGTGGTTTTCTTGCCTAAGCAAAATTTGTGTTGCTGAAATTGTATTGGATCTTGAGATCATGAGATGTTTTATTTATCTATGAAACTTCCTCAACACCTCATGCAGGGCATTATACAAAGCAAGCCTTTAAAAAATAGATTATATAAAGTGGGCCATTAACAAATGAATGGTCATATTTGGTACAGGTATATATATATATATATATATATATATATATATATATTTATATATATATATATTCAAGTCAATATCTGAGTCCTATCTTTAGTAGATTAATTTATCTTTATTTCTAGTTGTGAATCTATAAAGTTTTAGTGTCCTACTTAATACATTTTGATTTTTCATTGAGTTATTTTTAAATTTAATATATAGTTTCTTTAAATCCATAAAGGTTAGTTCAATTTTTTTTCTTTAAAATAAATGGCCAAGTTCAGTAAAACAAAATAAAACAAAAATTCTTTGCTGTTCATTCATGTCTAATTCTGTGTGACCTCTGTGTTTCTTGTAAAAGGTACTTGAGTGGTTTGCCATTTTTTTCTCCAGATAACTTTATAGACAAGGAACTGAGGCAAACAGGTTAAAGTAACTTGACCAGAGTCACACAACTAGTAATTGTCTGAGACCAGATTTGAATTGTGGAGCATTTCTTACTGTAGACAAGGTACCTTATCTGCTGTGCCACCTAACTGCCCCTAATTTAGTAAGCTTCTGATGCTCAAAATAATGTGTTCAGGTTTCTGAATATCATGAAAGAATACTGTATTTACCAAATATTGTCCTGTTAGAGAGCTAGATGAGATCTAAAATATAATTTCCTGCCATGTTCCTTTTGTTATTGTTTTTAACAGAAGAAGAAAGTGGCCCAGGGAGTTTAAGTGACCATCTTGAAATTTAATGGGGGCAGCTAGATGGTGCAGTGGATAGAGCTCTGCCCCTGGAGTCAGAAGAACTTGAGTTCAAATCTGACCTCAGATATTTAACTCGCTATGTGAAACTGAGCAAGTCACTTAACCCCATCTGCCTCCTCAATAAATAATGGCAACAAGATGGTCATAGATTTTGAGCTAGGAGGGATTTTAGAGGCCATTTAGCAAAACCCCCCTGTTCCATACTTGTTGAAATTGAGACTGGGACATTAAGTAATGTGTTTAAAGTCACAAAGGTTGTAAGTATCATGGAGAGGATTTGAATTCTGTACCTCAGACTCCAGCATTAGTATTTTATTTGTTTATTTATTTTACTCCTCATACCACTCTTCAATTCACTTCAAAATCAATAGTTCTTCCACCATACAACAGGCTTCAAAAGTAGTATACCACATCTTAAAACCTACAAATGTTACAGGTGATGCTAATTATTCTCATTGATATATTTCATATTGTGTACTTTAGGATTTTTGCAGCAATAAACTTCATCCTTTCCCCCCCCAAAGTTTCCTCAAAATAGAATTTTGGCAATGTTAACTATATTTCTTAAAGAATACTAAAATCACCTGAAAGTCGGAATAAAATAATTTCACCAGAGTTAAGAAAAATGGATGGAGTACTTAATCAGGAATTCAATGAACTTGGACATATGAACAGATGAGAAGTATTGCCATGACTTAAAAAGAATGAAAGTCTACATTACAACAATTCACCAGATCATCACTCTGTATTACATTTGCTTTTGCTACCCAGGCAAAGTCAATGAAAAATAACTAAAGAAGGTATTTCATAACAACCAAAGCTATTGAAATCTTCCTGAACGTGGTCTTCCACATGTATCTTCCATAGAGCTGCCAACTGGATATTGGTTAAAAAAAAAAAAAAAGACAGCTGACCACATCACTTTCCTCCTCATAAGTTTCAATGGCTCCTCATTTGCCTCAAGGAAAAATACAAACTTTCAGCCTACCATGTAAAATTATCTCCCAATTTCTTTTCCACACTGTTACACATCATGTTACCCATCATTCCCAGTTAAACTTACATGCTAGCTGTTTCCAATGTACTGTCTCCTACTCTATCTTTTATATGGTTGTAGAACATACTTACCCCTCATTTTTGCCTCAAAAAGTC
Source organism: Sarcophilus harrisii (assembly GCF_902635505.1). Taxonomy (NCBI): domain Eukaryota; kingdom Metazoa; phylum Chordata; class Mammalia; order Dasyuromorphia; family Dasyuridae; genus Sarcophilus; species Sarcophilus harrisii. The sequence continues at coordinate 139,458,543 of NC_045426.1, forward strand.
CCTATCATTTGAATATTGAGTTCTGGCATCAAATAACATAACATTTACTCACTCCACTCAAGTTGTTTGTTTTCACCTATTTGAAATCTGATAAATAGATAAACTATTAAGTGTTTATAATGTGCCAACATCTACGCTAAGCCCAGGGGTATTTGTATATGCTTAGCATGTGTATGCTTAGCGTAGATATTGGCACATTATAAAGCAAAGGGCAAGCATAATAGTTTAGCCCTGAAAGAGCTAATATTCCAATAGGGGAAGACAACACATAAATGGAAGCTGGAAAATTGCAAGAATTGAAGAGGCAGAATGGCATGGCCATGGCTTGAAAGTGAATCATTCATATTTAGTATTTATTTATCTCTGTATATTTTATATTCCCCATGTAGAATATGGACTCCCTGAGTTAAGAATTGTTTAATTCTTGCCTGTGGGTCCCTAACACAGATTTGGTATACATCTCCATGTACATTAAGCACATAGTAAATGCTTAATAAATTAATTCAACAATAGTTAAGTATTCATTAAAAACATTGCACTATAATCGATGCTATGGGCATATAAAGGACATAACAGACTTGTGACCCATGCATATTCTTAAGGATCTTATAAAACTTTCTCTACTAGTTCCCTTGGGATGCTATGAGTCCTTATATAAACAAGTTGCCTATTATTAGTATGCTCTGCATGTAGCATTAATGTACAATAAAGGAATCAAATTTGTGTTATGTTTCTTGGGGTATGGGGGAAGAAAAGGACTCTTTGTTCATTGATTATGATATATTTTAAGAGTGATTGTTTATTGAGGCAATGGTGACTGTACTATTTGTCTACACAATTTTATAATCAGTTCTTTTTTTGCAAATACAGTTAATTTATAGACATAGGAAAAATCCAAAGCTTAAGAGACAAACCAAATTTTGGCAATTCTCTTTTTTGTGTTTTTTTTTTTAAAAGATTTATAGTATTTTGATAGAATGTCAAGAAATTTCCATCACAAAATTTGTTTCAATTGACTAATAAATTAATGTCATCATGTGGATTCAAAAACGTAAAATAGCACTAATGACCTCTGGTGTGAACTAAAGAATAGATTTCATAAGAGATGAGTAGATAAGATAAGACTTTGAACTTGTCTTATTAACTCTAGTCCCCAGCATTTTACTCACCATGTGATTTGGTTGTACTAAAAAAGAGTGAGCAGTACTTTTCCTTAAGATTCCAAAATTTAGAGAAAATTGATAACTATTGCACCTTTTCTGCAGTTGGTGGGGGTAGGAGCTGAGTTTTGCATCTTGTTGACAAGTGACCTGAGTTTATCAGGGAACATTGCAGTCCCATTCTTTCATCCCTGTCAACTACTTACTGTGGTCAAAAATCTCTAAGTATAGATTTTGAATAACATCTTGGTTTATCAATCATTTTCCTAGAGCATCACCCTTCTTCTAAGAATTTAGAGAGAATTTCTAACACATCAGAGATAGAACTTTTTTCTTGCACAAAAAGGAAACTTAGAAAGCCATTTTTGAAGCTGCTAGAACACAATCTGCAGAGTTGAAATCCCATCATTCCAGTCTGAGCACATATTTGGAGGAAGGCACTCTCATTTTCAGCCAATTTTAAGAATATTCTTTTGTTAAATCTCAATTGAATGCCTAAGTATCATGCTTGGATTTCCTTTTGTCATTCCTGATACACACACAAAATTAACGCATGAACACTTATCGGAAGATAGCAGCATTTGCCTTCAAATGAAACAATTGAAACATGTAGGAGAAACTAATTAAGTCTCCTTATTTTTAAATTCCTCAAACACAAGAAGCCCTCATTCAAATATGCTTCAGTGATTGACCCTAATTTCACTTTGTAGCATTCTTACCTTATAATATTTGTAAAAACACTTAGAACAGTGTCTGGCATATAGTTGGTACTATATAAATACTAGCTGTTATTTATTATTATTATTAATATTCCAACTGGAATATAAATTCCTTGTGGACCAGAACTATATAATTTTTCATCTTGATATACATTTGAAACCTAACACAGTATTTTATTTGCAGTAGCTATTTAATATACATTTGATGACTTGCTATTCAACTCTTGACAGTGAGGTAATAGACTCGTAGTACAGAATAAGGTATCTATGTTTTTAATATTAGTAGTATTAGAATTTGTTTTTTCTTGACTATGAATATTTATTATCAGTTTTTCTCCCCCTTTTTTCCCAGGAAGGAAAAGGGGTGGGAGGAAGAAGGAATAGATTTTTGTTTTTAAGAATAAAGATAATTAGCCTGAATCTGTTGAATAAATATTCATATTTTGCTTTTTTTTCTGCTTTGCTTTTGGTTACAAAACATTTTCTAGTATATTATAGTCTATCTAGTTAGTAAATAAAAAATTTTTAGGAGAAAGGAACATAAGAGGAATTATCTGGATTAAGAAAAAAATGATACCGCATTTGAAATTCTTCGAAGTATGAAGTTATAATAGATAATATATAACACTTATTAAATAATTCAAATAAATTAACAAAGTTAAAAAATACAACCAAAAAAAGGACTGCCCCCAAAACAAAAACTGAACTAACTCAAGAATTAGAAGAATACCTTGGAGAATATTCAAATTTAAATCTACAAAATCATACTCATTTTGATAATTTGCTGGACATGTGATTTGGTTATTCCCCTTACCAAAGCAGATTAGAATCCCTTTTCCTTCTGTGGTTTTTGTCATATTTTAATTTCTTGGAAGCAATAATTCCTTATTTTTTTGTACTGAACTTATGATTTTAATGATATAGAAATTTTTTGTGAGATCTGTAAATACAAGTGGCAAATATTCTGAGGTCTTCAAATGAGCAGAAACAAGAAAACCATGCATACAATAACAATGTTTTAAGAGAAAAGTTTGAAATAATTTGACTATTATAAATATCCAAATTAACAACAAAGGATGTCTAAAGAAAGACAGGACACTATGTGCAACAGAGAAAGAACTGATAAATAGAAGAATGTATAGAATGATAGTTGTGTATATGTAATTGTGTCTAATGGTAGTCACTTCTAGGGAGGTGTGGGGAGGAAGGAAAAAAGGAAAAAAAAAAGAAAATTACAATGTGAAGACCGAGTTAGCACCCTGGATACCTTAGAATCATCCAGAGTCAGGATAAGCAAAAGTCCTTGGTCTTTATTCTTGGTCTTTAGGGGTAGAAGTGAAGGGAATGGACACAGGATCTCCTCAACCTTTCTTTTCCACCTCCACTGCCCAAGTGACTCTGGTTTGTCTTACTCCATCCCCTAATCCTTCCCACAATTCTCGGTATTGATTGAACCAGCATAGAATAGTGGGAAGGCCACTTTCCTTTTCTTGAAAGAGTTGGCTTTTTCACAAAGGTGGGAGGGTGGTTCTAAAAAAAATAATGTTTTTATGCTAATAGAGTATTGTCCAAATCGGTAGTTAGCCTTAAGTGCTTGGTTGTCCAGCCTCAGTACATCAGCCCAAGAGTTTCAGCCCTTTATATTACATGACAAGAGTTATATATTTAAGAGAAATAACAAATTGTACATAATAGATTTCATATAAATCAGTTTCATGTACAATCATCTTAAAACTCTATGTCATTGAAAATGCTTATTTTGTTTCTTAAGTTCAGAATAAAATAAATAAAATGATAATCATAGTCTTAGAGAGTTAAAATCTTAAGACAAATGACATATTGCTGTTGTTCGGTCCTGCCCAGTTCTTTGTGACTCCATACATCATAGTATCTGAAACCAGATTTAAACTCAAGACTTCTTAAGTTCAATTGCAATGTGATATTCACTATGCCACCAATTGCCTCTGTACACAACAGAATACATCACTACCTTTTATACTATATCTTGGAGTTAAAGAGAGGTATATTTTATCTCAGTGTAAGGAAAAACTTATATTTTGTAAAGCTTATCTATTATCTCAATATAAAGAAAAGCTCTCTCAAAAGTAGAATGAACTTCTTGTGGAAACATGTTAAACTTGAACAATCATGTGTTTGGGGTAATCTATTGTGCTTTCTCTTGCAATAAGGATTGGACTAAAATAAAGAAAAAGTAATAAGTTCAAAGCATATTGCAAACAGAGTATAAGGCAAACTGTCACAGAATGTGTCCATTTTCATTTGATCACAGCATCAATAATGTCAGCCCAGTAGTCTTTACCAATTTGGGGGTTTATTCCTCTAAGGTTAACTGTATCTTTCATAGGCAAACCAGACTCTCAGTGCTTCAGTTCTACCACTTTCCCAACCCAGTTTCCTAAGGCCCAGTTCTGGTTTTGGCTCTAGTCTAAGGGGTTCTCATCCTCAAGGAGGTAAGAAAGGAGTAAAAAGGAAGGGGACCTAGAATACAAATTCTAGTAGGTATATCTGATACAGATACTAAATACCAAATAAAGAATCTAATAGGTAACAATTTTGCTCCTACATGCTGAAATGAGAATAAAGAATTATAGAATGAATGTTATTAATTGGATTAGAACTTGAGCTTTATTGAGATATTTGCAACAGTGCTGCTCATTAGTTACTCCTAGTTACTACTAACTAGTAGTCTACTGAGAGAACCTAACCATCAGCCAGTGGACTCAATTCTTTCTCTTTCTCTGTGTGTGACTTTTCTTTTGCCTCTGCTGTTGTTACCACTGTAAGTGCTCTGATAACCAATACTAAGCTACTTAGGTTCCCAGGAATGGAGATAGAGATGTCAGCTGTCTTTTGAGCTCCCAACTGACACTCTACCAAAGGAAAGGAGATAATAAACAGAAGTTAGTCTTATCCTAAGCAAATATTTGCCTAAGAAGACATGCTCTTATGGAGCTGGACTTCAATTACTCCTTCTTATGCCTCAAGACTAGCAAGGGAGGGATGTTGGAGGGGCAGAGATAGCCCTTGTATTATACCCTTAGAGTTCTAGTTTCTATTGTGGAACTCAGAAAAAAAAAAAAAACATTCAGAGGATATGTACACCTGTTCAGAAGTGTTTTTGTGGAGGAGAACTCCCTCATTACATAGTCTAAGGGGGTGCTACTTATCATTATAGTATTTATTTTACTTCACACTCTGTCTTTTTAGTGTAAATCAAAAGTTACTCTGTAGTACTGAAGAATAAATAGCTGTTCTTCCCACATTTGTTATTTCTGACAGCGTTAGGAGAATAAGGAACTGAAGATGAAGTCTTACATTATCACAATAAGAGTATTAGTGATTCCATAATATATCCATAGAATACTTTAGTGTTTATAAAAGCTTCATGGTTTATAACCATGGACCATATTTATTGCCTCCTTTAATCCTATTCAGTCTAAAAGGTTGGGCATTTATTTCCTTTCTGGTTTGGGGGATCTTCTAGTATTTGTACTCTCTTGGTACAAATTTCCAAATACTGTCACTTCAATACCTTGATTAAAACAATGAAGTAGGACTGTAGCAAAGAATAGCTAGTTCTATCTACCTAAGTAATCTTTGAGCATAGGCCTATTGATGGATTTGTTATTTGTGATTCAAGGACGACATCACCTAATTCAGGTTTGGTCATCAGCAAAAGCGTGGTAACAGGATGATGAATTCCAATTAAAAAAGAAGAGATCTATCTATTAAATTATAGTTGGAGAATTCATACAAAAGAAGTCACAATTCTTTTGAAGTATTGAATTAAGAAATAAATGCAAGATTATTATCTTTAAAGTATTACTTCTAGGTTGAACATTTACTTTGTATATATTTTGTTTTAAGAGACAGCATAATGTAGTGGACACTAAGCCACAGAAACCAGGAAGACTTGTGCTTCAATCCCACCTCTAATACATTCTGGCTTTGTGATCCTGAGCAAATCTCTTAATGTCTCTGTAAGTAGGGAAGAAATTACATTGAATTTTAAAAATCAATAAATATTTATCTAATTGCTGACTTCAGCAGAATTTTAGGATGAACACTAGGAGGATGCTGTAAACACATAACCAGGAAATATTAAAATTTCTTAGTAATCCAGATGATTAAGAAATATAATTAATGAATATTTTTTGTGTGAAATAGAGTTCCAAACTTGTGATGAAATCAAACCACAAGCCTCAAGTCCTCAAAGAGCTCAAAAAGATTTTCTGTTAAGTTGAACTTCTCTGTTGGAGCTTTTTATTGAAGATGGCACTTCCTCACTAGAACTTAAGTATGCTAAGGAAATCATATGCTACTTTCAAATGCATATATCATTATTATTTGGGGCACCATATTTTTGCACTGAAATACCTGTTGGTTGTATTGTACTTCTATTCTGTACATACACATATGTATTTCATTTTTATCTTTGTATCCCAATTTTCTACGGCAATGCCTGGTGCATAGTAGGGTTCTCAATAACTCCTGAATGAACAAATGAATGAATGACTTTGAATTTATAAAATCACAAGGTACTTTCTACCAGCTGCAGATTCTGTTTTTTTTTTTTATTCTTTCCTGATAAATCCAACTTCAAATCTCCTTATCAGAATCAGCTATCTAAATTTTGGCAAGGATAGTTCATCTAACAAAGATCTTCAGTTTCAGGAATAGAATTAATTGTGCAGATTATAGTCTAGTCACTTCCTAAACCTAAGAGATTTATATAAATTGAAATAAATTAATTTTTCATTATTTTGCCAGAGACTTTTGACTTTAGTACAAGGGTTAGGTGTAAAGATTTAATTACTGTCTAGATAATTTAATCTCAGACGTCTTAAGAATGATTTGGACAAGACTTGTTGTTTTTAATCATGTCTCAAATGTCCAATCTTAGAATAAAGGGTTCGTAAGTCTGCAATGTCTCAGGGGTTTAAAATGATGGGTGATTGCTTAGAGTTGATTCCATGGAAAGAAGAGTGTACTAACACTAAAAAGGAGTGAAAAGTGGGGTCTTTTAGAATTGAGAACCAGTTTCAAAAGTCACAGTTGACATGTCCTGATATTGATTCAAGATCATCCTATTTAACCATGGGTTTAAAGTTGGAATCTCCCTAAAATTCATAGGTTAATCCTTTTTGTTATGTGTTTTGGCTGTGTGGGTTGAATAGAGGAGGAGGATGGGCAGAAAGGTTAAGAATTGTTCATTAAGTGTCTTTAAATGAAAAAGGATATTACATACTAATATCCAAAACATCCTAAGATTTACTCTACACTACCTTGCCCACCTTTTAAATACTTAAATTGTCATCTGGAGAAATTTTAAAAGTGATATCACTCCTTTGTTTCTTGTCCATTCTTTGGTAGAGCTTTAATGAATGGATTATGACGGTCAGTTGGTAATGTCATGAATGAAAGATTTAGGACACTTAATCTTAAGAATACATCTTGGCGCCAGTAAAAAAACAATGTGCTCCTTTACCTGTTATCTTACTCTACTAGGCTTTTGCCTTCAAAGTATATGAATATACCCATATACTCCTGTAAATAGTACCCATGGTATTACCCTCCAAATAAGGCATAATATTGAACGTTTCACATAGGGATTTTTTCCCTAGAGGTAAGGAGCAGAGCAAATTTAAATTTTAAGTACGTATCTATTTTTCAGATATAGAATTTTTGAAAAACAATTTTGAAATACATAACAACACTACAACAAAATATAATATGACACACTAAAGTAAATGTTTATAAAGCACCTGCTATGTACCAAGCATTGTTCTAACCATTGGATATACAAAAGAAGAAAGGAAGGAAGGAAAAAGGAACAAAGGAAGGAAGGGAGGGAGGGAGGGAGAGAGGGAGGGAAAAGAAAGTTCAAAAAGCTTATACTCTATTGGAAATATGCTATTATAATGACAAAATTTTGCCCCTTAGAAGAGTTAAGAAAAAATGTACCTTCCTTAGAGGAGGGAGCTTAGGAGTATAGAATATTGTTTATACCATCAGGCATAGATAAAGGGTTAGTTTTGTGGAATAACTTTTCCCCCTTTCTTTTTGTACTTGCTTGCAAAGATGGGTCACTGAGCAAAGTTATATATTAGAAAAATGATATAAAAGCAAATTCAAATATTTTTAAAAACACAAAAAATAAAGATTATTTTGAATTGACCAGTACATGGTTAAGTACCTGATGTTTTACTTGATCCCCACCTCCCTTGCCCCAATTATTTTATATTTATTTACTTTGCATGCATAGATAACATATTTACTTATTTGTGCTCAAAACTGTTTCCCTACAGTAGAAAGTAAGTTTCTTGTGAGCAAACAATGTTTCACTTTTGCCTTTGTATCCCCAGTGTCTAGCACACAATGGGAGAAAAATGCATGTTCCCAGAATGGTTTAATGAATGAATAAATAAAAGAATGAAGTTAATTGGATATATCTTTTCAAAGTAATCAGAATTGCTTACATATTGCTTACAGTTTTATTATAACAATAAATGAAACATGATTAGAACATATTCCTTTTCCAAGGCTGACATTGATTCCCCTCTCTCCCATTCCACTTGATCAGGACTGACCTGTTCTGAGGTATTATGGTCAAAGCTTACACAAAATAGTTGTAACTGTTAAAATTAGGGAACTGAAAAATGCATAGTGGTTTCAGGTCTCAAAGTCTTCTCTTGACTTCTAATTTTGTCTCTCTGTATAATGAACCATTTAAGTTCATGGTACAAATAATTCATTTTATACTCAATTTTAAATTAATTTTGACAAGTAAAGTTAATCAATATGAACCTTTTTTTTTTGGAAAAAAATAATGGATTGATGTCATTTACTCTACCTATTTCTGGGATGCCCAGTCTGCTCATCTCCATCTCATAGAATCCCCGGGTTCCTTCAAAAGGATAATATGCCATGTCCATCTTTGTTGGTTTCTCACCATTTATCTTTCCTCTTTGATATTACTTTGTATTATGTGATTATTTTTTACTTATTTTGTGCATCCTATATTCCCTTATTGAATATAAACTCCTTGAAGGCAGAAATGTTTAATTTTTGTCTTTGTTTGGTCTCCAGTACCTAACTTGTTTTGCACTAAGTTGATGTTAATAAATATTTGTTGAATTAAATTTGATCTTATTTTCTGAGAATTTTAATTTTAGTTTTAAGAAAATATTTTTCTTTGGAAAAATTGTCTTTGAATTGGCAGCTCTCTTGATGTAAAATAGACACAATAAGAGAACTGTTATTCATTTGAGTTATTTATAAAATTACTTCCAAATTGCATTAGTGACAGTAAAGAACTTATATACCTTACAAAGTGATAATTCCCCTTTTATATCATTTTATTGACAGAAGAAAAATAAGCCCTCAGTAAATAATTGTTGTAGAGATGAATATATGAATAGATAGATGGATGGAGAAAAATTTGGGGCAATATTGACATTACCTAATTATGCTCAAGTTTTAGTTGGTCAATCCTTCAATCAATCAACAAACATTTATTGAGCATTTGGTATATGCCAGGTACTGTGCTAAGTATTGGTAATAGAAAGGTCCCATAGGAAAATGTAAATTCTTCATATAGTCCCAACTTTGTTGTGTTTTTGCTCAATGTAAAACTCTCCAACTTTATTTTCACATTGGAACCTATTTGAAAGGTGTTAAACTAATAAATAACGCTCCCACAACCAGTTTGGTTTGCTGAATTATGAAAATTGGAGACTTCCTTGCCCAGACTCATGTAATGGTTTTCCTGTTGCTTATTGAAAACTTCAGGATGTTCAAAAATTAAGCAATAAAAGTGTCATTTGATATTTATGGAAATTCAAGGGGAAAAACCCCAGTTCTATTTCATTATTCCAATTGAAAATGGCTACAATTAAAATGTTAAAGAAATATTTTACAGCAAAAGTCACAGAAAAAACAATAAAATGTTTTCTATAACTATTTTAAAAAAAGCAACAGACAGCTTTTCTGATTCAACTTGCTATAATGTAATGATCTAACTGTTCTGGTCACCAAAAAGAGATCACTTTTAAATATCCAAGCTATATCTTCTTCAAAAGATGATTATGTCTACAGCCTTGGAATTATAAAGTTCCTACAGGGTCACATATACACTATATTCTTTGTGAAAAAATAAATAGGATTTCAGGTCTTCTTAGTCCTTCAACATACAGATGCTTCTTTACTCCTTCACAGATGTTCTGCAAATTTCTATTCAATATTCTATGTTTGTAATCAAATGCCAACTCTTTTAAATCCTTAGAACCAAAGAATAGGATTGTTGGAATTTTGTGCTTAGAGAAATCTGATCAGTAAATCTGTCCACAATAAGCATATGTGACTAACAGTCACAAAATCACAATATTACAGAATTTAAGTTGGAAGATACAGCAGAACACATCAGTTATCTACATTTACCTGTTGTTTGATGACTAGATATAATTACTTCTCTTCTGAGTTCTAAGGTATCAAAATTTGCAGTTTTTCTGTACATTAAAAATGGCTTGCAGAAGAAAAAAAGGTTTTATTTCCTTCAAGCAGTCAATTATTTTAAAATAAATTATGAAATTTAAGTGACTTTTTAAAATAACTCAATGAAATTAACATTTTATTTTCTGAAACTGTGTTTCAGTTATACAATCTTAAAAATATTAAGGCAGTGTTTTACAAGATAGTATGAGGAATGTAAAATACCAAAAGAATGAGAGAAAAACATGAATGATATAAAAATCCTCCAAAATGACTATCAATATAGTAATTAATAACATATTTATAAACTCCTTATGAGATTAAACTATTTGAGTATCAAGAATATCCTTAATAAAAATATAATAGACTATAAGGGCAAAAACTACTTCACTTTTGTCCTTGTATTGTCTTTCTTTTTTTTTTGACTTGAAAAATAATTTTTTTGATTAAAGCTTTTTATTTTCAAAGCACATACCTAGATAATTTTCATAATTTACCTTTGCAAAATCTTATGATCCAATTTTTTCCTTCCCTTCCCCTTACATTCTGCCTCTGGACAGCAAGTAATCCAATATGTTAAACATGTGTAATTCTTATTTCCACAAATATCTTGCTGAACAAGAAAAATCAGGAAAAAAAATGAGAAAGAAAACAAAATGTAAGCAAATAAGAATAAACAAAGATGAAAATAGTATATTGTGATCCACACACAGTCCCCAAAGTCCTCTCTCTGGGTCCAGATAGCATTCTTCATCACAAGACTATTTAACTATTGGTCTTGTATTCTCAATATCTAGTACAATTTTGGACATATAGTATGAGATTACTATATGTTTGGAGATTGATTGATACTAGCAAAAAAACTGACTTCCACAGTAGACTTTACCATTGTATTAAATTGAATATATAGGTTTCTATGATTATTCTTTGTTGATTATTTTAAAAACATTGCATTGAATAAGTAACATATTATCTTAAAATATTTTTTTTTTCCAACAAGGAGTCTTTCCTAGATATAAGATACTAAAAATGCCTTGGTAAATGTAATGACAGAGATAATTTTCCAACAAGTACAGGGTTGTTATTAACTTCAAGCTAGACAGAAAACATGGAAGTGAAGACTTGCCAAAGGTTTGCAGTACTCTGGATGAAAGATCCAGATAGAAGAGGGATTACCTAAAAATGAAGACCTCCCCACATATTCCTGTTTGTAAGGTGATATTGGACTGACTACTTCAAACTCCAGAATATTACAGGGATTCTTCCCTGAGAGCCATTCTAACTTAAGAAAGATTTATTTAACGATTTATACAGCAAAAAACAAATGGATTTTTTAAAATTGTTCTTGTTTTAGTATGTAGCTGGATGACTAATCCTCCAAATTAGTTCAATCAAGTGCATCAGGTATTGGATGAGCAATTAATTCAGCCAAGAATTAAATGATAGAAAGTTTGTTGGATTGCATTTGAGAAACTATATTTTTTTAATGATTCCAATCTGATCCTTTGTGCAAATATGCATATTCTTTCTTTCTTTTTTAACATAAAGTTTATTTTTATTTTACCAATAGTGCTGTATGATTAGGAGTCTTAGAACATCATAATCTCTAAAGAATTAAAGAGGCAACCCAAAGAATATTGAAAAGATGAATGACAGGTACAAATAGGTTGTTATGTTTACCTATGTTATAGGTAAGAAGTGGCACAAGGATTCTTATGGAAAATAAGCATGGAAAAAATAAGATTGCTAATCATACCTATTGTATCCCATAATGCAAGAGTAAGGAATAATTAAAGTAAGGGCTCCATTGATATCCAAGAAGGAGGGCACATAGGACAAACTGAATAGATCCTTTAAGGACAATCTATAAGTGATATAAAGAAAATACCCAAATTAATCAAATCATAGATCTACTGAAATACTCACATTTTGAATAAGCTTTTCATTCTAGTGCTTCAATAGAAAGATCACTAGCTTTGATATTGGAGCACCTGGATCTGAATCTTTTAATTTTTACTACTCATGTGACTTGAGACAAACAATTTAACACCTCTATCCTTTAGAGTCTCATCTATATAATTTTGGAATTGGACTAGACAGTTGCTCAAAAATCCCAGCTCAAAAGCTATGATGCTATGAGTTCTCTGTCACACCTCTACCCCTGAAACTACAAAAAAACAAAAAACAAAAAAAAAACAACAACAACAACAAAAAAAAAAAACAGATGCCAGTACACTTTTTATGGTTAGTAGTTTCTGCTCTAGAAAAGTTTTGTTTTCCTAATAAACACACATGTATACAGTATTTTCTTCATAATAATACTTTGGGCAGCTAATAAAATTCTCATTTTACAGATGTGGTGACTTGCTTAGTAGCTAATAATAATAACAGTGTATATACTTGTAGCTCTTTACCTTTTTCTCTTGATACTCTTTCATCCCTAGATTCTGAGGACACTGCTCTTCTGGTTTTCTTTCTATGTGATTACTGGCTCCTTTTCAGTACTTGGTTTTTGTGCTACCACCCACTAAGTATGGGGTATTCCTGTCCCCTCCTGCCCCACCCAAGATTCTGGATCAGGCTCTTCTCTTTTTTACTCTATACTATCTCTCTTGTACACTATCTCATCAGTTTCTATTAGTTTAATTTTGTCTCTTTAGATGACTATCAGAACTACCTACAATATTCAAGTCTCTTGAACTAGTTTCATAGAATCCAATACCTTTCAAAAATCTTTAATTATATATTCCCATTAACTTTCCCCTCAAATTCTCTGTTCGTCTGACTTACTCTATTATTATCAAGGGGCCAATCCTTCAGCAATGGCCCAAGCCTGCCCCCTCAGTGGTGTCTATTACACCTTTCTCTCACTCATCCCACATACTAGTGCACTGGTAAATCTTGTTTCTACCTTCTCTTCACAACACCACCTAACCTCAGTGTGAGATATTTCATCCAGTTTCTCCCCTCATTCTCTCATTCCACATATGGGAAAGGTAAGGGGCAATGATATTAAGTGATTTGTCTTGGATCTCATAACTGATTAATGACAGAACTTGGATAAGAACTCAGATCACCTGACTAACAACTCAGTGATCTTTCAGCTACTTTCAGTCATTTCCAAAATCATTCCATATACATGGTTTAAAATATTATAATTATTTGACTATGATGATACAATAGGAACATCCAGTTGTGTACATTAACTTCAGAGAGCCAAGTAAATAGGCTGACCTTTGAAATTTGTAAAGATTTTATTTCTTCTTTTTTCATCCCAAACCTACATGACTGTAGCTAATTTTTCAGATTTTTACTTAGGTAAGTTCTCATTTTTATGTACAAGTTTTGGGTTATATATCTACTTCTAATTAACAAGAAATATCATGTTTGAGCTCAAAAGTCTTCCTTGACCAAACTTCTGGAATGTGTTTCCCTCCTGATGCTGTAAGATTCAACATGAAAATACAGCATGAATTTCTTTAAATTCTCTCTCTCTCTCTCTCTCTCTCTCTCTCTCTCTCTCTCTCTCTTCTCTCTCTCTCTCTCCTCCCTCTTCTGCTCATCCAACATGTTATGTTTATATGCTTACATGATGCTGGATTGTTGATAAGCTTCTTGTAACTCTGTGAGTCAAACAAAAAAGAAAACATTCTACAGATGGCAGACTAATTCAGTAGGATAATCCACAGAAGCAGATTCATATTCTCATGGACAACATTTTAATTAAATGTTTGGATTTGATCACTAGCTTAGCATACACCCCTAATTTTGGCATTCATTTCTCATTTTCTTATCTAAGCTCTATTTTTCTCCAAAATACCATTGATTAATTAGAAATCTTGCTACAATAGCAGTGAATTTCCACAGTAATATGATATATCACAGAATCGTTATTATATATTCCCATTATATTAATAATAGCTATTTGCAACCAAAATATCATACTGTCATGCTATTGAGTTACTTTTAATTTCTTCTTGTTCATTTTTCAAATATGGAAATGAAAACATTTAATTTAATTCCAATAAAAAAGATATTATTAAGTGCCCTTTACATGTTAAGCCTTCTACTAACTCTAGGGATACAAAGACAAAAATGAAATAGTCCCTGCTCTCAGAGATCTTATATTCTAGACATAGAGGGATTCACATCTCAAGACATATATTTAGGACTTAACTAGTCATCAGAATCCTTGGTGAATTTCTATACAGTCTTAAAATAATGGGAACAATTCAATAAATTCAATTCATATTTCAACCACTGGAAAAAGAATGACCTCTATCTTCTCAGTAAATATGCATTTGTTAGATATTTACTATGTTCTAGGCATTGTGTTAAGCACTCAAAATAAAAATACAAGCAAAAGAAAAGGCAGTCTAAATTCTCAAGGAGCTTACATTCTCCTGGGAAAGACAACACATAAAAGGGAGTTGAAAAGAGTTGGAAGTTAGGTATCCATAGGGGAATGCTGGAGAAATCCACAGTTCAGAAAAAAAGGATTGGGAGAAAAGATTTCATTTCAAATCCTTCATTTGATGTTCACAGCTCTCCATCCCTCTTACACACATCCTTCCATGCTCTTCCTCAAGTGTTCTGTGGTCTAGAGATGCTGGCCTCCTTTGCAGTTCCTTGAATGAGGCATTTCATCTCCCAATTACAAGCATTTTTCTATGCAGTTTCCTATTTCTGGATTGCTATCATTCCTCACACTCACCTAACTTCTTTCAAATCCCAGATAAAATCCCACTTTAAAGAAGAAGCCTTTCCTTATCTCCTTTAATTCTAGTGCTTTCCTTCTGTTAATTATTTCCAAATTATCCAAGTATCCAAAGTATCCAAGATGTATACATCTTGATTCTACAGAATTGTTTACATGTTGTGTCTCCTATGAGACTGCAGGCTTCTAGAGAGTCTGGACTATCTATGACCTTTCTTTGTAGACACAAGCATTTAGCACAGTGTCTGGCAAATAGTTGACCTTAATAAATGCATATTGACTAGCTGGATGGCCTGGCCTCCTCCCTAAATAAAGGTTCTGGAAGAAGCAACCAAAGGGAGTGACTACATGAGTAATCACACATACTTCAGAGGTGTGATTCTATGAAGACGAAAATTTTTCTGGGAGTTCAGCCTATTGAAGTTCAAAGGTAGTCTAGTGAAAAGTGAAAAGATGATAACCCAGAATCCCTTCCTAGAATTCTGAAACTCTAGAATTTTTATTCTAGAATATTTATTTTTGGGAGGCAATCAGGCTAGGTGACTTGCCTTATATCACACAACTAATAAGTATCCAAGGTCCAATTTCAATTTGCATCCTCCTGACTCCAGGACCAGTGTTCTATCCATTGTGTCACTTAGGTTCCCTGAAGTTCTAGAATTTTTTAAGTCATACACAAGATCTTTCTATAAGACAATAATTCTGGTACATTCTCCATGGGAAAAAAGACATTAAATGAGAAATGATAAACTATATTTTCCTACTTGTTTGATATTATTTACATGTGAGATAAATATTTTTCTTTTCTTTTTTTAAACTTCAAACAACCAGTTACAAAGATCACATTACCCTTATGTTCTTGTTTACATTAGATTGATGGTATAGTATTTCAATTCTTCCAATTCTGAGATCTCTGAAAACAATGAACATACATCCATGAAAAGGATTATGTGAATGCAATCTCAGTTAACTGAAATGAAGATAACTTTATTCATTCTGGCTAAGCTCTTTGAACACTGTCTCTGTGAGTCTCTGTGTGTCTTTGGGTCTCTCTCTGTTGTTTGTGTGTGTGTGTGTGTATGTGTGTGTGTGTGTGTGTGTGTGTGTGTCTTTGTCACAGTTTTTTAAAATTGTATCCCCATAGAAAACTGGGACATTGATGCATTGTTGGTGGAGTTGTGAACGAATCCAACCATTCTGGAGAGTAGTTTGGAACTATGCTCAAAAAGTTATCAAACTGTGCATACCCTTTGATTCAGCAGTGTTACTACTGGGCTTATATCCCAAAGAGATCATAAAGAAGGGAAAGGGACCTGTATGTGCATGAATGTTTGTGGCAGCCCTCTTTATAGTGGCTAGAAACTGGAAACTAAGTGGATGCCCATCAGTTGGAGAATGGCTGAATAAATTGTGGTATATGAATATTATGGAATATTATTGTTCTGTAAGAAATGACCAACAGGATGATTTCAGAAAGGCCTGGAGAGACTTACACGAACTGATGCTGAGTGAAATGAGCAGGACCAGGAGATCATTATATACTTCAACAACAATACTATATGATGACCAGTTCTGATAGACCTGGCCATCCTCAGCAATGAGATCAACCAAATCATTTCCAATGGAGCAGTAATGAACTGAACCAGCTACGCCCAGAGAAAGAACTCTGGGAGATGACTAAAAACCATTACATTGAATTCCCAATCCCTATATTTATGCCCACCTTCATTTTTGATTTCCTTCACAAGCTAATTGTACAATATTTCAGAGTCTGATTCTTTTTGTACAGCAAAATAACAGTTTAGTCATGTATACTTATTGTGTATCTAATTTATATTTTAATATAGTTAACATCTACTGGTTATCCTGCCATCTGGGGGAGAAGGTGAGGGGTAAGAGGTGAAAAATTGGAACAAGAGGTTTGGCAATTGTTAATGCTGTAAAGTTACCCATACATATAACCTGTAAATAAAAGGCTATTAAATAAAAGAAAGTGAAAAAAATGTATCCCCATAATAAGTGTTAAGCAAATGTTGAATTGAATTGGTGTTTAGACTTCAAAGACATGTGAAGAGTGACTCTGAAAGGCAGTCTGTACCTTGAAATTCTCTACTCAGTGTGAAAAGTAATAAAAAGTAACTATCTTGTATTATTCGATTCATTTTGGCAGTTGTATAAGAAATCCCTTTTAAAAATCATTTGTGATTTTTTTTTGGTTAGTCTATAATCTTCATAAATCAATAAATCCACAAATAAAACCATTAGGCATGTTAGTTCCACTACTGGAAATGCTAGCTTATGGAGCGATATTTTGAAATTAGTCAATCAATAAACATATATTAAGGGCCTACTCTGTGCCATGAACTATGTTAAGCATAAAAAATATAAAAAAGGCAAAAGAAAGTTCCTGCCCTTGAAGAGCTTAAAGTCTAATGAGAAAGACTACATGAAAACTATGTACAATCAAGATATAAGCAGAATAAACTTGGATTGATCAGAAGGAATATGTCATTTTTTTTGGAATAACAAAATGTGGTTATATGAAGGAAAACAACAACCTTACCTATTCCTAAGACAGATGAGACCTGGCTCTGCCTGCCTGAGCACAGCTGGGAGTGTTTTAAAGTGAAAAGTCTGCCTTTTGAACTCAATGAGAAATGTATCTTTTGACCTAAAGAGGAAGAGGTTTCAGTACAATGGTTCAAACAGGTAGCAACTTTGATTTGAATTGAGAGCTATTTACCCTTTGCCTGAGTGTTAAGCAAGAAATGGTACTGAATTAATGCACAAAAACCCCTACAGAGAGGTGAATGTATATTCTTTTGGAAAACACAGGCCTTATGCACCCTCTCCACCAGACCTCTCCAGTATGGTGTGAAGAGCTAAAAAGCTTGTCATTGGCAGGGAATAGAGAGCCCAGGTGCATGTCTTCTCTACAGAGAGGTAGTAACCCCTTTCCACTGGATAATAATATGGGGTTGATCAGAGAATGACTTCCCACCTCCAATAATACCTAGAGATATTTCTAAAGAATACTTTATGATGGGTAATTTTTGTTGACTGACAATAAAAACATATTTATAAATTGATTGACAAAGCAAAGTAGATGCAGTCCCTGGGAGAACATATAGTAATAATGAGAGAAACTAGTGGAAAAAAAACACAATATACTCAAGTCAAAAAGCTAAGGAAAGTCAGCTTGGTACAATTCAGGAAGTGCAACCTCTATTTAAGGGTACTGTTAACTCTGTCCTTCCATTATCTGACATCTTAAATCAAACAGTATTTCAACTTCAACAAACAACTTTTCACACACTAATCCTAGCCAAGGTCTTCTTTAATTCTAGAGTACTGATTTTATGAAAGCAAGTTTAGCCATTAAAAAACACCTATCTAAAATCAAATTCAATTAAACAGATTTGGTTGTTAAACCAGTTTGGTTGTAGATTCAGTCTTTTATTCTCAAACAATATCACTTTCAAAATGACTAGATATTATGATTCTGCAACAATTTAGGACAAGTGTCTCTTAATAATATTTATAAAATTAAAATGCAACTTGATTTCCCTAAAGTTTTACTTTAATCTGTGCTATAAAAAATCTTCCCTTTACTGAATAGCAGGAGAAAAAATGAAGATAAGTTAGTCAATGTCAATAAGGGTGATTTAATGATATATACAAAGTTGTCAGGCATTAGGAAAACATATTGAAGCATATCTTAAAATAAGAAGTTTGCTACCAGTGGGAAGTTTCAGATTGTAAATGCAAAGGGAAGAAGGTAGAGATTTAGCCTTATATTTTCAAATACATTTTTTGTCTGTGTGTATTTTTCCTCAACATTCTCATGTTGTCATTTGACTGTTAGTTTTACATAGCCTTGGCTGGGGAGAATAACTGATAATTACCTTTTTATAGTTACAGAATACTGAATGTGTGCTCTGTATCATGACCTGTTTCTAAAAGAGAATTTTTTTCTTACTCTGAATTTCATTGTTATTACTTAACACAGAATAATTTGGAAGTATTAAAGAAGCAATATTCTTCATATCAGTAACTTTTAAATATAAAGCTCAAATTCCTGCTTAAAATTATTAATCTAAAGGCATGTCTACAAGCTGGCTGGATTCTCCCTGGTTCTTAAATACACTTTATATTAAATTAAATTAAAGTTATATTAAATATACTTCATATAAATCCATACATTTAATAGTAGTAATACTTTCTTCCATGGGAAGAAGGGGATTTCTTTACCATTTTACACTTCTTTACAATTCACTGTTTTACCCACAAAAAGTTCTACTCTTAGGTATAATGTGAAGGTGACTTGGATCTATCAGTAAAGTGAAATCTTTGAAAGTTCCCATCAAACTAAAAGGTTTTAATTAAGTGTGCAACAACAGTCTAGTGTCATGGAAAGAAGATTGAATCTAGGTCAGGAAGACCTGAGTTCAAATCTCTCCTTCATTTCTTCTTGGCTACATAATTTTGGACAGGTTATCTAACCTCCCCTAGCCTCAGTTCTCTCATTAATAACATGATGATGATAATAACTGTGGTAACTATCTCACAAGGTACTTGTAAGGGTCAAAAGAGGCAATCAATATATGTAAAGAGTCCAAGGAATTTCAAAGTGCTGGGTAATAAAGTTCATTTTTAACATCCAAAGATAGCCTAGCTGAGTATTCTCCACAATTAGACAAGAAGGGCAGTTGAGCTACTGGAAGCGAACAGGAAGGTAAAAGCTGCTGCTAATAGCACTAAATAAGGCCATTAACCTCCTTTCCCTTTTGAGACTGCCTGGAAATAGCAGTTAAAAAGAGGCTTAGAATGTGGGTCAATGTTCCTAAGTTCGTCATTAGGCTGTGGTGACTTTAGAACTCATTATGTTAGTAAGATGGCAGCAGTCTGGTGGTACTTCAGCCTTAAGGTCAGAAATCCTGGTCTGGAACTCCTGCTTCTGACACATAATAGATAAATCAACTAATCTTTCTCTATATCCAGTTACTCTATAACATTGGTATATCTTCATGGATAGAGGAAATTTCCTCATGGGGGAATCTCTCTATACCAATAAAATCACATGTTTGTTTTTTTTTTTTTTTAATGTTCCAGGAACTGGCATTAAGCAGTGGAAATAAAATCACAGTGAAACAGTCTTTGTCCCCAAGGAACATAACAGCTATCAGTGAAAACAACACGTATGCATATAAATATAAAATAAATGGAAAGTAACTTAGAGTAAGTAACTCTAGTTGTCCCCCACTAGAAGCTGCGGGAATCAGGAATGGGAGAAACAAGCAATTGAAAGCATAGAGAAAGCAGCAGGAAGGAAGTTGGTAGTGGTGGTAGTGATGGCTTTGTGGCGTTTGACTCACCTTTAAAGAATGAAAATTATTTTGTCACGTGGAGCTTGAGTCAAGATCATCCCATTTAGAGGGATACTTTTAAGTATATGGAAATGAGGTTGGAGGGAGGTTGTGAGAGAAGAGAGGAGAGGAGAAAGAGAAAGGAGAGAAGGGAGGGAGGGAGAGACAGGGAGAGAGAAGGGGAAGAAAGGGAGAGGGAGAGGGAGAGGGAAAAGGGAAGGGGAGAGAGAGAGAGAGAGAGAGAGAGAGAGAGAGAGAGAGAGAGAGAGAGAGAGAGAGAGATTATGTGTGTTTCTGGGAACATCTTATGAAGATTATCCTGATGTCTGATTTGAGCCCTAGTCCAAAAAATACTGAAGGCTTGATAAGTACTGACTTCATATGTCAAGGCTTACAAAAGCTATCTTGTTAACATTTTCTGAGTCCTCCCCTCTCCTTCCTAGCACTTCTTCAAAGTTATGAGATTCTGGTAGAAATAGAAAGAAGTTTATTCCTAGAAGTTTACCACCA
Organism: Sarcophilus harrisii; assembly: GCF_902635505.1. NCBI lineage: Eukaryota > Metazoa > Chordata > Mammalia > Dasyuromorphia > Dasyuridae > Sarcophilus > Sarcophilus harrisii. The sequence continues at coordinate 139,479,526 of NC_045426.1, forward strand.
GATAAGAACTTTTTTCCTCATAGAAATTAACCATAGAAGGGATTGTGATCTACCTACATGCTTACAGGCAGTTCCTGCATAGCAAAACTACAGATATACCAAAATGCCAATTAAAAGTTGAAGTCCTGGAGATTACTGAATTGTGAGTGATAGGACCTTGAGCTTTTTTCTGTCATAGTAGTTTTGAAAAGCAGAAAATAGTGGTGAAGTAGATAAAACATCATATACTTCTAACTGTATGACTCTGAGCAAGTCACTTAATTTTGTTTTACCTTAACTTCATGTGTGAAAAGCAAACCATTCCATTTCATCTGTCAAGAAAGCCCTAGTGGAGTCACATAGTTCTATATGATTGAAAATGACTGAACAACAATAAGAAGTTTTATAAAATAAGGAAATAGCAAACCATTCCATTTCATCTGACAAGAAAGACCCAGTGGAATCACATAATTGTAAATAATTAAAAATGACTGAACAACAACAAGAAGTTTTATAAAATGATTCTATAGTTAATTTTTTTTACCATTTCTAAACTATGAAGTCTAGTGCCATAACTGGGATATGATTAAAGGACTTGTTCATTTTGTAAATTCTTACATGTTATAAAATGCTATACATAAAACATAAACTCATTTTGTAGGTAAAAATATGGCTATATCTTAACATTTTATTACACATTCAATGTATTTTGGGGAGATTTATAGGAAATTTTTCTATTTTATTATTAGCCAGGAATGGTTTCCTTCATGGATTAAATAATTAAAATGTTAATGGGAAATTCATAATTCAAAAATTTTTTAAGTTATTTTTTTTCCAGAGTCCGAGTGTACATGCTACACATTTGGCTATTTTCAGTATTATAACCCAGAAAAAAGTCATTAAGTATATATGTGCATATTGAACATTGGAAAAAAAAATCTAGAAACAAGTTTTCTTTTTTCAAAATAGCATGGAGGGATAAGAACATTATCTAAATAATGTGGCTAAAATCTACTACAGAAAATTCTCCATGAGTACTCCTCACCAAATCACCAAGGTTTTTTTTTTCTTTCCTTCCTTTTTTCCCTCCTTCCCTCTTTCCTCCCTCCCTCCTTTTCTCCCTCCCTCCCTCCCTCCCTTTTTTCTTTTTCTTTCTTCCTTCCTTCCTTCCTTTTTTTCTTCCTTCCTTCCTTCCTTCCTTCCTTCCTTCCTTCCTTCCTTCCTTCCTTCCTTCCTTGTCATTAAGCTTCTCTGCTCTAAATCAATGGCTTCACTATGGGGGAATTAAATGTGTTAAACATGTATAGTATCTTATTTTGCTGAAAAAAATTTCCAAGAAAACATTTATTATATTTTAGACATGTACTGAAAGAAGTATGAAGCATGTTCATTTTTAAATTTTTATTTCTTTTATTCTGAACTTAAATAAAAAACATAGTAGAATAGGGGAAAAATCATTGTACATGAAATTACAGATCTATTATGAACAAGTTATTATTTCTTTTAAAAATGTAGTAAAGCTATCATGCAACTAGTTGTTTTTTTCCCCTTTTGTCTTCCCTTCCTTTTCCTTTTCTTCTTCCCAAGTCTAGAGATAGCTATTATTAGGCATAAATGTATGTGCATATGTATGTATGTATGTATGTATGTAAAACCATTCTATATATATGAAATATATATATTGACATCAAATGTAAGAACTGGGCATCTGTGGGCTGAATGAGGAGTGTCTGCATTTAAGTTATCTGACAGTGTATTTGAAGGTAATTAGGGAAGCTGATGATAGCATTGAGAAAGTAAATACCATGGCTTTCTGAAGGCCCTAGACTCTTTGGAATTCCAACATTGATTACGGTCTTCCTTTTCCTTCCCCTATTCTCTTTCATTGTATTTCTCTTCTCCTTTCTTTTATTCTTTTCTTAATTGTATCCAGCCATAACAGAACTACTACTAATCTTTGCCTAATTGGACTTCCTTCATGGACCGTGATCTCGGTAGGTAGAATCCAAAAAAGACACAGCACCTCTTCATATTTGAATGTAAACACTTTATTATTATTTGGTCCTCATCCATTGTTCTTCCACATTTACTTTTTTATCTTACTCTTCACTATTATGTTTGAATTTCAAAGTTTCTCTTTGTTCTAGTATTTTCTTCATGAATACTTGAAAATCCTTTATTTTATTTAAGGTCTCTTTTACTTCCCTGTTTTGCTGGATAAATTATTCTTGACTGCAATGACACATTTTTTTTTTGACTTCTGGACTATCATATTATAAATTCCCTACTCTTTTAAAGTGGTAGCTGTCACATCATGGGTGATCCTGACTTTCATTCCTTAATATCTGAGGGTTTTTTCTTTTTCTTTCTGGCTACTTGCAGCATCTTTTCTTTAACCTATTAGCTCTGAGTTTTGGGTATGAAGCCAGTCTATTCAACCAAGATCAAGAAGGTTTCTCTAACAGCCAAAGTTTTAAAGAAGCATTTTTTTGTTATTGTTGTCTGACTTCCCTGCCAGTATTAGTAATCATGGATGAAAATTTAAAACCAAATGATTATGTAGGTGCTTGACATGAAAGGAATTAAGAAGTCTAGGACTAAACTCATACTATCCTTAAGTAGTCTCACACCTCAAATGTTTTAATTGTATTACACTTAACATGCTTAACAACGTGACCTGGATATCCAATCAAAAGGTTCAATGGAGGAAATAGGTTATCATTCTAATAAAAGTCTATGTTGCTACCAGAAATGAGACAAGTTTTATCCTCATGTCTATGAAACTCACTTTCTTCCTTTTTGTTCATACTAGATGTCTAATGTTCTTTCAAACTCGAAATCTGTGATTTATGGAAAAAAACTTACTTCTTTGCAAGAATATTAGTGATACAAAGGAAAAAAAAATACAAAACACTGCTCTCAAGCAGCTTGCATTCTACGTGAAGGACCTAACATGGTGCACAGATAAATACAAAGCTTACACAAATTAATCTAAAATAATTTCACAAAGAATAGATTCTTAAAAACTAGAGACAAATCAGGAAATGCCTTCTGCAAAAAAGCTTTTTAGTTATGTCTTGAAGGAAGCTAGATATTCTAAGAGGGAGAAAGAAGGAGGGAATATGTTTTAGACATGTCAGCTATCTTATGCAAAGGCACAACAATAGGATATGGAATGTGAAAGATAAACATCTAGAGATACAATTTAAATGAAATATAGCATATAAGAAAGGAAATAATGTTAAATAAACCTGAAAAGATAAGTTACAATAGTTTAAAGGGCAGGATGGTGGGATTTCTTTTAGTGACAATAGAAAGTCATTTAACATTTTGTTCTTGTTGAGGATAGTGATGTTGGTACATTCTTTGGAGAATTTTGCAGACATTTATTTATATAAAGGCAGAATCAACAAAAGCCCTCTTAGTTTCAGGCCTACCTAAACCCGGACACTGGAAATCCCTAATTTGTTCTTATGTATTATATAATATTCAAGTGTTAAATCACTGAGTAACACTTGTTCAAGATAGAATTGCTGACATGATTACAAAACAAAGAACTCAATTACATTTTAAAAAATATATTAGTTTGGTTTAGCTTAGCTTAGGAAAGCTAATTAGAGAAGCTACTTAAAATAAACCCGTGTTGTTGGGAGTTGCTTCCCTATAAACCCAGGTTGTTCCATAGGGTCTCACCACTTCTGTTAGAAATATAAACCCTCATGTTGTATAAAGGTCTTTCTGCTACTTCTTTGTGGCTCTCATTATCACAACGTTCTGTAATGTTCTTGAATTTACCATAATCAACAGATAGGCAGAGCTGTAATTCAGAAATATCAACTTTAAAACTATGAGGATGACAGATTAGAGAGAGAAGAGACTAGAGGCAGGAAGATAAATTAAAAGACTACTCTACTAATACTGGTGAGAGGTGATGAAAGTCTAAACTAAGAAAGTGAAGAGAAAGAAATGGGTAAGAGCTATTGTGAAGGTAGAATCAATAAAAAATTAGCAAGTGATTTGCTATATGGAGAGGGAAGAATCCAGAATTACTTCATATTATGAATGTGACTGACTGATCATTTGGTAACCTTAGAGAGAACAATATCAGTCAAATGGTGATATTGGAAGTTAGGTCTAAGAAATAAGAGGGAAGAGAGGAAGTAGAAGCTTTCCCAACAAAATGAGGGGTGAAACAAATATGTTTTCTAGCTCCACTATTCTTTAAAATATTACTCCAAGGAGGAAAATGTCATATCCTTTATGTATTAAAATATTTTAAACAACATTATTTATGATAACAAAGCCTAGAAATAGATTAAGTGTTCAGTGATTGACTATAGCTGCTAGATTTTAATACAACGATATAATAGAACATTACATAATGAAGAATGATGAATATGAAAAATTCAGATAAAATGCACATAATTTAAAGGAAGCAAAAGAAAGGAGAAACAGAAAAAAACAATATAAACCATGACTACAATTAAATAAATGAAATCGACTCTAAAACACACAGAATTCAGGTCAAATAGAATGGTCAATGATGATTTATATTACTGAGGTTAAATACACACACACACACACACACACACACACACACATATTTACTTCCTGTTTTAAAGTAAAATAGTAGCCTTATCAAATGATTTGACTTTTTATGGGAAGATATAATTGGGTAAGAAGATGTGAAGTAATTGATGCATGAAATACAAAGTATACCCATTAGAAAACAAAATCAATAAAAAAATTAATGGAAAAAATTTAAATAATAATATATGTTTGAATAAAATAAAAGAAACTGGAGACATGTTTGGAGAAATAGCAAACTGAGAAATTCAAAGGATGAAATTGAGCAGCTTGTAAAGGAAATACAATAAATAAAAAATCAGGTGGTGCTTATAATTAAGGAACTACTCTTTAAATGTTTATTATGACTTCCTAAGGCTGCCAGTGTTATTGACCAAATTCAAATCCTACGAATGTCTATAAAGAAACCAAATAGTTAATTTCATATTTACTTTTCCAGCTACATTAAACTCTAGCTGGAAGAATACCATGGAGTTGGCAATATAATTATCTGGAGGGCTTCTCTTTTGCTTTACTAACAAATTTATATTGCTGGGGATAAACTATAGCCAGAATATATGATTTCCAAGATGGGTTCAAAGCCTTCAAATATTTCTTCTTTTGTAAAGCTATAGATTCACCATGCTGGACATAAAACCTTAGATTCCCTCTTTACAACATAATATATTTCCCAACCAGATTGAAATTTATTTTTTAGAAAGAAGTTGTAGCTTATACACACATAGTATGTTAGACTTTGTAGAATACTTTCCTTACCAAAAACCTTTTGGAGAATTGCTGCAAAAATCATTACTCCTGTTTTACAAATGAAAAAAATCTGAGTGAGTAAGTGACTTGTCCATATTCAAACAATTAGAAATTCAGAGTTGGAATTATAACCCACTTTTTTTTTACTTCAAGATTAATGTTTAGTTGACTAAATTTTACTACCTTGAATATCTGTTTATTTTCTATTAATAAGAAAAAAACATTCTTTCTCAGCTATAAAGTTTTATTTGTACAAATTTTTGTTTTATACCTATTATACCATAAGAAGTGAAAGAATCTTAGGATGGTATACAGTCCAAATACTTTTTTTTCCACAGAGAAAAAGTAAGGGCTACATCATTTGCCCAAGGCCACTTAGCTATTTAGTAGTAGAGCCAGGACTAGATTGCAAGCCTTCTGATTCTCAGTCCAATGTTCTTTCTACTATACATTTTTATCTCCAAAATTATATATATATATATATATATATATATATATATATATATATCAGGTGGATGTGACCCTTTTCAACAATGAGATGATTCAAGCCAATTCCAATAAACTTGTGATGGAAAGAGGGATTTACAACCAGAGAGAGGACTGTGGGGACTGAATGTGAATCACAACATAGTATTTTCACATTTTTTGTTGTTGGTTGTTTTTTCTCTTTCTTTATGATAGTTTTTTTCTTTTTTGATCAGATTTCACTTATGCAGCATGATAAATGTGGAAATATATATGGAAGGAGTGTACTTATTTAACATATATTGGATTACTTGCTCTCTAAGGGAGAAGAGTGGAGGGAAGAAAGAGAAAAAAAAATCTGAAATATGAGATTTTGCAAAGATGAATGTTGAAAACTATCTTTGTGGAGTTCTGGGGGTGAAGCCAAGATGGTGGAGTGAAACAAGGAAGCTATTTGAGCTCTCCCAGTTTCCCTTAAAAACTAAATGAAACCAAGCCTCTGAACAGAGTTTGACAGAATGAAACCACTCTCCAGTTGAAGACAAATTGGCAAAACTTCAAGAAAGGTCAGTCTTACTGGGGTGAAAAGGGTGTTCAACCCAGCTCAGACTCTGAGAAAGTCAATAAAAGGGTCTTAATCCCAACAACTGAGACCCTCAGTTCTGGTTCAATAAAGGAACAGATCAGTGGAGCAGCCTCCAATTCCAGCTCAGAAGGAAAACTCTGGGAAACCAGGCTGTTTCCAGAAAAGAGCAAGCAAATCTACCCCTGCAAATACAAGGGGCCACTATGTTCAAAACCAAGACTCAGAGCTGCATAGGAAGCTTGGGGCAGTGCCTTCTTTACTCCAGGAGCAGAGCTCAATCATAAAAGTAAAAAAAAATACCAAAAGAAAAGAAAAAAAAATAAGTAAGAAACAGAAAAGAACTTTGACCATAGAAAGCTACTATGGTGACAGGGAAGACCAAAATACCAGCTCAGATGAGAACAAATTGTCAACAGAGGATATCTCCAAAGAGTGGTATAAATTGATCTCAAATCCAAAGAGGCTTCTTGGAAGTGTTCATACTTTAAAAGTCAAATAAGAGAGGTAGAAGACTTTAAGAGAGGTAGAAGAAAAAAATGAAAAAATAAATGAGAGACATGCAAGAAAGAATCAATAGCTTGGAAAAGGAAGGCAATTCCTTAAAAATACAATTGGCCAAATGCAAAAAAAAATCCACTGAAGAAAATACCACCTTCCAAAGTAGAACTAATCAATTGGAAAAAATGGAAGCAAATGACTCTATGAGACATGAAGAATCAGTCAAACAAGCTAAAAAGAATGAAAAATGGAAGAAAATGTGAAGTAACTCATTAGAAAAACAGCTGACCTGGAAAATAGATCAAAAAGACAATTTAAAAATTATTGGTCTACCTGAAGGCTATGATCAAAAAAACAACCTGGATAACATTCTTCAAGAGATCAAGGAAAACTACCCTGATATTCTAAAAACAGAAAGAGAAATAATCATTGAAAGAATCCATTGATCACTTTTGGAAAGAGATTCCACAAGGAAACCTCCCCCAAAAAAATTGGTTTTTTTTTTTGCAATTTTTATTATTATTATAATAACTTTTTATTGATAGAACCCATGCCAGGCTAATTTTTTACAACATTATCCCTTGTACTCACTTCTGTTCCGATTTTTTCCCTCTCTCCCTCCACCCCCTCCCCTAGATGGCAAGCAGTCCTATATATGTTAAATATGTCACGGTGTATCCTAGATACAATATGTGTGTGCAGAACCAAACAGTTCTCTTGTTGCACAGGGAGAATTGGATTGAGAAGGTAGAAATAATCCAGGAATAAAAACAAAAAAGCAAACAGTTTACATTCATTTACCAGTGTTCTTTCTTTGGGTGTAGCTGCTTCTGTCCATCATTGATCAATTGAAATTGAGTTAGGTCTCTTTGTCAAAGAAATCCACTTCCATCAGAATACATCTTCATATAGTATCGTTGTTGAAGTATATAATGATCTCCTGGTTCTGCTCATTTCACTTAGCATCAGTTCATGTAAGTCTCGCCAAGCCTCTCTGTATTCATCCTGCTGGTCATTTCTTACAGAACAATAATATTCCATAACATTCATATACCACAATTTACCCAACCATTCTCCAATTAACGGGCATTCATTCATTTTCTAGTTTCTAGACACTACAAACAGGGCTGCCACAAACATTTTGGCACATACAGGGCCCTTTCCCTTCTTTAGTATCTCTTTGGGGTGTAAGCCCACTAGTAGCACTGCTGGATCAAAGGGTATGCACAGTTTGATAACTTTTTGGTCATAATTCCAGATTGCTCCCAGAATGGTTGGACCAAAAACATTGCTGCAAAACTCCATAACTATAACCTTAAGGAAAAAATAATGCAAGTTGCTAAGATTTGGCAGCTTCTACAATAAAGGATTGGAGGGCCTGAAACAGCATATTCAAGAAGGGAAATCTGGGATTACAATCAAGAATTAACTACCCAGCAAGACCAAGCATCATCTTTCAGGGGAGGAAACTGATCTTCAAAGAAATGAGACTTTTAATCATTTCTATTGAAAACAAAAATATAACTAAAAAGAAAATTTGTTCTATAAAACAAGACTCAAGAAAAGCATAGAAAGATAAACAGGGGAAAATATATATTGTTTAAAGGTTAAACTGTTTACATCCTTAGATGAGAAAATGATATTTGTGACTCTTGAGAATTGTATTTGTGACTGGGGCAGATAGAGGGAGGCATCACATGGATGGAGGGTGTGGTTTGTGAATGTTCTCTGATGTGATTATATCAAAGAAAAAGACATTAAGGGCTGAAAAAAGGTCTGTTCTGGAAGAAGAGGAAAGGGAAAATATAATGGGACATATTAGATTATATGAAGATGTACAAAAAACCTATTATAATCCAGGGAAAAAGAAAGGGATGAGCATTGTCTGTAAGAGAAAGGGGAGGATGAAAAAAGCAAAGGTAGTAGATGGATTGGGTTCAAAAACACTACTAAGAGAAAGGGGCAAGGATGATAGGAGATAAAGTAATGGGTGAGGTGGGTTAAAAAAAAACACAACCAAAACACTACTAAGGAGAAGGTGAAAAAAGATAACAAAAGTATAGATAGAAGAGAAAATAAGGTGGAGGAAAATACAGAGCATGTAATCACAACTATAAATGTGAATGGGATGAACTATCCCATAAGACAGAAGTGAATAGCAGAGTGGATTAAAAAACAGAATCCTACAATAAGTTATTTACAAGAAACACATCTGAAATGCAGAGACAAATATAGAGTAAAAGTAAAAGGCTGGAATAGAATTGATTGAAACTTTGAAATAGTGTACCATTAGCCTGTGAAGGAAATAAAAAATTCAGGTGGACAAAGGTAGAGGGATTAGGAATTCTATGTAGTGGTTGATAGTCATCTCCCAGAGTTCTTTCGCTGGGTGTAGCTGGTTCAATTTATTACTGTTCTATTGGAGCTGATTTGGTTCATCTCATGTTGAAGAGGGCCAGGTCCATCAGAATTGATTATCATATAGTATTATTGTTGAAATGTATAATGATCTCCTGGTCCTGCTCTATATGAACACAATTACAAAACACTTCTCACACAAATAAAATCAGATCTAAATAACTGGAAAATGTCAATGGCTCATGAGTAGGCTGAGCTAATATAGTAAAAATGAAAACTGAGCTACTTGTTCAGTGCCATACCCATAAAACTTACAAAAATATTTTATAGAACTCAAAAAAAATAAAATTCATTTAGAAGAACAAAAGGTCAAGAATAGTAAGGGAATTAATGGGAAAAAATATGAAGGATGGTGGCTTAGCAATATTAAACCTAAAACTATATTATAACGCAGCAGTCATCAAAACAATTTAGTACTGGCTAAGAAATAGAATGGTAGATCAGTGGAATTGATTAGATACACAAAACACAATAATGAAGACCTATAGTAACCTAGTATTTGATAAAGCCCCAAACTCCAGTTTCTGAAACAAGAATTCACTATTTGACAAAAATTGCAGGGAAAACTGGAAAATAATATGTCACTAATTTGGTATAGACCTACAACTTACACCTGTAGATGTCCAGAACTCTGGGAAAGTATACTTGAAACAAGGTGTTAACTCAGTGGGACTGATGAAATGATGGTTCTCTAGTTTGCATACATACTTAGTACTTAGTATAGTGATCTAATAGTTCTCTAATTCACATATAATCAGTATGCTGTAATGATATAATTACAACAAGGTATATAAGGGCTAAGAAGGACTGGAAATGAAACATTCTATCTTTGACCAACCTCGTGGTGGCTGAGCTGCCTTTATCATTTCTCCACTAAGAGCAAGGACTCGAGCTGAGCCTGAGTACCTCCAGAAAGTTAGCCCAAACATTACAACACCCTATACCAAAATAAGGTCAAAATGGGTATCTTTGATTATATTAAATTTAAAAGTTTTGGCATAAACAAAACCAACAGAAACAAGATTAAAAGGGAAGTACAAAGCTGAGAAAAAAATCTTTTCAGTCAACATTTAGGATAAAGGTCTGATTTCTAAAATATATAAAGAACTGTGTGAAATTTATAAGAATAAAAGTCATTCCCCAATTGATAAATGGTCAAAGGACATGAACAATTGTCAGATGCTCTAAATTGCTATTGATTAGAGAAATGGTACTCTGAGATATCACCTCATACCTCTCAGATTGGCTAAAATGACAGGAAAAGATGACGAATGTTGAAGGAGATGTGGGAAAACTGGGACACTAAATGGTGGCATTATTGGTGGAGTTGTAAGATGATCCAACCATTATGGAGATCAATCTGGAACTATGTCCAAAGGGCTATAAAACTGTGTATACCCTTTGACCCAGAAGTGCCACTACTGGGACTGTATCCCAAGGATATCATAAAGGAGAGAAAATGACCCACATGTGCAAAAATGTTTGTAGCAGCTCTTTTCTGTAGTAAAGAATTGGAAAATGAGTAGGTGCCCATCAATTGGGGAATGGCTGAATAATCTATGGTATATGAAGATAATGTAATGTTGTTCTATAAAAATGATGAGCAATCTGATTTTAGAAATACCTGGAAAGATTTATATGAACTGATGTTGAGGAAAACAAGCAGAACCAGGAATAAATTGCACACAGTAACAATAAGAATGTGCATTGATTAACTATGAAAGATTTAGTTCTTCTCAGTGGTCCAGTGAGGCAAAGAAATCCCAATAGACTTTGGACAGAAAATTCCATCTTCATCCAGAAGAACTCTGGAGATTGAATGTAAATCAACATATGCTATGTTCTCTCCCTTTTTCTGTTTTTTTTAATCTTCCATGATTTTTCCTTTTTGTTCTGATTTTTCTCTCCCGACATGATTCATAAAGCAATGTGTATTAAAATAAATAAATAGTTTTTAAAAAGAAAAAAAACTGTGCATGTATTTTGAAAATAAAAAACTATTATTTATAAAAACAAAAAAAGGATAAAATTTAGCTAACAAGTTTTATGTAAACAACTAACAATTGTAAGTAACAGCTAACAACTAACTGATGGTGATAGACAAATATGGTCATCATAAGATTTTTTTCTTTTATTTCCTTCTATTTTTGAATACTCTATTGAAAATTTAACCATATACTTCAGAAAAATTATATTTATCAGGGACATTACAAGTAAATTTTCATAATAATGAATTATAAAAATATTCAAAATAGTAACAGGTAGAGTAAATCAAGAGGATCTTAAAGTTAAAAAACCTAGATTCAAATCCTACTTCTAATTGTGTGATGATGGTGAAAGATTTGCACAAGGTAAGCAGGCATGGAATGGATAAGTAATATGTGGAATGACAAAATGAGAATTCCAAAAGACATGAGAAGTTGCACATGGAACTGAATCTAATAAGATAAAATTAAGAACGTTAAATAAAATTAAAATTAAGAAAATTAAGAAAAATGGAAAGTTTTATATTGAGGTATAATACAGCAATTTCTTAAGCATATAACAAAATTATATGGACATGATTAGCAAGTTTATACTAGGGTTGCTAATGAACTACAATTTCAAAATGAGTCAACAATATACTATGAAAACCAAAAGATAAAATCCCCCAAACTAATGCAATATTAGGATGCACTCAAAAAGTCATGACTTCCAGGAATAAGGTAGTAATGTAGTCCTCCATTAATCAAATATTTCTGCACTGGTCAGTCCACATTTAGAATGTTGTGTTCTATTCTGGACAATGTTTCAGAAGTATATTTAGAAGTTCAAGATATTCAGATGAGGTCAACTAGGATTCCAAAGAACTTCTAGATAATGACATATTCATATGTGCATTGTGGGAAGGTATGGGGAAATTTTAGCCTAAAGAAGGCTTATGTGTTTAAGAGGAAGGAACTAGTTAATTATCATCTTCAAGTATTTGTGGTGCTTCAATGTGGAAGATGGATCAGAGTTGTTCCATTTGGAGACTGAAAACAAAAGTAGAAGGACTGGGGAAAATGTGTAGAAAAACTTTTGAAGACTTGGTGGAAAGGGAAAAAGGTCCAACTGGTTGGAACTGTTCTGTAATGGAACAAACTGCAATAGCATGTTGGAATTTCCTCCTCATTGAAGGTTTAAGAAAAACCAAGGCAAGGTGATAACAGTACCTCATAGAAGAGATCTGAACAGATCTCTGAGGCCTTTTCCAACTCTAAAATTTGATAATTATATCAGTCAGTGAACCCATCATTGTGTTCAATTTAATTGCTCTCTTATCAAACCAGAGTCACAAACTGTGACATATATAATGAAGTTTTCCTTAGATTCCATGACAAATAACAACAATAAAACAAACATAATAATTTCACATATATTTGTAATAACAAACTGTGTAGAATACAAACAAAAATTACATTTTAATAAACTGTAATGTCACACAACCACTGGATAATGACTCTCAAAAAATTTGACTAAACCTTGAAGAGGATATAATAGAAAATCCAGTGACCTTGATAATATGGAATGGAATAGTAACTATGTTATCTTTTATGATTTCTCTGTATCTTGACTCTATTTTTTTGATAGCTTGTAATCCAAATCTATGATTTCAATATTATGGGGAATTATCAATGTGGACATTTGTTAAGGACCATTCCTGGGTGAAAGGGCAGGTCAGTTCTCAAGAATCTCCACAGCTGTGGACTGTGACACTTGAGAGAGTTGTGGGGCAGCCTTTATTGACACAGGTGTTGCTTGTGGACTGGGAATGAAATAAATTGGAGATAGAGGGAAGAGGAGAGAGGTCAGACAATGCAACTGCCTCTCAGTTTTGTTTTGTTTTTTTAGCATTATCAACCTCTCACAGGAAGAGATACATTCTACAGGTCTGAATTAGACCTCCAGCAGCCACTGGCAGGTGGCTCCCGAATCACAACATAAGCCACAGGTAACCCTAGAGAACTTTTAAATTTAGCTCTTTATATTATTAATTTTTTGATTTTTGATAAAGATGCGCTGGCTCTAGCAGACAGGTTTTATAACCCACCAGAAGGGCAGTGTCCAGTGAGAGCAGCTCCACTATCTTTGAATAATTGCCAGCTGATGTGGAGAGATCCAGAAAGTGGTGAATGGAGGGGACCAGATAGATTAAGTGCTTGGAAGAAAGGGTTTACTTGTATCTCTATAGATGGAGAAGGAATCAGGTGGGTGCCAACAAGCTGTATTCACCTTGTCCATCAGAGAGAGACAGAGAAGACCCTTAAAATGAAGAAGAAGACCCAAGAAACATCAAATGGTTCCAACATTGACTGTGTCCACCACTGAAAGAGCATGGCAATTATGGCAATTGACTCATGGACATCAAACATTGTTGATGAGACTGCTTCAGGACTTCAAAACCAGCAGGAATCATCAGATTCCCTGAGACATGATGAGACTATTGTAGGACTTCAAAATTTGCAGGAATCATTGGATTACCTGACACATAAAGTAATGGACAATAAATTGGCTTTGGACTATCTCTTGGCTGGTGAAGGAGGTGTATGTGTGATTGTTATTTATATCCCCTCCTTCTAGGACTTATGGACATATATATTCATATTGTTTGTTATATCTATATTGTTTCATGTTGTTTGTTACATCACTACTAGCCTGAGTTATATTACTATATGCTTGTGTATGTAATACCTCCCATGTTGATGGATTTATGTATAACTGTTTCAATTTCAGCCCAGAGGAAACCCACTAACAATATCTAGTTTGACTACCCATTTCCCTTTGGTGTTTTCATCTCCCTTCCTGAGAAATCAGGGAGGGCGTGACCACCTGTGTTCTAAAATAAAAGAAAGCAGGAGATGTAGAGGGCCAGAACACCTGAAAAGGTGTATTTAAATCTAGGTCAGCACAGTGCTTATTGTTAAATACCTATTCAATGTGAGATAATGGTTCTCTATGGTGATATAATGGTTGTACCTGCTCAGTGTGGTGTAAAGATGTAATTGTACTGAAGTATTTAAGGGTTAGGACAACTGGAAATGCTCTCTCATCCACAGCTCTGAGCCACAGACACAAGAGAAGATGCTAGATTTCAGACTCCATCTTTGACCAGCCACATGATAGCTCTCCTTCCTCTTTCACTCCTCCACTAAGATTAAGGACTCGAGCTAATCCCGAGGTCCTCCAGAAAGCTAGCCCGGACTTTACAGACATTCCCTGAGCCCAAGCAGATAGACAATTTCTGTATAATTTAAAATCTTAGAGAACTGATTGAGACCTGATGTAGGATGACTCTTCTCTGGTCAGAGAAAAGCAGGACTTGAATGAAGGTATTTCTGAATTCAAGTCTATGCAGTATCCTTTCCTCTCACCATAAAAATATATTGCTACCAAATAAGTATTATCCTGTAAAGAAGACCAAAAAGGAAGAATGAGACCAGTCATGTTAAGGAACAAATGAAAAACAATATGTATTATAAAAATATATGCCTATTATGCTTTCTAGCAGCTTCAGCAATTGATTTCACATTCTAGCATATTCCATATTACATAGGCAGGTTCATGAACACTGTTTACACATTGTTTTAATGTTGCCTTATATTCTCACCGAAATAGTTTTCCACTTTAAATTTGCCAAAAAGGGTAGCTTTAAAACCCTTTTTATAGGATCTCATATATATATATATATATATATATATATATATATATATATATCAAACACTTACTGGTAATTAATAGTAAAGAAATTTGTTTTAAAATAATGTATATAAAACAAATACATGTAATATGTGTGTGTGTGTGTGTGTTTGTGTGTGTATGTGTGTGTGTGTATGTATATTCACTACATTTAAATGAACCTTGAATCATTGGAGTATCTTAACTGGGTCTTCCTAGATTTGAATTCTTTACAAAGACCTATAAATTTTGTTCACAAAGCTACAGTACCCCATTCAAAAAAAATCTCACAATATTCTATTATTTATGATGGCCACTCCATTTGTACAATATTTGAAGGAGAACAGATATTTATGGAGAGATCTTAAAATGTGTTATAAAGTTTTTGATAACTTGGTTACTTCTTGTTGCTATTTTTGTAGAGGCTTATTTTCTGACCTTCTCAGTCTTGTATTTTCAACAACTTAAAAAACTTTAACCTAATAGCAAAAACTCTCAACTACTACTTAGATTCTTTTAAAAAAAGTAGAAGAAAAAATATAGACTCTCAAAGAGCAATAAAAAGTAGCTGCACACTCACTCTAGTCACCTCTAAAGAGTGTGATATTATTCAATACTGCCATTTCTGTTTTTAAAAAAACACTAAAAAAAAAAAGTCTTTTACTTTTTCTAAATGTTAACTTCTTCAGACTAAATGATGGCATACAATTTCAATATTAACTGGTAATATTATTTTTGACAGTTTTCCACAATTTTCCATATTAATCATATCTCCAAACAACCTCAAATAAATAAAAAATTGGCTATCTCACAACAATTAATTCAATGTACTTCCTAGTTATACATTTAGAGACTTAATAGTAGTGAGGACAATCAAAGGAACCTGCTCTTTTGCTGAACTAGAATACTTTTGATGGGATAGGTGATGATCTCTGATCCCTTCTACTGAGAAATGTGAGAAATTAGATCTTGCTAAAGGTTGAGAACAAATGGTGGTTTCTAGGTATTCTGTTGGTTTCTATGGGGAGACCCCCTCTGATGGGACTTAAGTCAATTATGTTTGACAAAAGCTGGAAAGGTTCATACTTCAGCAAGCTATAGGAATTGTTGAAAGATTTTACCTCCCTCTATTTTGAGCATATTGCTCAGAATTTGTCCAGCTTCTCCCTTGGATTCCCAGAAAAATAAAAAGATAGCTATTCTCTTCCTTCTCCTCTCCCTGAAACAATAGACAGCATAGGTACTTAGCTATGAACTGAAGTTTGCCTACATGAACTTGAGACTAGACATGGAGTCTCTTGTTGCCTCATTTATTTTATTTTATTTCTCTGAGAAAGATTATCAAACAACATTCTTAAGCAATTGGCATTTTCATCCTTAGTGGCTGCCTTGTGGGTATAAGAAGGCAGGAATTCTTCAGTTGGTGCTATCTAGTGGGAAATGGTTCCTTACACTATACCACTTTTTAAAGGAGAAGATGCATCATAACCACCAAAAAAAGATTGAAGAAGATATTGTATGATGAAATGTATGTATGATGAAGAAAGTCTAAAATATTTTCTTTCCTCCTCAAAGATCTGGACATTGTGGATTGTTTAAACAAACAGATCTGAGGGAAAAGTAAAAACATCTGCTCATCAATACCACAAAGTGCTCACCTTTTAGGAAAGCATAATAGGTATGATGATTAATTGTTTTATGTTCTTAAGTAGCTGTTAATCTGTGTTAATGAGTCTTTATGTTTTGCATATTTTTTGTAGAATAGGAAATAAATATTTGTCTTATAATTGATATTTACTCTGTACTGTATTTTTTAAAGAAGGGACTCCCTTCCATTAATCTTTCTCAAGAGAGATCCTAGACATGAGCCATAGTCAAACTTTACTTAAGAAAATTTCCCTAGAACTTTGAGAAAGGGAAAATATGTCAAAAACATGAGAAAGGCCTGATTCCCCTCTTTGGAGATCAGGTATCCCTAAAGACTGAACCTTGTTTGCATGAAGCTAAACTAGGGGTCCCTTTTCTAAGAGGGGATCTGCGTGGGTCATCTGCGTGGGTCATAAAAAACATATACCGATTTACAGATGGAAAATCCTTCAGAGTTTATAATTTCCTCATTTTATAGATGAGAACTCTAAACAGGAATGAGTTATACAAAATTACATACTTAGTCAAAGTCATGGCCAGAATTACAATCCAGAAATCCTAAATCTGAGTCCAATGGAATCTTCACTGCAACACATGCTGTAAGGTGTAAGCAGTATAGCAAACAGGATGAAAACAGAGATGCCTACAAAAATTTGCATGAGCTAATTTCAAAGTGAAGTTTAAAAAAAGACCTAAAAAATACACAAAGTTATGACCCTAGTTTAGCTTCATGCAAACAAGGTTCAGTCTTTGGGGATACCTGATCTCCAAAGAGGGGAATCAGGCCTTTCTCATGTTTTTGACATATTTTCCTTTTCTCAAAGTTCTTAGGGAACATCAGTGGAAAGAAAAACTACAAAATGATAAAAACTGAATGTTGTCAAAGTATAAAGAAGGTTTGGCCCAAAATGGGGTTATGAGAAGACATCAATCCCAATTTTTCGATGTGGGTGTTCACTGTGGAACATTGAATACAATGTCAAAGTTTTTCAATATATTGACTGGTTTTGCTGATTTTTTTTTTCTCTTTCTATTTAAAGAAATGCATTTTATCCCTAAATCCACAAAGTTAAAAGTAGAAGAGCAAAATAAAAATATTGTCCCTTTTATAATTCACAAGGCCAATCACTTACAATGACTTTCTATACAATGGAAATTTTTCAGACAAAGTACACACCCTAATCTTTAGGCAATACTTATGTAAGTACTCTCCAGCCACAGACTCCAGCTTTTTACCAGGTGTTTCACTTGAGACTGACAATTGTTATTAAAACATTGCTGACCCTTTAAGCCTGTGTCCTAACATAATACATGTTTATGTGACTCATTACAAATAGAAAAAGGAATATTCTCTAAATATTGGACTAAATGGGAATTTCCTCAGAAACATTACTGCTTCCCATGCCAAATACTGTTAGGGAAAAAAAAGTTATCAGCATTTTGGTGGTAGCAATAATATAGTCAAGATTTAAACTTTTTCTTTTTATTTGTCTTTTCCCTTTTCCTTGCTGTTATGAGGTCAGTTTGAGTGAGTACAATATTTATAAACTTTATTTAAAACATTCTTAAAGAATTTAGATCATTAGTTGGAAATTTAATTTGAATACCTCTTAAAACATATGTGAACATCAAGAAGCATGGGGCCAAAGAGACAATAGTAATGTTAGTAAAAATTTAATATTAATATGGAAATTAACATTATCTATGTTTTTTGTCTTGGGTGGCATTTTCAATGCAGTGTGCGTGTGGTTGGTGCTAATTTAACTCCTTTCTTTAAAAAAAAATAAAAGGATAAATAATCGAATTCAGTAAATGATGCATGTTTTACTCTATATAATGATGAATAAAAAGTTTGAATTTTTCATCAGTTGTCTGGACACAATAAATGAAAAAATATATATGTGTGTGTATACATACATATATAGGTTTAATATCAACCATTTCTGTATGCAAAAAAAAAAACCACTGTGCTAAGTTCTGAGGATAAAAATAGAAAAGTAAAATAGCCCCTATTCTCAAAAAGCTCATCATTGAATGCAAGAGACAACACAATGAAAATATGCTTGTAATGACTTTCTGTGCTTAATAAATTATATACATATGAATTTGTAAAGCTAGAGCCATCCTATTAGTTTCCTTTCTGGCCATATTTGACCCGAAACTTTTATGTGCCTTGGTCAAAATAATAATTTCTGGGGTTTTTAAATTTTAATTTAAAATAATTTTATCTGATATCTATGTCACTTATGGGATAGTAAAACACAAAACATGATGAGTCCATAATAGTGTATAATACTTTAATATTAAAAAGTTACTTTGTGTTTAGAAACAAAATATGGGGAGACTTAAGTGCTTACTCTTTTTAAACAAAGGGAGAGTAAGTTCCCCAAAAGCCCCAAATAATGCTTCAGAAATATAAATTTTTTACTTAGAATAAAAGCATTAAAGGGATTTATCGAATATAATATATCCTCAATAATAGCATTTCTATTAATTTCACTGTGCATTGTGCTTATAAATCATCATATTTTCACAAATAATGGAGGAATTATTACATCATTTAATTTCAAAGGAAAAAAGTTAAGTATAGAATGTTTTTATTAAGATTATAATGTAGTACCTTTGCAACTATTTAAGAGAGAATTGATTTTAATTTATTTTGTCTTTTAAGATATTGTCTAAGCTTATCATTTCTGAATATGGAAAAATATAAAATAATCATAATCTTTTGTTTTGGTCTAGATATGTAATTTTTATGAGTGCATGGAATTCTTATTGTGGAAACTATTCACTCCTATGACACCCTCATCAATTCATTTCTCTTTGAAATTGAATGGGATAGGGGCAGCTAGGTGGCC
The DNA here is from genome assembly GCF_902635505.1 of Sarcophilus harrisii. NCBI lineage: Eukaryota > Metazoa > Chordata > Mammalia > Dasyuromorphia > Dasyuridae > Sarcophilus > Sarcophilus harrisii. The sequence continues at coordinate 139,499,008 of NC_045426.1, forward strand.
CAGGAGATAGAGCACCATCCCTGAAGTTAGGAGGACCTGAGTTCAAATTTGACCTCAGATACTTAACACTTCCTCGCTGTGTGACCCTGAGCAAATCACTTAACCCCAATTACCTCAGCAAAAAAAGAAGAAAGAAAGGAAGAAAGAAAGAGAGAGAAAGAAAGAAAGATAGATAGAAAGGCCTGGAGAGACTTACATGAACTGATGCTCAGTGAAATGAGCAGGGCCAGGAGATCATTATATACTTCAACAACAATACTATATGATGACCAATTCTGATGGACCTGGCCATCCTCAGCAATGAGATGAACCAAATCAGTTCCAATGGAGCAGTAATGAATTGAACCAGCTATACCCAGTGAAAGAACTCTGGGTGATGACTAAAAATCATTACATTGAATTCCCAATCCCTATATTTTTGCCCACCTGCATTTTTGATTTCCTTCACGGGCTAATTGTACAATATTTCAGAGTCTGATTCTTTTTGTACAGCAAAATAACAGTTTGGTCATATATACTTATTCTGTATCTAATTTATATTTTAATATATTTAATATCTACTGGGCATCCTGCCATCTGGGGGAGGGGGTGGGGGGAAGGAGGGGAAAAATTGGAACATTATCAATGCTGTAAAGTTATGAATACATATAACCTGTAAATAAAAGGCTATTAAATTTTTTGAAAAAGAAAGAAAGAGAGAGAGAGAGAGAGAGAGAGAGAGAGAGAGAGAGAGAGAGAGAGAAAGCTGTCTGGGATATTAAGAGGTTAAGTAACTTAGTCAAGAACACATAGCTAGTATATATTAATGTCAAACCTTAGGTTCAAAATATCTTGATTTATAGCCAGCCTTTCTCTGCTATGACTTGCTGTCTTTCCAGTACCACTAAAACACTTGTCTAGCAACTAGGAGATCTAGATTCTAACCCCAATTTTCCCAGTAAGTCACTTAATCTTTGCATAACTTACATTTCTACTACAAAATGTGGTGGTAACGGAAGTTTTGAGGAAGGGAAATAAGATGATATTGAAGGTTCTTTGAACTGATAACTCCATATGATTCTATCTGAAACTCTGACACTAGCAAAGTAATCTTAGAAATACCTTATTTTTTCTGTCCTTTATTTTACTCATTTCCAAAATAAGAATAATAATATAAAAATAGCTAAAACTGAATAATATTCCCCCATTTAAGCTCATTCTTTTAATTCACTATTCTTAAAAATCTCATAATATAAAACTCAAAAGGACCAAAAAGTATATTTGAATATTTAGGGTCTCCTCTGCCTTCAGTAGGTGTTCATTATTTATTTATTTATTTTTGATTTTCCTCTGGGACCAATAGTGAGGAGGCAACTCATTGAGAATTACCAGAAATTCTTTCATCAGAAAATCTGAAGGAGTTTTACATAGATCCCTAAATCTTTTCATCTTGATAGAGAAAAGTGTTAAAAACAAATCATATAAAAACTCATATTTTTGCAGTGTTCAAAAAATATTTCTGTTTTTTCTAGTTCTCTCATGGGGCTCTTATTAAGTGGGGTCATCTTCAGCTCACTTGAGTACCTAAGACCAAGGAGACAGCAATAAACCATAAGGCAGGCAATGAGTCTAGACAGTGCTATTATGTTCAACACAGTGTAGCTCAAACAGAACAACTTGGATTGTTTCGATAATAACTCTGGCCAGCCATTCTCTATAGTGGCTGCTCCAAACTTCTACAAGCTGATAAACTTATTAGGTGCTGATTACAGCATTGCTACCGAGAAGCACATTCAAGTGTAATGTTGTACCTTTTATCTTTAAGTGTGATGAGGAAAAACATGACTACCAATGCCAACCTGGCACCAGGTACTCTGACTGTTTAGCTATTTGGGGCTGGATACAACAGCAGCAAGTAATTCATATCAATCATCAACACAGAAAACAGCACAACTCAAGTGGATGGTATTGTATGCATCAAGGCTTTAAAAAATAAAAATGCTGTCCTCACATACACTGTGCTATCTGCCTTTAACCCCAAAGAAACAAATGCATTCCCAGCAAGAGACCATTTTAATCTCTCAGTTGGCCAGCTTATGTGCTTTCTCTTGGCTATAACTTGTGCAGAGATTCAACTTAAGGATTCAATGTGATAAAAGAGAAGCATTTAGATAGCTGGTCTTTCAATCAGGATACAGGTCCATTCAGCCTCTGATACAGAATAGCCAGCTGATCCATTAGCAAGTCACTTCTAGAATCAAATATAAACTGCTTCTGGGCATTTAAAGTTCTTTACAATCTAGCTTCAACCTACTGTTCCACCATCATTATGTTTTGTGGCTGCCTAGTCATTTCAAACTCTTCATGACCCCATTTGGGATTTTCTTGACAAAGATAGTGGAGAGATTTGCAATTTTTTTCCTTTTTTATAGATGAGAAAATTGAGGCAAATAGGGTTAAATGACTTATCCAGCATCAGACAACTAGTAAGATATAAATTCAGGAAGATGAGCTTCCTGATTTCAAATTCTGCACTCACTTCACTATGACATCTAGCTGCCCTTCCAGCATCATTATACAGTCCCCAAAGTCCTGGTCTCAAAAGCTTTAATAATTTAAAACTATACAAAGACTTTTGGAACACCCTATGTACTATTCCCCTCCACTATAATAGTATTACAATATTATTTCACATGCTATTCTGATGCATCTGTAAGAGGGAGACTGAAATCTGTTGTTCCTTCAAAGGTCAGCTCAAATGCTATCTCCTAAGATTATTTGGCACATGTGTGTGAGTGTGTGTCTGTGTGTGTGTACATACATGTCAACTCTGGTAGAAGCAAAATGAGAGTAGAGACTATTTACCTTATATTTCTCTTGTGAGTAGAAGCTCTTCATTCTAGCCAAATTAGTTTCTTACCTATGTTAGGAGGATACTGCCCCTAAGCCTTTTTTTGTGGTTTATGCCACTTTAAATACTCTCAAACCTCTTTTCTTCTCTTCTTTTATCTATACTAGAAGCTTTAATGGTGAGCTCACATTCTTCTTCCTTTAAGAGGCCTCTTATAGCCAATCCCAAATTCAATAATTCTCTTCTGCAGTCTATAGGAATTAAATTTATGTCATGCATTTGGAACTTAATATACTTCACCTTATGTTTCTTTTAATGCATAATTTTAGCTTCTTGAGAGTGGATGTTTTCTTATCATCTTTGTATACCTGTCACTGGGCACAGTACCTTGAACAGAATAGCCACCCATGTAGTCTGTCAACAAATATTTATTAAGGGCTTAATCTTTGCCAAACACTGTTCTAAATAAATGGTTAAAAAAAGGTTCCTCCTCTCAAGGAGTATACATTCCAATGAAAGGAAACTGTGTAAATATGTGGGTACATACAAGATATATATGAAGTAAATGGAGGTAATCTGAAAGGGGAAGCATTAGTTTAGGGGATTAGGAAAATGACTTTAAATTGAGTTTTAGTGGAAGCTGGGGAAGCCAAAGGGCTGTTAAAGCAATAAAAGTAGGCTAATGTAGCTTAATCAGAGACTGTGTTGAAGGGAACAAAGTGTAAGAAGACTCAAGAAGAAGGCAGGGACTAGTCTATTAAGAGCTTTTGAAGCCTAAGTGAGAACTGTATATTTTATTCTGTATATAATTAGAAAATCATTGTAGTTTATGGAGTAGGAAGATGGACAATGTCAAACCTAGACTTTAGAAGAATCACATTGACAGATAAGTGAAGAATTGATTGAATAGAAAAAGACTGGAGTGGCTTGGAGACCCACTTTATAGTTGAGGAAACTGAAGCAAATAGAGGTTGTTTTATGATTTACCCAGAGTCACACAGTCCTAGAAGAGATTTGAACTCAACCCTTCCTGACTCCAAGCCTAGTGCTCTATCCACTGTGCTAACTGCTTCTGACGTAACAATTAGTAATAAGGGATTGTACTTGTGTATAGTACATGGTGAATATTTTTGTTTGGATTTTTGGTCTTACAATTTTTTTAGAAAGCAGTTAAGGAAATTGCATAATTGGCTGAATATTTAACAATTTATCTGTTCAAACGTTTTTCTTACATAGTAGGCCTTTAATATTGTAATGATTCCTTGGTCCATGGGCTGAAATAAAGATATTATAGTTGGTTGCAAAAACAAATATCTTTTGCTTCCTCACATACAATAAACAGAGCATAGTTGGATAACCAGGGAAATTATCTTAAGTTAAGTGATACTTTTATCACAATATTGTAGTATTTGCAATATTTTTAAATACAATTTTAAATATTGTAGTATTTGTTGGTTGTTAAATCAGCCTTTGAAAAAATCTTTTCTCACCCATGCTTTCTTACTTGAGCATCAAAGAGGTACATTTTCTGGTTGTAGCTTCTAAGAATTTAAAAATAATTTTAATTTTACATCCCCCTTTGTATTATATCACAATAAAAGTATGGGACAGTCCTTAGCTGCTTGAATTCAGGTTTTTCTTTCTTATGATGTAAGTTCTGTAAAGCATTCTTGTCTATAATCAGTCTGTTTTATCCTTATTAAAAAGTTATTCATCAGCATATCTACCTTTTTTGATTATTTTCCACATACCACCACAACAAAACTTTTAGCTTCCATGTTTTCAACTGAACTCATTGCCTCTCTGACAATTTTAACATTATTCAAATGAACTCATTTTAAAAATCAAGCCAACCAAAGCTTGCAGTAAAAGTTTCTTTACTATACACTTCATTAATGTCTTCTTTTATGATTTAAATAAACATGAAACTTTTGCCTAAATGACTACACTGGTAGGAGGACTGCAATTGTCATTCCATATAGGTAAAAAATCTATATTTCTATTATTATAACAGTTATTCATTGCAGTTGCTTACATACTACAAGCATTTGATTCAATTTTGTATTTTTTGTTTATTTTGCCTTCATATTATATAATATTCCATACTGTGGACTTGGGTATTCCAACATATCATCCTATTTTAAAGTTTTTAATGACCATATTCATGACTTTAAGTTGAACCAAATTTTCACTCTAATATAATAATAAGCTTCTTTTTCTTCTTCTTTTTCTTCTTTCTCTTCTTCTCCTCCTCCTTGCCTTCTTCTGCTCTTCTTCCTCCTTCTTCGTATTGAAGTTTCCATCTGAATTATTTTTCTTGTTCATTTACTAAGGGCACTTTAAAAAAATTAACACAAATTCTTGGTAATATGGCATGCTGCAGTTCATCATACCCATCAACAATGATTAGCTAGTACAATGTAATGTTGTGATTAAACCTGCTAATTGGCACACATTGCATTAATTGAATTTTGGCTCGTTCTAAATGTAACTTAATAATTTACAATAAATAGTTCCATATTATTGGTTTCACATTAATCTTGTTCTATTATATACTTCATAAAGCTGTTGAAAAGATCAAATGAGAAAATTTATAAAGCATGTGGAAAACATAAAACACCAAACAGCAGATGGTAAATAATAACAATAACAGTAATGTTATTGTGTACAGTGAGTAAAGACTTGTTAGGACATAATAGTGAAATCATTGGATTTGGAATCAGCAACTTCCAGGTCAGACCTACCTCTGATACTTGGCTGCACCACCATACATAAGTTACTTAACTTCTCTGAATTTCAGTTTTTCATCTGTAAAATGCAAACAATAGAACCAATATTATTTGGTTTCTGGGCTCAAAAAAGCTTAATATCAATTATCATCAGAATATCAGAGAATCACTGTATAAGTACTCAATCAATAAACTTTTATTAAGCACCAACTATATTCCAGGTATTGTGCTAAGAATTGGGAATAGGGAGAAAGGAAAAACATAACAAACAAATAAACAAAAACATTCTCATATCAAAAAGTTTACCATATAAGAATGAAGATAATATACAATCCAGTATATAGAAACAAGATATAGAAAAGATACTATCTTTAAGGGAAAGTCCTGGCATTAAGAGAGTTTGGGAAATATTTCTTATGAAAAGTAGGATTTAGCTGGGACTAAGGAATCCAGAAAGAATAGAAAATAGGAAGATATGGAAAGAGGGAATTCCAGACATGGGGATCAGTCAGTAGAAATGCAAAAAGTAAGAAGATGGAAATTCTCATGCAAGAGATGTAAAGAACACCTTTATTATTAGATGTTGCAGTTCATGGTTGGGAAATAAGATATAAAAAGACTGGAAAGTAAGAAGAGCTATGAGGATTTTTAAAAAATTGCTCTTGGCAGTCATGAACAGTTATTAAGAGTTTGTTGAATAGTAGAATAGCTTAAATTAGTTAAGTTAGACTTACTTTTTTAGGAAGATCAATTTCACAAGTGATTGGAATGTGGACTGAATTAGAAAGAGACTGGGAAAAAAGGAAAGAAATCACAGGGTTATTGAAATAATCCAGGGGAAAGTGGAATATAGACCTGTCCCAGAGCAGCAGAGTGACAAAAGAAAAAATCAGGTATAGATAAGACAATGTTACAAAGGTATAATAGAGCTTTTTAAACTGTGGATCACCACCCCATATGGAGTGCTGTAACTGAATGTGGGTGTCACAAAACAGTAAAAGGTATCAAATATTCTTCCAAGATTTAATTCTTTATGTAACAATAAATAAGTACATTCATCTTACTAGTCTGTAAATTTGCTTTCATCTTTAATAAAGGATAAAATTACATATACACCAAATTGTTTTAAATTAAATTTCTTTATGATTTATTATCATAAAATGTTTGATTAGTATACCTATCTTATATACTTATATAACTGGGGTCACGTAAAAATTTCTCAGGTGAAAAGGGGTCACATGTAGAAAAAAATTTGGTGAGCCCTCTGATAAGAAAAGAAAAATTTTAAAGATGTCAATATTCATGGGTCCGAAGTTTTTTTGAGAACTTCCCTTCTACAACTCAAAATATTTGCTTGGTATTTTGCAATGAAATGCGGGCCATTCATGATAGCATAGGATAGTTAGGGCTTGGCAGCACACAGCACTACTCTGAAGTATCTAGTTTATTTAAAACATTTTAACTAGTGGCTTTCTAAAACAGGCCTCAGCTACTTAAACTTACATATATTTTTTTCTAGTGCTGAGAAAAGCACCTTGTGATCTTCGCCAAGATTTTCTCTTTTCAATAAAACAGCTATAGTGCCCCAAAATGAAGGAGCAATTATTGTTACTGTTCAAGCATGGTGCCTACAAGTAGGTAAGCACATAATAGTGGCCGTACTTTTCTACTTACTTACTGTATGCCAAGCACAGAGCTCAATAATACATAAAGTGTTTGGAAATACTTTAGGTCTAAAGAGTGCTTCATAAAACCAAATTTTATGCTTTTCACTTCTTGGTACTTGCCATCCTTTCAGCAGTCTAGTTTGAGATACACTTATTTATCTACCGGGTACTGAAAAAATTAGTACCTGAGTGTTCAAAAGGTATTTAAAATACAGTAGTTTTGTTCTTGTCAAGAGTGTCAATGTAGTCTAGTTAAATTCATATTTCTTTTTCAGCCAACATAGGAATTTCACATTGTATCTATAGATTTTAAAATCACTTATTTAGTGGCAAGTAAAATTAATATATTGACACGATCCCCAACCTATTCTTTTATCTTCTTTCCCCAGATGTTACAGCCCAGTGAGGAGGATATGACATGATTTCAAATATCAGCTGGATCTTGTGGACAAAACTGCCTAAAGATTGGGCACTTGAAAGAGCAGAAGTCAGAGTGATGAGCTTTCTTCAATGTCATTTTTACTCTTCATCTTTCTCCTCATTTGCTCCCCCCCCATTATTGTTCATTGTTATTATTTCTATGAAATCACAATTGTATGTCCAGCTCCCTATTTTTTCCCTCCATTCTTTTTTGTGTATTTCTGTACCTTGCCAGATTGTTCAAACCCTCTATAAATGAGTAGAGAAACTACAAAAGTAGTAAAAGAAGTAAACTATTTCGGAATGGGAATATAAGATGCCATCTACTTTTGGTGTTTGACCAAGATGTCTTATTGGTTAACTGACAGTTAAGCTGCTCTTTTCTCTGTCTGTTCTTGCCTGTGTGTTCATAATTAGAATGTAAACTTTCCTAAGGATGAGTTGTCTTCTTTTCAGCATCAATTTAACAGATGGGCTTTTTCTTTTGCACTTCGAGTAATTTGTAATTGGTTTATTTCTTTTCACTAGTCCAACATTTGGCCAGACAGGAATATAAAGGAAGTATCTAATCAGGCTCAGAACTCTCCAGGTTGTAGGCCTTCACTTCATGGATGTGTATAGATCTGAAGGAAGAAGGTTGCTTCCTTCTAATGTTACTATAACTTGGAAGGGATAAAATGAATTGAGTCAGCCTTTTTTCCATTAGGTTTAAATCATATGCTGAGAATAATTCCTCATGTATCAGGATAGAATAAAAATAGATAAGATTCCTGGATTTTTTCCAAAAATTACCTCATATTTCTTTAACAGAAACTTTTAAATTAACAAATATGTATCCTTTTAAGAAATCTTTTAAATAAATATGCATAATCAAATTTAAAAGTTGTCTCATAGGTGAGGTCAAAAATATGTCTCATTCTGCATAGAAAGTCCCAGTGGTACATCACCTCTCTTCAGAAAGTAGATAGAATCCTGCATCATCCAAGAAGTCTGATTGAGACTTTTGGGACTTTCTTCTTTCTTTTCAAGCAGTACCAAGTTCATTGCATTAATAGGATATAGTTTAAGAATCTCAAGTCTGAGCAATGAAACTTTTCATAGAACTACTACCTACTGAACAACTTTCTGATCAGCTCTGTTTATTTGCTGATGATATCATTCTCTGGAATTTGGTTTCATGAGCCTGCATAAGCCAAGACTTTCTGACCAGGTTTTTAGGACTATAAGATTTCCAAAAGGAGATACTAGCCATGTTGCTTTAGCCCATCACACCTCCTTCAAGAAGCTTTATCTGTGTTCTCTCCCTTTATACCTCTGTACCACTCATTGTTTACATTGTTGTTACTTCTTTTTTCATATACTCTATTATTCCAATAAACTGCGAATTACTTTATAGCAAGAACATTTCATTTTTTTGTCTTTCTATTCCCAGTGCCTGATACATCTTAGCTGATAGTAAATGCTTGTGAACCAATTGATTCCCAACTAGATTTGAAGTTTCTCAATAGTAGGACCACATTTTATTCATTTCAATTCAAATTACTGAGAATTTATGTGATCAGTACCTTGTGCTGTTGATACATAATAAAATATTGCCTAGACTTCTAACTTTCTAACTCTATCAGCAGATTTCAACTAAATATTAGCTGTCAGTAACCCAGCTATATTCTTCTGGAGCTTTTATTCATCTAAAAGTATGTACTTTAGCCATCCTCTTTTATTTACTTCTAACTAGTATCATGGGATCATTAGATATTAGATGTGGAACAAGATGAGTACTTTAGAGGCCACTGAGTTTAATCCCCAGGCCTCATCTTACACATGAGAAAACTAAATCTGTGAGAGATGAAATAACTTGAGCCTGAAGCAGAATTTGAACCCTGGTGCTCTAACTCTAAATTAAAGATTCTTGTCACTATACCATTCATTCCTTCCTTTCCTATTGCACTGTCAACTAAAAGCCTTTCTGCAAGAGTTGTTCTTGCAGTAAGTAGTTTAATTGGTTTGGAGAGAAGGGCAATATAAACAAAATAATTATTGGTACATAATATGCACATTAGGCAAAAGGGAACTTTTACAGATTATTGTACAGAGGAGTGACATAACAAAATCTTATACATTTTTGTGTTTTGTGTTTCTACCTAAAAAATCGTAGATACCCAATAAATGTTTCTTGATTGTGTGATCCTTTAGCAATCTATAATTTCAAAGACAGCATCATGTATTACTTTTGTTGTTAGGATAATATATTCTTAATAGAGTTAAACTTCTCAGTTGTACCAGGTAGGTAAGGTTTTAACCTGGTTTTATTGCCACACTGTCAGGGTGGGTGCTCAACAATTATTGCAGAAACTGTTTGAGAAGCCAGTTGAGTTACTGTCTTTCATTTGAATTATCTCTCTGAAAAAACTGGAACAGAAACTTTGATTTCTTAGTGTCCTTATAGCCTTTATTCTAAGATTTTTAGCCCATGGTAGTCTCGCTTCTCTTGGAGCTCCAAGTTATAGAACATTTCCATTTCTAGGCACAAGTAGCTGCTGTTGAAAGAACAACTTCTAAGCATTGGGGAGCTTGTGTTCTCTGGACTTGTTCAAAATTGTTGTTTAAGGCTCTTGTGGACCCAGTTTCAGGAAGCCTTCATGTTATATTTGGGAACTGTAGATGTTATTGATGTTGAAATTGCACACTTCAACAGAAGCAATCAGTTGCTCTTTAAAATTTACTTTTCACAAGCTAGTCCTAGGAAATGGATCTGGGCTTGTAAAGAGATTGATGAATAATGGCAAGTTGGCTTCTAAAGAGTCAGTCACTGAGTTACAGAGCTAGTGTGCCAAATAGTTATTTCATGCTTTACATTATCCATTTCCTCCATGAAGACCACTTTTACTACAAAATAGCATGGGTCATCAAATGCTTAGCAATATGGATAGTGCTGAGAAAATTGCAAGAGGTGATGATCTAAAACAGGAAAGTTGGGTCTGTCTCAAAAATAAGACAGATAAAATTTTAAATTTGAGAATCAAACTATTCTGTCTCTGCATTCACACATTTCATGGCAAAACTGTCTTTCTTAAGGTAATTATATAACCACAAGCCACAGTCACAAAATTCCCAAACCCTACCTGCTGAAAAGAATTTATTTTCCATATAAATATCTCTGTGAAAGAGTTGATCATGGGGTACATAAAGGGGTCTATGTAGTAATTGTCTCAAGCACTCGCTAGTTGTATGACATTAGGCAAGTTATGATATTTAAGCCTGCCTCTGTTTCCTCATCTCAAAAATCCAATCCCTCCAAATGGGGATAATACCTGGCTTAATAATAATAATACCTCATAGTCAGTGTCATCTGATCACTTCTATGAAATAAAGAAATACATTGTGTTTCAGATTACCTTCCTTGAGACCATTGTGAAGATTGAATTGAAATAGGTAAGAATTCAGTGAATGACATCCTTTGGTATTCTGATACCATTATATGTCTACCACTGATGGTAGACAAACCACAGGCATGAAGAAAATGGACTGATGACATAAATACTTTCAAAATTAGTAATATTTCATCAATTATACATCAGCAAGCACTTCTTTCTGCTATATGTCAATGGTAAACTTTGTTTCATGTAATGAAGAAAATATTGCCATAATGTTCAAAGCAATCATTTTTAAAAGCATATCTAAACCTCAAGTAGATAAAATAAGAGATTAAATCAAGGAGCTACTACAATCTGAAGATGAACATTTTGGAGAACTTCAGATCATTGAAAAATTTTATTTCATGTAAGAATCAAAATTATATTTAAAGAAAAGAGGTGACAAAAACTCAAAGTCACAAAATATTTTGAAAATAAAATGGAAGTATTTAAACTGAAATTCCCAAAAATTATTTTTAAAATCAAACCTGCAAACCAATGTAACAAAGGAGATTTGAGAAAAGTTGGCATCTATTAAATTCATTGTGAAAGACTGAATTTTCTCACAATATTTGACAAAAAGAGTGAAAGCAGTTTAGGGCCTACAAACAGTTGTATATGTGGCAGTCTGAAATGCTGGTGAATTATCTGGTGACACCACTTTTTTTTAGATTAGCATCCTAATCATTGTCAGACTATTTCCCCTAAAGTCAAAGAAATATAGTTGCAGCATAGAGTAGCAGGTTGGAATTGACTGATCCAGTCAGTAAGGTCACTAGAACCCAATTCACCAACATTTCAGGGTTTTTACTGGGACTTCACCATTACTATAATGTTTTTATGACATACATAATCCATTTATTCAAAATCTTTCTTCAGACCTTCCCTTTTACTGTCAAGAGTACCACTGTTCTTCTAGTTACATAGGTTTGCAATTTCTTACTCTCAATTCATCACTCTTGCTCACCTCAATTGCCAAATACTATTGTTTCTATTTCCATAACATCCCACATTCTACTTTCCATTCCCAGAGCAACCAATATAGTTCAGGCCTTCATCAGCTACCTTTCAGGATTGTTGCAATGTTTCTCTATTTGCTCTCAAGAAATAATCATTCTAATGTATCTGCTACAGTTACCTAAAGTAAAGACTTGATGATATCACCCCCTATTCTAGAAACTTCAATAGTTCCCCATTACCTGTAGGTTCAGATTTGTCAGTTTGGTATTGAAATCTCTTCATAATCCCTTTTACTTTTTCATTTTTCTAAAACATTACTCCATGTTTTCTGCAATCCAAATATGCCATCATACACAGTGTTTCACATACATAATGATTTAAACCCATTTTGTACTTTTGCACGTCATTCCCCATTCCTGGAATGTATTTCCTACTTATGTCTACCTCTCAAAATCCCTGTTTTCTTCAAGACTACACACACACACACACACACACACACACACACACACACACACACAATCCTGGCCTCCATAATCGAGCACTATCATATTATTACCATATCTATACTTATATGTACCTACTTATACATGTTTATGTTGTCTCTCTTTGTGGAATATAAACTCCTTGATGTTAAGGACTAGTTTACACTCATCATTGAATTATCATTTAGAAAAGTGCTTTCCACATAATAAACAAATGCTTATTGAGTGTCTTAATGAATGAATTTTTTCATTGATAGCTTCTTCTTTCTATAGACACCTTTTGAATGGCAGTCATCAAAGAGGGAAAGTCCAATTAGAGAAAGAGTTCTTATCCTTGTTTGTATCATGGGCTTCTTTTACTATCTGGTAAAGCCTATGGTTTGCTTTTCAAAATAACATTTTTAAATTCATAAAATAAAATACAAAGAATTGCAAAGCAAAACAATTATACACACATAAATATGTCCATAGACAGAATGAGGGAAAAAAGATGTAGAAGAAAACTAAAAAAGAGCTAGTTCTGTTAGAATATAGGGTGCAAGAAAATAATATTAAAAGTATATTAGTACTGTGTTACTGATGACTGTAAAATGTAAGTTAGCTAAGTGTTTTTCCCTATATGCGATAAATAGAATTTTGCTAAAGATTTTAAAGCATCAGACACAGCCCAACATGTGTATTAGGAAAAAAACTTTGGCAGCCCCATGAAGAATGAATTAGAGAAGAGAGAATCAGAAGGTTGTGATTCTACTACTTTAAAGTCTTTTATAAAAATTAAGATAAGATTATAATGGCTTAAACTGGGATAATGACATTGTGAGTTTTAAAGAAAAGGCAATAAAAGAAAGATTTCTGGAGGGTGAGTCAACAATTAATGATTGGTTGAATTTTGTAGTGAAGAAGAGACCAGTAATGGCAACAGAACGTGTCCTAGAAAGCAAAGTGTCCCAGAAAACATGGAGATTATGGTCAGCTGTGTAAAATGCTTTGGGGAAAAAAGGTTAAATAGAATAAGAAATTTGTAAAAGTTCATTAGTTTGGCAATTAAGAGGTAAGTTATAATTTTAAAGTTATTTCAGTAAATTAATGATGTATTTATAGACTCATGGATCAAAGTATTATAGATTTAGAGTTCAAAATGATCCTACAGGTCAACTAATTTGCCCTTCTCATTTTACAATATGAGGAAATTGGGACAGTTAGATGGTGTGATGGATAAAGTACCTTCAATCGAGTCAGGAGGATCTCAGTTCAAATCCAGCCTCAGACACTTAACATGTCTTAGCTGTGCGATCCTAAGCAAGTCACTTAACCCTGATTGCCTCACACAAAAAAGACAAAAATAAATTACCTATTATACGATAAACTGGAGATACATATAGTCACATACACACATGTGTATATATGTATGTGTATATATACATGGAAAATCTACGTTTGAAAAGCCTTATATCCTAAAAAAAAAAAAAAAAAAAAAAAAAAAAAAAAAAGGCTCAGAGAGATTGAATCATTTGCTCACACTATTCATTGTGCCTCCTACTTGCCTTTTGACATCAAAAATCTCTGAGTTCATATCTGGCTTCAGATAGTTTTTAGCTCTGTGACTCTAAGCAAGTCACTTAAGCTCTGTTTGCCACAGTTTCTTCAACTGTAAAATATTAAAAAGTGTAAAAAACTGTAAAAACAGCAAAAACAACAACACAGGATTGTTATGAAAATCAAATCAAATAATATTTATAAAGTGCTTAGTACAGTACCTGGCACTTAGTAGGCATATATAACAAATCATTCCTCCCTTCCTCCTTCTTTCCCTCCCTCTCTCTCTCCCTCCCTCCCTCCCTTCCTCCCTCCCTTCCTTCTTTCCTTCCTTCCTTCCTTCCTACTCTCTTTCAAAACCAGTCCTCTATCCTTTATACCATACTGCCCCCTCAAGGGTTCAGCCCTGGCAAGAAGGAGGGTCACCTCATTCACTGCAATCAGAAGATAAGAAAAGAAAGGATTTGTGATAACATTGGTGTGTGGAGGAGGGGAGATTGAGGGATCTAGCTATAATGGCCTCAATTCCAATAAAGTAGGAGGCAAGGGGTGGAGAAGGAACAAATATGAGAGGAATGGAGCTTGGGGCTTGAGGAAAACAGGGAGGGTTGCATTTCATTTCATAAAATCAGTTCCCTTGCTTTTAAATTCTATCATATGAATACATTTAAGGCTATTAAAGAATATACAACTCACAACTAGTACACATCCCTACAGTTAGAATTCCTTGAAGACTCTGGTACTGCAATTATAGCACAAACCCAGTGAGCAGAACAGTGAGTCCTTGGGAGTAGGCCACATGTGGCACAGCTTGACCTTTCAGATCAGGCAGATTAAGAACATAATATTTTCTAGCTGGTCAATGCAAGGACCCCGATTAATGATTACTTAGAGCCTAAATCCCACACCCAGTTTTCTGTCATTTGGAAAATAATCAGAGCCCATATCCAGCAAAATCGGCCTTGATATTTTTGGCAAGCTATTCCAGGGGCAGATGCATTCAAGGGAAAAGAGAAACTACAACAAAGATGACAACAATAACATTTGGTGTTTCAGATGAAATTTATATTTCATAGAGTCGAACCTTATCGCATCATGTACTAGAAATGCTGTTTTGATATTACAGTGACTTAGAATATGGAGCTATTTTACTCACACTTAAATGGAGAGAACAGTAATCGCCTACTTTATTATTCCAGTTTCACACTAGACAATTCAATTTCCATAATATTATCAAGAGTACACTAAAAAAAAATCCACCATTTCTGCACAATAAGTGCTTCCTAAGATAGTACAGGAAGCCATTGGCAGAGAGGGAAAATGTATTCCAGCATTACTCAAGTAGGAGAATCATTGAATACACACAGGAAACATGCAGAAGGAAGAGGTGGGAGCAGAGAGTCTAGGAGAAATGACTCATGGGCATATATATCTGGTCAACTTTTGGGTATAGAAAAGCATCATCACCATTCCTCCTTCTTTCTTTTTTCTTCTTTTTGGTAGGCTAAAGGGATGTAGAGGAAACTCGAGAGGTTTGGAAGGGTAATTGTTATGGGAGAATGAATTTGATGAACGAAACATGGATGCCAGGATGAAGTGAAAAAGGCTGAGGTTTGCTACCTTTGAAATCAGAACTGCTGTCTTAATTCAGGAACTAGTCAACTGGAGGTCTGCTGTGCAGGGGATAGTTATCAGTGGCAGCCATGGGCAGAATTGCAAATTAAATTGAGTTTGTCCTTGGCCCATCTTGCCTTCATTTCTCAACAGCTTTCATAAAGTCTGGCTGTTCTTTCTTGCCATCTGAGAACACAATATATTCTCCCTTAAGTACCCAATGTCCCAAAACTATCCTGACTGCCTCCTTGTTCCTTCTCTACCAGCCAATTAAATAAATAAATCAAACTATTCCCTGGAGTATATGTATACCTACGTAGCACAAATATTTAAAAAATAATAATAAATCACACTTTGAATAAAAGTCATAAAAACCAAGAAATTTTAATTCTACAATCCCCTACAGTTAAGGGGAAACTGAATCAAATTACTCTGAACACCATTCTATATGATACATGACAGAGTTTAGATTTTTATAGGTTTAAATATATAATTAAAAGATAAGCAATAATAGAAAACAATCAGAAAATCTCAAGGATATTGGAACATTGCAGTTTCTAGGTTTTCATTCTGAGATATTTATGCTGTATATTCTAAAATAATTTGCCTCTAAAAATCTTTTTGATATCATAAGAATGAGATTGTCATACTAGTCTTAATTTACAAGGTTCTTCCAAAATAGTGTCATTATTGTTCTTCATCTCTATTGCTAACTGGCTACTGTGTGTAAAATACTATGCTAGGAAATGAGGGAGATAAAAATATAAAGATATAAAGTCACTAACCTCGTGGGATTTATAGTCTAATAGGGAGCTAAGTAAAAATAAATATATAGCAGTTATAAGGAGGAAGGCCGCATGTGTAGGGATCATGAAAAGTTTCTAGCAGAAATGTGTTGCAACATGTTTTGGTGTTTGATGGATATCAACTCCTATTAAAGTAAAATATTTCAGTGAAACTAAAAAATCAAAAAAGAAGCAAACAACAACAACAAAACAAACAAATGAAAAAACCATACATTTATGATACTCTGGTAGAAGCCAGAGCCCATCCTCTACAGAATCTTTTCTTCAAGGCTCTGGATTTTGCTGTTGTGTACCATTTATGACACCTGTTTTTCCTTGCATAATTTTTTTAAATCTGTGTTTAAAATTCTAGATTTCCTCAGGAGTCATGCACATCCAATTTAAAAACTTATGTTGTTTTTCCATACACATATGTCTGGGGGCACCATTCCCACCATTCTTCTAAGCCCATTAGCAATATGTGCACGAGGAATACAAACTCCTTTGAATACTAGTTTGAGAATTATTAGGAAGATTTTATTTGAAAGAATACATTGCTGTCAAAATGTCAAGCTTTCATTGGAAAGCCAAAGTCACTTTAAAATATTATACCATTTACTCCTTATTTTTCTAGTTGAGATTTGACTAGAGTTTAAAACTCTTGAAAAGATGTGAAGAATGCAGACAATAACAAACTGAAATATCTAATAGAGTCCATAATAATCATATCCCAATTGCCTTTAACCTATAGGTGCTATCAGTTTTTGTGAGTTTCTTTGAGGACTAACAGGGAAGCTAATTGCTTTGTAATGATAATTGAGAATTCTGTGACTTAATTTAAAAACTAGAACATTAGAGCAATTAAATTTTATTCTAAATAGTGATTTATTCCTTAGAGGACAATGTTAATAAAACTCTCTGATTTTTAGTAGGAAGAATGAACTCCATATCATTCCCATTCCTGGTATCACCTTGAAATTTTGCTTTTCTTTCAAGCAATAAAATTGTGCTGCTCACAATTAATTACAACAATCGTGTACAAATAATGAAACTTGAAATTAAGTATATTCTTTTCAGGATCACATGATTGTCAAAGCGGTTACTTACAATTGAAATATATACACCATTTCTAAGTAAATACATACATCATTTTGATACACAAAATAGCAACATCTTTCAAATCTAATTTTTTCTCATGATAATGTTTTAATCATTAAAGTGTTATTTAAATACACCTTATGGTCACCTTATGGTTAGTCAGAATATTTTTGCTCAAATCACCTAACTCTAGAACGCAGGTTTTTAATGATATTTTATGTCATGGACCTTTGGCAGTCTCTTGAAGTATACAGTTGAAAAAAGTGAACAAAGATTAAATGACTTACTCAGGGTAAAACAGCTGTTTAATGTTTGAGAATGAATTTGAACACATTTTTTTTTTTCTGAAGCCTGATCCAGTAGTCTGTGCAATGCATCCCCCATCTGTCTAGGTGCAGTAGTAGGGAAAATTCAACATTTGTGCCATCAAATATAATATTAGGTAGAGTGTTCTGAAGAAGAAGAGGAATCCAGATCAAATGCTCCAGAGATTTTGAAGCAAGAAAAAACACTTTCAGCTGAGGAGATGGGATTTCATTCATTTTTTGGGGGGGGAGAAGGGGAGGCAGTTTAGGGAAGAGCTAAACCTTGAAGGAAGAGGAAGATTCTGGGAAGTGATCAGAATACAATTTAGATACAGCAGCTGACATATGCAAATAGTAGGACATAGTATGTTAATTTCTGCAAATAGTCCAATTTGACTAGAAATTAAAATGTATGAAAGGAAGTAATATTAAATGAGACTTGAATTATAGGCTGGGATCAGATTGGGAAGGTCATAAAATGCTGGAGAAAGATAGTCAATAGGGAGTCACTGGAAGTTTTTGAGCAGAAGAGGCCCATGGTTACAATTTTGTATTAGTTTATATTAGTAGCTGTGTAAAAGATAGAGGACATGGAGGAGATGAGGGAAAATTAGTAAGAGAGGTATTGTAAAAGAGAAAATGAGAAGATTAAAAAAAAAACAACCTACGGTGATTTCATTCTACATCTACTCTTCAACTAATGCAAAACAGAATCATACCATTGCAGTATATGTCTTCAAGAGATTCTTCATTAAAATAATTCTTTACCTAAAGGCTAAATTTCTGGTGATGATTCTTTGAACATAGCTAGACTGGTCTTTGGAAATCAAATATATGTTGTCACCAGGTACATACCCCAAAACTTCTGGTAGTGCTTGCCAGAGCCTAAATGTGAACCTTTGAAAGCACCTCTGCACCATGATGAGGCACTAGAATAAGATATTAGTGAAGAAGAGATAAAAGAATTTTAAAATATATCTTGAGTTCAATATTAAAATGAATAGAGAGCTAGAGGATTGATGGAACCTATGCATGACTTCAGCTCAAGATAAATACACATAATTGTCTGACAGTGAATGTCACCATAGAATACAGAGATTAAAACTATTGAGAAATCAATGTGACGAGTGCCCTTGAAAAGGTTAAGGCTCTCAAAAAGCAATTTGAAATTGTCATTAACAATGGTTCTCTGGAGGGAGAAATGTAATTGTGTGGTATTTTGAAGTGAATTTGTGTTTTGCCCTATGTCTATGAGGAAAGAAAAAAAAAGAATGAGGAAAGAGATTCACCCCCCAAAAAGAGAGCTATACTTTTGTTTCAAGGGACCTTAAGTTTTGTATAAGCTTTGTTTTTATTTTTATTTGTGTGTGTGTGTGTGTGTATGTGTGTGCGCGCAGATAATGGCAGAGCATTCCCGAATCTCTCAGATATGATAGCAAAATGTACATTTGATGTTTCAGGAAATGTAAAATAAGAGGAAGTTGTAGAGTGGTAGGAAACGGCTTTAATATTTGGAGGAAAGAGGTGGCATGACTAAAGTGACATTTTATTTAAAAAAAATTATTTGGCCAACAGTTGACAAGAATAGTTTGCTGCAGGCAAAAGAGCAAGGTCTCAGGTTATGGAAATAGTCTAGGAGTAATGTGATGAGTCACAAGGGTGTTGACAATAGGGAGGAAAAGGAATCATGGGTGTATAAGATATTTTGAAGAAATAAATAATAGGACACAGTGCAAAGGATCAGGTCACTCCAGACAGACTGAATCTTTCAAGCTATTTTGCAGAACACTTCCTGAACGACAGGAACCACGTGTCTGCAGTTTGAGAAATTTACCACTAGATGGTGATCCTTTTTTTAAAAAATTATATAGCTCAAAAATCTGAGAACTTAATTTGTGCCGAAAGCATCAAAAATTTAGCAGCGATGATTCTCCATAAGCCATAATCATAACATTTGCACCTGGGTCAACACAGAGCAGGTCTGAAGAATATGGGACTCTGAGGGGATGAAAGATAGGTCCAGATAGATAAAGTCAGGTAAGTACACTCACCTTGGGTGAAGGAAGGGAGAGAGGAAAGGAAATATGGAGAAACATTATCAAGTAGTTTGCATCAATCAATCATCAATCATTTACAAGTGCTTTTCATGTACTGGGCACTGTAGTAGGCACTGATAATACAAAACAAAATAAAATAGGTCTTGTCTTCAATGGGCTTACATTCTACAAAACATATATTTTTAATAATATAACTATTAGAATGTAATAAGATTTAGTTATATAAAATAACTTTCTATTCTAACAAATTCTTGCTAACAGGGCTTCTAAATTTCTGTGCTACTGAAGAACAAGAGCTTTCCTTCCTGAGGAATAACCCAAGTTATCCTTCTAGCATTAGGGAGCTCTCTCTTTCAATAAGCCACTTTTTAAGTTTTACATAAAAATATTTTTATTACTTAGAAATTTCCATAATTTCTATATCTATATAGAGTTATTAAATTCAATAAAGATTCTATATCAAGTAAAAATACATTATCTATATAACATATAAACACAGAGAACATTTGGTACACCATGTACTTATTTCTCTTTTGTTGATGCAGTTGATATTTTTCTTTTCTCAACTACTATTCACTAACAAAATATAAAACTTCAAAAATCAAAGATGATTCCTAGCTTGATTTCATTCTGCACTTTATGATATATTGTCTAGGAGATATTGACATGTACCAAAGGTCCCAACTAGGTTTTAGTTACAGGAATTGCTTATTTAGCAACCTCAGATTTAGTGAGTAAAAGGAAAGCATGAATTTGGCTAGATGTTGACATCTCAATTAAGTAACTACTATCTTTCACTTAATTCATATCTGATTAATAGCTATTTAAGTAACTTGTACTAATAAGACAGTTCTTTTCTCCTATCCTGAATTTGTTTCAACTAGCCAACTGAATTCAGGGGAAAGAAAGTAACAGCCCAGCCTAATTCTGTTCCCAAAACTTAAATCATTTGTTTCCCCATCCCCCCAATCAGAGAAACAGGTGGCATGAACAGAAATACATGGATCCATCCCTTTAGTTTTTAATTCTGAATCTATTAATTTCTATTTGGTCAAATTCCTCTTATTCTTTACATTTCCAAAGCTTATAAATGATGAGGATGTTTCAAATGTTTTACAAAAAGACTTTTTTATATCACTAAGACTATTAACATATAATCTTTTCAAACAAAAAATCAAGGTTATGATTAAAATAAATGATTTTCAAATCTATATTTTTAGTATTGGTAAATTTTTCTTAGTTCCAGAGCTCATATCCAAAGTTTATGAAGCTAACTCTCAGAACTTACTACCACTTTAAACTCAACATGGCAGACCAAGGAACAGCTATCTGCCTTAATTTATTCTTCTTTTAATTTGTCCTTAATTTATAATATTTTGCTAGTTTTGCCACCAGTGAGACAGGCTTCTCTGTTAGCAATTGGCAATAAATTTTACTCTTCCTATCTTCTTTCACATCAAATAAATTGCCAACTTCTATTCATCCTATTTCAAGAGATCTTATTGCTCTGTTCCTGTTTCAATTCACAGTACAAATCCAATGAACAACTGCAATAGTCTCCCTAAAAGTCTCCCAAATTTACTTTCTCTTCTTCTAATCCCCCCTTCACATCAACATCATAAAAATCTTTTAAATTCAGAGAATTGTTCATATCAGTTTGAGGATTTTAATGGCTCTTTATTACCTAAGTTTTAAACATCTTGACCTGACATTCAAAGATCTTTACAAATGGCATCATCTTACTTTTCAAACCTTATGTCTTGGAGTACTATTCAAACTGCATATAAGCTGTGCTATAAAGAAATATACTAATTTCAGATACCCATACCCCATAGTAAATGGTAGTCTTTAAAGTTTTTCTGGGTCTTTACTCATGTAGTTCCCTGTATTTCAAATCCCTTCACCATATCTGTCTGGTAAATTCCTACATATTATTTTATCGTTGAAAACCTACTTTCAATTCTGACTTCTATATGAATTAAGTATTCTGAATTGAAGATCAGAAAACTTGAGTTCAAACCGCAGTTCTCCTGCTTGTGTCACTTCATTTACCCTCTTTAGGAGGAAAACTGTTTCCTCAACTGTAAAATGAAAGAGTTGGGTTAGATGACATCTGACGTCCCTTCTCTGAATCCCTTCAGTTAGTAGGAAACTTTGTTGGCCAAATATCATATAGCCTTTATTTTGTAATTGTCTGATGGCTTATCATTTAACATTGTTTTCTGTAGGTATCTGTGTTGATGAAGTATGCCCTTAGTAACTGGGATAGGGGAGGAAGTGTGTGTTATCTAAATTATGTCATTTTTATTAATGACTTTTATATGGTCTTTAACAAAATTTGGAAAATGAATACAAATCAAATGAAAAATAACAAGATTGCAGATGATATGATGGTATATTTAGATAACACTAGAGATTCTACTAAAAAGCTATTAGAAATAATTCATAACTTTAGCAAAGTTGCAGGATACAAAACAAATCCACATAAATCCTCAGCATTTTTATACATCACCAACAAAATCCAACAGCAAGAGATACAAAGAGAAATTCCATTCAAAATAACTTTTGATAGCATAAAATATTTGGGAATCTATCTACCAAAGGAAAGTCAGGAATCATATGATCAAAATTACAAAACACTTTCTACACAAATAAAATCAGATTTAAATAATGGAAAAATATTAAGTGCTCTTGGATAGGCCAAGCAAATATAATAAATATGACAATACTCCCTAAACTAATCTATTTATTCAGTGCTATACCAATCAGACTCCCAAGAAAATATTTTAATGATCTAGAAAAAATAACAACAAAATCCATATGGAAGAATAAAAGGTAGAGAAACTCTAGGGAATTAATGAAAAAAAAAAATCAAATTTAGGTGGCCTAGCTATACCTGATCTAAAACTATATTATAAAGCAGCAGTCACCAAAACCATTTGATATTGGCTAAGAAATAGATTAGTTGATCAGTGAAATAGGTTAGATTCACAAGACAAAATAGTCAATAACTATAGCAATCTAGTGTTTGACAAACCCAAAGATCCCAGCTTTTGGAATAAGAATTCATTATTTGACAAAAACTGCTGGGAAAACTGGAAATTAGTATGGCAGAAATTAGACATGGACCCACACTTAATACGGTACACCAAGATAAGATCAAAATGGGTCCATGATTTAGGCATAAAGAACGAGATCATAAATAAATTAGAGGAATATAGAATAGTTTACCTCTCAGACTTGTGGAGGAGGAAGGAATTTGTGACCAAAGATGAACTAGAGATCATTATTGATCACAAAATAGAAAATTTTGATTATATCAAATTAAAATGCCTTTGTACAAACAAAACTAATGTAAACAAGATTAGAAGGGAAGCAACAAACTGGGAAAACATCTTCACAGTTAAAGGTTCTGATAAAAGACTCATTCCAAAATATAAAGAGAATTGACTCTAACATATAAGAAATCAAGCCATTCTCCAATTGATAAATGGTCAAAAGATATGAACAGACAATTCTCAGATGATGAAATTGAAACTATTTCCACTCATATGAAAGAGTGTTCCAAATCACTATTGATCAAAGAAATGCAAATTAAAACAACTCTGAGATACCACTACAGACCTGTCAGATTGACTAAGATGACAGGAAAAAATAATGATGAATGGTGGAGGGGATGAGGGAAAACTGGGACACTGATACATTGTGGGTAGAGTTGTGAACAAATCCAACCATTCTGGAGAGCAATCTGGAATTATGCCCAAAAGGTTATCAAACTGTACATACCCTTTGATCCAGCAGTGCTACTACTGGGCTTATATCCCAAAGAGATACTAAAGAAGGGAAAGGGACCAGTATGTGCCAAAATGTTTGTGGCAGCCCTGTTTGTAGTGGCTAGAAACTGGAAAATGAATGGATGTCCATCAGTTGGAGAATGGTTGGGTAAATTGTGGTATATGAATGTTATGGAATATTATTGTTCTGTAAGAAACGACCAGCAGGATGAATACAGAGAGGATTGGAGAGACTTACATGAACTGATGCTAAGTGAAATGAGCAGAACCAGGAGATCATTAGATACTTCAACAACAATACTGTATGAGGATGTATTCTGATGGAAGTGGATTTCTTTGACAAAGAGAAGATCTAACTCAGTTTCAATTGATCAATGATGGACAGAAGCAACTACACCCAAAGAAACAACACTGGGAAATGAGTGTACAGTGTTTGCATTTTTGTTTTTCTTCCTGGGTTATTTTTAACTTCTGAATCCAATTTTTCCTGTGCAACAAAAGAGCTATTCGATTCTGCACATATACATTGTATCTAGGATATACTGTGACATATTTAACATGTACAGGACTGCTTGCCATCTGGGGAAGGGTGTGGAGGGAGGGAGGGGAAAAGTAGGAATAGAAGGGAGTGCAAAGGATAATGTTGTAAAAAATTAACCAAGCATGGGTTCTGTCAATAAAAAGTTATAATTATTTTTAAAAAAGAAATAAATATCACCCCAGAGAAGCAACCTTTAAACAAAATAACAAGACATTTTGTAATGACTATGTATCATTTGGAAACATTTTATAAAATTAATATTCCATATATTGGCTTTTCCCCCTCACCTTAAGATTTCTAATGAATAAGAGGTAACAGTTTTTAAACCACTTTTTGGAATACAATCATAGATTTAAAGGTAGAAGAGACCTTAGAGATTATCTTGTCCAGATGAGAAAACTGAGTCCTGGAGAGACTGAATTTCTTTTTCACTAATGGATTGGTTGCATAATTGAATATGCAACTTAACACACAGAGTAAATAACAGAGAAAAGATTTGAACTCAGTCATCTGACCATATATTCAATGTTGAGGAGGAATTAGAACATTCACTTCCAGAGACAATCATTTCTAGAGCGCTATTCACAAAAGGTATTAAACTGGAATACTTTCTCTGTCATGATGGAGATGTATTTTGTTATTCCTTTTCAAAAACCTTCACTTTTTTTCATTAATCAGAGTTTAACTTCCTTAAGCCATTTTTATGGGCAGCTAGGTGGTAAAGTTGATAAAGCAGTTGACTTATAATCAAGCCTCATCTTTGCATGTTCAAATCTGGACTCAAACATTTACAAGTTGTGTGACATTGGAAAAGTCACTTAACTTTGTTTACCTCAGTTCCTCATCTGTAAAAATGAGTGGGAGAAAAAATTGGCAAACTACTCCAGTGTCTTTGTCAAGAAAAACCCAAAATGGGATTATGAGGAATTGGACATAATTGAAAAATAGCAAAAGCAGAAACAAGCCAATTTTGATATTTCAGTTCAATCTATGAAGTTTGGCAAAGGTGAGTCCAAATGGGAACAATGAATCTTGGAGGAGTCACAGGGATATAGGCACATTGTTGCACTCCTGGTGATTCTGGGGAAATGGTATAACTATCTTGATTTAAATTTGGAATTACATGGGGAAAGTTGCTTGCTAAACCACCCATACTCTTTAATTCTGCAGTTCCAGTTGTAGGCACATACCTCAAGGGCAAAAAGACAAAAGCAAAGATCAATTATACAATAACAATAATGATAGCTAAAATTAATATATAATTTTAATATATGCAGAGAAATACCTCCTTGTTGGAACAAAGAATGAGAAACAATATGGAACTCCATAAATTGGGGAATGGTTGTCACTTAACCCCAATTGCCTTAGCCAAAAAAAGAGCATTTGCTAATTGCCTTCAAGACACTGTGCTTGGTGCTGTGGCTATAAAGACCAAAGTAAAACTATCTCTAAATTTAAAGGGTTTATATTATACTTTTGTAGTCGTAAAAATAGTATACTATATTGTATGAGGCTAGAATATACATATTCTGATATATTTTTCACCTCAATGTGTGTTTCTAAATAAGAGCAACACATGGACTTTTAGATCAGAACACATAGCAGATTTTGTGAATAGAAATATCAGATCCTTCATCTGTGAAACATGGAACTGGGATCATATTTTTATGCATTCCTAGAAAGGCAATACATTATATAGATTAGAAAATTTAATTTGGAGCTGGGAAGACCCGTATGCTAATTTCACCTCCAACACTTACTAGCTTTGTAATCATAGACAAGACACAACTTTTCTGAGTTTCAGACCATACTCAAATGCTTACCTACTAATTAGTAAATAATCTAGCATTACAATAAATTCATTATTAATATAGGTTTTAATGAAAGGATGTTTCTTGGTCATTATTTAATTTTTGTAGTCCTCATTTTTTGTGGCATATCTATTTTTGTTATAATGCCTAGTAATATTATTCATTCCATTACAATTTAATGAAAGATTGGGATTTTTGTGACATATATTTAGGAGAAATTATAATGCAAAATTTGAACTCTATACCATCCCAGAAAAAAAAGATATTTAATCAAAATACTCAAAATCATGCATGGTAGGTATTTAAAAACTTTTTTGAGCTACTGTCCAATCAATTGCTAGCTATGTAACTTTGGGCAAGTCATTTTTACCTGTCTGGGCATCAGTTTTCTCATTGATAAAATTAAAAGATTGAACTCAAGATATCCACAATATTTCTCCCTTGATCAAATGAAATTAAATTTGTAAAGCAGTTAATATAGCACCTGACACAATAAATGATTAATTAAATCCCTTCTCTTCCCCCTTCTTCTCTCCACCCCCTATTATTTGCCTCAATTAGAAATAGAAAGAGAATTTGTTTTATACTTCTCACTCTCCTATCTTTTCACTTAGGAGCATCATTGCCCATCAACACTATGGTATGCTCTTTGGAGAAAATGAAATATAGCTCTTCATCCATCTAGTGATACAAGAATTTTATTAAATACCTGCCAAATGCAAAATATAAAAATCACAAAAAGTTTGTACTTCTGTCAAGTATGACTTTGTATGGGTTTTTTTTATATAATTTTTGGAAAATTGTTAGAATTAGGGGCTATGCAGATTCCTGGATCCAAGGCCATAGGCAGTAGCATTGCTACTGTCTTTCCATATTTCTAACTGTAGCCTTGAATTTAAGCAATAATATTAAAGAATCAAAGAAAATACTTTTATTCCCTCATTTACACTTGGAGGTATGTGTAGTTATGTGTGTCTACATATGCATAAATATGCATATACATGTGTATATATGTATTTTGGTATTTTGAGGAACAAACTGGGGAGAAATGCACTCAAGTTGATTTAAACATAAATGTGCAACATTGAGCCAATTTGACAAAGAGAGAGAGATACATGGAAAGGATCATGAAATTGCCATAGTTCTTCGGTGGCATACTGTGAGAGAATGATAGCTCTTGGCATTCAACCTCTATCCTTGTCTACCAGAATGGTGACTTACTCAGAAAATCCAGAAAATATGGGTAAGATGATAGGGGTGATTCTTTTTCTGATGGGCCCTTAGGCAATTCTTTTGACAATATATTCCAGGAAAAAACAAAACATATAGTAGGTACTTCAAAACACAGGTCCCTTCTCCTTGGAGGAAAGGCAAAGAAAACAGGAACTACCAAAATCTTAAAAATATTTTACAATCATATGTTAAGTTTTTGTCACAAATAAGCTTCTGTGAAGCTTGCTATATTTTTTGCTTAATAAATGCTAAATCATATATTCAATTGAATTGGGGGTGGAGGGAGGAGGCGGGGTTCGAAACCAGACCCTTTGCTGTCTACAAATGACTTCAGCTATACACTACTCTGCAGTTCCTGTCTGTGCAATTTCCTTTTATTAATGTACAAACAAAACATGATGAATTAAACATGCTATTGCATGTACTTTTTGGCAAGCATCAAAGATGAGGTAATTGAATACAGTTATTATTTCCAGCTGTACCATTCTAGCTCATAGTGACATTTAAATAATGCTAGAGTTAAGTAAAGTAGGTGTTTGGGTTTGAATAATGCTGTCCCTGAAGCTGCCTAACTTAATAATTCAGACTAATTATTTCAGATGATTCCATTGTCATATACAGAAGTGGCACACTCCATTTAAATAATTCCTGATATGAGATAAGTGAAAACTACTAAAAATATAGTTAATCTGCAGAGCACAGTTACAGGCTGCCTTCATTCCATGCTCTTCTGCTTGGTTATGAGTTGTACTATAGAGAAATGTACCTCTCTCTTGATTTTCCAAAATTAAGTTCCAGGTAACCAGAGAAAATAAACTGGAGGAAAGAAAGCAATAAAATGGAACCTATATTAATGAAGATATTTGCATTGAAAACCACTTTTTTAACAGAAAATTTCCTTTCTTATTCAATAGTTAAATTATTCCCAAGATTTCTGGTGCAATTTTCCTTTGGCCCTCTAATTAAAGTCCACTAAATTTTATTGGTCCCAGTGCTGACTATTAGACAGGGGTTATTGTACTTGTTCATTTTTTGCTTTGTGAGAAACAGTGCATATTTAAGTTAATGCTAAGGAAAAGACTTGAATACAATGAGTGAAATACATTCTTATATCTAAAAGGAATACACTACATGTATGCAAATATTTTATTTTAATCCTAAATGCCATAGCTACATCCTGGTTCTATTTTTTAAATTAGTAAAACATTTAATGCTAATATCTTTATATACATCAGAAAGAATAATCTAGAAAAACATTATTATACTTCAAATGTTTTATTTAAAACTCACATTTTAAAGATAAACCATAATTTTTTCTCATATTTTAAAAATTGAGAACATCAAATAAATATATTTTTAATCACGAGATCACATGAATATAACAAATAGCCTAGTTGGATAATAATATTAAACTGAATTCATTGTTTCTTTATGTTTGGAGTATAGGAAAACCTAGTAAGAAAGTGTGCTATCATCTATAAGATTAATTTTAAGTTAATCTTAAATTTCCCTTTATGTGACAATAGTCCTTCTCCTCAATGATATGGAACAATTTTAGCATTTACAAGGTTCTTATCCCAAACTGAAGTCAAACCCTAATACTATACTGTGCCTTGCAGCTCAGCTAAATCTCCATCTTCCCATTTCCAAATAAAGTTAATGAAGTGTGCTGTTAAAATCCATAAGTTTCAGAGCAAAAGCCTTTTAGAATAATTTACTGGCTCATGTACATAAATGTTCAGCATGTACTTACAATGTACATTTTAGAGGCTGATTGTTTTATACATACATCAAATTTTAAAAAAAGCATTCATTGAGCCAGCAAAGTATTGGAGGAACCATGCTATTCATCATTTAGGATTCTAGAGAATTATTCCAATCTTTTCAGTTCACCTAGTATTCAGTTTAACTAAGAAAATACAGGAGACCATTTTCAAGTACAAACTTTACTTAATACTCATTTTTTATTCCTAGAGAATCATTTTAAGCTGAAAAGAGAAGTTTTGTTTTGTAAAACTACCTTCCACTTTGTCAATTAATATTAGAGACTTTTCAGAAAATATATTTAGCTATAAAGGGTCATAACTTGTGTTACTCTAATATATCAGCTTTCATTAGGAGAAACTAAACAACCACAAACTAGTTTGATTGAAATAATATATTAAAGCTAAAAAAAGTTACATAGCCTAATCTCTCCATTACTTTATAAGCACTCAGCATTCATTTTTAGAATGGTTTTGGTACCTCTTATCCTGCTCCTATTTATGTGTACAGATTTTGTCTCCATCTGTCTTGTGTACTTTTTGAGAGAAAAGATCCACTCATTTGAATTAGTCCAAAACTGGTTATTGATAGCTATATTCTTCTGCTACAATGTTTGCAGAATCATTCATAATCAAAGTATATTTGTCATTTAACATTTCTGTTTAAGAGCAACTTAATTTTTTTTAAATGTGAAAATTGTTGTACTCCAGTGCAATTTCAATAAAGGCAAAGTCAGTTCAATTAAGAAATAGTGCTTAAGGATTCAGAATTCAAGCTCCTCATAGGCCTGTTGACTTTTTACAAGGCTCTCATTCCAACCCGTCATCTTGCCAGTTTCTGTTGGGGAAACTAAGCAAAAGGCTATGAGTGGTTCAGGGAAAACACATCACTACTACTTGACAAAACAAGGCAAATCAGATGACATTTTTCTTAATTTATATATTAATCACTCTAATTTAGACTCTCAGCACCTCTCACCTAAAATACAATAATTACAATAATGAAACCTCCTAACTGGTCTCCCTGGATACAGCCTCTTGTTCCTCCATTCCATCATTTATCCAATTGCCAAATCAGTATTCCTAAAGAACCAAGTACTTGGAAGCTACACCTCTCTACTAAATTTAGCATCCTACAAATGATTTTTCTTGATACCCTCAATTATTAGTGCCATTCATGAAATTAAATTGTAGTTATTTTGTACATATTTTACGTGTAGTTTTCTATGTACCTGTTATTTTCTCTAGTTGTCTTTGTTCAGTCATTCAATCCTATCTGACTCTTCATGACCCTGTAAACCAGAGCATGTCAATCTTGCCCATTTGGGATTTTCTTGGCAAAGCTAGTGGAGTAATTTGCCATTTCTTTCAATGTGTTAAGACACATAAGACTTTAAGTGACTTGTCCAGAATCACACAGCTAGTTAAGTGTCTTTGAATTCAAGTATTCCTTACTCCAGACCCAGAATTCTATCTATTGAGCTGCCTCCACTTTCCCCAGTACAATAACACTTCTTAATAGAAGGGACCATCTTTTTTTATTTCTAGAGCCTTGAATATAGTATATTGTTAACAATACTGGCAGAGTTGAATTGAATACCTCAGTCACAATGAAGAATAGTACCATCTTCACATATAAAGCACCAGAATATTAAATATATAATATAAATTCATAAATTAATTATAAAAAAATTTATAGTACAAATATCTCCTAGTAACCTTATATCTCTCTTCCCCACCCCCCAATAGCTGTCAAAAAGAAAAAAACAGTTAAGCAAAAAATAACCAATAAGCAACCATATCAACAACAGGCTGTCAATGCAACATTTAGTACCCATTGTCCCTCATCTCTCTATTCAGAGAAGGGCAATGTTTTCACCACTAGTCTTTGGTGAGAAGTGTTGGCCATTGCCTTTAATCTCTGTTAAACTGACAATTAATGTTGTTTTAATATGTTATTCAGATTGTTATATATATATTATTCCCCAATAATGTTTTCTTCACTCTGTAACAGTTTTCATCACTTTCAACTCACATTTCTCAGAGTTCCTCAAATTTATCTTTTCTTACAACAGGAAAACATTTTTATGACATTCTTATGTCAAAATTAGTTGTCATTATCCCCAACAAATAGGCATGTTATTTTTTGCAATTTTCTGCTACCATAAATTCTACCATGTTTGTTTGTTTTTGCATTTATGGGACCTTTCTATTTTTGATCCCTTCAGAATAGATATCCAATAATGATTCATAAAGTGACTTTTCACAATGAAGTCTTTCATTCATTCACACTTTCAAAAATTGTTACTTCATAAAATAGTCATTTTTCTCTCAAATACTCTGATCATCATATTTTTTAACAGATTTCATTTTTTAGTAGTGAAATTTTTTAAAGAATATGCTGCACATGAGATAATATTAAAGTTTACACCCTGAATTTCATGTGACTAATTTCAAGGTCATACTTTTTAAGTGTTGCAAATAATTGCACATGGAACCTTTGACATTGTAAAATGAAATATAATCTCATAATGCGCAGGAATTCCTTTGCCCAATGGATTTTGTTTCATATTATGTGCAATTTCACAACTTGAGAGTGTAGGATTTCAAACCTGATTCTTAGAAAAAAATTATAAATAATTGTATAATTGATCATATAGACATGCATAAAAATAAACATTGCATTTTTCTAAAATAGTATATATGATAATGATTATTATAAATAGAGGTGTATTGGCATCTAAGGGTGGGGGTTTGGAGAAGGAGGGAAAATTTGGATCAGAAGGTTTTGCAAGGGACAATGTTGAAAGATCACCCATGCATATGTTTTGTAAATAAAAAAGTATAATAAAATAACTAAAAATAGAGGTGTATGCTCAGAGGTAAGAATGTATTCACACCTGAATTCTAATTACAGTTTTAGCTGTGAGAAAATGGCAAGCCATCTCAATAATAGCATGTAGTTTTCAGTAGTATCCATGGATAGTACAAATTCACTTTCTATAATTATCAAGTTGCTAAAAATAATTTATCACATTCTTCCTTGCAGGTCTGTCCAATGTTATTTGATGAACTGAGGACAAAAGATTAGCAGTTCTGGCACCTGAATGCCAGAAGATCACAGAATGTCTTCTAAGCTTGTCACAGATGCTGACAACCTTACATGGTTTTCTTACTGCTGCACTGAAATAATAGAGTAATAACTTTTTAGATGACATGTTTAATCAAAGTTTTCTAGAGATTATGGATTTCATGGTACATTTGGTACAAGAGAAAGGGGTTATAAATCTGGGATCCTGACAAATTTCTTCCCTGGTCTTCAAAACTCCTAAGACATAAGCCTGGAAGCAAATATTCCTCCTCAAAGAGATAGCCTGTTTGAAAAAGTTGCTAACAGATCCATTGATATGTAATGCTGCAGGACACATTTGCAATCTGTCATTTTTAGAATGCCACAGTTTTGTGGGTAATTTTCTTTTCTTGTATGTAAAATGAGCAGAACCATTTTATTGAAACACTGGCAACTTTTAATACTATGTGCTAATTTTAAGAAGATTAGATATTTTAAAACATACACACTTGCAAAACTAACAAGACTGTAATACTCTTGGGGGAACTGTGATATAAGAAATTATCATGTCAGTACTTATCTTTGAACATGCAGCGGAACTTGAGCTATATACTTTGTGACCAAATGTATAAAAAACAAACTACAACTTTAGAATTACATAATGTTTAAGATAGATTTTCTGTTTCTTTTTCATTTTGGCAGATGTAATTTGATTTCTGATGGTATATTTATTTAAACTATATGTATTTAAAGAAAAGTCATTTTCTCAACACATAACACAGCAAAAGAAAATGTCTCTTGATAAAATGAAGGGAGTCTGGGTCAAATATCAAATACCAAAAGTCCTTGTTATATGGCTTTGTGATATTGAGGTAGATTCTATTCAAAATGTGTGAAAATAGGCAAATGGTGCCTTTTTCATTGCAAAAGTTAGGTTCATTTAAGATTTCAGATTAGTGGATAAAGTTGTATTCCTTTTATGGGAAAACACAGAAATACAATTCCTACATTATTAAATTACATTATGTAACTTAAAACAAAATGAAGTTCAAATTTTGTTTTGCAAATATTCCTTAAAATATGATGCTATTTGGGACATGCAAAATAGATCATGATTATCTAACTCTGAATTTATTCTCCCAGACTAAAGATCACTACATCTGCCTTTCAAGGTTCCAAGGGTGCCTTAAAGGGTTTGAAGGTTATCTTTTCTCTAATGCCAATCAATTCAACCCCCAGCAGCTATGATCTCCCAATTGTTAAGCACTAGTCACTAGTATCCTAATACCATTTGAGTACTTAACATTGATTAGTTTTTATAAAGAGAGATTTATTTCAAAGATAGTGAAGGAAAAAAAATACAAATTGTCCTCATAACATCTCAGTAGTATATTCTGTCTATGCTCTCAAAGCCTCTGGTAAGAGTGCAATCATCCATTAGTTCAGTTTCCATATAATATTGGTGCCATTAAGTTCTTATCCAAATGCAGCATAAGTACCAAATGAATCCTCATCTCAGTTATCACTGGACTGGGTTTTAAATGGTCATTCTTTGCTTTTTAGAAATTTATTTTGAGCTGGCTGCAAAAAGCAGATCCTGGGATGCTTCAACAGAGAGACAATCACTTTTCTAACCATTCTAGACTCAAGTTTGGATAATCTCTCCTTTCACCTAAAATAGAAAAGAACAATTTCTGGTAAGCAGTCATATCTAAAAAATTTCTCCTAACCACTAATTTCACTCTAAATTGCTTTGACTATTGGTCATTGTGATCCTCATGGAAAACAGATCCTCCAGTCTTTCCCTTGTGGGACAAGCATACTGATTTAAAGATGAGATAAATCAAAGATACTTTTTTTAGCCAATTATTATGTGCTAGACTCCATGGTAGGAAAAATAAGATGGTCCCTGACATCAAGAAGCTTGTATTTTATACATTCTAATGAAAAGAAAAATGAACACCTTACTCTTCTCACAGTCAATTCTAGATATAAACATCCTATAGATTTCTTCTTTTTTGTGTTTATGACTATTCCTCTGCAATCCAGATGACAAAACCTTTGACAAAGTGGTTATTTGTGCACACACACACACACACACACACACACACATACAAACATACATATTACGAAGGTCTCAACCTTACACTTTTTTTAGAAATATTCTACTCCCATTAACTTCCAGAGTCTGTTTTGTTAACTGAATTCTTTTTTTTTAAATTATATCTAAAGGGAATTATTTTTAGGAAAATTAAGATATCTTCCTACTCCAATATAACAATAATAAAAATGTTTCCCAATTCCTTCTATGCAAATTGAAAAAATGCAGTATATTTTAAAGTATCTGTGTTGCTATGAGTTACAGATTTGCAGAGGTAGTTTTGCATGAGGCTCTATCTAATTTCTGCTTTGAGAATAACATTGCTTTTAAATTTGGTGTTATTTAACCTAATGAATAATATTTACACCTTGGATATAGTATTAATGATGATATTATGTAAATATTTTAAAATCCATTCTATTCTAACCTGGGGGGAAGAGCTAAAAATAACAAACTTTTAATTCATTAGCATCATCTTTTATATTACATTCATCCATTCTACCATTTAACAAATAATTATTGAGCACCTTCTACATGCCAGATTGTTCTCAGCTCTATGGATACTGTAATAAAAATGAAGTCTTTGCCCTCAAAGATCTTCTTTCTATTGAGGGAAAACAACATATTCATAGATTTTAAAAGGTTGAATTTTGCTTGGTAAAGAAAAGGAAGCATAGAAAGAAACTACTTTGAAAATAAGTAGTTTAGACTTGATCATATTGTGATTATTAAAAAAAAATGAAAGTTTGAAAAATAAGGTTGTTTTGGGAAAATGGAAAAGGAAGAGGAAGAATGGGCAAAATTATCTTAAAGAGGTACACAAGGAGAGCTTTTACAGTGGTGAGGAGAGGGTGGTAGGCAACTTTTAAACATCATTCTCATCAGAATTAGTTATAAGCCAGCAAACTCTATATACACACTCAATTGAGTATGGAAATATATCTTACCCAACAAGGAAAGATGAGAGGAAAGAATAAGATAAAAGCATGGGGATCAGATATGGGATGAAGTAGTTGGAAGCAAAACAGAATTTTTACAAGGGACAGGGGAGAGAGAGAGAGAGAGAGAGAGAGAGAGAGAGAGAGAGAGAGAGAAACAAGAAAATAGAATGAAGAGAAACAAACAACTAATAATTGTAACTGAATGTGAATAGGACGAACTCACCAGTAAAATGGAAGCAAATAGCAGAATGGATAAGAAACTGGAATCCAACAAAAAATTTGTATAAGAGACATACTTGAAACACACACAAAATTAAAATAAGGGGCTGGAATATAATCTCATTGTGTTTCAGTTGAAGTAAAAAAAGACAAGAGAAATTATCATGATCTCAAACCAATCAAAAATAGATCCAATTAAAAGAGATAATCAGGGAAACTACATTTTGATAAAAGGCACCACAGATAATAAAGTAGTATCAATAATGATCATACATGCATCAAATATAACAGAGCATCCAAATTCTTAAAGGAACAATAAAATCAATGCAGTCAAAACTAGAAGGAAAGCAGAAAACTAAAAAACAAATTTTTGCAATAAGTTTTTCTCATTAAAGAACTCATTTCTCAAACATATAGAAAACTGAACAATATTATAACAATAAGAATAATTCTCCATTTAATAAATGGTCAAAGGTGACAGTCTGTTTTTAGAAAAAGAAATGAAAGCTATCTATAGCCATACTGAAAAACGCTCTAAATAACCATTAATTAGAGAAATGTATAAAAAAAATTTGAGCTGTCACCTCACAACAAGCAGATTGATTAACATTACAGAAAAGAAAAAAAAAGTGACAAATACTGGAGGAGTAGTGGGAAAAAATAGGGCTATTAATGCATTGGTTAGTGAAGTTGTGGACTTGTCAAAAATGGTGGAGAATAATTTGGAAATATATCCAAAGAGCAATGAAACTTTGTACTCTTTGATCAAATAATACCATTACTATGACTATATCCCAAAGAGATCAAATGAAAAGGAAAAAGGACTTATATGTACAAAAATATTTTTATTATCATTAAAGCTTTTTTATTTTCAAAACATTTGCTTAGACAATTTTCAATATTCACCTTTGTAAAAACCTTGTATTCCATTTTTTCCCTTCTTCCCCCCATCCCCTCCCCTAGATAGCAAATAATTCAATATATATTAGATATATGCAATTCTGCCATATATATTTCCATAATTATTATGCTACACAAGAAAAATCAGATCAAAAAGGAAAAAATGAGAAATAAAACAAAACAAGGAAATAACAAAAAGAGTTAAAATACTATGTTGTGATCCACACTCAATCCTCATGGTCCTCTCTCTGGTGCAGTTGGCTCTCTTCATTACAAAACCATTGGAACTGGCTTGAATCATCTCATTGTTGAAAAGAGCCACGTCCATCAGAATTGATCATTGTATAATCTTGCTGTCGCTGTATATACAAAGATATTTATACCACCTCTTTGTAGTATCAAAAAATTAGACACCGAAATAATATCCATCAGTTGGGTAATAGCTGAAAAAGTAAGTTGTAGCATATGATTGTGATGGAAGATATGAGGAGGATGGTTTCAGAGAAACCTAGAAAGATTTATATGAACTGAAGCATAATGAAATGAGTTCATGACATCAGCAGTCATTTTGATTTCTTTCTTGCCATTGGATTTCTGTGACTCTGGAGAAATTAGTAAGGCTGACAATAGCTCAGCACTACCTCACTCAAATCCAATTCATATGCAAGTAAAGATTATTATCCATATGATGGCATTGATTCTTTTCAACAATGAAGGATGAACAACAATGAAATGAGATTATTATGCACAGTAACAGAAATATTATAACTATGATCAATTGTGAAAGATTCAGCTACTTGGATCAGAACAATGATCCAAAAATTTTTGAAGGTCTCATTATCTACCTCCAGGAAAAGAAATGGTGAACCCTGAATGCAAATTGAAGTGTAATCTTTTTCATTTTCTTTCTGCTTCTTGAGTATGTGTTTTGTTTGCTTGCTTCCGCATCATAGATAATATGCAATATTTTGGTATGATTTCATATGTATAAGTGATATCATATTACTTTTCTTTTCAATGTATGGGAGAGGAGTGGAAAGAAATTAGAGAATTTGCCACTCAAAAATTTTTTTTGATTAATGTTGTAAATAAATTATACATTAAAAAAAGAAAATAGCTAGTTTAAGTTCAATAAATTTTCTAAATCAGTAAAGTAATCCTATTTCATTTATTTCACAGACAACAGCAGCTTCTCCCTCCCCTCAGGCAATTAGGGTTAAGTGGAAATTGGATTTGAACTCTGGTCTTTCTGATTACTGGTACTCTATACACTGCATCATTTAGCTTCCTCAACAGCACTTAGGTTTTATCTTAACTAGTCACTATATACAACAATATATAAAAGATTCTACTGTTTAGAAGCTTACTATCCAGTTGAAATCATGAAATCATGTTATTAAATACATTATTTATGTCACTTTTTATATAAAATTATCAATAAGCATATACATTATAACTTAGATTCTATAGTTATTTCCCCATTGTCTTTTGCATCATACAGTTTTGATTTTTCTAAGGTCATGCTATTTTTAAAACATTCTTAACCATATAGTATTTTTTTTTATTATAGCTTTTTGTTTACAAGTTATATGCACGGGTAATTTTACAGCATTGACAATTAACAAACCTTTTGTTCCAATTTTTCCCCTCCTTCCCCCCATCCTCTCCCCCAAATGGCAGGTTGACCAATACATGTTAAATATGTTAAAGTATAAATTAAATACAATATAAGTATACATGCCCTAACAGTTATTTACTGTACTATTAGCCTATGAAGGAAATCAAAAATGCAGGTGAACAAAAATATAGGGATTGGGAATTCTATGTAATGGTTCATAGTCATCTCCCAGAGTTCTTTCACTAGGGGTAGCTGGTTCAATTCATCACTGTTCTATTGGAACTGATTTGGTTCATCTCATTGCTGGAGATAGCCATATCCATCAGAATTGATCATCATATAGTATTGTTGTTGAAATATATAATGATCTCCTGGTCCTGCTCATTTCACTCAGCTTCAGTTCATGTAAGTCTCTCCAGGCCTTTCTGAAATCATCCTGCTGGTCTTATGGAACAATAATATTCCATAATATTCATATACCACAATTTATTCAGCCATTCTCCAATTGATGGTCATTCACTCAGTTTCCAGTTTCTGGCCACTACAAAGAGATGCCACAAACATTCTTGTACATACAGGTCCCTTTCCCTTCTTTAAGATTTCTTTGGGATATAAACCCAGTAGAAACACTGCTACAACAAAGGGTATGCACAGTTTGATAACTTTTTGAGCATAGTTCCAAATTACTCTCCAGAATGGCTGGATGTATTCACAATTCCACCAACATCGTATTAGTGGCCCTGTTTTCCCACATCCCCTCCAATATACCACATAATCTTTCCCTGTCATTCTAGCCAATCTGACAGGTGTGTAGTGGTATTTCAGCATTATCTTAATTTGCATTTCTCTGATTAATAATGACTTGGAGCATCATTTCATATGGCTGGAAATAGTTTGCATTTCTTCATCTGAGAATTGTCTGTTCATATCCTTTGACTTGGAGAATGGCTTGATTTCTTAGAAATTTGGGTCAATTCTCTATATATTTTGGAAATGAGGCTTTTATCAGAACCTTTGACTGTAAAAATGTTTGCCATTTTATTGCTTCCCTTCTAATCTTGTCTGCATTAGTTTTGTTTGTACAAAAATTTTTCAATTTGATATAATCAAAATTTTCTATTTTGTGATCAATAATGATCTCTAGTTCTTCTTAGTCATAAATTCCTTCCTCTTCCATAGGTCTGAAAGGTAAACTATTCTATGCTCTTCCAATTTATTTATAATGTCATTCTTTATGCCTAAGTCATGAACCCATTTTGACCTTCTCTTGGTGTACGGTGTTAAGTGTGGGTCAATGCCTAGTTTCTGCCATACTAATTTCCAATTTTCCCAGCAATTTTTGTCAAATAGTGAGTTCTTATCACAAAAACTGGGGTCTTTGGGTTTGTCAAACACTAGATTATTAAAGCTATTGGCTCTTTTGTCCTTTGAACCTAACCTATTCCACTGATCAAGTAGTCTATTTCTTAGCCAATACCAAATGGTTTTGATAACTGCTGCTTTATAATATAATTTTAGATCTGGTACAGCTAGGCCACCTTCATTTGATTTTTTTCATTAATAATTTCCTTGAAATTCTTGACCTTTTGTTTTTCCATAAGAACTTTGTTGTTATTTTTTCTAAGTCATTAAAATAACTTTTTGGGAGTCTGATTTGTTTAGCGCTAAATAAATAGATTAGTTTAGGTAGTATTGTCATCTTTATTATATTTGCTCACCCTATCCAGGAGCATTTAATATTTTTCCAGTTGGTTAGATCAGACTTAATTTGTGTGGAAAGTGTTTTGTAGTTTTGCTCATAAAGTTTCTGGTTTTCCCTTGGCAGATAGGTTTCTAAATATTTTATACTATCAGTAGTTACTTTAAATGGAATTTCTCTTTATAACTCTAACTGTTGGCTTTTGTTAGTGATATATAATAATGCTGATGGCTTATGTGGATTTATTTTGTATCCTGCAACTTTGCGAAAGTTGTGGATTATTTCTAATAACTTTTTAGTAGAATCTCTGGAGTTCTCTAAGTATGCCATCATATCATCAGCAAAGAGTGATAATTTGGTTTTCCCATTGCCTACTCTAATCCCTTTCATCTCTTTCTCAACTCTTATTGCCAAAGCTAGCATTTCTAATACACTATTAAAGAGTAACGGTGATAGTGGGCAACCTTGTTTCACCCCTGATCTTATTGGGAATGGTTGCAATTTGTCCCCATTACATATGATGCTTACTGACGGTTTTAAATAGATGCAACTGATTATTTTAAGGAAAAGTCCATTTATTTCTATGCTCTCAAGTGTTTTTAATAGGAATGGATGTTGGATTTTATCAAATGCTTTTTCTGCATCTATTGAGATGATCATATGGTTTTTGTTAATTTGGTTATTAATATGGCCAATTATACTGATAGTTTTCCTAATATTGAACCAGCCCTGCATTCTTGGTCTAAATCCTACTTGATCATGGTATATTATCCTGGAGATGATTTTCTGTAGTCTTTTTGCTAATATCTTTTAAGATTTTAGCATCAATATTCATTAGGGAGATTGGTATATAATTTTCTTTCTCTGTTTTCAACCTACCTGGTTTAGGTATCAGTACCATGTCTGTGTCATAAAAGGAATTTGGTAGGACTCCTTCATACCCTATTTTTTCAAATAGTTTATATAGAATTGGGGCTAAATGTTCCTTAAATGTTTGGTAGAATTCACATGTAAATCCATCTGGTCCTGGGTTTTAGGGAGTTGATTAATAGCTTGTACTATTTCTTTTTCTGAAATGGGACTATTTAAGCAATTTACTTCCTCCTCTTTAACCATATAGTATTACTGGAAGAATATTCTTATAAGATGGGATCTTGTTACAGGGAATAAATAGCTTAGGATTATTGAAAGCATGACACAGTTTCTTGAATGTGTTACAGTTCAGTCTCTTCCTGTGATTCAAATTTAGGCCATTTTGTGGTCTATCTGTAGCTCTGTCCTTGATGGATTAATTCAATAAATGCTGATTTTAGTTTATAAAATTTTATATAATAATAGTTTGCATTAATGTAACACTTTAAGGTTTACAAAGGATTCTACAAATATTATTTTCTTCAATCCTCACAAAAACCCTAGAATTTAGTGTTATCATCCCATTTTACAGATGAATAAAGGAAGGAAGAAAAAAACTAAGTGACCCACTCAAGTTCTAGCAGTTTGTCCATTGTACTACCTATCTATCACTTTGAATCCAACCACATGTTACTATTTGACAAAAAAAAGCTATTATGAAAATATCAATTAACTACTGGTCTAAATCTCCACTATATTGTATGAAATCTTATTGAGAAAAATTAACTTGCATAAAAAGGGTATCCCTGAGAAAGATATGATGTTTTTAAATGCATAAATCAAAAATATAGAATAATGAAGGAAACAATTGTATTGAAATAAGTTATCATAATATTTCCAAAACCAAATTCATGAACCCCAAGTTAAAAACTTTTGTTCTAAAATTTTAAGTATCAGAGAAGGTACCGTGGTAAATGATTTTCTTCAGCTCCCACAATTAGTAAAATCACAAGCCTTGCTTTTAAATAAATTAACTTAGATATTTTGATTTGTATCTTAAGAAAAAAAATTTAGAGATTAGTGTAATCAGGAGGCTTTGTTGTTTCCAAAAAGTTTGGCCATAATGAATCATTACTTTATAAGCTGGAAAGAAAAATAATTTTTGGCTTATTAAAGTAACATTTATTAAATATGATTACATATGTGTTATTTAGTTCTGAGACATATAAAGATAAGAAACAAAACTCTAACAACTTCTTTCAATGAGTCCATAATTCAATTGAGAAAGTAAGATGTAAACATAGAAAAAAAACTAATTATTTAAATTATAAAAGAAATACAGTCATATTAAAATGCTCTAAATCATTATTAATTAAAGGAATGGAAATAAGACAACCATAAAGTAATATCTCATACTTATCAGATTGACTGGAATGACAGAAGGGGAATATGACAAATGTTGGAGGGAATATGGGAAAATTAGGATACTAATACAATGCTGGGGAAACTTTGGACTGATCCAACCAGTTTGGTGAGAAATCGAGAATTATGCCCAAACGGTTATTGAATTGTAGAGACCCTCCGATCCAATAATATTTCCAAGGTGATCAGAGAAAATGAAAAAGAACCTATAAGTTCTAAAATATTTATAGCAGCTCTCTGACAGTGAAATAGAAATTGAGAGGATGACCATCCATTGGGAAATACTAAACAAGTGCAGTATTTGATTGTGATGGAATTCTCCTGTGTTATAGAAAATGATGAGCTGTTTGATTTTAGAAAAACATGGAAAGGCTTGCATGAAATAATAAAAAGAAAATGAGCAGAAGCAAGAGAATTTTGTATACAGTAACAGCAGTATTGCAGTATCAGTAATGAGTTATAAATACTCAAATCAATGATAAAGGACCTATGAAAGAAGATACTAGCTGGGCAGCTAGGTGGTGTAGTGAATAGAGCACCAGGCCTGAAGTCAGGAGGATCTGAGGTCAA
The DNA here is from genome assembly GCF_902635505.1 of Sarcophilus harrisii. Lineage (NCBI taxonomy): Eukaryota > Metazoa > Chordata > Mammalia > Dasyuromorphia > Dasyuridae > Sarcophilus > Sarcophilus harrisii. The sequence continues at coordinate 139,541,438 of NC_045426.1, forward strand.
ATCTGGTCTCAGACACTTAATATTTCCTAGCTGTGTGACCCTGGGCAAGTCACTTAACCCCAATTGCCTCAGCAAAAAAGAAAGAAGATACTATGAACCTCCAGAGAAAGAACTGATAAATCAAAGTATATACAATATGAAAAAATATATTACATGTGTGTGAAATAAAATTTAAAAATATCAATAACTTTTAGATAAAATGAGAGTGGAAACACTTTCATGTGAACAAAGACAGGAAAGGAAAGGGTAGGATAGAGATGGTTTGAGCTGGGAAGTTGTCATTGAGAAAGTGATATTTAAGTGGACCTTGAAAGATAGGTAACATGTTGACAAGTAGAGTTGTAGAGGAGAAATTTATACCAGGAAAAATTATGACAAAGCAATGAGGAATTTATAAATAAGATGTGTTCAGGAATCAAGTTTGGGTAGAAATGGAACTGATTCATTCTCTTCCTTCCCTTCTTTATCCATAATTCACCCATAATTGTCAGAGTAAATAAGTTCATTTAATTATTTTATTAAATTTAGGCTGAAAACAGAGAAAGAAAATTATAGACCAATCTCCCTAATGAATATTGATGCTAAAATCTTAAATAAGATATTAGCAAAAAGACTACAGAAAATCATCTCCAAGATAATACACTATGATCAAGTAGGATTTATACCAGGAATGCAGGGCTGGTTCAATATTAGGAAAACTATCAATATAATTGGCCATGTCAATAACCAAATTAACAAAAACCATATGATCATCTCAATAGATGCAGAAAAAGCATTTGATAAAATCCAACATCCATTCCTATTAAAAACACTTGAGAGTATAGGAATAAATGGACTTTTCCTTAAAATAATCAGCAGCATCTATTTAAAACCATCAGTAAGCATCATATGTAATGGAGACAAACTGCAACCATTCCCAATAAGATCTGGAGTGAAACAAGGTTGCCCACTATCACCGTTACTATTTAATATTGTATTAGAAACGCTAGCTATAGCAATAAGAGCTGAGAAGAGATTAAAGGAATAAGAATAGGCAATGAGGAAGCCAAATTATCACTCTTTGCCGATGACATGATGGTATACTTAGAGAACCCCAGAGATTCTAGCTAAATAGTTATTAGAAATAATCCACAACTTTAGCAAAGTTGCTGGTTATAAAATAAACCCACATAAGTCATCAGCATTCTTATATATCATTAATAAAATCCAACAGTCAGAGTTACAAAGAGAAATTCCATTTAAAGTAATTACTGATAATATAAAATATTTAGGAATCTATCTGCCAAGGGAAAATCAGAAACTTTATGAGCAAAATTACAGACCACTTTTCACACAAATTAAGTCTGATCTAACCAATTGAAAATATTAAATGCTCTTGGATAGGCGAGCAAATATAATAAAGATGACAATATTACCTAAACTAATCTATTTATTTAGCGCTATACCAATCAGACCCCCAAAAAACTATTTTAATGACCTAGAAAAAATAACAACAAAGTTCATATGGAAAATCAAAAGGTCAAGAATTTCAAGGAATTAATAAAAAAAATCAAATGATGGTGGCTTAGCTGTACCAGATCTAAAACTATACTATAGAGCAGCAGTTACCAAAACTATTTGGTATTGGCTAAGGAATAGATTAGTTGATCAGTGGAATAGATTAGGTTCAAGGGATAAAACAGTCAACAAATATAGCAACCTAGTCTTTGACAAACCCAAAGATCCCAGCTTTTGGGATAAGAACTTACTGTTTGATAAAAATTGCTGGAGAAAATTGAAAACTAATATGGCAGAAACTAGGCATTGATCCATACTTAACCAGTACACCAAGATAAGGTCAAAATGGGTTCATGACCTAGGCATAAAGAATGAAATTATTAATAAATTAGAGGAACATAGGATAGTTTACCTCTCAGACCTGTGGAAGGGGAAGGTTTTTATGACCAAAGCAGAACTAGAGATCATTACTGATCACAAAATAGAAAATTTCGATTATACCAAACTGAAAAGTTTTGTACAAACAAAACTAATGCAGACAAGATTAGAAGGGAAGCAATAAACTGGGAAAATATTTTTACAGTCAAAGGTTCTGATAAAGGCCTCATTTCCAAAAGATATAGAGAATCAACTCTAATTTATAAAAAATCAAGCCATTCTCCAATTGAAAAATGGTCAAAGGATATGAACAGACAATTCTCAGATGAAGAAATTGAAACTATTTCTAGTCATATGAAAAGATGCTCCAAGTCATTATTAATCAGAGAAATGCAAATTAAAACAACTCTAAGATACCACTACACACCTGTCAGATTGGCTAAGATGACAGGAAAAAATAATGATGATTGTTGGAGGGATGCGGAAAACTGGGACATTGATGCATTGTTGGTGGAGTTGTGAACGAATCCAACCATTTTGGAGAGTAGTTTGGAACTATGCTCAAAAAGTTATCAAACTGTGCATACCCTTTGATCCAGCAGTGTTACTACTGGGATTATATCCCAAAGAGATTATAAAGAAGGGAAAGGGACCTGTATGTGCACGAATGTTTGTGGCAGCCCTTTTTGTAGTGGCTAGAAACTGGAAACTGAATGGATGTCCATCAGTTGGAGAATGGCTGAATAAATTGTGGTATATGAAAATTATGGAATATTACTGTTCTGTAAGAAATGACCAACAGGATGATTTCAGAAAGGCCTGAGAGACTTAACGAACTGATGCTAAGTGAAATGAACAGGACCAGGAGATCATTATATACTTCAACAACAATACTAGATGATGACCAGTCCTGATGGATCAGGCCATCCTCAGCAACGAGATCAACCAAATCATTTCTAATGGAGCAGTAATGAACTGAACTAGCTATACCCAGAAAAGAACTCTGGGAGATGACTAAAACCATTACATTGAATTCCCAGTCCCTATATTTATGCACACCTGCATCTTTGATTTCCTTCACAAGCTAATTGTACAATAATTCAGAGTCTGATTCTTTTTGTACAGCAAAATAATGTTTTGGTCATGTATACTTATTGTGTATCTAAGTTATATTTTAATATATTTAACATCTACTGGTCATCCTGCCATTTAGGGGAGGGGGTGGGGGGGGTAAGAGGTGAAAAATTGGAACAAGAGGTTTGGCAATTGTTAATGCTGTAAAGTTACCCATGTATATATCCTGTAAATTAAAGGCTATTAAATTAAAAAAAAAAAAAAAAAAACCATGGATTAAGGTCAAAAAAAAAAAAAAATACCAATACAAAATGAAAAAGCAATAACAACAACAAAAACCCTCCAGTCGTTTCCTATTGAATGAGTAAAGTTCAAATTAATCTGTTTGGCCATTTGTACATCTCCACAATCTGCTACAAGTTTTTCTTTCTAGTTTATCTCATATTACCTGTATCCACTCACTTTATACTGCAATGAAAATGGACTAGTCTTTGCTGCCCTTGAACATGTACTGCTCTTTGAGGTCTTTGATCACATCGTTCCCTATTCATTTTATGTCCTCCCTCTCCATTTACAGACTGAATTCCAAACTAAAAAGTGCAACTCACTTATTATCCTCCCCTATTAGAAGTCTATAATCATCTTTCTCATCAGAATAGTCACAGTACTTTGTTGTCTGTTATGGTTATCTATGAAGTCATCACCTTTGGCCTCAAATTACAATCCCTAAATTGCTACATGATGTAATAGGAATTACACACACAAACACACACACACACACACACACAAAACTCAGATGGAAATGAGTAGCTGGAATACAAATGAGGTACACACTCTACTGACAGTCTTAATGATATTGAAGAACCAGTTGTCACAATATCTGAAAGAGGGGAAGATAGTGAATATTTTGGAAAAGTCACAAATGCTATTATTTAACAAAAAAAAAGCTATTATGAAAATATCAATTAACTACTGACCTAAATCTCAATTATCTTATATGAAATCTTACTGAGAAAAATCAACTTATATAATAAAGGCAACCCTGATAAAGATATGATGTCAAGACAGAAAGGCTTTGGAAAACAATATTCTGGAACCAGCCTTTTCTTTGTAATTATACAATTGGCTGAAATTTGCAGAAAATACTAGATCTTGTTGGGTTGTTAATTATAACATAAAATTATTTGCTTCTGTAGAATAAAATGCTAACTTAAAGACTCTTTTAAGCTTATTTTTTCTTGTGTCCAAAATAAAATCATTAAACATTTTTGAAAACAAAATAAAATATCATTTAATAAAATTATTTATATCATATATAATAGTATATGCTATTAACTTATATAATGGCAAACTGTTTTATTTTATTACCTTTAAAGTAAGAAACACTAGGAAAATAATTTCTACAATACAGACTTGAGAAGCCTGATAAATGTAATGATTTAATATATATCCAGAGGACAGAAGGCGAAAAACAATTCCCCTTCTACAAGAGAGATAAACTTAAAATGCCAAAAGAGGCAATGTGGTAACTTGATTTGGTTGACTATGCAAGTTTATTATAATTATGTTTTTGGGTTTTTTTTTCAAGTACAGGGGGATAGTTTATAAATATATATAAAATAAATTGATTGTTGGTACAAAATATTGGTGTTTTTTCTTCTTTAAATATAATAATTCTCTCTGGGAGAAAGCAGGTTTCTCGGGGAAGTTTTGTGGAGGCAGCCTTAGTTTCAGTTACAATCAATAATTATTCCAAAATGCAGCCAGCTAGTAAAAATGCAAACGATTATTTCTCCTTCCAAAATAGCCCAGTTAGTTGAGTCCTATCTCTCTGCTTGGTTCTAAGAGCTCTTACAGCTTTGTCCTTGTCTTCTGCCTCTGCTTTCTTCAGCCTCCAGCCAGAACCAAGGCAGAAGATGCAATCAATCTCTCTTGCCTTGGAGAGAGGCCTTGTGGGCTTCCTCCCAGAGTGCTCCTCTTCGACCCCTGTCAATGTTCCCAAGAAAAATTGAAAAATTAAAAAATAAAAGTCCATAAATTTACAAAGAAAGCAGCAGGATCTCAGTGCCTTTTATTGATAAAGGAGAAATGAAACAAAAAGATGTAAATTAGCAGAGGTATTTGCCCTTTCATGTTCATCACAGAGTTCAAATCAAGGATTCTCTATTCTTTGCAGATGATACTGTACTAATTACAAAAAACCCTGGAACTTCAAAGACTCCTCAGGGAGTTATATAATCATACAAAAGAGTTGAATCTTATCATCCACACAATGAAAATTAAGTAAACGAAGAATATTTATTGCCCAATGGGAAAGACAGACAATAGCAATGATCCACTAATGTATGATTTTCTATATATTTATATATATTCACATAGATTTATATATAGATTTTGCATATACATTCTACACTATGAATGTGCATGTGTATACCACCCATCCCCTACAAATCAATTATTAACTGGACTGAGGTTAAAAATCAAATAGAGAGTAAGGTTTTCCTTACTTGAGAAATTTTCAGTTAATTTCCTAACTTCAAGCTATTGCTTAAACAATAGCTTCAACTTTTGTTTCTTTTCTTTCTTTCTGTGATGCTGAACGTTTTTGAACTGTGTAATATCAGTCTCCAAAGAACGAAAGTTTCAGTAAATTCACAGAACAATGAAGGGTGGTGGAATAGAGAGAAGGGAAGAAGGGCTAAGGGAAATGTGAGTGTAAATTGCTGCATATTAATAAGATAAATGGCACAGAAGGGCCATAAACAATATTTTCATAAAAATTTATGATACAACTGTGCATACCCTTTGATCCAGCAGTGCTACTATTGGGCTTATACCCCAAAGAAATAAGAAGGGAGAGGGACCTGTATGTGCCAAAATGTTTGTAGCAGCCCTGTTTGTAGTGGCTAGAAACTGGAAAATGAATGGATGCTCATCAATTGGAGAATGGTTGGGTAAATTGTGGTATATGAATGTTATGGATTATTATTGTTCTGTAAGAAACGATCAGCAGGATGAATACAGAGAGGATTGAAGAGACTTACATGAACTGATGCTAAGTGAAATGAGCAGAACCAGGAGATCATTATATACCTCAACAACGATACTGTATGAGGATGTATTCTGATGGAAGTGGATTTCTTTGACAAAGAAAGAGAAGACCTAACTCAGTTTCAATTGATCAATGATGGACAGAAGCAGCTACACCCAAAGAAAGAACACTGGGAAATGAATGTAAACTGTTTGCATTTTTGTTTTTCTTCCTAGATTATTTCTACCTTCTCAATCCAATTTTCCCTGTGCAACAAGAGAACTGTTCGGTTCTGCACACATATATTGTATCTAGGATATACCATGACATTTTTAACATATATAAGACTGCTTGCCATCTAGGGGAGTGGGTGGAGGGAGAGAGGGAAAAAATCGGAACAGAAGTGAGTAAAAGGGATAATGTTGTAAAAAAAATTACCCTGGCAGGGATTTGGGTTTTGTCAACAAAAAGTTATAATTATTTTAAAAAAGAAAGAAAAAAGAAATTTATGATAGAAAAAAATCAGGTATAATGTAGCAACTAAAAAGGAAAATCAATAAACAACCATGTGTCCCATTGATATCTGCACAAGAGATTTTGGAGTAAGTCCCCAGCATGTTAAATAAAGACCCTAATAGAGGATTTTTTGATGATTCAAATAAGAATTACATGGAATTATAAGCCAAGTAGGAGTGGCTTATAATATGGGCAGTTGTAAGAAATGCCTACATAACAGAGATGACATAAAATTACCTCAGTGTAATTATAGTCTCTCTTTTATTCTTTGACTACTTTATTTATTTGTGATTTCATGTTCATTATATTCATACACTCCTCCATAAACATGCGCTAACCCTAAAATTATCATCCTTCATTGCTTTAAAGTATTTTAGAATTATAATTATATTTAGAATTATATTTAATATATAATTAATAATTTGTTATATATTAATATTTAATTTTAGTATCACTTGATGACTTACCAAACATTTCATCCATTTTGTAGTTAGTTTAAATTGAGAATCTCTTACTATTATTCTATCTAGAGTATTACTTTTTTGTATATTTGTTTTGTATCTTTCCACATTACTGAAGTTATCATTTCACTGAATGTCTTTACACATTGTCTCAGATTTTCCAAGTAAATAATATGTTATTCTGCAAATAAGAATAATTTTCTATCTCCACTTGGACAATATTTATAGCTTTAATTTCTTTCTTGTCTTATTGCTATCTCTAGGATACATAAGACTATGCAATTAATAGAGGAGAAATGAAACATCCTTGGTTTATTCCTGTATTTATTGGAAAAGTTCCAAATTTTTTCTGAACTCAAAAAATAATAGATTCTGGTTTTAGGTATATGATTATAATAATATTAAAAAGGTTCTTCTATATCTTATTTTTGTAGCCTAGATGACTTGTATTTTTTCAAGTTTCTTTCAATAACATATGGGTTTTTTTGGGGGGGAATGTTTGAACGTGGTTATTTATAGTGTATTTTTCTATTTTTTCCTCTTTTTACTTTTGATGAATTTTATAACAAATCAAATAAAATTTACAAAATTCATGAAGATCACCATTCAATTCATACTATCTTATCTTTAAGTTTTTGTGACACCACTCTCTTATTATTTTCTTGCTATCAATCTATCTACTTCTCAACTTTCTTTGCTGGTTCATTATTCATATCATGCCCCCAAATTGTAAATGTTCTCCAAAGTTCTATCATAGATCCCTCCCTCATTTTCCTCCCTATGTACCTTTTCTCCTGATCTCTCAGGATGGTATAAATGAAGCCAATATATGCATTTTTGTTTTGTTGTTGAATAGATAAAGCTTATTTCAGTAAATGGAGTCATTGAGTTGTTGAATATCATGCTATTGTGTTCCCAGGTTATCCTCATACATCCTTTTTCACTACTCTCCTGACTCCATGCCCCAGAAGTCTTCTGATTCTGGAAGATGCCCCTGGTTTTGTGGTTTTCTTATTCTGGAAAATCTCTTCCTCTGCTGTCCTTTCCTTTGATTGGTGATTCCTCCCACGAGATCCATTTTGAGGAAGTACCCATTTCCGATGCTTAGCACAATTTCTGACACGTAGTAAATGCTTAATAATTTCTTGTTGACTTGATTTGATGTAAGAACCTCACCAAATTCTATGGATTCAATTGTTCTTCATTCTGATGACTTGCAGAGATATTTAAGTAGTTTCAGTTTCTCCCCCCTGAACTTCAGTCCTCATCACCAATTTAGATATTTCAAGCTGACTGTCCCTGAGAAATCTCAAACTCAATATATTCAAAACAGAGATCATTAACTTTCAAGTTTCATTGTTTATTATTTCTTTTGCAGTCTATGATCTATTTAAACTGGAAATTTTTAGCTTGGGTGATTAGGGAATGCTCCATGGAAAATGTGGTACCCTAGCCAAGTTTCATACAAAGACGAAGTTTAACATGTTGGTGAAGTATAGTTTAAGGAGGGTTTAGAAGGCCTTTGTGAAACAATTTTTTTTAAATAAAAAAGGATCACAGATATTTTAAAATAATGTCATCATCATCATCACCACCACCATCACTAGCATTTACATAAAGATTTAGGGTATACATATATAAACACATATATATGTGCACATATTTATTTATGTGTATATACTCACATGTATGTACATATGTACAAACAAATATATTTATGTAAAATCACATCAGTCCTCACAAGAACCCTGGGAGATATGTTGTTATTCTCACCATTTTTAATACGAGGAAAATGAATCAGACAGAGCTTAAGGGACTTGCCCAGAATCACATAATAATTGACAGAGGTAGAATTTAAACTCACATATTCCTGATTACACATCCAGTACTCTTTCATTTTGTGGATTTTTAATATTATGATACCTCCATTATTAGACAGCTAAGTGGTATAATGGATAGAGCACTGGGCTTGAAATAAAGATTTATCTTGAATTCAGATCCATCCTTAGCTACTAGCTATGTGACCCTGGGCAAGTCACTTAACTCTGCCACAATTTCTTCATCTGTACAATGATCTGGAGAAGGAAATGGCAAAACATTCCAGTATCTTTGCCAAGAAACCCCCAATCAGATCATGGAGAGTTGGGCATGACTAAAATGACTGAATAGCAACAGCAACAAACTTCCTTTATTTGGCTGAATAATCTGATCTAATCAATGGATAAAAAAAAATCAATGGATGTGGCTACTCATAAATAGAATCTACAATAAAATTGTAATTTTGTACCTTTGCCTCTCCACTCTAGTAAGATTTCAAAGGAAATAACCTGGTTCTCACTCAGAGGACGCTGCCATGTTTAGGAATGTTTGCTTATATTAACCATTTTTTCCATTTACTTAACTCAACCCAGGACATTTTTCTCTCCTTGTAAAATTTTCTCATGATTTTCATTAGTTATAATAGCTCATGTTTTCTGACATCTTAGCTATTTTAATTTAGATATTATTGAAGCTACACATAATTTTATTTAGTTCAAGAAAAAAATGCAACTATTTTGGGGGAGAAAAATAGATTCGTCTTATAGTTGATTTTTTAAAATTTATAACTAGAACAGAAATAATAGAATAATTAATAGGAAATTCACAAAATTTTAAGTGTTCTTGATAACATCTTTCTTATTTTCAATGGATTAAAAAAGAAAGGTATTGATTATAAATTTCTATTAATAACAATAAATTTACAAGTATTTACTATGAGCCAGACATATTTGATACAACAATGCTGAAGAGTGCTATTTTAACCTCATTTTATAGATGAGGAAACTGAGGCAAAAAGAGGTTAAGTAATTTGCTAGCTAATAAATGTTTGAAACCAGATTTGAACTGTTTTCCTGATTATCAGCTCAACATTTTATCCACCTGCCACCCAATAATCTCATATATTACACATGCCAATTAAAATGTGAAACTTTAAGAGTTGAGGGCATAATAGTTAATTGTTTCAACCTAAAGGCATTAAAAATACAAATGATAAAAACTTTAACACTCTCAGTTTACAATTATTACAAAAAGTTATAAAAATATTCTGGAATCAATGAAGTATCTATTATGATGATTATTATTAGAATAAGCAATTTCAATGTAATCTCCATTCAAATATTGTGTGGGTTTTTTTAGACTACTATCTAACATGACCAAAGAATGAAGTGTTACAATTAATTGTGTTTTCTTATTAACAATATTGTTTCTGCCATATGTAAATTTTACTACTTTTAAAAGAATTGGAATATATTATAAGAAGCTAGTACTAAAACTTTTGTCAGCACAATTGAATCTTTGATAGTGCAGGAAGTAGTCTAGGATATCATAGTGCCTCTGGGTTATTTTAATGAACATCAAATATTATATTATAAAAGCTGCACCAAAGTGACAATTAATTAAGAGCCTTGATAAACGAAATGCTGCTTTAGAACTTTATATTATAGGACACAAGTACCATCTTTTTTTTAACCCACATGTGTTATAATGGCATTTAGTCTAAAAGAGTTCAACACACCTGTCCATTTCAGGGATGTCAAAATAAAATAGAAAGTGAGAAATCCACAAATTAGCATTACAAATGGTGTATTATATTTTTATTTATTTGTTGGATATTTTCCAACTATATTTGCATCTGATTTGGTGCACTTGGGAGTTTTGCAAAGACTCATAGCCCACCTCAAGTAACTTTGACACCTCTACCTTACACTATATAATCAATTACACTCTCCTTATTCATCATATCCTGAAACCCATCATCCAGTGAGTGCCAAATTTAGCTAGATACAGCTTTCAAATAAAAAAAAATCCTAATTCCATATACATCATTGAAGGCTAATCTGAAAACAGGAGACAGTGAGAGATAAGACAGGAAGTGTCACGTCTATCTACATCATCAGCTCCATGGAAACAGGCAATCACATGGTGTTCCTGCATTAGCATATTTTGCTCACAAAGGCAGACAAGGTGGCTCTGATATGTTTCCTCAGAAAAGTACAACTCACTTTATTAATATATTGATCAGACACTTGTATTATTTCAGGACTCACCTCATCTTGTTGTCAAGGAAACAGTAATCACATCACTTTTTTGGGAGGGAATCATAAGACACCCATGAGGAAAAAAATAATTGTATTCTGGTGAAGAGAACTACCTCTCTCAGAAAAAATAAAATAAAGCAAAAAACTTTTTGGCTTCTCAGTGTTAATTAATTTGACTTTTACTATTAATAATGTGACAATAAAATATGAGAAGTTTATAAAGTTTATAAACAATAGAGCAGTAAAAAGAATGCAATGGATGATTATTTGCAAATTATTTGTAATAACTACAGATGCCTCACAATAAATATGTTACAATTAATAATACAGGTACACAAGCATGACTATCAAGTAGTTGAATATACTGAAACAATAATTATGTTTAAAACAGACAGATAGTAATTGTTTATAGTAGTACTTTGTTAAATCAAGATTCTTAATATTTTGTTTGTTGGTTAGCTGGTCTACTTTAGCTGTCAAGTGAAGCCTTACTACCCCTTATCAGAATCATGTTTCCAAGTGCATAAAATAAAATAGATGTGATTTCAAAAAGAAATTACTTATATTTAAGTTCACTTATCATTTTAAAAAATCAAAGTTCCCAGATATCAGGTTAATAATACTTAGAGATAGATTCAATTGTCTTTTTGAATTTTTAACCTAAAAGGTTTCTTGTTGGTTTTCCATTTCAAAGAAACTGATAGGTGATTAGAATCAATATGCATTCACCTTAAGAGGAGGATTTTAGAGAATGACAGAAAAATATAAAACTGCACAAAACAAAAAATCTCTATATATTATACTACATTCATATATGTGTGCCTATATTATTGCATGTGTTAAGTATATGTATATCAAAGATTAGTTTTGATATATATGTATGTTATATATGAATTAACTTTATATGTGTGGTACATATATATCTATATATCAAAGTTAATTCTTATACTTTTATCTCATTTGAAAAAATAGACCTGCTCTAAAAAAAGAATACACACACACACACACACATATATGAAGTCAATAAAAAGATACCACATTAAGCATCAGCATATATGGATGCATCTTTCTTCTTCCAGACTTTAGGCAAGTCATTTAATTTCACTGTGCCTCAGTATCCCAGTCTTTGAAACCATAGAGTTGTACTAGTATATATTTTCAACTTCTTTCCAGGTCTAATAATATGTGGCAATAGTTTTCTTTTCTTTACTTTTTTTTTCCTTTGTGATATAGCTTTGCTAGGTGTTGGAGGGAAGGGGTAAGAAGGTTGGTCTGGGAACTTCCAGGTGAAGAAACTCTTTACTGATGCAAATCTATACCATTTCTAAAACTTACTCTCTTAGAGAATTGCCTGATACCCTGAAAGGTTAAGTAATTTCTTCAGGGTCACAAAGCAAATATATATCAGAGGCATCACGGGACCCCAATTCTTCCTGACTGCAAGGTCAACTTTCTCTCCTCTATACCATATAGACTCTTAGCTGATTATAATTCTTGCCTAAACAACAAATAATAATTAAATTGCTTCACAGTATCATAATTTAAAAATATACTGTCTCCATTGTGATTTACCTAAGGTCAGAATATTGGATATCATATTTTCAAGGTCAAATTTAGAATTTAGAGTAGGACATTTTTCATATGCTTTCCATACTAGGAACTAGGTATACAGTGACCACTTGTTTGCAATAAGTGAATCAATCAGTAAGTATTCCTTTAGGAGCTCCGATACAAGACCGACCATAAAGAACTTCAAAATGCAACTTTTGAACTTTGAGGACAGAGTTAGATAAAGTTGTGGCATTAAAGTACAATTATATTTTTAAACTGAGTTGCAAGTTGTAACCCCAGATGATAAAAACTGGATATCATAGTAAAATCCAACTGAACAAAAAGCATCTATTCAGAAGGGATAATTTACACTATCTGAATCTCCTTGACCAAATAATTCATCCCATAAAGGTCAGCCTGCTCCTTTGGCAATAGATATTATCTTTTACAGATCCTGTGCTCAAACACTTTCCAGCATAAAAAAAAAAAAAAAACCATTAAAAAGTCTGTGTTCTACTTGCAGAACCTTACAGAGCTTAGCCAGTGTTTTACTATGAAGAGGTACCAGAACTCAATACCACAGGAATTGGGTGGTACCTGTTTATAAAAAGATGATGTTAACTTTAAAGAGTTAAAGACTATACTACTATAATCCTAAGTGAATGAAATGGGGAAGAGAAACTAAACTTAACTTATAAAGTCAACCATACAACTTTAAAAATTTTTTAAATATGCAAAAGGTCATGTTGCTATAGGAACTTGTTTTATGAAGACTTGACATTAAATTCACAAGATTTTGACATACATTATTTAATTATTCACAATGAAGCCACACTTTTACTATCACATTAAATTTTAAGTCAATTTTTGAAGAATAGTTTTTTTTTCAAGTTTAACTTTAATTGTAGTCCATATATTTTCAATGAGATTTAAATCAAGGGGCATTCCATGTTAATGAAGCATATTTATCTCCATATTGTAGATAACTGCCTTATTCCCTCATGAAATGTGTCACAGTGCTAGTTTATGTGAAAATATTCTGTCCCCATTTGGGGATTTCTACAATTTCAGAATAATTCTCTTTTTTTCCATAGTAATTTATTTATTAAAATTCATCATCCCCTCAATGGAAACAGAATATCCAGGCCCAGTTGAAGTAAAAAAAAACCCAACAGTTTTTGGCTTAAGTATTTTAGTATGATAAAAATGCCTAATTCTTTAAGCTAACATGGACTTGTTACAGTGATTTTTGTAGAGCCTTGAATGAAAGTGGCTTTCATCAGTAAAAAATATCTTTTCCCCCAAATCTTTAATATTCTAGTCTTTGTGTTATCCATATAAAGTATTTTTTCTTCATACCAATAGTAAAAAGCCAAATACTATGCTAGAGAGGACTCAGTAATAACCCTTCCAGATATTAGCTTCCTCTGCGGGTCTTTGCTTATTTTCAGAGGATTAAGTAGTCTATTTCATAAGCATATTTTGTGATTTCTTGGTGTTACTTTTCACTTATTAACACATTTTATGAAAACTGAATAATAGACTAGGAAAATGAGCAGACAGCAAAAAAAAAAAAAAAAAAAAAGTTTCTGATAGAAAGTTACCATAGTGACAAAGAAAATCAAGACACATAGAAGATAACAAAGTCAAAGCTCTTTTATCCAAAGTCTTCCAAAAAACAAGAACTGGGCTCAGGGAGAACAAAAGAGATTTTGAAAATCAAGTTAGACACAGAGAAAAATTAGGGAAAGAACTGAGAGTGGTACAAAAGAAAATAGAAAATGAGAAGAAAAGAGAAGAATGCCTTAAAAAAGCAAGGATGATCAATTGAAAAAGGGGGTATAAAAGCTCACTGAGGAAAAAAAATTCCTTAAAATTAAAATTGAGCAAATGGAAGCTAATGACTTTATGAGAAATCAAGATACAATAAAGCAAAACCAAAACAATGGGGAAAATGTGACATATTTCATTAAAAAAAAAAACTTACCGGGACTTATTTTCCATTTGAGAATCCAAAATGAAAACTTCCAGGAATATTATAACCAAATTCTGGAACTGCCAGATCAAGGAGAAAATATCATAAGCATCCAGAAAGAAACAATTCCAGTATAGTAGAAGCACAGGCAAGATAGCACAAGATTTATCAGCTTCTACATTAAAAAACCGGAGGGCTTGGAATATGATACTGCAGAGAGCAATAGAGCTAGGATTGCAACTAAGAATCACCTAGCCAGCAAAACTGAATATAAACCTGCAGGGTAAAAAGTGGATATTCAGTGAAACAGAGAATTTTCAAGCATTCAAAATCAAAAGACCAGAACTGAATGGAAAATTTGATTTTCAAATATAGGACTCATCAGATGCATAAGGAAGTAATCAGGAAAGTGATATCATAAGGGACTTAATAAGGTTTATTTGTTTGCATTCCTACATGAGAGAATGATTCTTGTAACTCATTAGAATTTTCTCATTATTATGGAAGTTTGAGGGTTTATATATAGACAGAGAGTACAGGTGTGAGATGAATATGAAGGGATAAAATCTTTTTTAAACTGATGAAATTAAGGAGTGAGAAAGTGATTGGGATAAGGGGAAAGGGAGAAGTGGAGGGGTGTAAATTATTTGCCATAAAAAGGGGGCAAGAAAAAGCTTTTACAGTAAAGGGGAATATAAGGAGAAGATGGTGAGTAAGTGTATCATAACTCTCCTACTTTATTACCACATTTTGCTTTGTGCATGAGTTAAACTGATTATGTTCCATTGTAGACTTGATTGATCCTTGAAATGTTTCACTTTCTCACACCACTGGCCATTGCAATATCACTCACTAATAGTCATTGATGTGTGATTATTAAGAGCTACTTTTTTGTGGTTGCAATTTTGTTAAAGAAATCTCTATCCTGTCTAAATTCTTTTGGAACTTAGCCCATTGTTAGCAGCATAATAAATCTTTGCCCCTCAATTTTGAGACAAAATAAATCTCTATCCTCACAATAGAATTTAAGACATATTAAAATAACATAATTCAATATGTATGATTAACATGAGATCTAGCAACCAGCTGAAAAGAATAAAATAAAGGTAGAGAAAATTCATAGTTTCTGATTAAGGTCAAAATTTCTAAGTCAGTCTAGTATCAATAGCAACATACTCATGAACATTGCTATAAGAAAATGAAACCATATCAAAATTAATACTTTTTAAAAATCATTAGCATTCCACTTACTCTATACTTCCATGTCAATATTTATTGGATCAAAGGACTTGAGTGGAGAATGGAATTCCTTTTACAAAAATCAGGTTACCACACAAGTTTTAGGAGCATACTGATTTTGTAAAGAAATATATATGTGAATATATATATAAATATATATTATATATATATGCATAGAGTATGTGTACACACACATATATGTGTGTATATATATATATATATATATATATATATATACACACACATATCTACATACACATACAGACACACATAGGGGAGAGTGGGAGGGTAATCTGTGGAGCTGTGAATCAATACTATATAAGCAAAATGCATTGCTATAGAGAAAGAAGTTTGACCAAGGAAGGTATTCCTCTTATCAAAGTAATAATAGCAAGCATTTAGATAGTGTTTTAAAGTTTGGGAAGCATTTTACACATATCTCATTTATCTCAATCACCCTTAGAGGCAGGTATTATTATTTATCTCTGTTTTACATTTGAGGAGACTGGCAGTTTCTAACTGACTTGTACAGGGTCAAACAGCAACAGGCAGAATTTGAACTAAAGTTTTCTTGCAAGATTTTGTGCAACATTTTATCCCCACTGCACATTCAGCTTCCTCTCAACTAGAATGACAGAGTTGATGATCTCCCACTTGGCTGCTTCAGAGTTTTTTCTTTCTTCCCTTCACTTACCATCTAATTCTTATCCTTTGATCTTTCAACTCAGAAACATGGGTTTGCCTATAATTCCTATGATTAATCAGTAATAATTTCACAAAAAGCTAATTTTAGTGTAGGGTAATATGGATCATCTATGAGTAATATCATGGCCCTTGTGTATGTGAGTCTTTTTTCCCGCTGTTTCAGGGAACTTTAAGTTAAAGGTAATAAGTTTCATAATCATAACTCAGAGCCCCCACACCAAGATGAAAGTCCTGGATATGAGAGCACAGGTTTGACCTTCTGTCCTAGTTAGTTTCTATGGACTCAAGTTGTCACTGATGCCCTTCGGGAAATTGTGTCTGCATCCATAATTAAAGAAATACCTAAGAGATGATTCATTTTAATATTACACAGGAAAAAAAATTGTTTTTTAAATTCTTTTGGGAAAAAAGTAAATGAACACCTTTAAAAGGAACAATAAATTCTGGATGTAAATGTTCATTTTTTTCAGAGAGAAAGAGGAGGTAGTCACTGGAAAGTTCAACTATCTCTGATCCCTTATGTTCCATCTGCTACTGGTAGACAACTGATCACTCTTGTGGAGTGCCATAATGCTCAACGCTATTCTTTGTCTCTGACATCTGCTTGTATGTGCATATATGCCCCCTCTGTCACTCTTTGTCTTTCTCTACAGCAGAGTAATTGTTAAAGTACAGTAAAGGCCTAACTCCTCCTTCCATTTCAAAATCAAAAAGAATTCTCTTTTAGAACTATATCTAGGATTCCTAATAATCAAAACTGTATCCTCTACACATATGAAGATTCATCTGAATCCATCCAAGTACACTAACACAGTTATAATCACGAAAAGTCATTTAAAAGCTGGGTCTTTGCTACAATAGCCAAATTTTTGAAAATATGCCATCATATAGAAATATATCCAAATGACTGAAATTTCCATTGCTATTTGTATGTTTTGTTGTAACATTAACATATATAAGTATTTAGCTTTTTTCTAGTTAAAATGTTCATTATAGTTGAAAGTGGGGGTGGAGGAAGGTGATTCTCTTTATATACCACACGATATAACCACAAAAAATAACATATTTGCATAAAATATTCCTACAGAAATGGAATCATAGTTTCATGAATTTTAAAACTTCTTCCCTCATAGCAGTCATAGGATAATAATGTATTGTACAAATGAATTACCCTAGCATAAAATTTCTCTCTCTCTGTATATATATATATATATATATATATATATATATATACACACACACACACTCTCTCTCTCTCTATATATATATATATATATATATATATATATATATATATATATATACAGAGAGGGGGGGTGAGGAGAGGGAGGAAGAGAGGGAGGGAGAGAGAGAGAGAGATTATTTTCATGTGTTTAGTATTGCAAACATATTTTGATGTGTTTAGGGAAATCTGAATAGATACTTTTATAAAATTAATTTATAAAAAAATTCTGAGAAGATGGCAGAGTAGATTGCTAATTTCAAGCTCTCCTGATTCCCCCCACAAATAGAACAAATTTGTGCTTCAGGGTGAACACGGAGTGGTGAAAAACCAAGAAGACTTGGGGTATCACAGGGATCCTCCAGATACTATCAGAAAAGATCTGAAGAAAGATTCCAGGATTAACATGTATGAATTGCAAATAGCTCTGGGCTAGCTCCACAGAAACATCAAGTGGGGATCCTTCAGGCTATCTGGTTTGGCTAGAACCTCAGCAGGAATCACAGAGACTTTTACCTCCCTGCCGATTTGTCAAGTAGGGGTTTGAATTCCAGAAGACAGAGAGAATTTCTGCTGATTGGGAACACCAGGCCTAGTTGTATTGCTGAGAATCAGCCCTGGGAGGAACAAAACAGCACCTGGTGAGTGCAGAAGCCTCAGCACAGGGCACTGCTGACTATGGGCACTTGAAGGAGGGTGAAGCTCTTGATTTGGGGTTCCTGGTCAGAGAAGAGAGGTGAAAGGAAGTTTCAGGCATCATTCCCCCACAACAATTAGAATTGCTTACACTAATACCTCTTATTTTAAAAAAATATTGAAATATATATTATAGAAAGTTGTGACCAAAAAGAGAAGCTTGACATAAGAATGCACAAAATAATCCTAGAAAATTGTCCTAAAGTGATAGAACATGAGAGAAAATTAAAAATAGAAAAAAATCCACTGATCACCACCTCAAAAAGATCCCTTGTGGAAAATATACAGGAATATTATTGCCAAATTTTGAAACCCCCAGATCAAAGAGAAAATTTTGTGAGAAACAAGAAAAATACAATTCAAACATGCTGGAGCTACAATGAAAATCGTACAAGATTTAGCAGCAGCTAAAATAAAAGACTGTCAGTCTTGGAATCATATCTACAGACAAGCAAAAAGAACTACTCCTGTGACCAAAAATATATCCCACAAAATATCTGTAATTTTGAATGGAAAAAAATGGACATTCAATGAACTAGCAAATTTTCAGGATTTTCTGTCAACCATACCCAAACTTAATAGAAAATTTAACATATAAGAACTAATATCAAAGAGCAATTTCAAAGACCTCAACTTGGACAAACTATAAACATGGACAAATTGTTTGTATGTTTTTACATGGGAAATTTATATTTTATGTTTAAGATTTATATCAACAATAGGATAAGCTCAAAAGAAAGATTGGCAGAATCAAGGTAAAATTAGCAATCATATTATACAAATGAGGTGTAGAAAAATAGACATAGAGGAATTAGAGGGGGAAGAAGGGCTCACAGTTCTAAAAATCTACTCACATAAGGAATGGGTTCAATAAGCAACACTACATATATATATCTCATGAAGGGTATAACACCCTCCTAAATCTATAAAGAAATATGGGGGGAGAGTTAGTGGATGGGGAAGCAAAGGGTGAGAAAAGAATACAAGGGAGGGATCCCTGAGTTGGGAGAAGTTAAATAATAGTAAGATAAGATATGGAGCAGAATTTAAAGTTTGTTCAAACAGGCTAAAGAATGGAGGAAAATAGGATTATAGTTGTTGTTATAATACTCAGTTGAGCACTTTATATGCTATTCCTAAAGTGTTGCTGTTCTGGGTATATCTTACCAGTTCCTTAGGTGAGAGAATAATTAGATCTGGTGGCTTCTAAGTGATTACAGATGTTTCATTAAAGCTTAACTGTTACATCAACTTTATATTATTCTCTATTGAGGAAGGATAGGTTCCTTGGAGGATGTTTCTCAAATACCTGGACCCCATTGTAGTTTATTGATTGAAACACATTACTTCATGTCATGTACTAGAAGTGTCTTATTTATCTATCCATTCAGTAAATATTCATTGAGCTTTTATTGTGTCCAAATATCAACTCTCTTCCAGGGAGCAAATACTGCTTGTCCTTAAATTTACTTTTAGAAAAAAACTATTTTAATATTAAGAGTCCTAATCAACATCATCATAACTGACTTTTGTAAACAGCTTTAGAAAGTGCTTTTCTCCTGATAATCCTACTTACTATGTGCCAACAGCTGTGCTAAACACAAACAATACAGAGAAAGCTAAAAATGTAATTTCTACCTTAGGGGGCTTAGATTCCAGTGGGTAGTAATGTTAGTAGATCATCTACTAATGATGTTGTTGAGTCGTGTCTGAGTCTTCATGACCCCATCTGGGGTTTTCTTGACATAAAACTGAGTGGTTGGATATTTCTTTCTCCAGCTCATTTTACAGATGAAGAATAGTACATGGGGTAAAATGTCTGAGTTCAAAATCAAACTCAGGTCTGTCTAAATGCAAGACCAATGTTCTATCCACTATCCCATCTAACTGCCTTCGACTAATTATAGTGGATCATGATGTTCTCTTAAGAGTAATGACACTGTCCTCTCTTATCATCTTTCTCTCTAATCCTCTCTGCTTAAAGTCATCTGAAGCTTTTAGATGTAGAGATGGAAGGGACTTTAAATACCACTTGGTCACCTAAATCATTTATTAATTTTGCAGGTGAAGAAACCAAAGTCTGAGAAGTGTTTCTCAAGCCACACAGAGAGTAAGCTATGGGTGGGGGTGGGGTTGGAGCACAGCTTTTGTGACTTTTAAAGGCTTCCTCAACAATACTTTCTCTTGTCCATATTTGAGAAAGAGAGGGAGAGAGGGAAAGAGGGAGAGACAGAGACAGAGACAGAAAGAGAGACAGAGAGACAGAGAGAAACAGAGACAGAAAGACAGAGAGACAGAGACAGAGTGAGAGATGGAGAGAAAGAGAGAGAGACAGATAGAGACAGAGAGAGAGACAGAGAGACAGAGACAGAGACACACACAGAGAGACAGAAAGAGACAGAGACAGAGACAGAGAGAGAGACAGAGAGAGACAGAGACACACACAGAGAGAGAGAGAGAGAGAGAGAGAGAGAGAGAGAGAGAGAGAAAGGAACATCAGCAGAAATAAGCATGTCATAAAGCAATTGTCCTAAGACAATTTCAAAAGATCCAAGGAAAGACTAGACTTCCAGGAGTACAAGTTCAAAATGAATGAAAGGCAAACACACAGCTCCAGGCCTACTCTACAACCTCTTGCTGCCTCTTGCAAGGTTGGGGTATGAGTAGAAGATTGAAGGACCTTTCACAATTGAGGGACATCAAGCATATCTGTGCTGACCAGACCCATCTTGGGCTTTGGCTTCCAGAAGGGTCTAGTTCACACCTAGTACAGTAGTGAGAGACAGGGATCCTTTTGGCTGTGTGCATTTGTTTCCATTTCAGGGCAGAGAGGATAACTGTAGTTCACAGTTGTCAGAGAGACAGCAAGAAACAGAATTATTTGTCAGACGTGTGGTTGGGGACCCTTTCTGTGGTTTAGGAATGGAGAGGTAATTCCAAGGTTGGGCTGAAAACAGACTTCAGAAAATTACATTTAAAAAGATCCGAGACTTGGGGATATCATTCCTTATACTTAGGGACTACATGATTACACTAATAGCTGCTAAAAACTTAAATAAAACAAAAAATAAACAAATAAAAATAATTAGCAAAGGAGAAAGAATCCAATCCTAGATAGCTACCTAATACAGGGATAGAGAAGATTGTGGGTTCAAATTCAGAGAAAGATTTTGGAGCCCCCAAAATAGATTCCTTTTTCAATGAAAAATATCAAGTGATCTGCAGCACAAAAAGAATAATTGGAAGAACTTTAAAAATTACATGAAAGAAATTGAGGAAAAATAGGAAAAAAAATAAGAGCTATCCAAAAGAAAAAAAGAAAGAAAGAACTATGAAGAGTCAACCAATCTGAAATAGAGAGCCAAAAATTTAAGGAAGAAAATAATATCTTGAAAACTAGAATTGGATAATGGGAAGCTAATTATATCCCAACACATCACAAATCATAAAACAAAATCAAACTAGTGAAAAATGGAAGATAAATGAAACATCTTATCAGAAAAACAAAGAATCCCAATCATCCCCTGAAAGAGATCTCAGGAGAAAACTTATAGGGATATTACAGTCAAGTTTAAAAATTCCCTGGTTAAGTAGAAAGTATTGTAAGCATCAAGAAAAAAAATTAAATATCATGGAGTTACAATAAGGATTGCATAAGACTTAGCAGTTACTACATTGTAGGTCTTGAAATACTATATTCCATAGAGCAAAAGAGCTAGAGTAATGACTAAAGGTTACTTGTCCAGCAAGGTTAAATATAATCCTGAATGAAAAAAAAGTATATTTAATGAACTGGAAAACTTTTAGGTTTTTGTAACAAAAAGCACAGAACTTATGGGAAAATTCAACATATAACATACAGGAGAAAATATGAGGTAAACATTAAAGATCAATCAATAAGGTCAAATTGTTTATTTTGTATATATGAAAATATGAGCAGTACTCTTATGATTGTCTAGTAGGGGAGGGCAATTAGCACTGGAACCTTACCTTATTCTAACCAGGAATAGGTTTAAGAGGGATACATTAGACGGATGATAGATAGATATGAATGAATAGAGAGATAGATAGACAAATGGTAAAAAATAGATACACATATCTATCTAGAGAGAGAAAGAGGGAGGAAGAAGAATCTTCTAAATTCAGAAAGAAATAAGAGAGCAAGGGTTAGGATAGGGGGAGTGGATAAGGAAGAGATGTTTAGAGTGGTGGACAAGTTAAAGAATAGAAGGGCAAGATAGTACATAAAAGTAAAGCAGAAGAATGAAGAAAAATAGAATAAATAGGATGACAAGGATAGTCCAGAAAAATAGGGAAGAAAAAATACACAAGTAATTGTAGCTTGGAATGTGAATGGAACAAGTTTAGACATAAAACCAAAATAGATAACAGATGAAAATTTTGAATTCAACTATACATAGCTTTCACAAAATGTAAACATGAGAGATTGCACATAAAGATAAAATAAAGGGCAGGAGTAGAATTTATTATGAAAAAATCTGGGAAAGTAATCATGATCTCAGACAAAGTTAAAATTAAAATAGATTTAATCAATAGTGAATAAAGAAACTATATTATGTGTCAGCAATATTATTCAAAATTGCTTTAGACCATCTAAAATATTTAAATAGTATAAAATACCTGATTGTATAACCACCAAAACAGACATGAGAACTATATGAACATAAACATAAAGCACTTTTTATAAAAATAAACTCAGATCTAAATAACTTAAATAATATTTTTGATCATAGATAAGTAAAGCCATTATAATTTCCAAACTGACAATCTTACCTAACTAATCTATTCAATGTAATCCTGATTAAATTATTAAAAATCATTAAAATTGTTAAATTAAATTAATATAATACTATAGTATGATAAAGAAAATTAAAATATTAAAATTATTTAAAATATTTTCGAATTAGAAAAATAATAACAAAGTAAATTTTTGAAAAGCAAAAGGTCAGAAATTTCAAAGAAATCAGGCAGGGAAAACCAAAGAAAATAGATTTGGCAGTATCAGACCTTAAATTACATTGTAAGGGAGAGCACTAATGAAGTGTCTAAAGGACAATTTTGATTATTTTAAATTAAAATCTTCTTGTATAAATAAAACTGAAGTTCGCAGTTGTCAGACAGACTGCATAACCTACATAACCAAGAATAAAAGAAATGCAGGAAATTGGGGGGTGGGTAGAAAACTTTCATAGGTAGGATGTGATTAGGTTGGAATACTGCTGTGGTATAGAAAATGATGAATTGGTTGATTTAGAAAAAATGTGGAAAGACTTGAACCTATGAATAAAAATATTATGCACCTTCAGAGAAACAGATATTAGAAGGAAAGAAACAGAGTATGGTCTTACATATATGTGTATGGTTGTATCTATCTATCTGTCTATATATCCATGTCTAATGTTTGCTTTCTTTAGGGTGGGGAAAATAAAATAATATATACTACAGAAAACAAAAGAAAATCAACAAAGACGCAAGGAAAAGCTGAGCAGCTTTGAAAACAATATGCAGAATTTATGATATGGATATTCTTGAAATGGAAATTTATTGTTTTATATCAAACCTCTCTTATGCTCTGCTTTGTGCATGGCCATTTTTTTCTTTTCTCATTTTGTACTTAAATTTAAGATTAAAAATATTATTAAAATAAGAAATAGAACTAAGAGTAGTACCCCCCATTAATGAATATTTCACTGTTCTTCCCTGTTTATGTGGCAATAACCTCTGTTGTATATACATGAGCCTCTGAAACCTAGGAAGCTATCAGACATTATATAAGTATATATAAGTATTAAGTAGGCTATGAGTCTATGTACTGTCATGTGACTTTTTAATATTTATGACATACAATATCATTAAATATACACAATGTATTACTTAATACATATGTACATATAGAAGAACAAACCAGAGTGTTTACATAGCATTGTAATACTGAGCAGCTGATCTCATATATAGGGGAGAAAGCAGGACAAAATTTGGATCAAGAAAACCTGTGTTTGAATCATGGGCCAAAATGTACTAGCTGTATTACCTTGGAAAAGTCACTTAACTCCTATAAGCTTAATGTCCTAATAACACTTTCACGTTATAAATCTTAAAATTCTACTTAATATGGAATTGTTACTATTGTGTAATAATTAAATAAGCATGTACTCATTTATTACTTTTGTATTTAAGCAACTGTTATCAATAATTATTGGGGGGGGGTAGATAAAGATAATGTATAGTAGACAATTCCTAAACTATAAATCAATGTATATATATCAACTATTCATTTTTATTATTATTAGTGAATCTAAGTGAATTTTCTAAATATAAACTTCATTATCTTTTTGAAAAGAATCATAATTTATGGTGGTCTTTTGAACATCAGAAATTTATAATTTGTTACTAAATACATACACAGAATCATAAGAACCCCATGTTTGAAGGGATCTTAAAGGTTATCTAGTTTGATATCAAACTGATCAAAAATCATTAATAGCATCAATAACAAGAGATCATAGTGCTTATGTTTGAAGAATTCTAATGATAAGAAATTTAAAACCTCCAGAGGCAAACTCATTCCACTTTGGTATACACAGATATGAGGAGAAATGTCCATTACTGTCATTTTGAAGGCTGCAGTGCTACCAAAATACAGATTAGATTTAACTCTACTTTTAATGCTCTTCTGAGGCAGATGGTTTGGGGGCCCAGCTGTCCCGGTGATTCTGAGGGCAGATAAAAATGAATTGGTTAAATATCGTGATTAAATCACAAAGTTATAAATGTTTGCTAGGATTATTCAAATTTAATAAACTGCCTATTTTGTCTGTACACATTTGTAATGTATGTAAAATGGATAAAGAAAAGGTATTATGGCTCTTTAAAATAGTGATCCTATAGCATGTGTCTGTATTTTATATTTGAGGGGAAGATGAGCGGGGAAAAGTTGATGAAGAAAGCAACAACAACTAAAAGGCTACATGGAAAAATGACAGAAATGCTAGTTAAGAAATATCCATCTCTAGAATAGAGGTTGATGGGGATTGAAAGGAGATACACTTAATCTAATTAAGATAAAGCATCCTTAATTAGGTTACGGGAAAGTCTCAGTGTTAAGGTTCAAAGGACACCAAGACAATCTATCAGATTCCTGTCAGAGAGGGACAGGGAAACTCACTGAGAAAGGTTAGAGAAATGAGAGACTTTAGCATCATTCAGAAGGGAACTTTAATATGAAGCAAACAATAAATACACTGGTTATTTGATGATACATTATATTCTTTATGTCTTTGTATATGGTAATCTCTTATGTTAGAGTGAAATCTGCTAAATATTCTTAATCAGTTCATTTATCAGATTCAATTTATCGACAAAACAAGCATTTATTAAGTATTTATTAAGAGGCAAGACACTGTGTTCATGTGTAAAGAAAGATAAAAATATAAAAATTGTCCCTGTCCTCAGGAAGTTCACCTTCTAATAGGGGAGAAGAAGATAGCATATACTTGTTTATTATTTATTGCATTTAATAGTTTGGAAATAAATTACAGATTTTTAACACATAAACTGACCATCAGGTATTGGTTTGAATTCTCTGATAAATTTTCTTTGAATCTCCTCTCAGGTACTAGGTGGTTTTGATGTAGTTTCTGAAATATTTGGCAGAAGTTGGCTAGCAGTGTTAGTAGTCAAGTTTGTGTTAGCATCATAGTCAACTTTTGACTTTGATGGAGAGTTGTCACAGAGCTTCTTGAAGATGCAAAATGGCCAAGGCTCTCTCACAAGTAAAGGCTTCCAGAGATCTTCAAATCTAAGATTTCAACATGGATTTTAAAATGCTTATATCAAACAATACAAAAACAGTGAAGATGGGATGGTTTACATAATGCAATCACAGAAGAAAGGGAAATTTATAGCTAAATTATGTATGTCCTTTCCTCCTGAAACAAACAAATCCTCTGGAAGTCATTATGAAGTAGCACATACTTCTTTGACTTTTAGGTAACCAGAAGGCCCTTCAACTGTTGCTTTCAGCAAATAAGTTACAGCCTTTCCTGACTTAACAAACCTATTTAGTTTCTATTATCTCAGGACCCAGATAAGAAAATCTATACTATTTCAGTCCTCCCAAGAAATGAAAAGTACAAGACATCAAATTGAAAATATTAGGGTGTTCAGGACAAAGAAAGTATGACATACTGAAAAGGAACACTGTGTGACCTAAAAAAAGTCACATGACTACTCTGAAATTCAGTTTTCTCTACTGTAAACTAAAAATATTGGACTATATCATCTCTGAGGGTCTCCTTCCATGCTAATAATCCTTGATTTCATACAGAGCAGTTATGCTATGACTCTACTCTTTCAGGCTGATTCTGGTCAGACCTTTCCATCAGAGTAGACTGAAGAGTTTCTTTTTTCTACTACTATGAAATATAGACAGTTTTCGAGTCTTGGAAAGTTGCTGAGGGCACTTAAAAGTCACACAACTAATATATGTCCAAGTCAGGACTTGAACCTTCCAGGTTTTCCTAACTCCGAAGATTTTCCTGACTCTCTCTTATTTCTTAGAAGCCAGCAACTAGCATCCCACTTCTATTTAACCACTTAACACCAGGATTTATTTTTTTTTACAAAGTACATCTAGTACATCTAGCATACACTTTCCCCTATGTTATCTCAGGCTTTGGGGTAGTGGGCTCAAAATTTAGCTTATTCCTTTCCTAGTATTGGTCTTAACAAGTTCCCTTCTAAAACCAGCATCACTGCTTGGTGAATTGTCATTTCAGCTTTTGATAGTATGAGTCCAGAAAGTTGTTTCAAAAAGTCACTACTTGTTCCTTGTATTCCTATGGCTCAATTTCTTGATCAAGGCTGAATATTCCTTCTACTCCCTATACCTGGAATAAAAAAGAACAAATGAAAAGGCCCGTTTCTCAGTGGACATATAAACTCTGAAGGGAAAAAAGTCTTAAACCCTTTCTTCTTCCAGCATAGTCTCTTATTGGATGCAGTGACTGGAAGAATTAAAAGGCTTATTCAAATGTGAAAGGAGCCAAAGAGATGCCTGAAACTGATTCTAGCCTTTATGAAGACAACAATAATTGCAGATATGCAGCTAAAAAGAAAAATTAAAAATGCAAATTCCCACCACATGGTTAGCCATCTGAAACCAATATCTACATATGGTCCAGTCTCTAAAATATTTCTCTTAGCTGTCACCACAACTCCCCTGGAAGCAATCTTCACATAGCTTCTTCCACATAGAGAGATGACATATAAGAAAGAGGATGGATCTGTGCATGTGCCAGATTATCATTACATATGAAATACTATCAAATACTTAAGTGGTTTTGCTATCCAATCAATTCAAGAGTTCCCTTCAACAATGCAGATAACTACCTTTTCATGCCCATCCATTCTATTCTCCTATTGAATATATATAGTTCTCAAAGTTCACCACAGTCTATCCAAAGTACAGGAGGAAAAATCATGAAGGTCCAAATAAGAGGTCTCTGGTATATCACATGTCTCTTATTTTTCTTTTCTATATAAATTTTTATTGAAGTGTTTTGTTTTCAAATTACCTAAACTTAGTCATCTAGCCATCCCCTTCTCTATCACTATTCTTTTTCTGGAAAGGTATTATATGGAATTCTTTTCATTTTTGTCATCAGTAGCTCTTTAAAAAAAGAAATTAGGTTAAAATTCTCTTGCATAGGGACAGCTAGTTGGTGCAGTGGATAGAGCACCAGCCCTGAAGTCAGGAGGACCTGAGTTCAAATCTGGTCTCAGACATTTAGCACTTCCTAGCTATGTGATCCTGGGCAAGTCACTTAACCCCAATTGCCTCAACAAATAAATAAGTAAATGAATGAATTCTCTTGCATAAATACCAAGAATAGAAGGAAGGCAGAAAATTGGGGGAGGGGTGAACTTTTCCAGATAATCTCTCAGATAGATATGATTGGGTTGGGATATTGCTGTGATGTAGGAAATGATGAACTGGTTGATTTAGAAAAACATGGAAAGATCTGAACTTATGAAAGAAGGTGCTTTCCACCTGCAAAGTAAATGGAAGTAAAGAAGCATAGTAGTCTCTCTCTCACACATTCATGTGTTTATATACATATTATATATGATTATATATATGTAATAGAGATATAATTATAACCATTTTTAGGATGGTGAGAGGAGAGAAATAAAGAAAATAAAGGTAAAAGTGTACAGCAGAGAACAACAACAAAAAAAAAACCTTAAAGGAGGCAAAGAAAAGATGGTTAGTTTAAAAAAATGTGCAGTATTTATTATATAGGTTTTCTTGAAATGGAAATGGAAATGTCTGCTGTGTAGTTTTTTTTTTTTAATTCCCTCAGCTTGTATTTAAGTTCATTTTTTTAATTACAAAAAAGAAAAAAAATAGGGCATACCTGAGCACTTCAGAAAACTCTATACATGTGGCTATGCTTCCTGTCAAGACAATCTTTTTTACTGACATTCTTATCACCAACAATAGAACCCTTTAGAGAGGGCTTCAGTGCAAGTTACCAACTAAAGAGGTAGAGGACTGCCAAATTCAAATGCCCTTTTTTCCATTCTTCCCTAGGGAGAGATTGGTTTTGAAGGTAGTAGAATACTAAATTCCTTGTTTTCTCACTCATTACACTATTTTGTATCAGCAGTGGGTTAATCTCATCAATTTCTTATCTGTGGAAGATGAGACCTCTCCAAAAGGAAAAACCTAAAAACCCCTTTCTTCCCCACTATTGATAATGGGCAGAAAACTAAATGATGAATTTTGTTCCCTTGTTTCTGGCAAGTTGACACATTCTAATTGTTAATTCTTTCTCAGCCAAAACTTCTTATATTACTATATGTTTTGGGTATATGACTCTAGGCTAGTTCCCAGTATGGGGGAAAAAAAAGAAAATGAGAATAAGCAACTTCTCTATTAAATGGAAATTAAGACTTATAGAAACTTATGCAATGATCCTATACAAACATACCTCACTTTAATGCCTTAGTGAGGGGTATGTGGAGATGAAGACCCTGAGTTCTCAAAGATTATGTCAAACTAACCAGGCTTGAAGACCTAACAGGGGTTTACATGAGGAACCTGAAACTATGGTAAACCATCTGAGTGCCAGTTTATATTGGTTTGGAAAAGTTTCCCATTCAGAGAATATCAGGGGATGAAATAGATTAGGTCACATAACAACTATTTGCAATTCATTGAAAGTTCCACAAACTGTGATAGTGGAAGGAGTGTACATGTTAGTAAGCAAAGACTTTTTTGAGATATAGAATTAGATCCAATGAATAAACTAAAAACATAGTGGTTTAATAGTGTTATATGATATTGTGAAAAACTATACTTATTTACTTAGTAACATTTTCCTATTACACATTTCAGGAATGAAATCAGAAAGAATATTTCCCTCCATAATTTTCTATCTATCCTTATCTGCTTCAAAGCACAGACTGATCTTTCTTCCTAACTTGTCCTTGCTAAGGCAGACAAAGTGCTAAATAAAAGAATCTCACATGTCCCTGAGAAAAGAAATCCAGGCAGTATTCATTATTATATATTGAAAGGCAAGGTATCCAGTTAAACAGGGCTTATCTAAAAGTAATAAAATAAAAATCTACATTCAGTTCCTACTGCTGACATACTCTATCAAGTAAATCTTTATAAGCATATTTGATAAACAAATTACTTTTTTTTTGGTTTTGTTTTGAAGCCAATTAGGGTTAAGTGATTTGTCCAGGGTCACACAGGTAGTCTCGGAGGTCTTTCTAAGTCTCTTTACCCAGTATGCTCTCTCTGTCCACTGTATCATATAAAATATCTTGATAGATAAATTACTGAATTACTGATTTATACCTAGTGTTGGGAGTTTCCAAAATACCAGTTCTCTATCAAGATGACAACATGGGTCCAAATCAAATGTGTACATACATACATACATACACACACACACACACACACACACTACAAATTGTAATAAAATAATATCTTGATTCATTTATACGGGAAATTTCTAAAATAGCTAACTTTTACATATAATTTGCATGTCTTTTAGCATTGCTATAAATTTATTTTTCTTCATAAAGGTTTTTTCTCTACATAGGGCAAAAAAAGGCCGAATGGTAGATTGCAAAGAGCACTTGACTTGGAGTCAGGAAGACCTGTGTTTGAATCTTGTCTAAATTGCTGATTAACTGTGTGACCCAGAGCAAGTTAATCTCGCTCCATTTCAGTATTCTTCCTTGTAAAATGCAAATAATAATAGCCTTTTTTGTTGTGAAGATCAAGGAAAAAATATAAATTGTATATGGTTAAATAATATATAATATGTATGTGAAATTATTTACAAAATATAAATGCTAGTTATTATTTAAAATGTATCAGTATAGATATGTCTCTGTGTAGAATCTGGAAGTGAGCATGAAGCATGCACCTTTATGGCAATGAAAACTCTCCATACCTATAGCAACAGGATAGCAGATATGGTTGGCTGAAAAATCTCTACAAACTACTCTATAAATAGAAAATGGAAGCTCCTGAGGCTCCACTTTGCTTCATAATCCAAGAACTTGGAAGTGCTTATTTATCCATCCCTAAAATATTCTAAAAATAATTTGGACTACTGAGATTATGAACAAAGATAAACATTTACAAGGATATAATATACTGAAAGTTTTCAAAATATCTTATTGACATAAACAATGGCAGTTGAATGTTTATTTTACTCAATTTTAATAAACTGGAACAAAAGCCAATCTAGACACTGTAAATACTGCAGATCTTGATTACTATACTATCCTTTGGTCTGGTAGTCACATTCGCTTTTTTCTAAAACATAACAACATTGTCTCAGTGTTTTTCCCATAAGAAAAGAATATTTTAAAGTCCTATTCAAGACTTAAAAACCTGGAAATAATCTTTTGCAAATGGTACCTCCTAAAACTCTAAGGATAATATCTAACATAGCACTTTATTATAAAATTCAAAACTGGGACTGAAATTAATCTTTAAGATCATTTTGTTCAAGTTTGTCATTTGATCAATTAGGAAAATGAGGCCCATAGAAGTTAAGGGACTTGCCTAAATTCTCCTAGGCATAGAGTGGCAGAAAGCCTGGCCTCTGTCTGTCTCTCATAGATAAAGGATTAAACTAAAACAGCTATCAACTACATGTCCCTGTTTCTTTCTCAAGGACCATGCCTTAAACCAAAAAGTAATCTGATTTTCATTGGTCACTAATAGGCCAAGTCCCATTTAGTTATTGTTTGGGTCCTAACTGATTTCGATTTAATGTAAATATCAACCATTTCTGCTTTGGTCAGAAACCCTGAGGGTCTTCCCCTCTTGGATTTATTTATTTATTTAGGGTTTTGTTGGGGGCTTTTTTTTGGGGGGGGAGGATTAGGTGAAAGAGGAGATACTTTGACTCAATTGCTATCTAGCCTCAATCAATGAATGGGTGAGGCTTCAGTCAAACTGAGACCTGTTGAAAACTTTAGCTTACAAAGGCTGAGGTCTCCCATTTAATCCAAGATCATTCCCAGTTGTTTTGATCTATACTTGGCCACTGGACCCAGATGGCTCTAAAAGGGAAAGTGAGGCAGGTGACCTAGCCCAGCCCTCCCTCCCTTAAACCCAATGCAGTCTCATGTCTTCAAGAACAAAAGAAAAACAATAACAAACAGCAACAATAACCCTGTTCCTGAACTCTTTCTTGACCATCCATACCTTCTTCATCCCTCCCCACTGAACTTCAACTTTTTCTACCTTTTAGTTTTCTAACAACTTTCCTGAGCAGTTTGATTCAGTATCCCTAGTGCAGCCTTGAGTCGAACATATAATAGCAACAGCATACCTTAACCAAAATAATGTACTAATTTGACAAGAAAACAACTTTAAAATGATATCCCTCTATATCCTTTCATCTCTCTCCCTTTAAATGGCAATGGAACTCTAAATATTAAGTAATGATTAAAAGGAGAGAAGTACTCTGTCTAAAATGCTGCTGGGAATTGTTGGCTGGACATTACCTCCAGATGAATCATTATTCTTAGTAAATGGGAGTCAGAAATTTAAAGATTTATGAAGTGAGAGGAAACCTAGTGTCGTGTATAGGAGCACTCAGAATCAGGCAGGCCTGGAAGTCTGTATTGTGGAGGAGAGGAAGTTGGAGAATAGGATTCAAATGGCCTAGTTTCAAATTCCATTTTCGCCACTTTCTGTTTGTGTGACTTTGGGCAAGTCATTTGATATTTCCTGGCTTCAGGTTTTTTTTTTCTATAAGAAGAAGAAATTGGACTAGAAGATGACTTATAAAATTTATTCCAACCCTAAAATCTATAATTCACTTTAAGCTTATTTTTCAAACATATTTGCCTATGAGAGCCTGGACAAGTTGCTTAGCATCTCTATGTCCTAAATGATTCCCTAAAACTATAAAATGCATAATAGTTGCTCTATTGGAGAAAGTTTCTTCATCAGGATTTCTCTAGGACTCTGAAATCATAAGTTTGTATCACTCACCTGCCCTTATCCCCTTCTAAAAATGTTATAATTGGGAAGATAAACTATGATACTGATCAATTCTAATTTATCTTTCCTAGTTAAACATGGGATGGTAATGTCATGTGACTAAAATGTAGTGTGTTTTCCTTTTATAGTAGTCCTCCTGAATATTTGAAAACTTATTACAAATGTAGATCTTACACCATCAATTAACAAACTAGGAATCTTCTTAGTCTAAAATAAAAGACCTACTGGGAGCCCACTTAGAAAACTACCTCAAAATCAACATTTTGAGTCCATAATTATAATTTGCCTTCACCTTTTCTTTCTTCCTCTTTCAAAGAATAAGACTACAAAAACTATATATATATATATAGAATAAAACTGTGTATATATATATATATATATATATATATATATATATACACCCTGATAAATCAATTTTGGTTTTGAATTAATGCTAAAATTATATTTTCTATATTTAAAATGCTCATATTCAAAATATACCTCATATTTTCAGTATTTCCATTTAAAATAAAAATCTCACATATTTAACCTAATGATACCCTTGAGGACAATTGGTCAGCATAGACAAATAATCTGTTCAGTTCATGACCTATTGTAGCACATTTGTCCTAATAAAAGCCTAAAGCTTTTTTAAAAAATTTAGAATATAGACAGAGGAATAAGCATCATAATGTCTTTATTTTAAACCTATGAAAATTTATATCCATTAGAGATGATTATTCTTATCCTTGTTCTTCAGATAAAGAAATTAAAGCAGAAAAAAATTAAATGATTCACCCAATGACAGGAGACTATGATAAGTAAGAAAATGAGACATCAATTTATAGATGTTTGTTTTGTTAACATGGAACTTAAGATAGTAAGATTTTTAAATTATAGACATTTAAAGCTAAGAAAGAACCCAAAAAATTATCTTGTGGAACACTTTCCTGCAGGTGAGAAAATTGGCATTCAAAGAAATTAAGTGACTTGTGTAACGTCACAAAACAGTAATACACTGAGAAAGGTGAATTGTGAAGTTAGCATGCTTTACTCCTAGATAATGATCTTAGTGATTCCTGGTCAGAAATCAATTTGCTTTGAGAAAAAAGCAAAATTTAAATAAGTGAAATTTACATGACATAAACTCATGTTTTATTTTTGACCAAATCTAGGTCTTTATTACTGTCACCAATGCTGTTTCATTAACATATTTCAGGGCTCATAGGGAAAAAATTATCTCTTGGGCTCTTCTCACAAGAATGTGAGTAGCTTATGCCTCAACTCAATGTTTCCCCTGGGAGCAGGGGAATTTGTCTTGAGTGTAAATGTCCACTTCAAAAAAAAAACAAATAAATAAATAAGGGGAAAGGACTGAGTTCCAAAATAAGCATGTCTTTTCTGAGGCATACCTGATTATGCTTAGTACATGAGCAAAGTTCTGATAACTTATTAAGAAAAAGAAATCCAAGTCTAATGTAATGTTTCTATCTCTTATCTAGATCCTTTCCCCTCAATTTTATAGTTTGCAAATAAAAGTTTATATTATCTAGTTAAACATTCATTTCTTTCTGAAGCTACATTAAAGTACTGATTCTTCATCAAAATCTCTAAAAACAAACAAATAACAAAAAGAAAGCCCAGAGATCTCTGTTTTCTAAGATAACATGCTAAAAACAGTTGAATTTAATCAAAATTTCTTTCCTCATCTCTCTCGCCTTAATGATTTGTTCCTTTAAAATTAAGTTCCTAATTCTTTGACTAATACTTAATAATGCCTTCCTCTTCCAAATTATTTTCCTCTACTCTGTGTATCTTTTATGAGTTTAGGCATTTGTTCATTGTCTTCTGCCCCCACTAGAATGTAAGATTCTTGAGGGAAGAAGTAACAGTATTTTTGTTTTTCTGGGCATCCTAGGTTCTTTGCAAAGTAACTGGCACATAGTAAATGTTTAATGCATTGTTGTTGTTTGGTGAATTTATAATAGTCTTAATTTCTTGAGAATAGATTAAAACCCATTATTGTTCTGTTCTAACTCAAAAGGACAAATTTTTTTTTCATTTCACATATTTCTCTATATATCTATACATATATACATATATGCATATGTGTGCATATATGCATACAGAATATAATATACCTGATCAGTGGGAAAAGAGCATAAATTTAAAATATGATTAATTCCATGTTTATTTAATATCACACACTTTTTTTTTCTTTTCAAAATGTCTTAGATACCATTGGTTAATTACCCTTCACATAGTGATTTAATAAGGTCAATCTCTAGGTGGCCAGAATGTCAATCACTTTAGTTTTTATAGACACTTTTTGAAACCCAATTCAAAATAGTTCACCGACTTATCCAGTTTTAAAACACATATAATAACGTTTTGTTTGTTTATTTATTTCTTCCTCTGAAAAGTTTACTCAGTGTGGTAACTTCTCCATTATTCTTGCTTCCACAAAGAAACTCAAACTACAATCTAAGGAAGAAGATTATCTAATAATAAATCTAGTGTTGATTCTGAGGGAAGCCAGGAAGAGCTTAGTCAAAGTCCTCTCCACCATCTTCCTCCCCCTCCCTCAATAAAATAATAAATCTAAAAGCTGGCTCATCTGGTATCACCTGTGAAAGGAGATGAGGCAAGGAGCTTATGTGTCATAAAAATCTATTTTACAATGAAAAATTCAGTCCATCTCTTTTGCCTGCCTAAAATCAAATAGACATATTAATTTTTTAATAAGCATTTTGGACTATGCAAACAATCTCAGTATCAGAGAAAAGTTAAAGAAGAAACCCTGATTTTAAAGAAGCCCCAAAAGAAACATTAAATCACTACAACAAATATCTTATGAGATATTTTAAAGCTTCTGGATCCCAGTTTCTTCATCTTCACATCAAAGTAAGGGTTAGACCTGCATATCAAGGAAGGGGTTAGATTAGATAACTTTGAAGGTCCCTTCCAACTTTGTGAATCTCTGAACAGACATTATCACATATTTTTATTACTATTACTATATGCTTAGCACAATGCCTAGCACACAGTAGACACTTTATGAATGTTAATTGATGATTGTAGAAATCAGCAGAAATCCTTCTCTGTCTTGCTACTATTTATTCCATCCTTTACTGACCTTTGATTTATCACATAGACCCATGTTTGGCTATGCTGAGCTCTGCAATGCCTTCTGAGAGAGAAACAAAAATAATGTTAGATGTCTATGATCATTGCATATTCTGGGATAGTGCAGTGAGAAACTTTAAGCTGCCATGGCCTACATAGTCACTGCTAAAGTTGAGAAAACCTGATTCATGATCCTCCCAATAGATCCTGTTTCCTGTGAGATTTTTTTCTATAACAAGGAAATATGATTGTACAATGGACCTTGGAGTGGATGGGATGTCAGACAAAATTATGTGAAACATGTAAACTTTTGCTTTGGGTTTTTCTCACTCTTTTCCTAGCCCTTCTCCCTGATCTTCTCCAGCCTAAGTACTTCTTACATTTATTTTATTATTCTGTGCTATCATTTTTTGTAATTATAATAATAATAATTATTATTATTCTATTCTATCATTTTTTCTTCCATAAAACTTTGATTTCAGTTAGATAACCTGTTAAGGCAGGTTTGTTGATGGCGATAGTTCATTAGTCTTCTTATTTTAGTATTTAAATCTTAATAGGTAAATAGATTTCAAACATCACAGAAAAGAATATGTAATGGTGGGGTTTGGGACAATGTAAGAGATGGCTGAATCATATCGTATAAATAATTGCTTACTTTCTTCCCAAGGCTGGTCCTATATGGGTAATATGCATGAGTGACAATAAAGAGAAATAAGAAAAACTAGTTGATAACATCTTTATTGATAAGCACTGGAAGGAAGTAGATTGAATTTTAGAATGAGATATGCTAAACAACAAATAGAGGAAGAATATTCACAGGATTATAGAGTTGAAACTGGAAGGGATTTAATGGATGAGGAACTAAGTTAAATGACGTGCCCCAAATCACTGAGGTAGTAAGTAGGGAAACTGAAATTTGAACTCACATCCCTGGGGGCAGTTAAATGTCAACATGGATAGAACTGGCATCAGGAAGATTCATATGTATAAATCTTCTATGTTCAAATCCAACACTCACTAGCAGTGTGACCTTGGACAAGTCACTTTCTTGCCTTATTTTCCTTATCTGTGAAGTGAACTGGAGAAGAAAATGGCAAATGACTCTGTATCTTTATCAAGAAAGCCTCACATGGGGTAATGAAGAGTCAAACATGACTGAAAACCATTGAACAAACAACAATAACAAGCCTGAGTAGTTTTTTCTATTGAAACCTAAAAATAAAGGAAATAAAAAAATAAAAATATTTAAATATCTCTATCTTAAATATCTCTAAATATGGAATAAATAGGATACAGTCTATGGGAACATATGTTCTTGTTAAGGTTTCTACTAGAGAAAAAAACTAAATCCATTTCCAGTGTTGGGTTTTGGGGCATTATTTAAAATTGGGATTTCAGATATTGTGAGAGGAATGTAAAAATTCTCTATCTGCCATGTAACACACTTAACAGCTGCTTTTCTCCCCCTAGGACCAACCTGACCTTGGCCAACCAGTATGTATTCTGAATTGTATACATTGTGAAACAAGCAAGGAGAGAAGTATTCATGCTTGGCAGAATTTACTATCCTTTTTGCTCTGTCTTTTACTATGATAAATCCCCTATCCATCTCTTCACTGCTCCTGTCTGTCTCATATTTCTTCTCTGTGGAAGATGCCTTTCAAATGTTGTTTGATTCTGGCTGGTCCTGACCTTTTAAGGTACACTCCTGACTCCCGTTAGGCTTTATAGGCCTGTTAGTTTCTGCACATGTGCAAAGACCAGTGACTCTGTGACCTCTAGAGCAGCTCTCTAAGAACAACTGTATATGAGTTTTGAACTTTTTTTTTTGATACTAGCATTATTCAAATGCATGAATGGAGAATGAGCCTTAGGCTTCATTTTCTTTTTGAATGCCTTGCATCAGAGCCAGTATTCTGACATCAGAGCTGGGCAAAGGATCTCATACAGAAATAAAAGCCTGGTCTGACTAGCTATTGCAACAGTGATGATGCTGGCAGCCCTTCAAGCTGTACTGTGTAAACTTGAGCATACGGCTATGTTTTCATAACAAGCTCCAATTTTCATTTTGGTTCAAAGTTCTGAATACTTGGATCACACCTCCAGTAATAATCCAATCTGGAGACAGGTCAGGGAGCAATAAAATACCTGGAAGACCTTTTTTCCCTCACTTTTGATGGTTTTTTTTTTATTTCCAAATTCTATTGTTAACCTTACTTCAAATGCAAGCACAGTAATTCATTTATGATATTAGCAACAACACATGCTAAACTTTCATTGGCATAGTCAAAACTGCTCCTTATATTTGGTTTCTGTTCACATTCTATTCATGTTAACATAGTTAAAGTAGCAATAAAATCATTTTTAAATCAATGAGGAATAATTTAATTTCTTGCAAAAAAATTAAACAAAGTCAGATTGAGCAGCACTTTAAATAACAGTTTAAAATGAATGCGTCCTTTTCCTAATCCTCTTTACATCCCACAGTAATAGAGGTTTATATCGAAATGTTCATTCTGTCAATCTACACCTACCCTTCATTTTGCCTTCCCTTTCTTTTGTTCTACTTTCCATTTACCCCACTCATTTCTTCTCCTAATAATCTTTCTTCTCTCTTTCTTTTCACTACTCTCTGCTTTTCTATAGATACTTTCATTCTCTGTCTTTCAGGCAATAGATAAAGTCACCTACAATCTATTCTTTTCCCCGCCTTTTCAAAAGTGTGATCTTCCAGCTACCTCCTCCTTCTACTGTGATAGAAATTACTCACTCTTGCTTCTTTGCTCATGGCAAAGCAAAAGAAAACAGAATTATTCTGCTAGGGCTTGCCCAAAGTTTCCAGGAGTCAATTTGCAATGATTTGACACTTGGACTAAGTGCCATATGTATCATGTGCCTTTCTGATTTGCAAGTCAAAATCCTAAGACTGGAATAAATGTCCTAGCCAGACTTAAAAGATACAACTTTTAAAATTATGTCATGCTGAAATCTAAAGTCAGCAACAGCATAAAGGGAACTTCATTATTATTACTGATAGGCCATTCTCTTCCAAAAGAGAAAGCATAGGATACAGCCATTTCTGAAACTGAGCCAAGAACAAGACATATAACAGCATCCTCAGTTCTGACATGAAACATAAAATAATTCGAATTCTAATAAAGTAAAAGTCAGTAATATGCTTGTTATGGGAAAATATATAATTTCTGACAATGTTTTCAAAAATACAGGGATACTCCTAAGATATTAAAATTCATTCTGTTAAAGGGGGTTTCTTTTCTTCTCACTCTCTTTTAATGGCTCATCATCAATTTAGCTACGTTCAGAAGAAGCTATGTTTAATAACTCAATTTTTTTATAGATAGGTTGAATACTCTGAAATCAGAATGAAAGGTTCATGTTAGTTATACTTATGAACCTTACAACCACCATGCTTCATAACTTGCTGTATTTTGATAATAGACTATGAGAATAATCTCTAAGTAAACATTACAGCTTAACTTCCATAGAACTTGCTTAGAAATTTATATGGAGAATAAAAGATGCCATATTATACAATACCTTATAGTTTAATAAATTAATGTGTATGTGTAATTATAGAGTGCAGCAACAATGTCAAACCACAAATGAGTTTATCATGACTATACTTTGAGGAGGATTATGATTTATTGGAATTTTTATTTCCAGTTGGTATGCTTTGATTAGATATGTCAGGACAATGGATAGAATTCATTTTATATTTATGAATTATGAGATGGGAGCATTCAAAAGAGAAAAGTTGTCATCCCTGATATTTAAAATCACACTGAGGATGAACATAATATGTAGTGATCATTTGCCTTCCTCTTTTCCCAATAAAGAAGATGAAATCTTGTATACCCAATTCTAAAATACATGGAAACACAACTGTACTTGTAATTTATTTCATTTTAATGGATAATTTGAGAACTAGCATAAAAATTTTGATTTATATATTTGTCTTATAGTATGGAATGCTTTTGTTTTAGCATTTAACCAAAAATGTCTATCATTTAAACCACATATTATTTGTATTTCTGAATTGCATATTTGTATAAATCAAAAAATGTATATATTTCAAATTCAAATCCTACATTTGAATTAGTCTTATTTTTAAAGTTTTTTTTTTTTAATTTGTCTTCTTTGGGGAGAGGGGGAGGTCTCAAGTTTTACACAATAGAGGTTTACCAGGTGAAAGTCAACAGTGGTCAATTGTAAAGTGGCTCAATAGTAATTCTTATGTTTAGCTTCAGGACCTACTAAATCAACAAAGCCTGATGGGCTATCTAATGAGCACGTGGATGTGTGTTCTGTGTACAAAAAGGGGGGAGGGATGAATATGGAATAATACACACAAGTGCATGGTGCCTTCTCTCTCTCTTACACACACAGACATTGCAACATTTTAAATAGTAATTGTGTAAAACAAACTGGAAAATATTTTATTTGATATGCATATTTGTGGTATTATAAATTAATTTTCACTTATATAAATTTAGCCTACCAGCCACACTGTTGTATATTATTTTTGCCTCAGGCGGGGAATACTAAAGATGCTGCTTAGATGATTTCACCCTCCTTATTATTTGGGGGGAATTAAGATTGATTTCTAGAAAGATAGTAAAAAGAACAGAACGGCAGTGTGCTGCCAATAGTTTGGTTCATTTTCTCATGTTGAGTAAGGGATTTTCTCACAAAGAATTTTCAAATAATGCAAAAGAAACTGGGGTAGGGAACCCCCTTTCTCCAGTATTTTACTATATGATTGGTTTGAGCTGCTTTCTCAGTGGGATAGGGAAGTAGAAGTAGAGGTTGCCTTCTTCCTTTCGATATAACTCTGAAACAGAAGTGAGAAGTCTCCTGGAGCTGTTACACATTTTTTAAAGGGCTATTGCACAGGTGACATTTTCTTTCTTTTCCATAGTTCTTTTCCAGGAGGGAACAAAGATCTCCATTCAGATCAATGATGCTGGCTTGGAATCCTGGAGATTACCTCCCCAATTCGGCAGCAAGGATGTTCTTCCTACTCTCCAGTTTACTTTTTCCCTCATTACTCTGATCCTTCAGGTTAATGGTATCACCAAGCCTATTCCCTGTAGGGCCACACAGGTGAGATTATTTTTGGTTTGGAAACAAGGTGTAACTATCAGAAGGCTTCATTGAAATTACTGAAAGGGAGAAAAAGGTAAAGGACAACGGTAACTCACTTTTGCTTTATGTGGTGTCCGTTGTAGTTTGCCCTAGTTTTTCGACAAAGTTAGTGTGCCGGGGGGTGGGGAGGGAGAGTGGAAGGGATAGAAAGGAGGGGGTATTAAATATGATCCTACAAAGTATGACCAATAGCATTTTTATTTTTACTGAATTGAGGAAGAAAGGGAGAATGGAGACGAATGTGAAGGAATGGGGGAGTCTTATTTCCAGCTTTCCTTCCTCCTGAACTCAGTCTAGGAAATGTTAGAAAGATATGGACATTTCCTTCCACCTTCTCCAGATCTCTTGTTAGTGAGGGCCTTGAAAAGGAAAAACAAACAAACAAATAAATAAACAACAACAACAACAACAAAAAAAAAAAAAACCTTCCATTATTCTGAGACAAGAGTAAGTGACTTTTAAAAAGAGGGGGGAAAAAGTTCACGAAGCTCTGGTTCCAGAACAAAAAATACAAAGGAAAAAAAGCCTGCGATGATTGGAATAGGATCAGGAAAAAATAAAAATAAAATAAATCCTCTCAAACTAGTGCGGGCCAGACGACCTGGGTTGGAGAAACTGGAGGTATTGACAGAATGGACGGCGGGGGGTAGGGGGTGGGAGGGAATGAAATGAAAATCCATTCTCTAGGAATTGTTCAAGAAATGAAAAAGCACTTGAGAATTGTCTTCTTTCTGCAATTTCTGTGTGACGCATTTGTTACGGGCTAAGCTTTAAGTAGCAAAATAATCAGTTTTTAACACTATTTAGTATCAGGGACATTCTTAAAGTCCGTTATACACACGGACTGAAGGAAGAAGAGGAAGATGAGAGAAAGACAGAGACAGAGAGAGACAGACAAAGAGACAGACACAGGGAGAGAAAATGAGCGAGAGAGAGAGAGAGAGAGAGAGAGAGAGAGAGAGAGAGAGAGAGAGAGAGAGAGCGCTTTTGTGGATAACTCAGCATTCTTTCACTATCATTATTTCTCTATTTCATTGTAGCTCCTTATCTTCTTGCAGACTCCCAAAGCACCGATTTTGCAAAAAAAAAATTCTCGCCCACCCACGCTAAATTAAGCTATCCAAACAGTCTTACTTTGGCAAAGAGGTGAATTGATACTAACTGCTCACAGATTTTACGTTCATTGCTCGATCTGAGATTTTTTACAAATCAAGAGGTGCTTTGAAAAGCATGAAATCCCGAACGCTTTGTGACCTTCTTTCCTTTGAATTTTAAGAGGATAGCTTCCACTTTCCTGAGTTTGACTTCTGCGTTCCTCCTGTTCCCCCACTCCTACCTCCCCTTTCCCTAATTAAACCTGGAACTCTCATTGTGAGCTGGTTAATAGGTGAGGAAGGGCAGCCAGCGCTGCCAGAGAGGCTGCCTGGCGTAGGGATTCAGAGCTGCTTCTTTTAAGGAGTAGCGCGATTTAATAAATAGGATTGTATTATTAACTGCAAGAGCTCGGGGCTCCTGAGTAGCTTTGTCTAATAAACCTGGTAGTGCCTGGATAGATTTAGTACTGATCTAGTTGGTTCCTCTCGAACTTTCAGTGGCAAAGACTTGGAAGATTAAGGAGCTCTCACTCCCTCTCTTCTAAGAAGGCTGAAATGTAAAGATTGCGCTTCAAACCTACTTCCTCCTTCTTACTTACCGGTGGGTTGTTGTCAGGGTTCCTGATATAATTAAAATAAGTTTGGACACGTTCTCTCAGATTTCGGAATCAATTCGACAGAGCCGGATAGTTTGAGGAGCCGTTTTCAAATGACTTCGGGGTATAATCAATTTTCAGGAAACCAATGTCCCCATGCTCGAGGGTGACAGATGGTACCTGAGTAGGCGAACTCACCTCAATTGTAGCAAGTTTCTAGCGTCGCTTTATGCCTCAGTAATATACGATCTTGTTATAGTCTAACGGACCCTAACTTAACTTCTCAAACTGCTCAGCTCCGTTGCTAGAGAATTCGAAATGAGACTAGTGGCACAGAAAGTCTGATTAGGGTGCGTTAAACTGAGAAGCAAATTCCTGTTGAAGTCTTCCTTTGTCTTAAACTGGTTAAAAAGCAACTAAGACTCAGATCAAGTCAATACTGTGCACGAGATCGCAGAAAATGAACTTGATGCGGGGCTAAATTATTAAGCAACTGCATTTATTATAATTTACCATTGCCGATTATAATCCTTTGCCTCCCGCTGATGCACATGGAGAAACTGCGACTTCTTCTTCCCCTTTGAATTAGATAAGACTGTTATCTTGGTTTTAGAAGTCGCGGACACTAGAATAGATAGAAAATACCTGGTCGTGATACATAAAGAGTTAATCGTGGCTTTCTTTAAACGCACATCATTTCACCTGACCCCTGGACGTGATGAAAGATACTGATTGTTCCATACTACCTGATAGAAGATTACCCAGAAAGCAAAAAAGAAAGAAAAGGGGAGAAAAGGCAAGGGATGGGATGTGTTAACATTCATTTCTATTTTACAAAATAAACCAAACATATACATATCCTATTTTGTACTTTCTGAATCCTGTGCATATTAATATCCGAAAATATAATCCTTCTGCAGTCTTTTTCTAAATACCTTACTCACTGAAATTGGCAGTCCCACTCATTATTCCACTCCCCCAAACCCGAATCTGGCGCCGGCTAAATATAGAGCTTTGCCTTCTCAAGAACAAAATCCGAAATATGCAGTAAGCAAATCAGTGGCAAAAAGAAAGCATGATCAAAGCCCTCCTTTTCTTCCCAATCCTAGCTTGTTGGGGCGGAGACAGGTTTCTCCTTTACTGCACCTCATTTACTAAAGATCCAACTTAAAATTCAGTCACATCTTTGAAGGTTGGAGGTGGCTGTCGTTGTTATGTGGTGTGTTTTGCTTTGTCTTGCTTCTGAGTTGAATTTAAAACTGATTTAACTATTTGGAAGCCAGGGAGATTAAGAGTGGAATCTAACTTCAGGAATCCATCCCTTTACATCAAGCTTCTTGGAGAATATTGCACTTTGAAGAATAGAAGGAAAACAATTGCATAAAGATAGGAGAGCATGGATCCCAGATATATGAGTATCCTTTTTGCATCGTGTCTATATGTGTACA
The DNA here is from genome assembly GCF_902635505.1 of Sarcophilus harrisii. Lineage (NCBI taxonomy): Eukaryota > Metazoa > Chordata > Mammalia > Dasyuromorphia > Dasyuridae > Sarcophilus > Sarcophilus harrisii. The sequence continues at coordinate 139,585,843 of NC_045426.1, forward strand.
CTTTCATGGTTTTGGCTATTTATAGTCTTTGAAGGGGTGTAATAAAACACATCCAGAACATTAAATTTTCAAGTTATTATAAGGTGTGTAAGGCCAAACTAAGGATGGAAATAATGCCACTGAAAAGCTTCATATTCTCTTATCTCGTATATCTCTATTTTAAAAGATTATCATTATTATTATTTTTATCCAATAGAATACACTGGAGTCAGAAAAGTATTTTTTTTATACAAGAGGATTAATTCCTCCTTTGAACACAAGAGGTCGCTCCTGCGATCAAGTACGAAAGGAAAAAAATATTGTCTAAACTGTTAATCGACACTTGATTTATTCTACAACAAGCATATATTAAAGGAGATAATTTTTTTACAGGCATACACACACATTGTTATACTAAAAAGGAAAGCGGAGTTGAGAAAAGACAATGAATTATGAATAACCAAATTCATATTTCAAGTACAAATTAAATTTAGTTATAAGAATTTTGCGATTAAGATACGATAGATTTAGCCCTAACTTTCTTGTGGTTAAAATCCTAGCAGTAGTTTTCCCATAGATTTTGAATAGATACATTGAAAGGCAAAATAAGGTTTGGTCTCCCTCAAGGCTTTCCTTTTGCCAGTAGATTCTCTACGAATTTCCAGATCTCCTCCAGGTTAGGGGATGATTAGTAAAATATTTGTTTACAATATAAGCGTGGGTTGACAACAGGAAAACAGGTTGTCTTCCACTATTATGGTGAAATTGGCCATTACTAAAGGTTTTCCCCCAACCACATGCCAGCTTGTCTGTTTGGAATTGCTATCATCAGCAATAATTCTTTGTAATTGCTTATTGGTTTACAGAGCTAAAACACCACACTGTGTGTGGAGGAGGTGGGAGGTTAGAGAGATGGGGGGAGTAGCACTGTCAATCTCCGGTCCAAGTCATCCAGCACCTTGGATTTTCTAACCTTTACTTCCATAGTGACTAGGCAGGATGATGGAATATGTTGTGATAAATCATATCCTTTCCTTCTGCCTTAAGGAAAAAAAAAAACACTATAGTTAGATTGTTTATCTTTATAGGAATCCCAATTCTCTTTTAATAGAAAGACTTTCCTTATAGTGGGAAGTGAATTTTTTTTTTTTAACTCATTTTATCTAATATCACTAGGGACAAGAAACTAAGCAGGGTGTTTTATTTTGTTTTGTTTTAACAAATATTGCTTTTCAATTATCATTTCCCATAGCTGTTCTCCCATTTGGTAATCTCTTAAACTTAGTTTTGCCCTTTCTATTTCAAATATATCACATACACTGAAAAATGTGATGATCGGTTTAGGCATAAATTTGAGAGCAACAGGGAGAGAAGTTCGGGGAAGACAGTGGAGAAGCCTCAGTCAACTCGATGAGAAATTGCCACTTCTGTTTGTGCCCAGGAAAGACGCCACATATACAAAGCAACTGAAGCAGCCTACCGATCTTAGAGGTCTTATCTAAGGCTAGATCAAGCAAAAGATACAAAGAAAAGAACTTCCCAAAATACTAAACTTTCTGGAGTCAATAAGACACTAGAGTTAACGCCTTCCAGAGTTTGAAACTGGAGGTTCTTTAAAGAAAAATTGTCAGGCACATTAGGAATCAAATACTCGGAAGTTTACTTAATCTTGGGGCGTGGGGGAGGCGAAGCTTCTTGGCCTTGCAATGTTTCTTATTTAAGAGATCACTGAAAATTTACCGGTGACTTCCTATCAATGATCCTTCCAATCGAAGCAATTTTCACAGAGTAAATTATTTGAGGATTTTCACAATTCATGAAGTAGGATAGGTTTTTTCTCAAAACTTCAATATTAGGTCCCCTCTGAACACCCCTTTTAACTGAAAATAAAAGGCAAAGAATATGTGCATATATATACACCCAAATATATACGCATGTACATGTACATATACATATATACACAAGCAATACACCAGGTATTTAAATATATATGTATATATACACAGATATGTACATACTGGCACTTGCTACACAATTACAAAAGCGTTTTTAAAATAAAATATAAGACAGCAGGAGACAGAGAAGTGATAGCATATATTAGGGTTTTTTTTTTTTTCAAGATAGTTTAGTTTGTTATTAGACAATCAGGAAGTTAGGACTCCGCATTTCCAAGTCTAATCTATTTCTAAAGTTAAAATGCAAGCAGACATTTTGGAAGGGCTGGACGGGAGAAAAGCAGTCCACGGTGAAAACTTTATTTTTTACCTGTGTATTTTCACACTGATTCTCAGCTAAAGAGGGTATCACCTTACTTTCCTTAAGCTTGCCATGTGGGCGAGGGAAAGGGGGAAGAAGGAGGTAAACGTGGTACTACTGTGCAAATAACCCTTCTAGAGCCTACCCCTTCCCGTTCTCCCTTTGCCTCCCCCCACCCTCTTTTTTCTTCTTGGCTTGGTACCACCACCACGAAGAGCTCTATTCACCTCTGCCTAGTAACCCGGCAGAGCCGACTCTGGGACCACCCGTTGAAAGAAAGGGAGAAGCCAACCAACATACCCTCCCGTTCCAAAACCCACCCCCTCCCCTTCCTAACACACATGGAACGTCGTCCACGGGAAGACCTACCAACCAGCTATTCGCCGCCAGCTGCACAAAAGCGGGCCACGAAGAGGCTCACCGGAACGGTGGAGAAGCAAGGGAAGGAGGGAAAGGAGAAAGAAAAGCGAGAGAAATAGAGGGAAATTCATCGACAGAAATGAAAGGGGGGAGGGGAGAGAAAAAGGGGGGGGGTAAAGGGGGGAGAGACTGAGCAGCGCACAGCATAAAGTATCAAGGGAGATGGACAAGAGCCCTGAGAAAGTTGCCTCTGAATTCCTAATCCTCTCCTGTAGGCTCGCCGACGGGCCAGTGGCGCACAGGACGGGAGAAACTGAAATATGATAATCAGAACAGCTGCTCTGTGAGCCTCTTGACCAATGAGAGAGGAGCAGGGTTGACGTCTCCGCGCTTTGCGTCAGACCAATGGAGATTGAGCTGAGTTGGAGCTGAGAAGTTTGAGTAAGAGATAAGGAAGAGAGGTGCCCGAGCCGCACTGAGTCCGACGAAGCAGCGCCTCTTCTACTCAAACTACTCGGGCTTAAATTGGACTGATCAGCTAGAGCGCAGCACAAGCCTGCAGCGTTTCTCACCCTTGCAACAACAGTGACCAATATTTCACACTTAGCACCAGCTCCAACCTCCTCTCTGGTCTTTTAGTCAACTGTACAACCACCATTTCACTGTGGACATTACACCCTCTTACAGATATGGGAGACATGGGAGATCCACCAAAAAGTAAGAGGAAATTTTACCTTGTTGGAATCAATGTGCTGTTATTGTGCCGGGTAGCTCTACTGAACTTGAGTTGTTGACTTGAGGGAAAGCTGCTTTTTATCTTTGTCTCCATGCCTGCATGCTTGCTATCGGTTCTTATCTTGGGGAGTCTGATCGTACCTAGGGTTTGAATTACTCTTGTGTGCCTGTTTTCTCACCACCACCTCCTTCCAGGCGTTCTTGGGTGCTAAGCGGTGGTTTCCCTCCACGGGAATCCAAGCTCTTTTAGGAGGTTAGCCTCCGAAGGTCTGCCTTCTCATACAATACCCAGAGATGTGAATTAGCATTAGACTTGCAAACGAGAGCGGGTGACAACTGCATTGATGTCTGATCTTGCTAACAATATCGAGTCCTGGGTTATATTTAAGAGCGTGCTTAATGGAAAGTGTAGACATTCCCTCCCGTTCACTTAACGCTTCCAGTCAAAACCTTTTCTTTGACTTGACTTATACATAAGCTTTGCCAATGGTTATTGCAAAGGGGGAAAATAAATACAAAATGAATAGTTTTGATTGCGTGCTAGGTTTACGAATGTAGACTATTCAGATCTGCATTTTACATATGTTCCGCCTCCTTTTTAAATGAGTCAAGGTTTTGATGGCACACTTCAATTACCATCCAAAAGTGCAATACGCTTAAGGAAAAAAAAAAAAAAGCTCAACGAGTACGCCCTATAAGGGAACGACACTAAAAGTGTGTTTATCTCTGTAGGAGAGTAAACGGTTAGTCAATCATGTATTTATTTTCATTTCAGAAAAACGTCTGATTTCCCTATGTGTTGGTTGCGGCAATCAAATTCACGATCAGTATATTCTGAGGGTTTCTCCGGATTTGGAATGGCATGCGGCATGTTTGAAATGTGCGGAGTGTAATCAGTATTTGGACGAGACCTGCACATGCTTTGTTAGGGATGGTAAAACCTACTGTAAAAGAGATTATATCAGGTACGCTTTTTACACTGCTTTCTTATTTTATTAGATTTCTCTTTCCCTCTCCCTGCAAAGATGACCTTACCCCCCTCCCCCCCATAGAGTTTACTCCGTGGATGTTCAAAGTGAAAAGTTACTCTTTAAAGATATCCTAGGAATTAAGCAATGCCATTCACTTAACTTTTTAAAAGTGCACAGTGATTTTTTTTTTAAAGAAAAACATTCTATAATATGTGGCTCCCACAGACCCCCTCCTCTCTCTCAAGCATTTTTTTATTTTTATTTTTTAGGAATAGATATAGTCAACTTTCCTGGACAGATAATTGGAAGCTTTGAAATACAGGCAGCTTGGTTGAATTTTAAGACGTTTATATTTTTTAAGTTACAATAGGAGTCTCCCCCCCTTTCCCCCCCAAAAAAAAACCCCCCACGATCTGTCTAGTAGCCTTGTAATAGACTCTTAGAATAGAGGGAGAGGAATAAACCAAATTTCAGGATTAACTTTAAAAACCCTAAGAGAAGGTTAATTGCTCGTTGTCTACATGGCGAATATTCTTGCCCTGGAATATTTAAGAACGGACCAACATATTCTCTGCCAAAAAAAAAAAAAAACACAACAAACCCTGACATTTAATCTTTTTAAATATTAACCCTTTGGTGACATCTGACTGTCTTCTCTTTCTTATCTTATCTGTACTGATGAATTAGACAGAGCAGATCAAATTGCCCATCATCTGTCCGGGAACAATTGGTATATTTAGATAATGGAACTGCTTCCTTTCTCACATTAAAATCTGGTAACTGATAAAATGAATGACTGCCCAATACCGACACGACTAAAACCAACTTTCGCCTATGCTTTTAGTTTTTGCTGGATTGCCAAATTAAGTTATTGCTCACCTAAAATGTATCCCTTGACCTATTTATGTGGCAAAGAACTTTCTGTAGCAACCACAAAGAAAAAGACACACGCGGATTTTTTTTTTCTTTCTAAAGAGGTTTTTGAAAATTGCATTTAAAAATAGAATGTATATCGTATATCTCCGAAGTTTATATTATCCCCATCCCAATTTTTGTCCCAAAATTTCTTCAGTACTTATTAATGTCTATTATAATTGTAGCATTCTTGTAAAAATGATAAAATAATTTCAAAGTTTCCCTATGATTGAAGTATGTCTTTTAAGATGTATTTCCTATCAGGCTAAAAACAAACAAAACAAAATGCACCTTTCAAATCTATAGGACCTATTGTGTCAAAAGCCAGTAAAACTCCACAGGGAAAATGGGGGGGAGGGTGACGGGAATTTCAATGTCAAAAAGTTTTTATATGTTTTTGTCGTCAAAATAGGACCAGAGAAAAGGATGTTAACATTCTATAGGAAAAGAGATGTATGATTATATTCAGAAAAAAATCAGCTTCCTAGGAAAGTAAAAAAAAAAAAAAAAAAAAGTTCATTCACGGGCGGGGAAACAAACTTTTGAACCTTGAAACATTTGACAACTGAGCCATTTTTCTTGTTTACTCGATTGTCTTGTTCATGAACTTAGGAGTCTGGAGAGTGATCTTTCACTTAACACAAGAAGTTTTCAGTCACTGTACTTAATGTGTAGATATGACACCCCCCCCCCCCAAGTTGTTCTCAGACGCACGTGTGCCTAATTTTGGACGCATAGATTTGCAAAACTACTCGACCTTACCCATCGCCCATCCCCCTTTCTCTGTTAAAAATGTTTCTATTTTTTCTTTCTTAAAGTTGATGTACCTTTGGAATAAACTGTTCAAAGATAAAGGTTGAACTGGAGAACAAAGTAGAGATATGTTACTTAAGTGAATATTTTTTCTTTTCTTTGCGTTTCCCTTCTTTCTTTGTGTGAATTACACACACACACACACACACACACACACACACACCCTTTCATTCTTTCTCCTGGTGTGAATGCCCTCCCCCCCCATTACTTTTAGAGAGACAGAAGGTCATGTGAATATGCAACCAGGATTAAACCAACGAGGTGACTTGTTTGTTTGCCCCTTGGTGTTGAAATGTCAGGGAGGAAGTCTTTATTTGGTGCCTTTTCTTTTCGTTTTTTACGGTTGCCTCCTAGCTTTCGTGCAAGCTGAGATGTCTGGGTAAACGCTTCAGTGACTTAAAAACCAGCCGGAGCAGCAGAAGTAAAATAACTAAAAAAGAATAGGATGGAGAAGGTACTTTCTGTTGATGGTGATTCCCTAAGGAAAAACTTTCAGAAAGTCCCTGGAATTGTATGTTGTGTTGAAGAGAATATAGAACATCTCAGAGATGTCCTTCAGTGATTGTGTGTGTTTATCCGCGCGCGAGCAGATGCTTGACAGTCACTCCTCTCAACCTTTGTTTTCTACTTTGAGGGACACCCTTAGCTGTAGCCTTAGACAAGTTCCGGTTTGACGAAATTGGGGGAGGGGAGGGAGGAAATAGAAGAGAAGGTTGGACAAGCCGGATTGACCCATAAACTGGTTCTTTTCTCTGTTCAGCCTCTTCCCGAATAACTCTGGGACTGGGGAGTAAATTGAGTTTTCTAATATATCAAGAAATTTCCCACGGTGTCCTGAGATCAGTGAGTGTGTGCAGAGAGGCAGACATAGTAAAAAGTAAGAAGGAAGAGAAGAATAAGACGCGAAAAGAAAAAAAATTATATACACACACACGTGTGTGTGTGTGTGTGTGTGTGTGAGAGAGAGAGAGAGAGAGAGAGAGAGAGAGAGAGAGAGAGAGAGAGAGAGAGAGAGATTCTGCCTTGTGATAAAACTGAATCCTTTTATCTTTCTTTTCCATTTTTGGCCTCTGTATGCTAATGCTAGTAGAGTATTGTAGAAAGAATAGTGGTGAGATTGGTGAGCTGGGGAAAATGAATGAAGTGAAGTCTTTTTACATCACCTTGTTCTCTTCTATACGGTGCCCCGCTCAGGTTATACGGGATAAAGTGCGCCAAGTGCAGCATCGGATTCAGCAAGAACGATTTTGTGATGCGCGCTCGCTCCAAGGTGTACCACATCGAGTGTTTCCGCTGCGTGGCCTGCAGCCGTCAGCTCATCCCCGGGGACGAGTTTGCGCTGCGGGAAGACGGCCTTTTCTGCCGGGCTGATCACGATGTAGTAGAGAGAGCCAGTTTAGGGGCCGGCGACCCTTTGAGTCCCCTTCATCCTGCGCGGCCGCTGCAAATGGCAGGTACTTCTCAATCCTCGGGGGATGGCATGAATAAAGCGGAAACTACAAGGCCTGAGTACTATCCACCTCCTTGGAGAAACCGAAGCTTCTTGCAGTAGCTTCACACCACCAGCAGCAATGAACAGATCAGCAATTAAAGGGAGAGGAAAACTTTCTCTCTCTCTCTCTCTCTCTCTCTCTCTCTCTCTCTCTCTCTCTCTCTCTCTCTTCTTCCCTATTTTCTTTCCCCTTTTCTCTCCCTTCACCTCTCCCTTTCTCCTTCTCCTTCTCCTCCCTCTCCCTCTTTCCCTCTTTCCTTCTCTCTTCCTCCTTTCTGTGACCCCCCCCCCAAATAAACTTAATCTATACTTATACATATACATATATACACACAGTACATCTATATCAGTCACACAACGAATACTTACCTATGAGTGCATGTTTTTACAATCTGGGCATATACCTAGGCAAATGACGTTTACAGAACTTCCAGATTATTTTTATCCTCCAAAGCACGCTTTATTGCAAACACTCGTCACTGCCTCACCTGGTAATTTCCCTGTGCCTGCCTAATTAGAGGGGTTGAGATCCTTAGCTCTGTAGCTTCCACCTTTTCCAAGTTAGAGGTTAGGAAGAAAGCTAAGCTGGTGGATATTGAGACTTCTGAGCCCTAGATCGGAAGGAAGTTTTTATTTTCAACATTTTGACAAAAAAGGGTGACCGAAAAGATAGAGACTAAATAATTGCAGGTCAGTACTCAGGGCTGTAATTTAAAACTGTCAGCAAGCTAATCTGCAGTAATTGCTTTTTAAAGCAGGTCTGACTCTTTGAAACATTTTTATGTGATTTGACAAGAATTTCATCTTCAGTATGGCATAGTTCACTTTAGACTGGCCCTAACTTGGGAGTTAACTGAGTCTAGGTTGGGAGTGGGGGACTGAATCCTTGCATTGTATAGAATATTTTGTAGCTTGCAGAATGTAGGGCGATTCTCCTAGGAAAGGGGTGGTGATGGTTAGAACAAAGAAAGGTTGGCAGGAACTGAGGCCATGGGCAATGAAGCAAAGGAATGTTTTCCAAAACCAAACCTTCCTGTCTTAAAGTATTCATAGTTTTTAATTGTCAGTCTACCTACAACACAGGACGTGACAAAACCACTGTCCTCCCCTCTCTGCCTTCGGGCAGCACTCAGAGATTTTTGTGCATGTTGTAGACAGGGATTTGAAAGGAGCTTATACAGGGGCAGAGACAAGGGTGGCAACATATGTTCTATGCAGCAAATACTTTTCTTGTGGAAAACAGTAGAAGAGAACAAAATATTATCTTGCCGTAGGGCACATGGCTTCACAGCAGTCATTTATCTTGAGTTCAGACAATGTAATGAGCAGACAGTTTTAGTTTCCTTTTCCTTTGAGTGAAACAATTCTGAAATGTTCGAACATATTTAACATTAGAGTAAAACAACAACAACAACATCATCAGGACTAGGAACAGAAGCACACACACACTCAGGTACCCGGGAGATCACACACACCAACTTTTTTTTTTTTTTTTTTTTTGAATAAGCGGCATGAGTCTCACCTAATTTACCAGAGCAAATTTTTGGCATTTTGGCAAAATTCTCCTATCTCCTCAGAGAAATTCTCTTTGGAGTTAATTTGGTGTATATTTTTTTGAGGATTTGCCACCTACAAATATTTGCCTTCCTTTGACTGTCTCTTCAAAAGTAGTTACTCGATAGCCCCAGATGTCAAGGACAACCATCCTTGTCTTTCTGTCCCCAAAGCATAAACCTGTAGGGAACAAGCACATTATAGGAGGGGTCTGGATTATGTTTAGAATGGATTTCAATTGAAACCCAGGGGGAGATGGAGAAATAATACTGAAATATGCATTCTTGGGTTAGAGGTTGCAGGGGAAGTGAATTTTTTTTAAATGTCCTTTTTTCTGTTGTTGTTGATGATGCTATGCAATGATCCAGATTTGGAACAAAGGTTGATATTTACTGTCCCAGATTATTCAGCATTGACTTTTGTTTAGGAGAGAAACAGATTTTATTTCCCCTCCCCCAACAATTTCCACATACATCTCACCTTATCCCAATCATTATACATCTGATCAGAAAAGAAATTAGAATTGTCATATAAGCCCCTTCATTGAAAAAAAGAGGAATTATTAACAAAGCTTGATTAAGTGAATCCCAACTTTTTACTTGCTATCCCTTCCCCAGTATCAGTTATCCCACCCCAGGTTGCAGGAATCTTTCTTACTTTGCCTATAAGAATCCTCTTTTTTTACAGCAGAACCCATCTCTGCCAGGCAGCCAGCTTTGCGGCCCCATGTTCACAAACAACCCGAGAAGACCACCCGAGTCCGAACGGTTCTTAATGAAAAACAGCTCCACACCTTGAGGACCTGCTATGCTGCCAACCCTAGACCTGATGCTCTTATGAAGGAGCAACTAGTGGAAATGACTGGCCTCAGCCCCCGAGTGATCAGGGTCTGGTTTCAAAATAAGAGGTGTAAGGACAAAAAGAGGAGCATCATGATGAAACAGCTCCAGCAGCAGCAACCTAATGACAAAACTGTAAGTGGCCCCATCTTATTATTTCTCTCTTTCCCCACTTTCCTTCCTAGAGATAAGAGAATTGGAAAAGATGAGGAGCATTCGAAGGGAGAGGAAACAGTACAGGAAGCCTTTATTACAGGGAGAGTAGAGAAACTGCCTGAAGTACAAGGATTCCCTAAACAATCCTTAACCAACTTTATATGGAGCTTTGTTTCCAGTTAGTGTGGGATAGATTTTGTGTGCAGAAAAGATATCAAAATGGTTGCCTGTGGATGAGCTGCAGCGATCTCTCCCATGTATTCTTCAGGGATGTTGTATGATTGCTGGAAACCTCTTTTTGATGGAGGTTTAGGATCCTCTGGTTTCTTTAGCAGTCTAGGATACACTAGACATTGTCCACACAGAATTGTCCAAGAACCAGTGAGGAATTTCTTCCTCAGACTTTATAGTGCCTGGAATAGAAAAAGGTAATCGGTTTTCAGAAGAATGAGAGGATCTGGGACTCTAGTTTTTAGGATACTTAACTCATCCTTAATTCTGAATCACATGTATGTAGGTGAATAGAGTAGAGGAGAAAGAAGAGATAATATTGCTGTTGTGTTCTGCAGTTCAGTAATATGTCAGGCTACCACACGAGCACAATATAGACGCTGGGAAATACACATACACACAAATATAGTTTTAGGGATCAGGTCTGGGGGTGGGGAGGATGGAAGTTATGGAATTTCGTTTACTCTTTTGATTCCATTTTGTGAATTCATTAAATTCTGCAGCTGTTATTAAACTTGGTTGACCAGCTCCTGTGGTACTCTGGCCTTCATTTGTTCACAATAGAAGCCAAACTCAAATAAGAATTTGCAGGAAACCTGAATATAGGTGGGGCTTAGAGGAGAGAGGTCATGGGAACCAGCTCAAACCCCCCAGGAAAAACATGATTTGGGAAGTCAAAAGAGACCACTCTCCTTTTTATTTCTTTATCTGTCTGATGTGAGTGTGCACTGTGGGGCAAAGGTTTAAATAGACGCTTAATTACTTGGTGAGAGAGAAGGAGAAAAGAAACCCCTGGACACTTTTAGTTTAAGGTCAAACCAGACCTGAAATTACTTTCAGAATACTTCCAGTGCAGGAAATTAGGATAAACTGAAATACAGCTACCATCTATGCTCAATGCAGATTAGCTGAGTCAATAAAGGCAACTCTAGAGATAAGATACTCCACAGGCCTGTTTGCTTAGCAGTCCTGGACTGTGAAGGTAGTCCAGTTCATTAACATGTGGGGACTGGATGGGGGGGGCTTGTTTCTAGAATATCCAGGGGATGACAGGAACTCCGATGGTGGCTGCTAGCCCAGAGAGACACGATGGAGGTTTACAGGCTAACCCTGTGGAGGTGCAAAGTTACCAGCCTCCTTGGAAAGTACTGAGTGACTTCGCCTTGCAGAGTGACATCGATCAGCCTGCCTTTCAGCAACTGGTAAGTGTCAGCTCCCTGTCTGAGGAGACTGGATTCCTGAGATAGAAATGAGAAGGAGAAAGGGAGAGAGAGGGAAAGAGAGAGAGAGAGAGAGAGAGAGAGAGAGAGAGAGAGAGAGATCAACTGTGAGGTGGACAGGAGGGAAGAAATGAAAGAAGGAAGGGACAGTTGCTTGCTTTGTCTTGGAGTTAGAGGGAGGAGAAAATGGGAGGGGGTTTGAGCATAAGGGAGATGAAAAACTGACTACTATAGGTGTTTTATATAGCATTGTGTAATTTGAAGATATAGATTGACTGATATCTCTATTAATCAAGTCTAGTTTAGGGAACTAAACTCAGTTTGATGCCTCACCAGAGAAGGATGTATTTTGCTTATGATCATTATAGCACTTACTCTGCTTTTTATAAAGTTATTTTTCTTACTCCTGCTTCAAGGTTGTAATATATCTGAATACTAAAATAAGTGTTTTTTTAAATAAATGATCAATGAAATATAATATGAACCAGTTGCAGGCATCTTAACTTTCTGGGTGAAATATACAGAGAAACATTGTTCAATTTTACCTACTTTATGTTATGAACTTAAGCTAAAAGGAATATGATTTTGATATGTACAAAAGATTTTCAAGTACATGTATACAAATTCAATATGCATTTATGAATTACATGTTAGAAGTAAATAAGCAGAAGAGATGCATGCTTAATCCATGCATGCTGGGAGTTTTACTTAGTTTGAAGGAGTTTTCTTAGATGAAAGGAAAAGAAGTATAAAGTGTAAACTTTTCCTAATTGAATTTCTGCTGACTGTGACAGTTCAGCTGCAATAGTAAGAATATAGCCTTAATTCTTTGGGTTATAAGAAATCGAATATTTTAACATGGGATCTTAGAGTTGAAAGAAAGGGCTTTAGTCCAGCAGCTGTATTGAGGACACTGACCTTGGGAGAATAAGGTAATCTTCTTAACTATAGAAAGGCAATAATATAGTAAGGTAGGGGAAAAAAAAACTCTTATACTCAGTTGATCCATATCATTCTGGGCTGTAAAACAACGAGAATGGGCAAATTACTTGCTTTCTTGAGTTTCATTTCCTTTATCTGCAAAGTGGAATAATACTTCAAAGTACTATTGTAAAAATTGTTGTGCTTGTTGTGCTAGATAAACTTGTTTTCACATGTGGATATATGATAAGTATATAATATATTTTCTTTAATAATAAAGAATACATCATATAATTATTATGTACAAAATCCAATACTTTAAAAAAATTTCTCCTTTAATTCCAAAAGGAGGTTCAATTTTTCCAACAAGAAACTTTTTGACAACAGCACTTACCCTAAGGCAGTTGCTTTTCTAGCTCTGAATGTAAACTTCACATTGTACAGGTAGGCCATTGGCCAGTAGCCATTAATATTAAATAGGCTACCTAGAACCTGATTTTTTTCCCGTTAGGCTGGGCCAATCTCATCATCTGATACGTGTACGGAAGCAACTTGTGATTTTACAAAGATTTTAATAGGTTGAAATTTTTTGAGTCCCTGAAATTAAGATTGAGAGAGCTCTAGCTATTTTAGGGCAGGTCAGATAACCTATCCAGCAAAACAGAGATCCAGGGATATCAATGTTTCCACCCATATTTCCAAGTTAGGTAAGAGATGGGGTCAGTAGGAGGTAGGAGAGGGGAAGAGATTTGATCCAGAAATGTTTTAAAGCCCATTATTTAAAGAGCCTTTGAATTGCTTTGCAATTCAATGAACTTAACATTTGTAGCAAGCATTTACATGAAAAACATATAAACAAAATAAATGAATGAATGAATGAATGAATGGTAGCTCCAGGTGCTATTGGATAGAAAGCAAACCCAGTGAGATCTCTTTAGGATTTTGTCTCAACCGTTTGAGTATCTACTGGGTATTCCTTTACCAGACCTGAATTCCTATTGTGTATTTCTCAATTCATAGGAGAGGCTTTGATGCATAGAGAAAAGACATTAGCTGCTCCCAGGGTAACATGTAGCCGGCAGGGTAATTTTATTGTGTACATGCATGGAGACACTGCCATGCAGTTTCACTACAGAAAACACATTTACTCATTAATAATTTAATGCAACATAATGTTGGGAATTCAGTTAGCGTTAGATAGAAAGTCCTCAAAGGAAACTCTGGTAGTAGCAATAGAAACATTGTACTATGTGTCAAAAGAACTGATTTGAATCCCACCTCTACCTGGAATGTGACTTTGAACCAATTCTACTTTTGGGTTTCATTTTCTTCATCTGTACCTAAGAGATTATAATGCCTAGAACTATCTCACAGAGTCTTGGAGAGGAGAAACTCTCAATAAGTGTGAGTTATAGATAATGATTTGGAAAAAAGTCCTAGAAACAAAGTTTTCAGTTTATTCTCAGGTGTTTCAAAACTGATACTTTACTAAACATAATAAACATATGTTAATAAATATATGTATGTATGAATGTATGTATACACATATATAAAACACATTTTAGTGAAGGGCAGATATAGATAAGTCCAAATGAATGCTTAATTTATCACTGCGAATTTTCCTTCTGAAGCAGCTCTCAACATATAAATCATTTGTATGTGTATGTTTATATGTTTATTTGATGTGTTTATCACATATAATCAGGTTTAAATATATTTAGTAGGCATATGTGCCTATGAATATGCATATATTTATTCAGAAGTACATATGTGGATCTCTTTCCATAAACACAAGAATAGCCTCTTTTGTTCTTCCTTTTCTTTGTAGGTCAATTTTTCGGAAGGTGGGCCAGGTTCAAATTCCACTGGAAGTGAAGTAGCATCAATGTCCTCTCAGCTCCCAGATACACCAAACAGCATGGTAGCCAGTCCTATTGAGGCATGAGGAACATTCATTCAGGTGTATTTTTTTCCCTGTTGGAGAAAGTGGGACATTATAATGTTGGACTCCAAAACAAAAGTATTTAACAACCAACTAATGAAAACTGAATCTAAGAATGGATGCTCCATGAAATGCACGAAGTCTGTTTTAATGACAAAGTGATATGGTAGCAACACTGTGAAGACAATCATGGGATTTTACTAGAATTAAAACAAACAAAAACAAACCAATTTAAGAAATGACAACAAAATGATATCCAATGATCATAGGAGTACTGAAAAAAAAAAGACATTTTTAAAAAGTAGAGGATTTATATTCACGGATCTCAAAAAAAAAAAGCCTTTTTATTTCACTGTACATCTAGAATTAAACAAAAATAGAGATTTTTCTAGGCCATCCTAACCCGAATGGTGCTGTTTCTATATTGGTCATTCATTGCCTTGCCAAACAAGAGCTCCAGGAGATTTCAAAAGATCTTGAAGAGAAACGGGCTTTTTTGGCTGAAAGATTCATTGCAGGAAGGTGGAGCTGCATTGGTTTGCAGTGTTTTAGTTGACTTTAACAAGGGGTTGTTTGAAACCTGGGTCTCTTAGCATGTCCTGTAGCTGGTTTCTTTTATTTTCTTTTTCTTCTTCCTCTTTTATTTTATTTTTTTTTTGAGATCCATCCTCTAACAAGAAGTCTGAAACGACTTTAAAGGTTTTTGAATTCAGATTTAAAAACCAATTTATAAAGCATTGCAACAAGGTTACCTCTATTTTGCCACAAGCGTCTCGGGACTGTGTTTGACTTGTGTCTGTCCAAGAACTTTTCCCCCAAAGATGTGTATAGTTATTGGTTTAAACGACTGTTTTCTCTCTCTGGAAATAAAGAGGAAAAAAGGAACTTTTTTTTTGTTTGTTTGCTCTTGCATTGCAAAAATTATAAAGTAATTTATTATTTATTGTCGGAAGACTTGCCACTTTTCATGTCATTTGACTAATTTTTTTGTTTGCTGAAGTAAAAAAAAAAAAAAAAAAAGAGAAAAAGGTTGTACCGTGGTCTTTGAATTATGTCTAATTCTTATGTGTTCTGTCATTTTTCTTAAATATTATGTGAAATAAAAGCGCCATATGTAGAATTATATCTTCAGGACAATTTCACTAATAAACGTTTGGCATAGAAAAAGAAATCAGTGCTCCGATTCAGGGTTCCTCTTTTTATATGTTTACACGTTAGCAGCTAAGCACCCGGAAATAAAAGATTGCATGAGATGCAGGTCCTGACAAAGTACAGTAGGTGTGATATTTTATTGCAAGTAGTTAATGTGCGGCTTGTAAATTTCAGTTTCAATAGTTGGATCAAAGCTGGTTGGAAGCCGTTAGCACTCAGCTGTGATGTTACAGGTTTTCGAAAAATGAGATGCTGCTCTCTTGCCCTGCTCCCTACCTGCCCCTTCCCCTTCCTTTTTCTTCAATATTACTTCTCCTCCCCCTCCCCCCAAAAAACACAGGTGGGAGAGTGCCCAGAAAGGGCTTTGAACTATTATTTTAAGTAAGTGCTGTATACCAAACGCTCCTGCTTCAGTCTGTTGAAGTGACCAGTATTTCACATATAATCTCTTGCTAAGAGATGCGTTTTGCTTGGCAAGTCAGGTATGAGCATTATTTATCAGTGGCTGCTATCAGTCGATTGAGAAATGTTGCATCCCTGGTTTAGGGGGAACAGAGCAAGGAAGTATCTTTTCTGCAACCAAGGAGCAGTGTGTTTTCTTGCCTCTTGCTTTTTATCTTCCTTAATTCCTCCCCCTCGTTCCCATAATAATTGTCAAAAGAGGAATAACTTGGGGGTGGGGCGGCAGAAAGTCTCCCTCTTGGGGAAGAGCCGCCTACACCCCAGGGTATCCAAATTCGAGATTTACCAGCTCCTATGGTAGCAGGGGGCAATTGGCTTGTGATCTTTTTGACACAGCTTTCTCTCTATCTCCCCTCCTCCTCCCCCAACTGAATTTTTAGCCAGATCCTAAACTGCCGTCTTCTACGAGTTAGATACGAAGAGTTATGCAAAGGCAGCCCGCTTCCTATCCATTTCCACTTCTTCCTCTCTTTTCTCTTCCCCCTTCCTCCCCAGTTTCTTTTCTGTTTTATCTGGCTAGATAGAACTCATCTGCGCCAACATAGGCGAAGCAAGACTCCACCCTGTCCCCTCTCCCCCCCTTCTCCGATGGAAACTAGATTCATTTTTGTATGCGCGACTGTAATGCCGTTTGGAATATTTGACAACTCTTTCAATAAATATGAATTCTACCTTACCCTTTAGTGCGTGTGTGACCAGAAACCCATTCTCAGAAATGGACTTTTGCTTTGCGTTCGTAACTCTGGGAGTGGGTGGGGGTGGGAGCTAAAGACGCTTTAGTCTTGGTTGCGTTAGTCCCCTATCTCTCTAAAGTAGCTCCCACAGTCTCTAAACCTGCTTCTAGGGGGGAAGCGAGCTTCAATTAGCCTTTTGTTTGGCTTGGTTCTACATAACGGGTTAATTACAGGCTCTAACGCGGGGCACAAAGAAAACAAACTTTGCATTGAAAATGTTACAGTGCCTTAGACAGGCCCGTTGATTACCTTGATTGTTGTGTCTAATTCTTGACACAGGGGTAATAATATGGCCGACAGTAATAATGGCTTGTAGGATTCTATTGAGGAGGAAAAACAACAAAACAAAACAAAACAAAACAAACTAGGAGTTATGTCGTATCTCAATGTGGATCATCTCTAGGAAGGTTCTTTTCTTTCTTTCTCTCTGCCTGCTCCTCTTCCCCCGAACTGTTCACCTTTTCTTTTCACCAGCTTTGCCTGTCCTCCTCCTGATCTTTTTGCCTGGTTTCCACGGTTTTCTAGTGACCTCTTTTTACGCCCTTTTTTTTTTTTTTTTCTCCATCCTCTAGCTTCATTCATGTACTAAATAAGCAGATACATTTTGCACAATCTGATTATGGATATTGACTGCAAGTCTGAAAAGACTCCAGTCATTGAAGCCAGTGTGGGAAACATAACCAGAAAAACCTAGGTAGCGATTTCTTTTCTCTTTCCAGCCCTTAGATGCTGAGATTTGAGGTTCTTGGTGCAATGTTCAGAGACAATGAGGTCGTATGATCAGGAATTCAGGCCCTGCGGACAATTCAAGGGAACTGGGCAGATTTAGAGGATCTACTCAGATCTTGGTGATGCTTCTGGCTCTTTTCTGTACCTTTAAAAATAGAAAAAGGGTGTTTGGCATACAAGGTGTTCCTATTCCTATTATGTGTTCCTCCACAAGTTTGAGGAAGACTGGGGTGAAGTTAGGGAACGTAGTTATTTTACAGTATTACAAATATTGTAGGATGACAGACTAGGAATTTAGTTCTATAGTATTCTAGTACTTTACTATTTATTATTTAAAAAAACAACCCGGTTTACTAGATTTTCCAACTAGTTTTCTGAAATCGGTAATCCAATTGAATTTCTGACTTTCTGATTATTTGATTTCCATAGTAGTTCCTGGGAAGTATCCAGGAACACTTTCTCCTTGTTCAACCTATGTAGATAGAGAACCTGGAGTCCTCTTCTAATAAAACTCCTCCTGTTTGCTATTATCCTTTATCCTCCCTCCCTTACTTGCTTTGAATTCTTCCTTCTGGACATTATGACTCATTTCCTCCAGCTTCTGTTGCTACAATTTAAAGCGACTAGAGACTGTAGAATGCCCACTATAAGACATGGACTCAGGTAATAAATATCTGTATCGACATTCTCGCAGAAATTCTATTGTCTCAGACTAAAGGCAAACTTCTTTAGTCAATTGTCCTTCTTTTTAACCTCTTAGCAAACAAGTGGCTTGCTTTGTCCTGCCTTTGGGAATGTTGATTTCTTAGCATTTGGGAAAGTTGACTAGTTAAATGGTCTTAGGTTTTCTCCTCTTTGAAAATTCAGTCCAGGTCCAAAGGAAATCCCCATGATGGTGAATATGTGTGAACTCACGTGGGAATTCCCGTCCTTAAGTTATTGGGAGAAAAGTGTGCTGGTACTGTCATTGAGAAGCCTTATACTCTACTGTACTGTAAACTATTATAATTATCAACAGCAATCATAAGAATGCAATAATTGAATTATTCGCATACGTCATCTTGTCAAACCCACTTCTACGACTACTACTCCGTTTCACTATTATCGCTATGGTAAACGAGAAGCTACATGTTTCGGGATATCTATGAGTCCTGTTTTTACCAGAATCTTTTTTTGTTTACGGTATAAGATTTAGTAGGAATATAAATGTTCTTACTCTGTATTGATAATCACCCTTTCTTTTTTCTTTCTTTTTTCTGTATTAACCAGTTAACCGAGATCCAAATATCCACCAAGGCGGTGTGTAGATGAAACACAGTCGATTTCAGTGAGAAATGATTCTCATCCTTTGCACAAGCCAAATATCTAAGCCGTAAGTATTTAAGTTTCAAATATGTACATTTTAAAGCTGTCACCTATAAGGAAAGTAGAAGAGATTTATAATCCCTATCTATGCATGCATTCTATTCACTAACAGTTATTGGCTTCCTCTCTCCTAATCAACAATTACAGAATACATCACAAAGCAATAAGAAAGTCAGGTTTTGAAGTGGGGGTGGGGGTGGAGGAGGAAGGAATTGGGGATTTTTTTTTTAACCGTTTGTAAATCTGAATACTTTAGTTTTCACTGTAATCCTAATTCTTGGAACGTTTGAACGATTCATTTTATTAATAATGATAATGATAGCAATAATAATGACGACAACAAAAGTAAGGAAAGGATGCAATGGAGATTTTTTTTTTTAAACTAAGATGCAAGTAGTTAATACAGGGCACTGGCAGTAGAGACTATTTACTGATCTTTTCTGATTGTTGTTTTCTCGATAAGAGAGCGAGCCACTGAATGGCTGTTTGAGTCCAGGCGCCACAAACATAAACTTAACAGCCAACAATGTCCCAGTTTGTGATGGAGGATCTCTCCACACCTCCCAGAGACTTCTGAAGTGTAGACAGAGGAGCTGGTTCTCTAGGAGAGGAGGGGGTGGGGCAGGGCGGAAGGCTAGACTCAATGTTTGCTCTGGCCATTGTGTGCGATCCCATCGTTGGGTTTTTATAGAGTCCTCTGTGCTCCCCCCCCCCCCCCCCAGCCCCTTCTCAGCCCACTTCGAGAAGCTACAGTTTCTTTACGTTCAGAGAAACCTGTTTTTTCGAATTAGCATTTGGGAGCTACTGTGTCGTTCTGACTGGCAAATCCTTTGTGACCACCAAAGAGGACATAAATTTGAAGGAGAGCATCTCATTTTTGAAACAAGGAATTCAGACGATTGAATTTTTATTGTTCTAAAATTGGGGGGGGGCGGAGAGAGGGCTTCCCACAGATGTCAGAAGCTTCAGATTCTCTTTTTTTGCAAGAAATGTTTGTCCCCCTCCTCCGCGCCAGCTTCAGTTTAGGTTGGTTTGTGTGCCCAGACTGGAACTGTTTTACTCCTTATAGGACAAAACGGTCTACCTTGGATTCCCTCCTCCAATTTCCCTTACCCCACCTCAAACCTTCTCTAGTCTGTCTTCTCTCGGATAGATTTACCAAGACAAAGCAAACCGGACAGAGATCTTCTCTACCCCTGGGGGGCGGGGATAGGGGAGCGGGGGCTGAGAGAGGCACGGAGACACACGGTGGTCAATCAAACCAGCTCCTAGGCTGGCTCCGGGGCCTTAGTCACTCTTTGAGTCTTTGGAAAAGCAATAATCATGGCCCTGGAAAGAGGAAAATAGGGTGTTACTGTGTCCTGTACTTTCGGGACTGATCAGGTTGGTAGATCTTGAAGACTAATCCAAACAACCCGTTTGACTTGTGAGGTCCGAAGTCTAGACAGAGCTGGTGGCTAGGCGGCTCCTTATCTTGCTTTGGGATCAGTGGAAAGAGGCTTTCTTAATGCCCACAGCAGCTCCGGGATCTGCCAGGCCAGCAGCTTACTCCACCTCGCAGACAGAACAACAAATACACCACCTGGAGGCTTCCTTAGCACACTTTATTGTTTTAATGGTGAATGTTTCAAAACATTCATCTGTCTTTTTAGTTTAGCATACCGGACAATCTATCGCCACTCCCTCCGCCCTTCCAGACCCCAGAAATTGGGTGTCGCAGAGACACTCTTGGGGATTTTCGTGGCCATCTCAAACTGGGCAGAGCCCCTAGTTTCAGCTGAGAGGAGACTGCACCCCCAATCTCCATCTTCCCGGATCTTGCCCTGTTTGGGAAGAGAGTTTGGGGAGAGAGACCAGTTGCTTCACATTTTTAAAAATCTTTACTCCTGAAAGCTTGACTTGGGTTGGTTTTTTTTTTTTTGGGGGGGGGGAAGAGAAGGGGGTGAAAATGGAGAAGAAATGACGGAGGAAGCTAAGCATTCGGAGGGTGTTTAACATCTTCTTTTGTTATCTGAAAATTGCTAATCCTTGAGGCTCGAGGGGATTGTAGGTTCCCCCCAGTCCCGGATGCAGGAATAATCAATAAAAGTATTTAGTTCAGTAATTAAACAACGTTTTCAGTTGTAGGAAGGCAAGAGTGTCATTGGCTGTTTATGACAGACGTTAGGTTGCGATATGCTAATTTGCACAGAGGACACTTTTCCTATATATACTTTCATCCTTCCCTGTTCTTTGTGCAGAGTACTCAAAGACAATACATATCGACGTAATACTCAACTCCTCTACTAAAATCCCGCCTCCTTCCGCAGCTGCCGTCCCCCCCCCCCAAAAAAAAAAAAAAACAACAAAACAACAAAACAATTTGCTGCTGAGAATTTGCTGCACAAATTTGTATTGTGCAGATTTGGAATGGCTAGTATTTGGCCATATATTCCTAAGAGTAATTCTACCTTATCCTTCCAAAAGGAAAAAAAAAAAATCTCTTCATTCTAAGTTTCTATTTGTTGTCTAATGGGTAATATATTCTATATGAATATATCTGTATTTATAAATTATATGATTATGTTGCCTGATAACTATTGGAAAATAATTATGAAAATTCATTCTATATAAAGCTTTAGAGTTTGCAAAATAATTTGCGTGGATTATCTCATTTGAGTACAAAAAAATTATGAAGCATAGGTAGAGTATTATTCATTATTACTTCCTCTTTTATACATGAAAATTAATCTCCAAACTGTAAGAGATCTTTTTGGCTTTGAATTTAATCATTTGTGCTTTTGAATATGACATCTACTATAGTCCTAGTTCTCTATCTCTGTCTCCCCTCCAAACTCTGACTTTCCTTGTTTCAGAATTTTAAAAAAGACAAGAAAAGTTCTTGTAGGGAGTTTCTTTCCCAGAAAGGAATCCTTCGCTGTAATTTGGGCACTGATTTTTCTTCCCCCTTTCTCATGAGTAAGAGTAGCTGTTTATTTTGACCTGTCACAAATACAATGTGTTGTTTGAAACGTGTTAAACTTAGCAGGTATATTGAGATAATACTAGACAGGCCACTGAACATGATAAAGTAAAATATGGTGGGAATTATCTTTAAAAGGCCAAGAAGCTTTTTTCCCTCCCCCCAGTACAACTTAATATTTCTACAAAAGGATAACTTTCTATAATTTCTATAACTTTCCATAATTCAAAACAAGGATCTGCTCGTGTTAAGTAGAAATAGTTTATAGTAATTCACAATATATTATTTCATTTGGTTACCACTCTATCCTTTATTTTATGTAAGTTGATCCTTTTAGATTTTTAACTTGTATGGTTTTTCATTTTCTCTGATTGAACAGTTAGTCCTCCCTTGTAAAAACAACAACAACAACAACAACAACAACAAACCAAACTAAACCAAACCAAACCAAACCTATCTGTCTGAAAATGCAGTGATTGTTTACTAAGGTAAGAAACTTTTAAAAGTACAAATATTTTATATTTCCATTTTCAATCAAAGAATTTATACTTGATTCTGAATGAAAAGGATAACCAGGAGAAATATCTTTGTTTCATAAAAGAACTATTCAGTTTACAAAAGAAAACTATATACATATACATATATATATATAACACATATCTGTAACAACATTTGTAACAACATTGTAACAACAGTTCAATATAAAATGAAATTTCAAATTATTCTTTGAAAAGAAGTACCTCGAAGAAAACAAAGAAAAACAGGGAAGTGACTTTTTAAAAACTTAGCTTTTAAAATGCCTTTAAATTATAAAATTAAACAAATTCAAAATGGTACTTTATATATTCTTTCACCAACAATTAGAAGCTAATTTGTTAAAAAGTGAAAACTACAGAATATAAGGTTTTACTACTGTTTCCCACTCTTTTGTAAATATTGTTTAAAGCCTGAACTAAATCAACACTATTCTCAGTGACTATCCAAAATTGTGGTAAAAAGTACTTAGAATCTTGTTAGTTCATCCAGGTACCATTGACATGGCTCAAATTTTAACTTAACATTGAGGACTTTTAGAGCTAGAGAGATATGTCATTATTTTCTAGTTGTGTCTGAATTTCTATTTTGGTCACTAGGAGTTGTAGACATGTATTAAGGACACTCCATGGCCAGTAAACCTTACCCTCCAGTTCTATTGTCTCATCAATAGGGACTTACCTCTCCCATTAGTGTTAATGGGAACTACTCTTGTAGAAGGAGTTTCAAACAATTTACCCATCTGTGACCATCCACTGAACTCACTACAACATATCATACTCATAGGACAAATTTCCTCAGTCATCTAGTCCCAGACAAAACATCAGTCTTACAGATGAACCTAACACAGTTTGAAAAGAAATACATAATAATACACTGTTTGAAATTAATGCTAAAAGTAATGAATCAAAAACCCCACTAATTTTATAGTTCAGTTTATATTTTTCACACTTAGTGAAGGTCAGGGTAAAGGGGGCTATGTTAGCTCTAGCAAAGAACCAATAGTTGTCATGAAGGTAGAAACAGGAAGTTTCACTGATGGATGTAGTCTAGGGAAATGCGGCTATGACTCTCATTTCAGTTCTGTATCTACTCTTCCTATGGGGAAGTTGTTCCTCCTGACCTACTTTTACATTGGATTTTTGTTATTGTTATCGCTGTTTTAAATTGTACTGATGGATTTTAAGGAGCTAGTCACACTTCCCCCTGCCCTTCTGACCAAATGTATGCATTTGTGAGCAGGTTGGCTGGAATTCAGAGTGTAGCCCTTGGCTTGGGACAGGGTTCTCATTTGTAAGCTAAGTGACTGGTCTTGGGATGAAATCTGCAACCTTGGCCTGATTGCAGAGCTGAGAGGCCACCCCCTTGTATGATTTATGCATTTATCAGAGTTTAGGATTTAGAAAGCAACACAAGCTAGCTATGCTCTGAGTGTCCAGGTTTTTACTAAAGATGGCTCAGTGATCATCAGTAGAAGAGTGATATGTCAACCTCTTCAAGAACAGGAGGTGCATAATGGTTATTTTAGCAGTGACATAACACTTTCCTATTTGTGAAACACTTTACTGTCATTAGTTATGCATGAACCTGGCAGAGCCATCATGTAAATGAACTCTGTACCTGTTTGTCAGCCCAGCTTCCAGTTCTCTTGCCTTTTCCTTGGATATATAAAAAAATCAAGAAATCAAAGGCATCAAGAGGAGTATTTTCTTTGGAGAATCCAGGAGGGAGAGAACTTGACCTTAAGTGCGATGCCAGGCTGAATACAGGCCCTAGATTCAGAGGACCTGGATGCAAAGCTCACCTCTAAAGCTTGCTAGGTGGTACTGTGGTGAGGAGCTAGACTGGGACCTTGAATCAAGAAGACAAGAATTCAAATCTAGCCTAGAGATACTTATCAATTATGTGACCCCAGGCAAGTCAAAAACTCCTGTCCATGTCTGGAAATCTGTGAAATGGAGATAATAATAGTACTTATTTCTTAGGACTATTGTGAGAATAAAATGAAGTGATATATGCAGACCTCAAAGTACTATGTAAATACTGCCCTTGCTGTTCCTACTACCACCACTGCTGTTACTACTACTGCCACTATTGATTGGGGGCAAATCCCTTATAGGTAGCTGGGTCTCAGTCTCCTTCTTTCTTTAAAATGTATATATTGAATTAAGTGTTTTAGGTCCCTGCCAGCTCTAATCTTTGATTCTGGGTAATGGAATGTTGCAATTATTGACAAACACAATCACAGCTTCAGCAGATGGGAACTTGAAAGTTGTTTTGTAGATTTTGTTGGTGGTGGTGGTGGTGATGGCACTTCTAGGAACAAAAATAATTTCAGTCTTCTTTTCACTTCTCATATTAGGGATTTTTCTTTCCCAATTACTACTTAGGATCAGTGACAAGTCAAATTAGTCCAGAAGCTAGAGTGCGAGAGGATAGTTTTGTTTTTTTCTATGAGACTCAATTATATAGTCATCATGTAACAGGAAATGTGCATTCTTTGTTATATACTGGGTCTCCTGCAATGAATTTTATGGCCCATGTTTTTTTTTTTCCCCAATTCTTTTATACTGTACCCATGGTTGTGTAAAAATTATGAGTATCTATGGGAAACTGACATAGTCTCTATAAGATAAGAGAAGCATCTGCTATATGCTAAAATGCATGGGTTTTTAAATGGATAATGGGGAAACTTTATTGCTTCCAGGAATATAGCATCCTAAATTAACATTATACTCATATAGGTTTTTAAAGATCCAGTCCTTAATCATAATTATATTTGGTGCCTTTACAGCCCAGTCAATAAGCATTTATTAAGTGAACTTGAGAGTAGACTGCATTGCTATCCTTGGAGTTAGAAAACCTAAATTCAAATCTTAATTCTACTTGTTTTTAGCAAGTCACTTAATAATTTAAATATATAGCATTTTTGTATATATTATCTCAGTTGAAATTTAAAATAACCTTTGTGAGGTTATATTGTAGGTATTATTAGTTCATTTTAAATATTAGAAAACTGAGATTTAGAGAGTGTATAAGATTTAACTATGATCACACAACTGGTTAGTGTCAAGAGCAGTATTATATCTCGGGTCTTTCCTAATTTATATTTTCCATTACACAATTTCCATTGCATTTTATACTTAATTTCCTCATTTTTACTATCTATCTCTATTTTCTTTATCAATATTTCTTTATTATATCCAGTATTATGTTGTAGTTGGGCATTAGGACTTTGATGACTTGTGAACAAGAAGAAATACAGAATTAGAGTGAGGGACAGAGATTTGGTATATATATATATATTTATATACATGTGTTTCATCTCTATGTGATATATGCAGAGACATATTTGTTAAAAATCATAAAAGCAGATAAAGAATATGGAAAATGAGCAAAGATTGAGGCATGTGAGATACTTATAAATAAAAGTAAGAAGAAAGTCCAGAAATACAGAAGTTGGCAAAGGTAATGAGATAGGCTTTAGAAAAATAGAAGATAATCAGAAATATGAGGACTAGGAGAAGCAATTATTGGGGTGATGGGGATCATAAAAGACAATAGAAGTCTCCCAGGAAATGAAGGCAAAAATCTTCAGCAGGCAGATAGGGAAAGCTGTGCCACACACACATCAGAAAGATCAAGGGAGATAAAGAGAGAGAAAAAGCCTTTGAACTTGGCTGAATGAAAGTCATGGATTACTTTAGGAGGAATGAGAGAAGATGGAAGGCAGGTTTAGTGGGGAATTAGGGGAAATATTTTAAACATAGCTTCCTTAAATTCTTACCATTGTCACCAGGCATTGATTGAGAGTTCTTTAAGAGGACAAACTAATGGATCAGTGGGGCTGATTAACATGATTGGTGAATGCAAGAAATTGCAAGTTTTCGTGGAACTATGAAATGGGACAGAGAACCAACTAAAACTGAACCCCATTCTATCCATATAATTTTGCTGAATTAACGTGGAGCCATAAAATTCATCATTTTAGCCAAACAAATAGGTTAGACTTTTACTGCCCCAGGCCTCAAGCAACATTGGCCAGAGGGCAATTATTAGAAATTAATGGGAATTGTTAACAATACCCTTCTCTATATTTTAGGGAAAGTATTTGTTTGGGTTGTATAGAATTGATAGAATAAGCTCTAGCCATATTTACATTAGATTATTTTTTTTAAGGAAAAATATAATGTTAATTGTTATGTAGATATCATATTAATGCAACACCCACCTGAAAAGAACACAGAAATCACAATACTACTTTTAAAAACAATACCCAAGAAGAGAGGGTACTCTCTTTAAATACCTTGGGTATTTAAAATAATACCCAACAGTAGGAATCAGATAAGTAAAAATAGTAACATATTTCTAAAGAATTTTAAAAACTTTGTTTACAAATAGCAGCTCCCCTACCCCATATAAATTGAGTAATATAAATATTATTGCTCTCATTTTTCAGACAAGGGAACTTAGGCTCTAAAAAGGGGTTCTTAACTTTTTTTGGGGGGAGGAATCATACATCCCCTTGGCAGTTTGATGAAGTTTATGGACAACTATTTTTTGTTTGGCTAATTTATCTATTTTCCTTTGCTTACTTTCCCCCAAACTGGTTGATATGTATAGATTCTCCTCAACGGAAAGAGAGCTAATCCAAATAGCATAGCTATTCTCTTGTGGGAATAGGATTGAGAATGAGAGAAGAACTCAAAATGTCTTTCTTCAAGATTTTTAGCAACAAGTTGAAGATGGGGGAAAGAAAGAACTCAACACATAGAATGGATGAATGTGTTAAAGAATAGTGGGGGAAAGTAGCTGAAGACATAAAAAAGAAAACACAAAATGAGAGTTGTGGAAAATAAATACCATATTTTCATTTTCTATGTCTAAATATGACTATTGCTTTAAAATCCTTTCCCAATGTAACATTAACTCTAATTTTCTTTTTAGACCAGAATCCAGGATTATGTTGAAATTGAAGATGAAGCTGTGAAATGAAAGTAGCTCCCTATAGCTCTTTGTGTCATGAAGGTATTATTTATTCCAGTACTTACAGAAATAAGGAAAGACTGTATTCTGGGCTTCAGTTTTGGAAGATAAAAATGTTTTTCATTCCTGTCATGGAGTCCTTGACTTTCAATGAAGTGGCAACTGTTCCTGCCAAACCTACCCCCTTAAATACAGATCAAACCCAAATCACTACTTAAAGATGGTGTTGAAATCAACATGTGTAATGAATTTAATTACTGGGAAATATTTAGTAACTTATTTTTCAAAGAAAAAAATGTTGATTAGGAAACTGTAATGATAGAGAACCTCTCCTTTCTCCATGAAATGAATATGTGTTCCTAGAGATTTTATGATCTTTTATCAGTGTCTTTGTCTTATTGTTAATAAGATGAATTTTTGTAAAAACAAACCAAAAAAAAAACAAACAAACAAACAAAAAAAACCAAGAGTGGGATCTTTGAAATCATTGCTCAATTTTCCAAATGCAATAGGTCTTCTAATTCACTTGTGAGCCCAGTTCCCTGTCCAACTGCATTAATTCATGTGTACTGTTCAGCAGTTTTATACCTGGCTAGATGACAGTCAGTTGGATGTCAGATAAGATGTGTTGCAGTTTTGTGGCTAGACACTAAGGCCGGGTTACTAAGAAGACTCTTGTTCCCTTTCCTAATGCCGAAGACACAATACAACACTCACCCTTGTAGGTTTAATGAATGTTGAAATGGACTCAGGAAGCAGCTCTAATAGCTAATTATTATCATGTAGACCTTGTTTAAAGGGAGTCTGACTTATGGGCAGATCCTATAAGTTTGCTTGGCTGATGTAATTTCTCCATGTGGAACATTCTAGAGAGTTGGCTTATAGAAAAATTGTGATAACATGTAAGAGAAATGTTTTCGAAAGACTGTGGAGTATGCATAGACATTCTGAAACGTATTCTTTTTGCTAAAATGTCTGGCAGGAATTTTTTTTTTTTTCTCCTCTCAATTGCTTGTATAGACCATACTGTCGACATCTTCCTAAATGCCTGTCAGCCTCATCTACTCCTTATTTACATCATTCAAGCCTGAGGGAATACACAACCTCTTTCACTGACTACATTTCAATGGAGGAAGTTGAGGTAACCGAAATGACTTTAGAGCTTCTCTTCTTTAAGGTCACATAACTGCCAAGAAAGAAGCCTAAATCTTAGTTCTTTTCCATTCCTTCTTTTACTGTTCCAGGTGAGGGGAGTGAAATTTCTAGATTTGGTCAGAAGAATGAGCCACAGAAATCTAGGAATTGCAATCCAAGTCAGATTTGGCAGCCACATAGCAATAATTTTCAGAAAAGAAAGGAGATGTTTCAGTAACTTCAATAATCAAGAAGAAAGACTCATTTGATAGTCATGTTTTTTCAGGATAAATTTAGTGTGACCAATCCTTTGTAGAAACTGAGCCAAATTATGAATCTTATCTTCTTCTTTTCCCCCAATACCAAGTTACTAAAGTGGTTTATTGGAGAGTATGCCAGTATGGTATTGAGGAAAATTTTGTACTTTGCTTATATGTGTATGTGTGTATGCATGTATGTATTTTTAAAGTAAATATTTTTTGCAAGAGCTATCTATATTAAGGTATTAAATGGAACTGGGGTACTAATTATTGGTCCCTAAGAAATGGGGCTAACATAACTAACTAGTAGAAGTTCATATTCATGGCTTAGAAAAGAGACACCACAAACCACTCAAAGTACCGGATTCCTGTGGCTTTCTCTTCCAAAGAAGGATGGATACACCACTTGCTTTATTTAGAATAAAAAAAAGAATGAACAAAATTTAGGCCCAGAATTGAGATGTATTTCATAGAAGATAACCAGTTTCAAAGAGTGTAAGACCTTCAGGCCTTTCCTTATATCTAATGATATCTCATGTGACATCATGAAAGAGTCATTCAGACTTGAATGAAGATGAGAGGAAGCAGCTGAAAGTAACAGACCTTTTGGACAATGTGAACAGTCCCATCTATGTAGCCAGTCAATAAAACTTCTTCCTGACTGTATAGTTGACTAACAAGAACCTTTTCATCATATCTATTCATGCTCCAAAGTTTCTTCTGAATACCTCCCTTACATATTGTCATGACTGTCCAACAAGCCACTCATTTCCTTAATATCTTCTAAAAGGAGAGATTCCAAGAATATAGCAAGCTTATGGTGTCATCTTATGCTTATATACTAGACCCGTAGGTATACTAGAGGCTTTTCAAACACAATCCTGTAAATATTTCTATCTCAGAAATTGGTAAACACTACAAATCAGGGCAAGATTTATCATTTTGCTGATTTTTATACAAGAAAAGGATGGATAAAATGTTCCTAATAAAGATTAAACTTTAAAATTTTTCATGCATACATTTCTCCTCCTCCTTCTCTCCTTTCCCCCCACCCAAGAGTTGAATATATGTGTAAAAGACTATCACTGGAAAGATACTTCTTTCCTTCCTCCACTCCTCCATTACAATTAACTGGGAAGTATAAAATGCAGCAGAAGGAATCTGATCATATCCACCATCCATGCAGAGAACATCTTTAGAAGGCAAGTGATAAAACTTTTAAATTGTAATTAAATCTTCTCTTTTGATAATAGCAGGGTGACCATATTTCCAATCCTCCTAATTATGATTTTAGAGGAGTGGTCAGAATCAGGACCATAGGAAGTCAAGAGGGAGAGTTAAAAAAAAAAAAAAAAAAAGATTCAGTTCGTTCCCTTTCACTACAGTTCCCAGATGGAAACTGGCGTTTGTAGTAGTGGTCAGTGACCATTGCTATAATCAGGGCCCTGGCTTCAGTGAAAAGCCTGTTCTTTTCTCTAAATTCCCCTCAAATGCATTCTTTGAATTTCTAGTTCCTTGGAATTTGGGGGTTCAGAATATAGAAAAAGACTGTCACTCTTTTATCATCACTGTGAATCTTTCTGAACTACTTGTAAACTTCTATATTATAATATTATTCAGCAAGGCTTATTCACAAAATAACAGATCCCAATTCAAAATTTTTTTTTTGACTGTGTTCAAGATTCTCTTAACTTTGTCTTCAAGAGTATTTCCTTGAAAATTAAGATATCCAGAATAGATTTTCAAAGACTGGAATTGTTTTGTTAGGGCAGAAGTTCAATCTATTTGTCTTAATTATTGGGCAGGGTCTAACATTAAATTAAGAAATCTGTATAGTAAATGATAAAAGGAAGTTGGGGAAAGAAAACAGGAGAAGGTTGTTTTAGAATGGAGACTTAACCAAAGAATGTTTGAAGGAGAGGAAAAGGTAAATTGGAAGTTAAGGAAATGGGAAAAAGTTTTGTTATTATAAATCATATTTTGTTGCATGCTGTGGATCTTTTCATAGTGTATTCCTGAACAATGTAGTACTTGGGAGCTACATCAGATAACTCAATAGTAATGGCAGACGCATTTGGGTCCTTTTATTAATAACTCTGTCCACTTGTTTGGGTAAGCTTCCCAAGTAGTAGAAGGAATAATGAATTGAAATTAGAGGACCTAGTTTTATCACTGCCTTTGTGGTCTTGAATAATTTGCTCAATTTCAAATAAAAATGGACTTTCCTTATAAGAAGGAAGTATTTTGTATGGATTACATAATTTCTAAGGTATTTTCCAACAATAAATCTATGATTCTATATCCCTCTTTTGTGAACTCAGAATGTACTTCAAGTTTACTCCTTGTTGCTTCTACATTTCTTTCTAAAATTTCTAAAGTTAGGAGTGCTTACAATGCTCATTTAGTTACTTACAGCTTTTGATATGCCTTATTATAAATGGTTTATGCATATACAATGACCATTTACTTGCAATTTTTGCCCTTTGAATCCTTTTCAGACTGTTTCATAGTTGTCATTAAACTGTCAGTAGTCCATCTTAAAGCATTTCAGCTTCACTTTGCCCTGAGTCAAACTCTTTGACTAATATTATTTGCACATTCTTCTTTCCCCCTTCCTTTTCTCCTTTGTTAGTTTGGTTACTGTGATAACCATTTTATACCATTTTTGACCGATTTTGAAGGCATTTTTAAATGTCACATTCATAAGATTTATAGTTTTAAATCTGGATCAGAGCTGAGAGCTCATTTTAAAAGGATCAGACCAGATGTGCTTTTGGGTCTCTTCTAGTTCTTGATATGTGATCCTCTGAATTAGCCCAGTTTTCTTATTTCTGAATGAGGAAACTGAGGGACAGAGAAGTAAAATGACTGACCCAGGGCCCCTTGTAAAGAATCAGGCGAAGAATTGAGATTTGAACCCAGTTTCTCTGATACAAAATCAAGTATGCCTTATTTGCATCTTGTTCCATTTTATGGTGATCAAATGATTCCAATCAGCCACTGTCATAAGTATCAAATCATCATGTCACTACGTATTTTATTATTTTATTGTTATTTCTTATGGCATCACTTTCTAATCTGTTTTGTTGTTGTTGTTGTAAACAATAAGGCAGCTTTCTGGGTAACATGGTAGAAATTGTTCTTTGTGACTCCATTTGGCAAAGAGACTGGAGTGGTTCACCATTTCCTTATCCTGCTCATTTTAAAGATGGGGAGACTGAGGCAAACAGGGTTAAATGACTTGTTCCAAAGTCACACAGCTAGTTAGTGTTTGAGGCTGAATTTGAACTCAGGTCCTCCTGTCTATTTGAACTCAGGTCTTCCTGTCTTCAGGCCCACCACTCTATGTACTGCTCCACCTAGTTCTTCATATGATAGAAATAGCCCATTATAATTTCCTTGTAAATAGTTACATGAGGGTAGAACATCTCTCTTTGAAGTACTACCTCAGATTAAGGACTACTGCAGCCATCAGAGGCTATAGTTTTATTTTCTGAGGTATTATTAACTTTTTCCAGTATGAAAGAAATAAGCTTGCGGTAACTTTAAGAACTTAATATTTCCCATTTCTAAAATGTCAAGTATTGTGCTCATACCTGGCACAAAATCAGTGCCTGCTACAAGAAGCAAGAAGCCCCAGACTTGCTTCATAAACTAACTTAAAAATGCTGTGGTAGGGCTCGCTAAATTGACAGAATTAATGACAGTAATAACATGGGATAATTTATCTTTTTTGCCTTATCATGACCATTTCCCACATGGTCTTAAATCTAGAATGCTTCAGCTGTCATGGGGCTTTAATCAGAAGGATAGTACTTTTTCAAGAGATAAATTTGACCACTAATTTTTTGAACCATTCAGGATTTCAGTAATAGTATTCTGGAACCATTACAAAATGATACTGAGATATTGAAGAAAAAGTAAATTCCTAGATTGGATATATGAACAAACTTTGTTTATATAGTCTCCTCTTCTTGAGAATTTAGGAAAGGAATACAATTAGCTAAGATGCATATTTCATTTTACTCTTATTTTTCCTGATCTATATAACACTTTATATAAGAAAATATTTTCCCTAGATTTTACTTGGTAATTTTTTTTAAACCAAGGATTTAGAAGGGAACTAATGTTAGAATTGGGTTCTTAATTCTAATTGTTAAAAAATACTTAGATAGCTAAAGAGACTGCCAAAATAATTTTGGAGAGTAATAGAACTTCATAGGGTTTAATCTCATAAGTATACAGAATGCTTCTGAAAAAAAAAAAGAGGAATAAACATACTATTTTTTTTACTATGTAGCCAGAATATATTTCATACCATATTTATGTTACCTGAATTATATTTGTCAATGGAATAACTTAAATCAACTTTATTGTTAAAATTATATGCAAATCTGACAACCCTAGCAAAAAAGAGAGAAATAAATGGTCTTCACTTTAAAATGTGTTTATATAATATTAATACTATATGATTTTCATTTCCAACCCTTGGTGAATTTTGTCCAAATAAAATAATTTCTGTGATTTAACATCTAGGTGGTTTCCCTGTGGTGAATGTGTAGGAAGATTTGAACAAGAATAGTACAGGATACATAGACATAGGCGGGTTGCAATCTATATATCCTTGGAAAGAAAACCCCATCACTAAACTTAAAGATCACTTGGGATGATTTGAGTATTTGAAAAGAGTCTCCAGAAGAAAAAATATCCTAGAATCATAAATGTTAAGGGTAGGAAAGATTTAGGATCAAATCTATGCTGATATTCTTTATAGTTGAAGAAACTGAGGGAATACAGATGTAAAATGACTTTTTAAGATCACACATTTAAGTAATAACAGAGTTGGGATTCCAACACAGGTCCTTTGATTACAAATGTAGTTTTCTTCCCATAATTCTCAGAACGTGGTCTCTGAATATTGGGTCTCTGACAGAGAGAATTATTATCAGCCGAAGAGTGGGAGCCAAAATGGTTAAAACTTGGGATTCTGAATTCCTTTGCAAAAGTGATTTAAGGATGGCTTGTGTTTTTAAACATATTTGGAGTTTCAGTTATATACCTCTAATTTCCAATTCAGTTTCAGAAAAGTGGGATAGTTTATTGCTTAGGATTCTCAGGAACCAAAAACATCTCTCAGGTCATCATACCTGAAAAGCTCATATTTGATATGCAATTTTATGATAAACATAGGAATAGAGGTAGGGCCTAGAATCAGAAATATTTGAGTTCAAATCTGTTCTCACTTATTAGTTGGATGATCCCAAGCAAATAACTTAACCTCAATTTGCCTAAGGTCTCATCTGTAAAATGGGAAAAATAATAGTGTCTATTTTACAGAGTTGTGAGGATCAAATAAGATGCTTATTGCAAAACTTTTGCATAATGTCAAACACATAGCATTAGAAATATTATTAGCAAAGCACATGTCTGCATACTTCAATTAAAAAAATTGGGAACTACATTTTTTAGATAAAGACCGTACTATAAATAATGGCAATAATTTCCAGGACTAAACCAAATGATGTAAAATGTATCCTACATTTCCTACAAAATCAGGATTTCATCTCATCATTGAGTTGTCCCTGTGATGTTATGGCCAAAAGTTCTCTCGCTGTAGTACTAGTAACACTAGACAGTTTAACTTTGAGGCCAGGCCCTTTTGGACACGTTTATTTTCACTTTCTTTGGAAACTAAGAGCCATAAGCATTTGCAACCAGACTACCCTCAATCTTCAAATAAGGAAGTGGGGATGGTGGGTTGGATGGGTATATGTGTGAAATGGATGCAGGGACCAATCAGTCAAATTAAGAACAGAAGCATGAGAGACTAGCAGGTATCATGGTAAGTTTGAAGGGTATAGATGGCTTTTCCTATGCTGCCTTTTTCCATTTCTGAACCTGAACTCTGTCAGAAGGAAGGTTCTTTAACAATGTTTAAATAAAGGAAAGAATTAGTGAATGTAAGGAATAGTGAAAGTGTAGCTACAGGGCATTGACATTACTTTCAGTCCTTCAGTCATATAGAAACAACTAAGCTCAGCACCTAGAGAGCAAAGCTAATTATTTAGAATAAAAATAAGCATAATGCAATAATTAGTTAGTTCTAGTTGTTGCTTTCAGAATTTTGATTTAATTGGCATAGGAGACCCTTTTTTGAAAAAAATAAGGAACCGTCTACAAATGCAAGAATGCATCCCCAAATCCTCATTTGGATTACAAATTATTTATATTGGCAATTTTACCAATTAGCATGTTAAAGATTTGTCTGAGGCACTGAGAGTGACAGACCCAAGGTCACACAGATGGTATATTTCAGAATCCTAGATTGAACCTAATTAATTTTTAACAAAAAATTTGTCCAATAACATTTTTCTAAACATATTTCCACATTTATCATGCTGCACAAGAAAAAACAGATCAATGTGGAAGAAAATGAGAAAAAAAAGCAAGCAAACAATAACAAAAACTGTGAAAATACTAGGTTTTGATCCTCATTGTCCTCATAGTCCTTCCTCTGGATGCAGAAGGCTCTTTCCATCACAAGTCTATTGAAATTG
The DNA here is from genome assembly GCF_902635505.1 of Sarcophilus harrisii. NCBI lineage: Eukaryota > Metazoa > Chordata > Mammalia > Dasyuromorphia > Dasyuridae > Sarcophilus > Sarcophilus harrisii. The sequence continues at coordinate 139,621,102 of NC_045426.1, forward strand.
GCCTGAATTACTTCATTGAAGAAAAGAGCCAAGTCCATCACAGTTGATCACCATTTAATCTTGTTCTTGAACACAATTCTTAAGTTTAGAAGATCATATTATCATAAATTTAGTGTTAGAAGAGACCTTAGAGATTATCAAATGTAACCTCATTTTACAGATGAGGAAATTTAGGCTTAGAGAATTTGAGTGACATGGTCACTGCTAGAAAGTGTGTGAAGAGAGATTTAAAATTAATATCTTTCTGGCCCAAGTCCTCTGTTCTATCCCACATCTTACATTTTGATACTGACTCTCTTTCCTTTTGTCATCTGCAGTTTTAGTACTTTAATAAGAATAATTAAAATAGAAAACCCCCAGACTGGAAGATATTTTTAACCTTTTCCCCACTTCCAAAGTCATTTGTTCTCCCCACTAACAGCCTCATGGAGTCCTGAGTTCATCATACTTTGTCTCAACTTAATTAAAGGAAAATTTTATATCTTTACCCTAAGTACAAAATTCACTAATTATAGTTTTGAAGGAAGTATCCTATTGACATGATTGTGCTCTGTCCATAAATAGGAAGGTGTATGACTTTCATTTGGACACACAAGAAACAGTATTCTTTCTCTTCAGTGTCTGCTGTTTGACAATAGTCTCTTGTATTTTAGAGCATATGCTGAATTGAACTGGAGATAAATATAATGCTTTAAGGGCTTTGATAAAATTCTTTAAATATTTTGAAAATCTTATCCTTTTTCTAGCAGAACTAGATAGTATTTAAAAGTTCATTTAGTGTGATTCTTTGGGTGGCATGAAATCAGATTCCCAAGTGAGAATATTAATTCCCTAATTAATTAATCACAAACATTTATTAAGGTTCTTCTATATGCCAGATACACTGATAGTTACTGGGGATAAAAAGACAGAAACAAAATAGAATCTACCCTCAAAGGTATTATATTTTCTTGAAGATTTTCTTGAACATATTAGTATGTTTACATTTAAGTAAAAAATATATTTAAAATTTTCTGAGGAAAGACAACTAATTGGGTTATAGGTCAGGCAAGGCCTCACAGGGGATAAGGCTTAAGGATCATGGGAAAGGAGGAAATGCATTTGAGGTATTCCTCATTGCTCAGAACTATAATAAACTGGATATAACTGTGTTCAGTCACCTTATATTCTTGCTTCAGATTTTGTAGATACAGTTACAATACATACTTTCAATATGAAGTGGTAAATATTTGTTACAAGTATCTTGTTTTAATTTTTCTTTTCCCAGTTGCTCAGAGAGGGTAAGCAGGGGAGAAAAATAGTTTTTGTTGATTTAAAGAACAACATTTAAAGCTATGTAATCAGGAATATGATAAATTTTAATTTTTTAGACTTCAGAAATAAACACATTTTCAAAAAAGCACATTTGGAGTCCAATTAAAGTATTAGGAAACCAAGTTAATTTTAGTCAAAAACATATCTCAGTTTGGGATGACACCCATTAAGACCAAGTAGCAAAAGGGCCAAGGTCTTCCATTCCCTATAGGGACATCTTCAGTCATCTTGATCTATGTCTTGCCACTGGACCCAGATAGCTCTGGAGGGGGAAATGAGGCAGGTGACCTTGCTTAGCCCTCCTTCATTTAAATTCAATTCATTTGCATGTCATAGCATCACTCCCTGATGTCATGGTCCTCTTCAAGGATGAAGGACAAACAATAAGTCAACAAACATTTATTAGATTGGCATTGTACTAATACCAGGTAACACAAGGTAAATGAGACAGAGAGAGAGAGAGAGAAAAAGAGAGAGAGAGAGAGAGAGAGAGAGAGAGCGAGCGAGCGAGCTTTTTTCCTTCTTTCCTTTGCCCCTGGAAAGTTCTGTACCCTAATAGGCAGAAGATAAGCAAAACGTTGGAAAATTAAGTTTGATGCAAGGTGGAAGGTGAGAAGAACAAAAGAGAACTCTCAACAGACAATTTGAGGAGAGAGAGATTATTTTCAAATAAGGGAATGGGAGATGGACATTAGGGAAAGCTTTGAGAAAGTCATGGTACTTTGGTTGCATCTTAAAAAAAAAAAAGGAAAGAATTTCAACAGTTGGGGATGAAGAAAGAGCATATTTCAAGCAGAAGGGATAGTCTGTTCTAAGGCATTCAAATGAGAGAGTGTTAGACAAGACAGATAATAAAACTGTTTGGCTTAAATGTAGAGCCAAATATATGACCAAAAGAGTAGGTCACATAGGGCTGCAAAGATAAATGAGAGCCAGACTGTGGAAGACCTTCAATATCCAACTAAGGAGTATTAAGCTGATTTCTAAGCCAGTGAGATGCAGACATAGCAAGTAGTACAAAAGGTGCTCCTTTGGGATGCTGAGAGAAAAAAAGAACTGTATCTATTTTTATTTTGTAAGGAAAAGAGGAAATTAAGCTTTATTAATATTTAATATATGCATTGAGATTGGTACTCTCACTTAACTACATATGTCAGTTGGTCCTGTGTTCCCTATAGTGTATGGTTGTCCTGAAAGAAAAGTAGGACTGCCCCAGTATAGGAAGAAGTAATTCCTCTCTTGTTAATTTGTTTTGAGTGTATTTTGGCCCATTGCAGTTTGAGTGTGCTTGGTTAAGTGGATTTACAGACTTTATTGTATCATTTTAACTAAATCAACTTTCACAAAATGGACATATGGCTTAAAAAGATTCCTACAAAGAAACCAAGGATTAAAGATCAGACTAACAATGTGAGTACAAGCAAACAAGACAATGGCAGAACTGACATTTCTCCTATTCTGTGTCTGAACTTTGTCAGCCACTTATAAATTTAAACATAATGGTGATCACACAAAATTTGATGAAGTCAGCTCTCCAAAATTTTTCATCAAGAAGATTCCTTGAAATGTGGATTTATGTCTACTATTATTAATGATCAACTTGGGCTAAAGTGTTCCTTGAGATATCAGTTGATGAAATTCAAAGCCTTCATGATAAGATGGTTAAAAACTAAGCTTTTGGTGCTAAACATGATATGTCATCTAAAGCAGTGGGGTCAAACTCAAATGGAAATTCATCCCTATGGGCCACATATTGGCTTAGAAAACCACAAAATAACATTACCTATATTGTATTTTATTTTTATTTATTTTGTTAAACATGTCTCAATTACATTTTAATCTATTTGGGAGTTATAAAATATGGACTGTATGAGGTCCTGACCATGAGTTTGAAACTTCTGATTTAGATAAACTGTCATATCTGTTGTTTAAATTAACTCCTCCTCCCTACTACCAAATTGGGGACAGAGTATCCTTACTTGTTTAAAGTTCTACAAAAGGAGTCTTAGTGGGTTTTGAATTAGTTGAAAAAAATTTAAACGTAATGCCTTCTAACAAGTTTGCAGGAACAATTAATCAATATCAGGAAATATGAAAACAATGAGGAAAATTTAAATAAAAGCTTTTGCATAAGTGGTGGATGGGATTAATAAAAGGAATAACATGATTCAATAAATACTCAATGATGCCTTTTGTCTGAATATATTTAACTTTGTGAAGTATGTTTTTCAGTTTTGAAAACTATTAAAACTAAGAGTAAAAATAAACTGAAATAAGATTAAACCTCAACATCATTATATCACAAAGAATTGAACCAAGAATTTTGAAAATAATACTCTCATAAAATTTTATCATTATTTTACTGGGAGTGATACTGAAAACAAATAAGATAAAGTAATTTAAAATATTATTTTATTGTTATCTCATAACTTAAAATTTTCAATTTATGTTTTATGATATAAAATGTATTACTCTAGTGTAAGCATGTAATTGCTAAAACATATATGTACATGTACATATGTACACATGCATATTTACACAGAACATATATGTACAAACATGAATATGTAAAAATACATATATATCAAGAAATATAACACTTGCTCAAAAGCATTTTTTAATTGATGAGTGTACAATCAAAAATACTTGGTGACTATTGTACTAAGAAGGAGGTAATTAGTGAAGCTTTTTGAGTCATGAAGTAATTTGGTTAGATTTGTGGAAGAAGAGCTCTGAGGGGGAGAAATTGGAGGTAGGGAAGCTAGTTAGGAGACTATGACAATAGTTCCAGTGAAAGGTAATAAGGCTTGAACTAGGCTGGAGGTAGTGTGAGTAGAAAAGAGAAAGTATATATCAGAAAGATTGTAGAAGTCAAATATTCAAGCCTTGTTAACTGATTGGATAGGTAAATGGAAGGGTCAAAAAAGAGAATGGAAGGAAAAAGTTGATTCCATAGTTTTATGCCTGAGAGACTGGAAGGAAACTAATGCCATTAGCAAATAGAGGGAATTTAAGAGAATCAGGTTTAGTGGTGGAAAGAAAGAAGATGAATTATTACTGAAGTCTTCAAGGGACAATCTGGTAGATATGTAGAACTGGCAGTTGGTAATGCGGAAACTCCTTTTTGAAAACTATCTTTAGAAAAGAGAATGAATGAAAATTAACAAGTTGAGATTGTCTTTTTTCTCCAAGGTACAAAGTATCAAGGGAAAAGAAAAGAATGTTGAGGATAGAGTTACTGCAGCATCATAGAATTCATAGATCTGAAATAGGGAATGGACTTCGGGCATCATCTAGTCAAATCTCATCCTACCATTACTGATGCATTCATATGTAAAAAAAGTTTACTTGCATATTTAAAAATAATACATATGTATTATTTTTGGATATATAACTTTGGTAATAGTCAATATTGCACAAAGACATTGTGAGCAAAAAGAGTAAATTGAGATTTTTCTTAAACTGTATTTGTCATTTATGCAAATTTCTGTTTAGAACTGCTTGTTATTAAGCAGCTTATTTAAAAAGCAGTTAGACTTTTGCAGCTGTTTAAAAATGCTAAGGAACAATGACTAAAATTCACTTGTACTGGGCTGTGATTTTCTGGCTCTGCCTTTTAGAGGGGAAATTTCTGGAAGCCAGCAGAAGCTTTGAGAGCTTGGAGGAGAAAGAACAAAAGGTAATGATGGAGAAATAGTTAATATAGGAAAAGAACCCATTAAATGAATATTCTCAAAGCCCTCAGCTATGTAAGGAAGAAATCAGATAATCTTTCTGCCTTTTGACTCCAGCCTTTTAGAAATACCATATTTGTTTCCATCTCAGCTTTGCTGCTTATATTTCTACTTGAAATATTTTCTCTTCCAGGAACTGGAAATTAAGTGGATGTCCATCAGTTGGAGGAGAATGGCTTAATAAGTTATGCTATATGAATGGAATACAATATTATTGTTCTATCAGAAAATGATGAGCAGGCTGATTTCAGAAAAGACTTACATGGACTGATGCTAAGTGAAGTTTGTATTACCAAGAGAATATTGTACATAGTAACAATAAGATTATGTAATGATCTTGACTCTTTTCAACAATAAAGTGATTCAAGGCAATTCCAGTTGATTTGTGATAGAAAAAGCCATTTGCCCCCAGAGATAGAACTATGGAGAGTGGATGTGGATCAAAGTATAGTATTTTCACCTTTTTATTGTTGTTTTCCTTGTTTATTTTTTCTTTCTTTTTTTTTTTTCCTTTTTGATCTGTTTTTCTTATGTAGCATGACAAATGTGGAAATATGTTTAGAAGAACTTGCATGCATTTAACCTATATTGGATTGCTTACTGTCTAGGGGAGGGGGGAGGAGAAGAGGGAGGGAGAAAATTTTGGAACATAAGGTTTTGCAAAGGTGAATGGTGAAAACTCTTTACATGTATTTGGGAAAATAAAAAGCTATTATATAAAAAGAAATCTATTTTGTTTTTGGCTGAGGCAATTGGGGTTAAGTGACTTGCCCAGGATCACACAGCTAGGAAATGTTAAGTTCTGAGACCAGATTTGAACTCAGGTCCTCCTGACTTCAGGGCTGGTGCTCTATTCACTGTGTCACCTAGCTGCCCCTAATCCTTTTATTTTTTAAAAAAGAAATATTTTCTTCTCACCTACTTACATTTTGTCCATGCTTTGTGAGGATTAGCTCAAGCTCCTAGATGATGGGATCATAACTTTAAAATTGGAAGGAATGTTAGAGGTCATCTAATCTTATTTCTTTATTTTACATATGAAGAAACTAAGATCTAAGGAGATTGAGCTACCCACCTATGGTCACACTGAGCATTAAATAATAAGTAATAATAAGTGGAGTATTCAGGGAGGAGTAATGCCTCTGCTATGAGAGCTTCCTGAATCCTTTGCAGGGCTGCTCATCTTTTTTTTTTTTTTTTTTTTTTTTTGTCTTTCATTACCCAACTTTTACCTGTGGCTCCAAGAAAGCCACATATAAGTATTTGCAGTATGCACACTCTGGGAAAACCATTTTCAAAGTTATGCTAAACTAGGTTGAAGGTAATTAAGAGGCCTCAAACCCACTGGTGTGTTAGGGGATGTCTACTTCAAGCACATAAAGACTACCCCCAGCAGAAAGGGTAGATGAGAACAAAGTGTTCCAAAGAAATTGAAGGTGCTGAAGTGGGTACTGTGGAGACCTTAGAGTTTGACACCAAGGTAATCCACAGCATCTTGGGCCAAAATCACTCACTTTCAATTTTGTCCTGTAACTAAACTTCAATGACACTGGAAAAGAAAGTGAGGTTGATGACTTTGTGCCATTCTGCCTCAAATTCATTTTATTTGAAAATCAAGACATCATTCCATGTCCTTTGAAAACAAAGGATAAACAACATTAAGTGGTACAGTTGTGACTTGAACCCAAATCCTCTTCTATCACAGCCGCCTCTTTTCTGTGTACCAGGTGGTCTCAATTTTGAAAACTTTCTCATGACTCTAATCCATAGTGATTTCTCCTAATTTACAATCTGCATCACATAATTTTAATTATGTATAATTTTTGCTGTATCTTCTATAAATATTTGACTTGTATTAAGCTTCTCTATCTACTATAGACTCATTGAGGGAAAGAATTGTCTTAGTGGCTTTGAATGTAGTGACTATTAAATAAGTGCTTTTCATTCATTCATACTTGTCGTGTATTCTCTCACAATGCTCAATATACTCCTACGCATCTAGTAGACATTCACTAGATGTCTCTTAATTGAAGATTCAAATAGGTGCATCCTAAATATAACTATATTAATATTTATTTTAAGGAAAGATTTTCCCCAGATTGTCCACTGGATCTCTTACAACTTGGTTATGATTATTTCAACTCAAATATGCTTGGGAATAACATCTAATTGAATTCAGTAGAATTACTGGTTACTGATTAGTTTAAAAACAATATATCACTTTGTTTGACCTAACATGAGCTCTAAGATATAAATTGACCTTGGTTGATGGCAGGCATTTTACAATGCATAAGGGGTACAGGAAAAAACTAAGAGACAATGCAAACAATAATTAATTTATTCATCATAGTTGTCAATTAGTACAGAGGATGAAAGCATCATTGTATATCCTCATTACAGAAATTGTGCTTTTTTTAAAATAACTTTTTATTGACAGAACATATGCCTGGGTAATTTTTTACAACATTATCCCTTGCACTCACTTCTGTTGGGACTTTTCCTTTCCCTTCCTCCACTCCCTCCCATTGATGGCAAGCAGTCTTATACATGTTAAATATATCACAATATATCCTAGATACAATATATCTTTACTTTACTTTATTTCACATGGTAAGATCTGTTCTTAAGGAAAAGCACTTGAGCAGCTATGTTGAGGACAGACTGGAGTGGAGAAAGGCTGGATACAGACATCCATCATAAGACCATTGCAACAGAATACTTGAGAGATACAAAGGATCTGAATTGTAGTTGTGACCATATAAGTAGAGAGAAGGGGTCAGATGCATGAAATATGGTAGAGGTTGAAATAATAAGAATTGGTACTTGATTGGAAATATACTATGAAGATGAGTGAGAAGTTGATAAATCCAAGATTACAAGCCTGAGAGACTGGAAGAAGGATGGTCCCTTATATAGAAAGTTTGAAAGAGGTATGGGGTTTGTTGGGGAATATAATAAGTGAAAGATAAAAAAGACTGAACTATCATATATTTAGCACTTATGTTCCAGATGTTGTGTAAAAGTAACTTAGCAAATCATTATTTTTTTCATTCAGCTTTTTAAATGACAAAATGTTGACTACTAACTCTTTTCATAGTGGAGAGTTCAAATTAAAATGTCAGCTTTGATTCAATGAAGATGCTTTTCTTTCAAAATAGTTAAGGAAAATATTTTCATTAATACCAAGATGATTGGAGGTTAGAGTATATAAATGTCATGATAAGTTCCTTCATCCAGTTAAAAGATTTTAGACTTCATTATATCCTAGTCAAATATTGAAACATAAAATATATTTAAAGTTTAGTCTCATTTTTGAAAAATCAAATTCATATATATTTAAAACACTTGGAGAAAGTTGGAGTTCACTGTGCTATGCTTTATGGAGACTAGTATGACAAAAAAAAATAATTGAATCTATTGATAAAGGTCCTTAAAACTAACATTTCTGTCAATCATAAATAGTCAAAAGTAGCAGCACTGAACTTGTTGAGTTTTCATCCCTGAATCTCTAAATATTGATTTGGATACATTCTTTCCAAGTACACTGGTTGATTTGATTGGTATTAATAACAATATTAGCTAGATTTATTTATTCAACACTCATGAACTTGGACAGACTTCAAGACATAGGGAAGCACAGAATGGTCTGCCATACTCTAAGCCATGGGGTTATATAAAAGATCAGATATGACTGAACAACAACAATATTTTTGAAGAGAGGTAGCCTCATGTAGTAGAGAATGTTGCAGTCTGAAAAGTCTGGAGATGAGGATAATAATCCTGGCTTTGCCACTAACTACTTTGTGACTTAGGTAAGTTATTTCACTTTTCTGGGTTTCAGTTTCTTTATCTATCAAATGAGGGGACTGGACTGGATAATCACTATGCATTCCCTACCATGTATCCTAATATCCTGTGAGCCTTGAATGTTTTTGATAGTCTGGGTTTTAAGGACTGGCTTTTGGGGCAGCTAGGTGGGGCAGTAGATAGAGCACCAGTCCTGAAGTCAGAAGGACCTGAGTTCAAATCTGGTCTCAGACACTTATCACCTCCTAGCTGCGTGACCCTGGGCAAGTCACTTATCCCAGGCACCTCAGAAAAACAAAAGAAATGGTTTTCTTTTGTGAATTTGATGGATATTATTTCAAATCTTCACAGCAAAAGATTTATAAGCATTTACTATAGGCAAGATACTATGTTGGGCAGTGAGGATATAAAGACAAAAATGAGAAATGGTCACTGCCCTCAGCATTTGTATTCTACTAGGGAGTACAATATATAAACTGATAAGTAATATTAAAAGGTAATATGATGAAGGAAGAGAGGTCCCAGATAGGAGATAAAATAGGGGGCCACCTGAGTGAAACTTTGAAGAACATAAATGAGTCTAAGAGATGGTTGTGATTCATATCTGACTCTTCATGACCCCATGGACTATAGCATGCCAATGCTGTTCATGTTTTTTTGGCAAACATATTGTAGTAGTTTGCCATTTCCTTCTCCAGTGGATTAAGGCACATAAAGATTATATGATTTACCCAGGATCTGAGGTCACATTTGAACTCAGGGCTTCTGACTCTGGGCATTCTATTCACTGAGCCATTGAGCTGGCTCTAAGGCAAACAGAGATTAATTGATTTTCCAAGTGTTACTCAAGAAAAAGTTTAAGCAGGATTTAAAGTAATGTCTTCCTGACTCTTTGTCTACCACTTGCCAAGGTCTCCCATTTCATCCAAGGACATCTTCAGTTGTCTTGATCTATATCTGGCCATTGACCCCAGATGGCTCTGGAGGGGAAAGTGAGGCAGGTGACCTTGAACAGCCATCACCTCCCTAATATTATTGTCCTCTTCAAGAACGAAGAACAAACAACATTCACTGTATTACCTATCTGCTCAATCAAGGGAAATACTATTCCTTTTTGATATCAACATTTCAATTTGATTTAGTTCTCCCCATGTTGATAGTTTTGAGTTATTAGGGGGAGGGTAATAACAAATAAATATTTCATGAGTATACATTTCAGAGGATAAAGAAAATTATAATCGAGGCTTGTATTAAAATGTTACCAATTTATGGATTGAAAGGTGGTCATAGCACAGTGAATGAAGAGCTACATTTAGTCAACAGGACCTTGGTTTGATTTTTCAGACAACTTACTAGCAGTGTGATTAGAGAAGTTACTTAACTTTTCTGTTCTTCAGGAAACTCTCTAACAATAGACATCACAGAGCAGATTCTGATGAGCACTGATGATTTTTTAAAGCATTGCTCTATAAGCTACTGAAAGAACAATTCCTCTGCCAAGTAAGTAAATAAATATTTGCAGTTAGAGCTAATCTGTTTTGATTTTGTCTTAATTTCCACTTCTACTGAGGAACAATACCCCCTCAGTCTATTTTTAGGAGCCCATTCCATTCTTGCTTAAAATAATTTTTGCTTTTTTGTTAATTTCAGTAGCATACATTCCATTGTTGAGTAAATATTTTTCTCTCCAAGTTGCATCAATATTCAACTAGGAGAATTGAGTAATTGAAAGAATAGACTTTTACTACAGATTTCTTTCACTCAAATTACCTAAAAATCAGAATGAATTCTAGATTGTGTTATGGAAGAATATTGTACTGATGGGGATACTTGCTATCCTATGGGACATCCAATTCCAATCACTGGGTTGGGAGTTCTGCTGTCAGACAAAGGGGAATAAATGTGAAAGACCAAATTACACATAATGAGGGAAAAGGAAGATTATATAATTACAGGGACAATTCCAACAACATCACTACTCCAGCTTTTGCCTGTATGAATCAGTTGATGAAGTAAAAGATATGGATTTCTTTTTTTTTTCCTCTTCTTGAATTATTTTTGCTAACTCTGGCAGACCTCATCATAGCATTATAACAATCCCTAGACTATATCATTGTTATAATCACTATGCCGGATAATAACAAAGTGCTTTTATGCAAACTTATCTTTATAAGGATGGTAAGATGAAGAGGGGCATCCATGGACTACAGAAATGATATGCTATGAAGGACACCATAAAGCACATCTTGAAGATACAGTTACTGGTTGCTAGGAAGCAACAAGCAGACAAATCACACTTAGAGTGAAGAAAAATGTCACTTAATCCACATGTCAGAAAAAGAGTTATGAGAGAGAGAAGGAGAGAGAGAGAGAGAGAAAGAGAGAAAGAGAAAGAGATTTTCTGACCAGTGTGACACCCACAAATTAGATTAAAATCTACACTAAAAGGACTGGAAACATCCCTTCCTCCCTCTTTCCTTCCTTCCCTCCTTCTCTCTCTCTCTCTCTTCTTCCAAAACTGAACCAATCTGTGATGCCATTCTTAGATATGAAGCATAATGGCTTAGTTTTAATATATTTTATAAATGATATGAATAGTAGATACACTTTAGCTTTCAAATACTACCAATTCTAAGAAGATTTGTTTTTTTTTTAAAAAGTATATTCTATTTAAATATTTTATAATTTATAATAAGCCCTTGGGTGATGAACATGATTGAATTACTGCTCCTTCCATTAAGGATATAAAACCCAACCTATTGAATTTTGTGCTATTGGTAATCAGGATTAAATTAGCTGGATTATTTGGCATGTCCTGGGGTCCAACATATAGTCAGTTACATGTTGGTTTGTGAGTCACTTTTCACAGCATGAGCTAGAGTGTTTGTAGAGGTGTCACATCACCAGCAGCAGATGTGGGCCAAGACTGGTGGCCTCTATGGAGTTGTTCTGAGATAAATCCAATCCAGTCAAGCCTCATTTGTTGATATCCAAACCTTTGATAATATAGGTCTTCTTAAGTGGATTGCTTCTATTATCACTTTTCATATATTTATTCCTAAACTCTTTTTACCTTCCCTGTTCCATACATCCAAATTTTTGCTTTCTTTAAAGGAAAAAAAAAACTCACTGTATCTTGCCATCCTTATAATCCTATTCATCTTTTATAATTCTCAGCCAAGTTTCCCAAAAAAGATATTTATGCTCAGTGTCTACATTTCTTCTACAATCTGGCTTCTGATTTCACTGGCCTTTCTAGTTCCAGATTGTCAAAAACCTACTAGACATTTTGAGTCAGATGTCCTATAAATATCTACAACTCCATATGTCCAAAACTGAACTATTTTAAATCAAAACCATTTTATTAACAAGATCCTTTTCTGCACACATTTTTAAAAAACACCAATCCTTCCATAGTCACATAGGTTCATATCTAAGAGATCTTCTAGTCCTCATTCTTCTCAATGGTGTATATCCAATCAGTTGCCAAATCTTGTCAATTCTAAATCCAAAAGATCTCTCATAACTGTCTCCATTTCTTCACTAACTGAGTTTTATTTTAGTTCAGGCCTTTATCAACTCTTGGGTGAACCATTGCAACAGCTTCCTAATGGATTTCCTTGATATACCTCTCCCCTCTCTAATTCAGCCTTCATAAATCTGTCAAAGTGATTTTCCTAAAGCAAAAATCTGAGGAAGTTAGTTTTTTAAGAATCTAAGAACAGATTGAGTTCTAAGCTTGGAGTTAAAAGATGTGAATTAGGATCCTGCTTCAGACACTTAATAGCTATGTGATCTTGGGAAAGCTGCTTTATACTTCTATTCTGTCAATACCAGCAACTCTCTGTTACTTCTAGGATAAAATATGAAGCCCTCTATTTGGAATACAAAATCCTTTACACACTGGCTTCACTCTATCTTTCCAGTTTTATTGCATATTATTTCCCTCTATGTACACATCATTACTAGAAGAATATTGTTCTTAAAAGATTGTGTGTGTGTGTGTGTGTGTGTGTGTGTATGTGTGTGTGTGTGTGAGTGAGTGAGTATGAGTGTGTGTGTGAAGATACAGTTTGGGATTATTGCAGTTTCTCAAATGGGAAACATCACATTCTTTTTCTCTTTATTTCTGAAGTCAGTTATCAATCAATCGAATTTTATTAAGTATCCTGCATATATTAGTCATTGTGCTGAGCCCTAGGGATACAAAGAAGCAAAAGACGTTCTCTATCTTCAAAAAGCTTGCAACATAATGAAGAAGATATAAACATACATATGTATATTTATGTACACATATATATCATAAATAGGGAATAATTAACAGAAAGAAGGTGCTGAAATTAAGGGAGATTGAAGAAGGTTTCCTATAAAAGATAGGAGATTAGTTGTAACTAATAGGAATCTGGGGAGGTTAGTAATCAGAACACACAAGAGTGGGTATTCCAGTTATAGGGACTTGTCAGAGAAAATGTCTAAAATAAGAGAAGATTCCTTGTTCAAGGAATAGACAGGAGGGCAGTGTCACTAAATTGAAGAGTATATGTCAGATTTTTTTTGAATATCAAAAAAGTGTTTTATATTTGTTTCTGGATAAGAATATATGTGGTATGATTGGGGATTTAGAAAAGTCTATTGGAATTGGGAACTTAAAAAGATCATTAGTGCCTTTAGAGAGAATAGTTTTGGTGGAATGAGATAAAAAACTAGACAATAAGAAGTTAAAAAGGGAGGGAGAAAAGAGAAAGTAGAGATATCTATTATACATAGCTTTTTTGAGGAATTTAGATATAAAGGTCAGAGGATATATAAGATGATACTTTCAAGGAATGGAAAGATCAAGCAAGCTTTTTTTTTTTTTTTCAGAATAAGGAAAACATGAACATATTTGTAGGCAACAAGAAATAAACTAGTAGAGAGGGAGAGACTGAAAATAGTTGATGGGACTGGGGTAATAGAGGGGCATTTTATTTGAGAAAATGGGATGGAGAGGCAGCTAGGTAGTGCAGTAGATAGGGCACTAGCCCTGAAATCAGGAGGCCCTGAGTTCAAATCTGACCACAGACACTTCACATTTCCTACCTGTGTGACCCTGGCAAGTCACTTAACCCTAATTACCTTAGGGGAGGGATGGGATGGGATGGAATGGAATCATTTAAACAAGTAGAGAAGATAACTTTGGTAAGGAATAGGATTATTTTGCCATATGAAACAAGGGTGAAGAGGGAGAAAGTGCCAGGAGGCACTGAGTGAGAGGAGATAAGGAAAAGGAAAAAGATGAAATTCACAATGAATTGCTTCATTTTTTTTTTTTTTTTTTTTTTTTTTTTTTTGTAAAACATGAGGCAGAGTTTTCAGCTAAAAGAAGAGCTGTGTATGGGAGATTTAAAGGAGGACAAACTTTGAAAGAGTTTTTATTGAGAATGTGATAATGAGTTGATATGACTTATATAGTAGCATTGCCTAAAAGTAGTGAAGGCCCAGTTGAGATTATATAATGTAAATTTGTAGTCAAAAAGGTTTCATGATTTTCTCCACATTCATTCAGAAGCACCATATCATGGATGATAGCAATGATCTAAAACTGTATCTTGGCTAGGAATAATCAAATAAATGGTAAAGTGGATAAGAATTCAAGAGACGAGAGTACAGAATTGAATGAGCTCACTAAGGTTCAAGATGAGGGAAAAAAAGAGTGGCTAAAGCAAGAAAGATGACCTGGAAGCGAATTGAGGGATCAAGGGATCAAATTATGGTATTGATAAAGAATGGAATTTGTAAGGGATACTAGAAGGGATGATAAAAAGCCAACAAGAATAAGGAGATTTCAGAAATTTTGAACATGGAGATAATATGGCAAGATCAAAGGTATCATCTTTTTAGATGTGTAAGGTGAGGTGGAGGGACAGCTTAAGGGAAATGAGAAGAGGGCTGAGAAACTGAGGGTACTTGTAAGGGAATATATATGTATGTTGAAGTGCCTAGCAATAGAGCAAAAGTTGGGGAGGAAAGAACATTTTTTTTATTTTATTTTTTAGGTTACATGTGTATATTCATTTTTTTTTCACATATTTTCATATGAGTCATGTTAGGAGAGAAAAATCAGAACAAAAATGAAAAGCCCAAAGAGAAAAAAGCAGAAAAAAGAGATGAAAACATCTGCATTCAGTCTGTCTAGTTCTCTCTTGGTTTAGATGGCATTTTTCATCCAAAGTTTCAGGGAATTGTCTTGGAGTACTGAAATACTGAAAAGAGGATCAGTTTATTGAAGTTTTTCTGGGCTTTTCTGAGATTAGCCTGTTCATCAGTTCTTATAGAGCAATAATATTCCATTAATTCATATACTGCAATTTTTTTAGCTATTCCCCAATTGATGGGTAGCAACTCATTTTCCAATTCTTTGTCACCACAAATAGAGCTGCTTCAAACATTTTTGTACATGTGGGTCCTTTCTCCCTTTTTGTGATTTCTTTGGGATACAGACCCAGTAGGGGCACTGCTAGATCAAAGGGTCTGCACAGTTTTATAGCATCTTTGGGCATAGTTCCAAATTGCTCTCCAGAATAGTTAGATCAGTTCACAATTCCATCAACAATGCATTAGTGTCCTAGTTTTTCTACATTCTCTCCAACATTTATCATTAGCTTTTTATCATTATCATCATCTTAATCAATCTGGGAGGTGTGAGGTGGTACCTCATAATCATTGTAATTTGCATTTCTCTAATTGACAATGCTTTAGAGCACTTTTCCATATGACTTTAGATGGCTTTAATTTCTTCCTCTGAAAATTGTTCATATTCTTTGACCATTTATCAATTGGGGAATGACATATTTTTACAAATTTGATTCACTTCTCTATGCATTTGAGAAATGAGACCTTTATTGGAAACACTGGCTATAAAAATTGTTTCTCAGCTTTCTATTTCCCTTCTAATTTTTACTCCATTGGCTTTTTGTGTGCAAGAACTTTTTAAATTTAATGTAATCAAAATTATATTTCATAATGTTCTATAATTTTTGTTTGGTGACAAATTCCTCCCTTCTCCAAAGAAGTGACAAGTAACTAACTATGCCTTGCTTTTGTAATTTGCTTATGGTATCATCTTTTAAACCTAAATTGTGTATACATTTTGATCTTATCTTGGTATAGGGAGTGAATTGTTGGTCTATGCCTAGTTTCTTACTTACTATTTTCTAGTGTTCCCAGAAATTTTTTGGCAAATAGTGAGTTCTTGTCCCAGAAGCTGGAGTCTGAGTATCAGTATCAAACAGTAAATTACTGTAGTCATTGATTATTATGTCTTATGTACTTAATGTATTCCATTGATCCATCACTATTTCTTAGCTAAAAAATCAAATGGTTTTGATGAGTGCCATGTTATAATACAGTTTTAGATGATCTTCCTTTGTAAGTTTTTTGATAAATTCTCTTGACATTCTTGATCTTTTGTTCTTCCAGATGAATTTTCTTATTATTTTTTGGACTGCAAAAAATATTTTTTGGCAGTTTGATTGCTATAGCACTGAGCAAATAGCTTAATTTAGGTAGAATTGCCATTTTTATTATAATAAATTGGCCTACCCACGAGCATTTGATATTTTTCCAATTGTTTAGATATGACTTTATTTGTGTGAAAAATGTTTTGTAATTGTGTTCATATAGTCTCTGGGTTTATCTTGGCAAATAGACTCCCAATTATTTTGTATTGCATATAGTTATTTTAAATGGGATTTCTATTTCTATCTCTTTCTATCTGTTGGGCTTTTTTAGTAACATAGAAATGCCAGTAATTTGTATGACTTTATTTTATATTCTGCAATTTTTGTTTCAAATAGCTTTTTAACAGATTCCCTGTGATTCTTTAAGTATATCAGCATATCATCTGCAAACAATAATGGTTTTATTTCCCCATTGCTAACTCTAATTATTTCAATTTCCTTTTCTTCTCTTAGTGCTAAAGCTAACATTTCTAGTACAATGTTGAATAATAATGATGATAATGGGCATCCTTGTTTCACCCTGATCTAATTGGGAGTGTATCTAGCTTCTTCCTGTTGCATATGATATTGGTTATCATTTTAAGAAAAACTACATTTATTTCTATGCTCTTTATTTTATTTATTTATTTTGATAGGAATGAATCCTATATTTTGTCAAAAGCTTTTGAGGAGAAAAATTTAAATCCAATTATCATTCATTGAGGAAGAAAGGAGAGTAATCTAGGGGAAAGTGTATGCAGATTAGTGAGAGATATGAAGAGCATGAATTTCAAAGGATTGAAGATTATTGAAGATTTTCAAGATTACTGAAAATAAAGGAAGGAGGAGATCTTGGAGGTGGCAATGAGCAGCATAGACAATTCTAACTCTGTCATGTTGACCAATATTGAGTTGAGGAGAGTAAGTGAACATGCAGTCAATATTGGAAAAAGTCACAAGGGAAGCTGTCATCAGAGAGAAGATAGGTTTCAGTAAGAACTAGGAATTGAAAGGAATGTGTACAGAAAAGATTAAAATTAAAGGAAGTTTCTTTCCTTTGGTATAGGCATTCCAGAGAGCACAGTGGAAGATCTAGGTGAAATTAGAATGAAACTATTTGATGGGGCAGTTGAGGGGGATTGGAATGAGGAATCTGGTGTAAGTGAATGAGGAGTTCAAAAATATTGACATCCAAATGGAATAATCAAGTGTGGGGATGTTCATCATTGAGTAGAGAGCACCATTTTTCTGCCCTAAAGGACAGATAAAGCAGGAGATAGGAGCCCTGAAATCAAGGCAAAGGTCATTTGTCTTTGCATTGTGGTTTCTCTACGTATTACTTGGGAGATTGGGCTGCCTGCAGGAGGTTTGTGCTAGTACAGATAAAGGACAAATGCTTTGGGACAGATGGAAGGCACCTAGCTTAGCTTCTGATAGGCTTTCTTCAGAGGACAACTGCACTCAGCAGGGGATGAAAGCCTCAGGGCTTAATTAATTGTTCAGATATTTTACATATCTGTCCAAGATATATGTACTGTTGAAATAACAATCCAACTACATAGTTTGGGCAATTTACCTTTGAGTGTTCTTAAACAGATTTTATTTTCAGTGATTCTTAGTGGCTATGCATTTCATTGACTAGCAATGTATACAATTAGAAAATGTCTCAAAAGAGCAACATGTAGATTGACCAAATTCTCCACTTAATTCTTCACAAAAGTAAAAACAAAATAGTCTATATGGATGTTTTCTTTCTTCAATGAGAGGAGCAGGATAATGGAAAGAAAATCAGAAGGTGCTAGGATTTTGGGAATTTAGCCAAAGAGGAGATTCTTGCCTCAATTGTTATCTAGCCTTAATCATTGAATGGGTATGGCCTCAGTGAAACTGAGATCTGTCGAAGACCTTACTGTAAAAAGGCCAAGGTCTTCCATTTCATTTAGGACCATCCATCTCCAGTTGTCTTGATCTATATCTTGCCACTGGACCCTGATGAGAGAAAAGTGAGGCAGATGACCTTGCACAGTCCTCCCTCACTTAAATTCAATTCACTTGCATGTTATGGCATCACTTCCTTGACATCATGTTTCTATTTGAGAACAAAGGACAAACAATAATGTGAATATATGTTATATATTGTTATGCTATAAGAAATGATGAAGGAAAAGCTTCTGAGGAAAAACTAGGAAGACTTGTATGAACGGAACCAAGATGACAGAGTACAAAGGAAATGGGGAAGTTCAGGTATTTCCCAGATGCCTTAAGAAATGAAAGTGAAAGAAAAAAGAACCTTGAGGGATTAGTCAGTTAAATATTAAGCATTAATGTGCCAAGTATGATGGTAAGTGATAAGGATACAAAAGAAGGAAAAAAGCAGACACCCTTCCCAAGAAACTTATAGTATAAAGGAAAGACAATATGTAAATAACTATATATATATACATATAAACAAGTCATACACAAGATAAATTCAAAATAATTAACAGAATGAAGGCATTAGAATCAAAGAGAATTAAGGACTAAAGTGAAAATGAAAGACCAGTACCAAGGTAAAAAAAAAATGAAATAAAGTTATATTCACTTGAAAAAAATCTGTGTACTAAAGGAGACCTGGTGGTAGTGGTACTTACCTCAGTATGGATTTAAAAAAAAATCTCCTTACAGGTTTTGCTTTTAGAGGGGAGAAAGGGGGAAAGGGGGAGGGAAAGGAAGGAGGATAAATTAGCTGATTAAGGAAAAAAAAAAGGATCTTACCATACTGAAGTAAATAGAAAAATTCTTCTTTTCTTCTTTACTCCTTCAAGTAAAATCCTGAAATAGGTATGTGCCACCAAAGGAAAAGAAGTATAGATTTAACTAAGGATAAAAGAAAAAAGAGTTTCTTTCTCCAAAAGAAAATGTGCTTCAACTAAGATTGATTATAGGAAAGGATAACTTTGGTTTCCTTTCGGAAGCATAGCCCATGGATTGGAACCCAAGCCACTGAAAGGGTTATCTTGGTCTAAAGAAAGACCTCCATAACAAAGTAAAAGTCTTCAACTTGATGTGATTTACAAAGTATGTGAGAATTAAAAATCAACTCCTGAAAGGCTTTAGGAAAAAAAAGAGTAAAAAGCAACAAAAATTAAGGACTTTTGTGATGCAGAGGTTTTCTATGAATAAGGAAAATTATTCCTAGAAGAGGAGAATAACTAAACAATATTGATAATCAAAACCTCATAGGGAAAGAAAAATAGTTGACTTACAAGAACTATTGAAATTAGATCATTTTGAAAAAAAATGATATAAGAAATGAGAGCAATGGGAGAAAAAACTTGAAAGGAGAATCAATAGCTCATAAAAAGAGGTACCAAATCTTACGCTTTGTAAAAGAAAAAAGAAAATCTTTTTAAAAACAGAAGAAAGAGAATTTAATGAAGTCTGGTGGCAATAAGAATTCTCAAAACAAAGTAAAAAAATGAATAAAAGAAGAAAACAAAATGTCTCATATAAGCACAATTAATCCAGAGAAGAGATAAAGGAGAGGTAACAAGTAGGAAACAAACTTGAAACCCATGAACAACAGGCACAAGAACCTGGATATTGAATGAAAAAAAAAATTTTTTTTTTTGGCTGAGGCAACTGGGATTAAGTGACTTGCTCAGGGTCACACAGCCAGGAAGCGTTGTGTCTGAGACCAGATTTGAATTCAGATCCTCTTGATTTCAGGGCTGGTATTCTATCCACTATGGTACCTAGCTACCCCAAATTAAATCTTTAAACAAAATTAAACAGGCATATTAGAATAAGAAATATTTTTAAAACAAAGAATCCATGAATTCCCCTCCTAAAAGAAAGTCCCAAATTAAAACTCCACAGAATGTTATTGATAAAATTCAGTGTTTCCAGGAAAAAAGTTCCCCCCCCAAAAAAAACTATAAGCATCCAGAAATAAAGAATTCAAATATTGAGGAAGCATAACCAGGATCACAAAAAACTTACCAGCTTTATTGCACATAAATAATGTGGAAGGGAATATTTCAAAAGGCAATATATAAACTTACCGAGGAAATCAGAATATAATACTACAAGTAGGAAAAAATGAAATAGAGACCTCTTTTACCTTTTTAATTTAAAAACAGTCACTAAAAAAAATAAATGTAAAATATGTGTAATATATAGAAATAAAGAAAATATTTTTAAAAGGTTAATAAAAATAAATAATCAGAATGAACGTTATGAAGTCAAACTCTACATTCTAGTGAGGGAATGATGTTAAAAGTTCTCTTTCATTAGAAACTCAGTATCACAGAAGAACATAGAGGCAGTCAGCTTAGAAATCTTGTAATTTCCCTATGTTTTGAAGATTAAGAGAAACATAGTACATCAGGAGAAAATGAAGGGAAATGGGAGAACTAGTTAACATAAATTTTTGTGGAGTGCAAGTAGACACGTGAATGAAGAAACATTGGAAGATTGGATATCATTTGAACTTCCCTTTTATGTAAAGTTATAAAAGAGGACAGAACACATACTTACAAATTCACAGGTATACACAAAATGGTTAGTATAGTAATGTTCTCAGCTAACCAGGGATGAAAAATAGGAAAAAGGAAAAAGGGATAAAGATGGCAGAATGAGTCAGGAAATAATAATAATGCCTCAAAGTGAACTTTGAACAGCAGAAATAATTAAAAGTTGGGGGGTAAAGCCCTCTAAGACAACTTTGAAGAGCCATAGGAAAGACTTGGATTCCATAGGACAATGATTGGCCTGAATGCAGTGCAAACACTTCTGGGCAGATACTGCTGAATCAATAAACAAAAAGCCATGGGGGAAGCTATGTTAGATGGCAGCTTCTGCTTCAGGAACTTTTGCCTCACAACAGTGTGGGAAATAGCAAATTAGGGGAAGATTGCAGGTCCCTTCAATGGTGTTAGATGCTTGATTCAGATGCACTCATTCCTGATGTGGTTCCAGGTTATGGCTATGGGTAAAAAGTGAATATAATAATATTAGGGTCCTCATAAGAGAATGGAATTTTTAGTTTTGATTCTAGGATTGAGAGGTATATTGAAGCTTGTAGTTGCCAAAGGAACTACCAGGAGCAAGAGTATTTTCAATGACAGCATTGCAGGGGGCCCTGATAATGGCTCAGGGGCAGAGAAAAATGCTTAAAGTTAGGCCCCCAGATAAAGCCCAGAAAAATAACAGCACAGAAAACCTGAAGCCTGAGATCTTATCTCCCACATTTTAGGTTAAGAGCTTAAACACAAAGTGAACAGACAAATAAGCCATGAAAAAAAATAATGAGTAAGCAAAAAAGAATCTAACCAGAGAGAGCTATTCTGGTGAAAGAGAAGATCAGGGTTCAAAGTCAGAAGATATAATGAAATTAAAGCAGCTACCTCTGTATCAAAGAAAAAAAGTACAAAAATATTTATAGCACCTCTTTTTTGTGTAGTGGCAAAGAATTGGAAATTGAGGGAATGTTCATCAATTAGGGAATAGCTAAACAAATTATGGTATATGAATGTAATGGAATACTATAGTGTTATAAGAAATGATGAGCTGATAGATTTCAGGAAAAACTTGTAATAACTTGCATAAACTGATGTTGAGTGAAGTAAGTAGAACTAAGAGAACATTGTATACAGTAACAATGCTGTAGTAATAGTAACAATGTGCTATAATCAACTACGATAGGCTTAGCTCTTCTTAGCAAAACAATGATCCAAAACAATTCCAAGACTTATAATGGAAAATGCTATCCACATCCAGATAAGAAACAAACTATGGAGTTTGAATGCATATTCAAATATGCATTTTATTTTATTTTACTTTTTTTGTTTTTTGTTTTTTTTGTTTTTTGATTTTTTTGTTTTTTTTTCTTTCTCATGGTTGGGGAAAGGACAAGAGAAAAACTCTTTAAAAGTGTGCTGCAAGAAATAGGAGGGTGAGGGGAGAAACAATGAAAGGAATTCTTAAAAGGGGTGAAAATTATGGAAGCATTGTTTAAAGTCAATTAGACACTTGAAGAGGGATACCATAAAAAGAAAGGGAGTAAAGGATAAACTGGTGAAAAGAGGTTGGAGGAAAATGCACAAATAATAATTATAATTTTGAGTGTGAATGGGATGAAATCACCCATAAAATGGAGACAGATAACAGAATGGATTAAAAACCAGCCCTTGATAATGTGCTAGTTACAAGAAATACATTTTTAAAATAAGAGATACACATTGAATAAAAACAAAGGCTGGAAGATGCTCTAGCTGATGCAAAATATGAAAAGGTAGCAATCATTACTTAGATAATGTTAGAGCTAAAATAGATTTAATTAAAAATGGTAAAAAGAGAAACTACATTATGCTAATTTTTTCTTAAAGTCATATTGACTTTGTTTTTTGGTTTGATTTTTTTGACTTTTGGTTTTTTTATTAGTTGGTTTTTATGAAAAAAAAATTAATAAATTATTGATTAACATGATAAAGAGAAGAAAAACAAATTAATAGCATTAAAATGAAATTGGCAAATATATCACTAATGAAGATTAAATTAAAGCAATTATTAGGAATTATTTTGCTCAATTACATTCCAAAAAATGTAAAACTTTAAGTTTAATGAAATAATATTTACAAAAATACATGCTGCATAGATTAACAGAAGAAATAGAATATCTAAATAAAGCTATTTTAGAAATAAAAATTGAACAGATCATAAATGAGCTTTCTAAGAAAAATGCATCAGAACCAGATGAATTTACAAGTGAATTCTATCATGCATTTAAAGACCAACTAATTCCAATATTAAATAAATTATTTGGTATAATAATTCTTACCAAATTCCTTTTGTGAAACAAATATGGTGTTAATACCTAACCCCAAAAGAGAAAAGACAGAGAAAGAAAATCATATACTAATGGTTTAATGCATATGGATGTAAACTCTAGCAGAACATCACAAAGAATAGAAATTAAAACCCAAGTGTTATTTATAACAAGAATGCAGAGTTGATTTAATAGGAACATATTAATATTAATATGATTGATTATATTAATAACAAAGCTAATAATGATTTTATCAATAGATACCAGAAAAAACTTTTGACAAAATACAGCACTCTTTTCTATTAAAAATATTTGAAAGCATAAGTGAAAGGTTTTTTTTTTTTAATTCTCTAAATTTATAAGGCATCTACCCACAACCACTACATGCATTATTGGTAATGGGAATAAGCTAAATGTCTTCCAATAAAACTAGGAATGAAGCAAGAATATCCATTATCACCAGTATTATTCAGTATTGTATTGGAAATTATAGCAATAATGATGAGAAAAAAAATGAAGGAATCAGAATGTAGCACAGTGAAGTAATAACATGACTTCTCTTTGCAGATAATATGATAATATACTTGAAAAATCTCAAGGATTCCACTAAAAAGTTAGTTAAAATAATAATTTTAGCAAAATAGCAGGATATAAAATGAACCCAAATCAGCATTTCTATATATCACCAACAAAACTCTTTAAGAAGACATTGTAAAAAACAATCTGATTTAAGAGGTAGAGCCAAAATTTCAGAGTAAAAGCAGAGATTCATCTGAACCCTCTCTCCACCCCTTCCAAATATTTAAAATAATGATTCTAAATAAATTCTAGAGTGGCAGAACCCATCAAAAAATGGAGCACAATTATTTTCCAGCCCAGGACAAATTGTAAAGTCTGCAGCAAAGATCTACTGCATCAGGCTGAGAATGAAGCACAGTTCAATATAGGTTGCACCATCACATCCCTGGCATCAGAAAACTAGGAAGAGGACTTGGGAGCCAGTGACTTGGTAACAAAGATAGAGAGCTTCTGGAGCTCTCAGTCCACAGATGGTAAGGGAGTTGAATAACTGGAGAGGAGAAGATTACAAAAGTCTTTTCGCAGGACAGAGGCAAGGCTCTTTTGCTTTGTCTATTCTTGGATCTCAGTCATAATTCTAGTTGGCAGTCCAGGGCAAGCAGAATTAATGCACCAGAATTGTAGCCACAGTGATGCAACACCATTCTCATAGTTCCAGGAAATAAAAGAATGTTTGTGGTCACTCAGAGTCCAGAGCATAGATTAGGAGAGGAGTAAACATTTCTTACAAGAAAATCATGAAAAGCATGGCAATGGATTGTTAAGGAGACACAAAAAATACTGAAGATAACAACATCTTTAAAATCAAGCTAGGCTAAATGGTAAAGGAAATACAAAAAGCCAATGAAAATAACATCTCAAAAAGCAGAAGGAAAGAGAGGCACAAAATTTTGCTGAAGAAAAAAGCTCCTTAAAATGTAAAATTGGTCAGATGGAAAGAGAGGCACAAAAAAAATCACCGCAGAAAAGAATTCCCTAAATATTAGAATTGAGCAAATGGAAGTGAATAACTTTATGAGAAATCAAGAACCAATCAAACAAAACTAAAAGAATGAAAAAAATTAGAAAAAAATGTGAAATCTCATTGGAGAAACAATTGACTTGGAAAGTGGACCCAAGAGAGAGAATTTAAACATCATCTTTCAAAAAATTGTCAAGAAAAATTATCTTGATATTCTATAACTAGAGGGTAAAATAGAAATTGAAAGAATCCATTGATCACCTCCTGAAAAAGATCCCAAAATGAAAACTCCCAAGAATAGTATAGCCAAATTCCAGAACTCCCAGGTCAAGGAGAGAATATTACAGGCATCCAGAAAGAAACAATTCAAGTATTGAGGAGCCACAGTGATGATAGCACAAGGTTTAGTAGATTCCATTTTAATGGATCACAGGACTGGGAATATGATATTCTGAAGAGTAAAGATTCTAGGATTACAACCAAGAATCACCTATGCAGCAGAACTGAGTATAATCCTTCAGAAGAAAAACAGATTTTCAATGAAATAGAGGACTTTCTTTTTTTTTTTTAATTATAACTTTTTATCGACAGAACAAATGCCTGGGTAATTTTTTACAACATTGTCCCTTGCACTCACTTCTGTTCCGACTTTTCCCTTCTTTCCCTTCACCCTGTCTTCTAGATAGTAAGCAGTCTTATACATGTTAAATATGTTATAGTATATCCTAGATACAATATATATGTGCAGAACCAAACAGTTCTCTTATTGCACAGGGAGAACTAGATTCAGAAGGTAACAATAACCGGGGAAGAAAAACAAAAATGGAAACAGTTTACATTCATTTCCCAGAGTTCTGGGAGTAGCTGCTTCTGTCCATCATTGATCAATTGGAACTGAATTAGATCTTCTTTTTGTCAAAGATATACACTTCCATTAGAATACATCCTCATACAGTATTGTTGCTGAAGTGTATAATGATCTCCTGGTTCTGTTCATTTCACTTAGCATCAGTTCATGTATGTCTCTCCAAGCCTCTCTGTATTCATCCTGCTGATTATTTCTTACAGAACAATAATATTCCATAACATTCCTATACCACAATTTACTCAACCATTCTCCAACTGATGGGCATCCATTCATTTTCCAGCTTCTAGCCACTACAAACAGGGCTGCCGCAAACATTTTGGCACATACAGGTCCCTTTCCCTTCTTTAGTATCTCTTTGGAATATAAGCCCAGTAGAAACACTGCTAGATCAAAGGGTATGCACAGTTTGATAACTTTTTGAGCATAGTTCCAAATTGCTCTCCAGAATGGCTGGATGTGTCACAATTCCACCAACAATGTATCAGTATCCCTGTTTTCCCACATCCTCTCCAACATTCCACATTACCTTTCCATGTCATTCTAGTCAATCTGACAGGTGTGTAGTGGTATTTCAGCATTATCTTAATTTGCATTTCTCTGGTCAATAGTGATTTGGAATACTCTTTCATACAAGTGGTAATAGTTTCAATTTCATCATCTGAAAATTGTCTGTTCATATCCTTTGACAATTTATCAATTGGAGAATGGCTTGATTTCTTATAAATTAGAGTCAATTCTCTATATATTTTGGAAATGAGGCCTTTATCAGAACCTTTGACTGTAAAAATGTTTTCCCAGTTTATTGTTTCCCTTCTAATCTTGCCTGCATTAGTTTTGTTTGTACAAAAACTTTTCAATTTGATATAATCAAAATTTTCTATTTTGTAGTCAATAGTGATCTCTAGTTCTTCTTTGGTCATAAATTCCTTCCTCTTCCACAGGTCTGAGAGGTAAACTATCCTATGCTCTTCCAATTTATTTATAATGTCATTCTTTATGCCTAGATCATGAATCTATTTTGACCTTATCTTGGTGTATGGTGTTAAGTATGGGTCAATGCCTAGTTTCTGCCATACTAATTTCCAATTTTCCCAGCAATTTTTGTCAAATCATGCATTCTTATCCCAAAAACTGGGGTTTTGGGGTTTATCAAACACTAGATAATTAAAGTTATTGGCTGTTTTGTCCTTTGAACCTAACCTATTCCATTGATCAACTAGTCTATTTCTTAGCCAATACCAGATGGTTTTAGTAACCGCTGCTTTATAATACAATTTTAGATCTGGTATAGCTAGGCCACCTTCATTTGATTTTTTTTTTCATTAATTCCCTTGAAATTCTTGACCTTTTGTCTTTCCATATGAACTTTGTTGTTAATTTTTCTAGGTCATCAAAATAGTTTTTTTGGAGTCTGATTGGTATAGCGCTAAATAAATAGATTAGTTTAGGTAGTATTGTCATCTTTATTATATTTGCTTGCCCAATCCAAAAGCATTTAATATTTTTCCAGTTGGTTAGATCAGACTTAATTTGTGTGGAAAGTGTTTTGTAGTTTTGCTCATAAAATTTCTGATTTTCCATTGGCAGACAGAGTCCTAAATATTTTATACAATCAGTAGTTACTTTAAATGGAATTTCTCTTTGTAACTCTAACTGTTGGGTTTTGTTAGTGGTATATAAGAATGCTGATGACTTATGTGGGTTCATTTTGTATCCAGCAACTTTGCTAAAGGTGTGGATTGTTTCTAATAACTTTTTAGTAGACCAAGGAGTACATCTAACAAAAGAATTTCAGGAAATACATGGATATAATTATAAAAAACTTTTTATACAAATAAAATTAGATTTAAATAATTGGAGAAATATTAATTGGTCATAGATGGGTAGAGTCAACATAATAAAAATGACACTTCCTAACTATACTATTTAAATTATTCAATGTTATATCAAATGAAATACTAAAAAACATTTTATTTAACTAGAAAAAATAATCATGAAATTTATTTTGAAGAACAAAAGGTCAATAATATCTAACAAATTAATGAAAAAAATGTAAAGGAGATTTAGAAGAACAGATCTTAAACCACATTATAAAACAGTACTTTTCAAAACTATCTGGTATGGATAAGAAAGAGAAAGATGCATCCATAGAACAAAGTAGATATATGCAGTAGCAAATGATTACAGTAATCTTAAACTTGAAAATGAAAAGGTTTAAGCTTTGGGGATAAGAATACATTTTTGGTAAACATTGTTGGGAAAACTGGAAAGCATTCTGACAGAAATTGGCTATAGAGCTATATCTTTCCCCTACAAGTTAATCAGGGTTTAGTGACTATGGAGGTTACACAATTAGGGTCAAGTATCTGAGGTCATATTTGAACACAATTCTCTTGACTCCAGGATTGGTGCTCCAATCACTGCTGCACCTAGCTGTCCCTATAATCAATATCTTATACCATTTAGCAAGAGAAGGTCAAAATGGATATATGACTTAGATATAAGAAAACTAGAAAAACATGGATTTAGCTATTAGACATAGATATGAGGATTTATGAATAAACAAAAGATACTACCGTGAGATGTAAAATGAATAGTTTTGATTGCATTAATTAAAAACTTTTTATACAAATAAAATTAACATATCCATGATTAAGGAAAGCAGAAAATTGAGTGAATATTTTTTATAGATTCTTGGAAAAAGGTCTCATCTCAAATATGAGATATATATTTGAGATAACATATATATTTGTCAAATTAATTAGAATGTGGGTCATTTTCTAATTAATTAAAAATCAAATTATATAAACAGGTAGTTTTTCAATAAAGAAATCAAAATTATATATAGTCATTTAAAAAACCTTCTAAATAATTATTGATTAGAGTAATACAAATTAGAATAACTTTGAAATATCTCATACCTATCAGACTAAAAAGAGAGAAGGGGGAAATTACAAATGTTGGGAGGACTGTGGGAAAATCAGGACTTTAATACATTGTTGGTGGAACTGTGAACTGATCTAACTATTTTTTCAGTTTATTTATTTTTAATATACATTGTTTTATGGATTATGTTGGGAGAGAAAAATCAGAGCAAGAGGGAAAAACCATGGGAGAGATTTTTTTAAAAAACAGAAAAAGTAAGTGAACATAACATATATTGATTTACATTCAGTCTCCTTAGTTCTTTCTCTGATTACAGATGGCATTTTCTGTCCAAAATCTATTGGATTTGCTTTAGATCACTGAACTATTGAGAAGAACCAAGCCCTTCAATAATGATCATCACACATTCTTGCTGTTATTATATACAATGTATTCCTGGTTCTGCTTGTTTTTGCTCAGCATCAGTTCACGTAAATCTTACCAGGCCTTTCTATAATCAGTTTGTTCATCCTGTTATATAGAACAATATTCTGTTACTTTCATGTATCACAACTTGTTAAGCCATTCCCCAATTGATGAGCATCCATTCCTTTTCCAATTTTTTGCTACTACAAAAAGAGCTGCTACAAATAGTTTTGGACACGTGGGTCTCTTTTCCCCTTCTTTATGATTTCCGTGGAGTACAGACCCAATAATGGCACTTCTGGGTCATATACTTTTGGGGCATAGGTCCAGATTGCTTTCCAGAGAGGTTGAGTCATTTCACAATTCCACCAACAATGCATTAGTGTTCCAGTTTCCCACATCTCCTCCATCATTTATCATTGTCCTTTCCTGTCATTTTAGCCAATCTGAGAGGTGTGAGGTGTTACCTCAGAGTTATTTTAATTTGCATTTCTCTAATTAGTAGTAATTTAGATCATTTTTCATATAACTATAAATGACTTTAATTTCATCATCTAAAAATTGTGTGTTCATACCCTTTGACCATTTATTAATTGGGGAATGACTTGTATTCTTATAAATTTGACACAGTTCTTTATATATTTTAGAAATTAGACCTTTATCAAAATATTAGCTATAAAGATTTTTCCCCAGATTTGTACTTCCATTTTAATCTTATTTCTGTTGGTTTTGTTTGTGCAAAATCTTTTTAATTTAACATAATCAAAATTGTCTATTTTGTCTTTCATGATATTCTCTAGTTCTTCTTTGCTCATAAATTCTTCCCTTCTCCAAAGATCTGATAGATAAATTATCCCTTATTCTCCTAATTCATTTCTGGGATCATCCTTTATGCTCAAATCATATATCAATTTTGACCTTATTTTTTGTATGATATGTGAGATGTAGGTCTATGCTGAGTCTCTAACACAATATTTTCCAGTTTTCACAGAAATTTTTGTCAAATAATAAGTTCTTATTCCAGAAGCTGGAGTTTTGGGTTTTATCAAATACTAGATTGCTAGAGGCCTTCCTTACTATGTTGTATCTAATCTATTACAATAATCCACCACTCTATTTCTTAACTAGTACCAAATGGCTTTGATGATTGCTGCTTTATAATATACTTTTAAGTTTCGTACTGCTAAGCTATAATCCTTTGTATTTTTTTCATTAATTCCCTTGATATTCTTGACCTTTTGTTCTTCTAGATGAATTTTTTAAATTATTTTATTAGTTCTATAAAAATGTTTTGGTCATTTGATTGGTATGGCACTGAACAAGTAGATCAATTTATGCAGAATTGCAATTTTTAATATATCAGCTTGACCTAGCATGAACAAATTGCATTTTTGCAATTGTATAGATCTGATTTTATTTGTGTGAGAAGTATTTTGTAATGGTGTCATATAGTTCTTGGTCTTGTCTTGGAAGGTAGACCCCCAAGTATTTTATTCTGTCTACAGTAATTTTAAATTGAATTTTTCTTTCTATGTTTTGCTGATGGGCTTTGTCAGTAATATATAGAAATGCTGATGGTTTGTGTGGGTTTATTTTGTAACCTGAAACTTTGCTAAAGCTGTGAATTGTTTCTAGTGAATTTTTGATGATTTTCTAGGATTCTCTAAGTAAATCATCGTATCATGTGCAAAGAGTGATAGTTTTATTTCCTCACTGCCTATTCTAATTCCTTTAATTTCTTTTTCTATTCTTATTGTTAAAGACAACATTTCTAGAACATTGTTGAATAATAGTGGTGAAAATGGGCATCTTTGTTTCACCCCTGTTCTTATTGGGAATGTGTCCAGTTTGTCTCCGTTACAAATAATGCATGCTATAGATTTTAGATAGATACTGCTTATTATTTTAAGAAAAGCTCCCTTTATCCCTATGTTCCTGCTTGGTTTAGGTATCAAGTATCATAATTGTGTCATAGAAAGACTTACTTCTTTACCTATTTTTCCAAGTAATTTACATAGTATTGAAATTAATTGTTCCTTAAATGTTGGTAGAATTCATTTATGAATCTGTCTGGCCCTGGAGATTTTTTCTTAGAGAGTTCGTTGATAACTTGTTCATTTCTTTTTCTAAAATGGGACTATTTAAGTATTTTATTGCCTCTTTTGTTAACCTGAGTAGGTTATATTTTTGTAAATATTCATCCATTTCAGTTAGATTGTCAGATATGCTGCTATAGAGTTGGGCAAAATACCTCCTAATTATTTCTTTAATTTCTTTTTCATTGGTGGTAAATTACCCCTTTCATTTTTGGTGCTGATGATTTGGATTTTTTCTTTCCTTTTTTCTGATCAAATTAACCAAAGGTTTATCTATTTTATTAGTTTTTTTCATAAAAACATATCTTCCTTTTATTAGTTCAATAATTTTCTTAGTTTTTATTTTATTAATATCTCATTTTAATTTCAAAATTTCTAATTTGGTATTTAATTGGGGTTTTTAAATCTGTTCTTTTTCTAACTTTTT
Source organism: Sarcophilus harrisii (assembly GCF_902635505.1). Classification (NCBI taxonomy): domain Eukaryota; kingdom Metazoa; phylum Chordata; class Mammalia; order Dasyuromorphia; family Dasyuridae; genus Sarcophilus; species Sarcophilus harrisii. The sequence continues at coordinate 139,652,465 of NC_045426.1, forward strand.
AGTTGCATGCCTAAATCATTCATTTCCTCTTTCTCTATTTTTTAATGTAACTATTTAGAAATATAAAATTTCCCAGAAGAACTGCTTTGGCTGCATCCCATAAGTTTTGATATGTGTTCTTATTATTGTCATTTTCTTGTTTGAAATAATAGATTGTTTCAGTGATTTTCTATTTGACCCACTCATTCTTTAGAATTAGATTATTTAATTTCCAATTGGTTTTTATTCTATTTTTTCCTGGCCCTTTATTGATATAATTTTTATTTTTTATATTTTTATTTTATTGAATTGTATTCTGAAAAAGAAGCATTTACTATTTTTGCCTTTTTGCATTTGATTGTGAGATCTTTATGCCCTAATACATGCTTAATTTTTGTGTAGGTGCCATGTATTGCCAAGAAAAATGGTCTATTCCTTTCTCTTCCTATTCAGTTTTCTCCAGAGGTCTATCATATCTAGATTTTCTATGATCCTATTAATCTCACTACTTTCTTTCTTGTTTATTTTGTGGTTAGATTTGTCTGATTCTGAGAGAAGAAGGTTGAGGTCCCCCACTAGAATTGTTTTGCTGTCAATTTCTATCTGTAACTTTTTCAGTATTTCTTCTTTTTTATTTTAAGGTGAATCTCTGTTCCTGAGGTTAAGAGGTTACTTTGCTTGTTCAACCACTTGATGCATACACATTAGGACTGTTATTACTTCATTATGTATAAGGATCTTTTATCAAGATTCACTTTCCCTTCTTAAATCATTTAATAAGATCTATTTTTACTTTTGCCTTATCTGAGATCAGAATTGCTATCCCTGCTTTTTTTTTTTTTAATTTCAGCTGAAGCATAATAAATTCTATTTCAGCCTTTTACCTTAACTCTGTATGTGTTTCTCTGTGTCAAGTCTTATAAACAACATATTGTAGGATTCTGTTTTTTTTTTAATTCATGCTTATTTTGCTTCTATTTTATGGGAGAGTTCTTTATTCACATTCACAGTTATAATTGCCACTTGTGTATTTCCCTCCATCCTATTTTCTCCCATGTATATAGTTCTGTTCTCTCTTTCCACTGTCCTTAGTCCTATTTATTTTTTATGTGTAAATCCCACTCATTGCCTTATCTTCTATCAACCCTTCTTCTCTTCTCTTATCTTTTTCCCTGTCCCTTCCTTTTGTTTTCCTCTTTCACCTTCTACTTCTTTTTAAGATTAGATAAATTTCTACACTTAACTGAATGATTAAGTTACCCTTTTAAAGCCCAAATTGATGAGATCAAACTTCAGATAATGCTCATCCTCCTCCCTTCTTTTCCTTGATTGTAATAAGTCTTTTGCATCTCTTCATGTGAAATAATTGTCCCATTATACTTCCCCTTTTCTCTTTTCCCAGTACAGACTGTTTCCCACCCCTTAATGTCTTTTTCTTTGATATCACCCCATCAGGAGTCCATTCACAACCATTCCCTCAGTACATGTGACACCTCCTTTTGTCTGCCTCAGTGTTAGATATACTTTGTCAGAATTATGGATATAGTTTTTCCATCTAGGAAATATTTTAACATATATTTATTTTTCTTCCCTGTTTATCTTTCTATGGTTCACTTAATTCCTGTGTTTGTAGATTGTTTCCTGTTTAGTTCTGGTTTTTTCAATAAAAATGATAGAAAGTCTCTCACTTCACTGCAAATCCATCTTCTCCCCTGAAAGATGATGCCGAGTCTCTCTGGGTAGTTAATTCTTGGTTGTAACTCCAGGTCCTTTGCCTACCAGAATATGGTATTCCAGGCCTTCTGCTCTTATTGTAGAGGCTGGCAGATCCTGGGTAATTCTGAAGATTGCTCCTTAATATTTGATTTTTTTGTCTGGCAACTTGCAATATTTTTTCTTTGAGTTTTATAACACTGTTACTTGGGGTTGTCCTTGAGGGATCTCTTTTCAGAGGTGATGAATGGATTCTTTCAATGAGTTTGTTTGTAGAATATAGGGATAGTTTTCCTTAATGATCTCTTGTAGAATGCTATCCAAGCTCTTTTTTTGGTCTTGGCCTTCAGTTAGACCAATTTTTAAATTGTCTCTTCTGTATTTATTTTTCAGATCTGCTCAAATTTTCTTCCATTTTTCCATTCTTTTTAGTTTGTTTGATTCTTGCTGTCTTACAAAGTCATTTGCCCTGTTCTAGTTTTTAATGTGCTTTTCTTCAGTTATCTTTTGCATGTCTTTTCCCATTTGATTTATTCTGCTTTTTAAGGAATTGATTTCTTCAGACAATTTTTTCTTTCCTTTTCCAAACGACTCTCTCATGTGCATCTTTCACTCCTTTTCTCATTTTTTTCTACCTATTTCATTTGGCTTTTAAAGTCTTTTATAAACATTTCCAACAAGTCCCTTTGGGCTTGAGATCAATTTATCTCACTCTGAGATTTTCCTCTGAGTTTGTGTTTTGGTCTGCCCTATCACCCTAGTAGTTTTCTATGGTCAAGGTTCTTTTCTGTTCTTTGCTCATTTTCTTTCCTTTTCTTTCAGTATTTCTTCTTTTTTATTTTAAGGTGAATCTCTGTTCCTGAGGTTAAGAGGTTACTGTCCCAAGCTTCCTGAGTGGCTCCAAGCCTTGGCTTTGATCACAGGGGCTCCTTTTGTTTGTATGTGTGGGGGTACTTTGCCTGCTCTGTTCAGAAAACAGTCTGGTCTCACAGAGTTTGCCTTAGGAGCTGGGATTGGAAACTGCCCCACTGATTTGCTCCTCTCCTGATCCAGTAATGAGGTTCTTAGTTGCTGATTTGCTGTGATTAAGACCCTCTCACTAGCTTTCCCATAATCTATCTGATCTGGGATGAACCCCCTTTTCACCCCAGTGAGACTGACCTTTTTTGAATTTTTTTCACTCTATCTTGAGATTTCTATTGGTTTTATTTTTCTTGGTTTTATTTCATCAGATTCTGTTTAAAGGATTGGTTTCATGTGGTTTTTAAAGGAAACTGGAAGAACCCCAGAAGCTTACTGACTTTATTCTACCATCTTAGCTCTATCCCCAGAACTTTTATCCAACCATTTTGAAAAGCACTCTGCAATTATGCCCAAGGGGTTTTAAAACTATGTATAATTTTGACCCAAAAATAACATTATTTGGTCTGTTTCCCAAGGTGATCAGGGGAAAAGGAAAAGAATCTGTGTGTTCTAAAACATTTATGTCAGCTCCCTTTATGGTAGCAAAGAACTTGGTGGAGGGAATGTCCACCAATTGGGGAAGAGCTAAACAAGTTGTGGCATATGCTTATGATGGAATACTAATATGCTGTAAGAAATGAGAAGGTGGTTGGTTTTACAAAGACATGGAAAGACTTGCTTGAAATAATAAGTGAAGTACAACAGAGAGAATGTTGTACACAGTATCAGCAAACTTTTAAAAAATACAATTGTGAACAAATTGTTCTCAGTATTATAAATATGAAACAAAACTTAAAATATAACAAAAAGTAAATATAATTTACTAAAATCCATTCAGCACAAAAAAGGGGACAAAAAAGAAAGAGAGAAGGAGGTAATCATAAACTCTAAACTGGGAGAGGATAAGGAAGGGAAGGTTAAAATAAAAAAAGAAAAAGTAACTTAAAATAGGTTAGTTAGGAATGTAGCACAGGAAAAAATATTAAAGTAGAATGGACAAAATATCAAGAAAACATGATTGCCAAAATAAATAATTCACCAACAATCACAACTATGTATGGGAATGGAATGAACTCACTTCTATTTTAAAAGAGGTTAGCAGAAACTTTAGAAAACACTATCTGGCAATATGTTTGCTAAAAAATCAAGAGCAAAAAAGACATAGAATAAGTGGTTGGAGAAAACCTATTTTGCCTCAATGGAATAAAAAAATTCAGGAATAACAATTATACAAAAGGAAAAGCAAAAATAAATTTAAAATGGATGAAAGTGAAATTTTTTCTCCTGAAAAGTGCTGTGATCCACATTCAGTTCCCATAGTCTTCTCTCTGGGTGCAGATCTCTTCATCACAAGATCACTGGAAGTGCTCAATGACTTCACTGTTGAAAAGAGTAACATTCATCAGAATTGATTAACACATAATCTTGCTGTTTCTATGTACAATGTTCTCCTGGTTTTATTCACTTCACTTAGCATCAGTTCGTGTAAATATCGTTAGGCCTCACTGAAATAATTCTGCTGATTGTTTCTTACAGGATGATAATATTATATAACATTTATATACCATAACTTATTCAGCCATTCTCCAACTGATGGACATCCACTGAGTTTCCACTTCCTTGCCACTACAAAAGGGCTACTGCAAACATTTTTTGCACATGTGGATCCATTTCCCCTTTTTTAAGATCTCTTTGGGATAGAAGCCCAGTGGAGAAACTGCTGGATCAAAGGGTATACACACTTTGATAACCCTTTGAACATAGTTCCATATTTCTCTCCAGAATAGTTGGATCAATTTACAACTCCACCAACAATATATTAATCTCCCAGTTTTCTCATATCCCCTCCAACATTCATCATTATCTTTTTCCTTATCATGTTAACCAATCTGAGAGGTATGTAGTACTTCAGAACTGTCTTAATTTGCATTTCTCTAATCATTAGTGACTTAGAGTACTTTTTCATATGACTAGAAATGGTTTTAATTTCTTCATCTGAAAATTGTCTGTTCATATCCTTTAACCATTTATAAATTAGAGAATGGCTTGTACTCTTATAAATTTGAGTCAATTCTCTACATAGTTTAGAAACGAGGCTTTTTTCAGAATCCTTGGATGTAAAAAATGTTCCCACTTTACTGCTTTCTTCCTAATCTTTTCTGCATTGTCTTTGCTTGTACAAAACCTTTTTACACTTAATATAATCAAAATTATCTATTTTGCATTTTATAATATACTATACTTCTTTTTTGGCCACAAATTCCTTCCTTCCCCACAGATTTGAGAGATAGACTACATTTGTTCATCTAATTTGCTTATAATATCACTCTTTATGTCTAAATCATGAAACCATTTTAACGTTATCTTGGTATAGGTTGTTAGGTGTGAATCAATGCCTAATTTCCACCATACTAATTTTCAATTTTCCCAAATTTTTTTGTCAAATTGTGAGTTCTTATCCTAGAAGCTAGAGTCTTTGGGTTTATCAAACACTAGATTACGATAATCAATGGCTCTTGTGTCTTTTGAATCTAACTTATTCAATTGATTGACTAGTTTATTTTTCTTAGCCAGTTCCAAATAGCTTTGATGAACTCTGCTTTATAATATAGTTTTAGACCTAGTATTGTAAGCCAACATCCTTTGCATTTTTTTCATTAATTCCCTTGAAATTCTTGACCTTTATTTCTTCCAGATAGATTTAGTTATAATTTTTTTCAGCTCTGAAAGATAATTTCTTGGGAGTTTGATTGGTATGACACTAAATAAGTAGGATAATTTAGGTAGAATTGTCATTTTTATTATATTAGCGTAGTCTACCCATGAGCACTTGATATTTTTCCAATTCATTAGATCTGACTTTATTTGTGTGGAAAGTATTTTGTAGCTGTGTTCATATAGTTCCTGATCATAGATAGATTCCCAAATATTCATATTATCAATAGTTATTTTAAATGGAATTTCTCTTTGGATTGCTTGCTGGTGGACTTTGTCCATCAAAAATGTTCATGATGTATGTGGATTTATTTTCTATCTTACAACTTTGCTAAAATGAATTGTTTCTTGTAGTTTTTTAGTTGATTGTCTGTGGTTCTCTAAGTACATTATCATATCATCTGCAAAGAGTTATAATTTGGTTTCCTCATTATCTACTCTAATTCCTTTAATCCCTTTTTCTTTTCTTATTGCCAAAGCTAGCATTTCTAATATAATATTGAATAGTAATGGTGATAGTGGGCAACCTTGTTTCATCCATGATCTTATTGGGAATGATTCTAAATTATCCCTGTTACATATGATGCTTGCTAATGGCTTTAAATAGATATTACTCATCATTTTAAAGAGAACTTCATTTATTCCTATATTATATAGTGTTTTTAATAGAAATAGGTGCTCATTTTTGTCAAATGCTTTTTCTGCATCTATTGAGATAATCATATGGTTTCTGTTAGTTTGATTATTGATATAGTCAATTATGCTAATAGTTTTCCTAATGTTGAACCAGCCCTGCATTCCTGGTATAAATCTTACTTAGTCATGGTGTATTATCCTGGTGATAGCTTGTTTTGATCTCTTTCCTACTATTTTATTTAAGATTTTTTGTATCAATATTCATTAGGGAAATTGGTCTATAGTTTTCTTTCTCTATTTTGATCCTCCCTGGTTTAGGTATCAGCATCATATCTGCCTCATAAAAGGAATTTTGTAGGATACCTTCTTTCCTTATTTTTCCAAATTGTTTGCACAGTATTTGAAATAATTGTTTTCTAAATATTTGGTAGAATTCACATGTAAATCCATCTGGTTCTTGAAATTTGTTGTTAGGGAACTTATTGATGATTTGTTAAATTTCTTTTTCTAAAGTGGGATTACTAAAGTTATTTTTTCCTCCTCTGTTAATCTAGGCAATCTATATATTTGTAAGTATTCATCCATTTCACTTAGATTATCAGTTTCATTGGTATACAAATGGGCAAAATAGCTCCCAATTATTACTTTAATTTCCTCTCCATTGGTGGAAAGTTCATCCTTTACATTTTTGATCCTAACAATTTGATTTTCTTCTTTACTTTTTCTAATCAAATTAACTAAAGGTTTATCTATCTTGTTGATTTTTTTCATAAAACCAACTCTTCAATACTTTTCTTACTTTCTATTTTATTATTCTCCCTTTTTCAGATTTCAAATTTGGTATTTAATTGGAAGTTTTTTATTTGTTTTTTTTTCCTAGCTTTTTCAGTGTCATGCCCAATTCATTGATCTTCTCTTTCTCTATTTTATGCAATTAAAGATCTAGAGATATAAAACTTCCCGTAGGAACTGCTTCATCTGCACCCCATAACCTTTGGTATGTTGTTTAATTATTGTCATTCCGTTGGATGAAATTATCGATTGTGTCTATGATTTGTTTTGACCACTCATTCTTTAGAACTGGATTATTTAGTTTCCAAATAATTTTTTATATATTTTCCCTTGGCCCTTTAATACATGTGATTTTTATTGTATCATGATCTGAAAAAGATGTATTCAAATATTTCTGCTTTTCTGCATTTGATTTAGAGGTTTTTATGCCCTAATACACAGTTAATTTTTTGTAGATTCCATGTATCACCAAAAAAATGTTTATTCCTTTCTGTCTCCATTCAATTCTCTAAAGATCTATCATACCTAATTTTTCTAGGGGTCTACTTACTGCCTTAACTTCTTTCTTATTTATTTTGTGATTTTATTTATCTACTTCTGAGACAGCAAGTCTGAGATCCCCCTAGTATAGTTTTGCTATCTAATTCTTCTTTTAACTCTCTTAACTTCCTCTCTAGGAATCTGGATGCTATACTACTTGGTGCATATATGTTTAGTGTTGTTATTGCTTCATTATCTTTGGTACCCTTGCAAAATGTGGTTTTCTTATCTCTTTTAATTATATCTATTTTTGCTTTTGTTTGATATGAGGTCAGGAAGATCACTACCCTTGCTTTTTTTTTTAATTCTGGATTCTGCTACAAGCTTGTTTTTTTTTTTTATTTTTTTTAAGAAAAATTATTAGCTAATTTGATTAAAAAGTAGGCAGAGGAAAACCAATTTGTATACACACACAAAAATGAAGAATTCTAATTATCCTTGAGCAAGTCACTTAACGCTGATTACTCCACCCTATAAAAAAAAAAAAGGAGAATTTAGAACAAATGAAGAAAAATAAAGGTTATTACAAAACTTTTAGAACTGCTGTGGTCATATTTGGGAAGACAATCTATATCATAATAATAATATTATAAAGGTAAATAACTTTGAAAGATTTAAGAATTCTAATCAATACAAAAACAAATGTGTTGCTAGAATTCCTGTAAAGAAGGATGCTACGAACATCTTGATGAAGAGTTGATACATTCAGTATGTAGTTTGAATCATGTTATGTTTTTCTTGTTCATACCTAATTCAGGGATTTATTTTAGTTGATCATGCATATTTCTTACAAGGGCTTTATTTTTATTTCTTTTTCCCCCAGTGAGGGCAGCGATAAAGAAGGATGGAGAGGAAAATATTTTTATTAGTTGAAAAATAATTCAATAAAAAAGAAAGTTGCAGAGTAAAAGTGTCAAGACTTCTTTATTTTGCTATGTGCTTAGATGGCTTTTATGTTATGTTGTCATGAAGACTTCTCAATGGACTCCATTTCTCTCTTTGTTTTAGTAGTAGGTTGGTAACATGTCTTCTTGTAAGAAAGCAGTGGAATTGCTTCCATGCCTTGAAGAGCTCCCAGTTCTTGCACTGTCATTTTCTAATACAACACTGATGATGGAGTGTGATGTAGTATAATCAACACTAATGTGGGAGTCAGAAAACTTGGGCTCATATTCTTCCATTTCATGCTGTACCTGCATGACATTATGAAAGTCCTTCACTTCCCTGGGTCTCATTTTGTTCTTCTATTAAATTAGTTGGCTTGAATAAGTGTCTTCTAAAGTCCCTGTCAGCTGTCACTCTATAATTTTATATTGCCTTTAAAAAATACAATGCTAGAGATGATGCTGTTGATTCAGTGTCTTTTACTGTTTTATCAAATGTCATAGAACATGTTGATATGTTGCTCAATGCTCCTCAAGATCTACCTAAAAGAATCTCTGTCTACTGAGTAACATGTCATTTTGTGTTTTAGATTTTATTCCCCCCTGATTACCAGGTAATCCTACTGCCACATAAATTATCTTTAGAAAAACAAACTTTGCTCACGTATGCAAAATCCAGAATGGAGCCATAAATTGGTAATGAAACCATGTCTCTGGTGGCGCCACTTTACCGCCTTGTTTAGCAAGTTGGGACTAAGGGCACTGGTGAACGCCTTTGACTAATCTCCCATCAGGATGCACCTCATATTTCAATATACAACTAGCACAATTGGCCTTTGGAGAAAGAGAAGTTTGGTTTCCAGTGCTGTCACTCTCTTTTACCTTCCTGCCTACAGCAAACTTAAAAAAAATTACTTAGGAGAAATGTTAAGCAACTAAACCTTTTATAAAACATGTCAAGATTAATTGCTGGTTTCACTTATGAACTGTAGACTGTTTTCTAAGATTCTCATCTTATTAGATACAATGATTCATATTCACTTTCTTGGCAAAACATCTGCTTCTCTGCAGATATTGCCATCAATAATGTTGGGAATGATGGGGTTCTGCCAACTCAGAACTCACTAGGAAAGGAAAAAGGATGAAAACTGTGCAAATACCTTTCCAGCAATTGGAGCATAAGAATCAGAGATTTAAAACTGGAAGGAATCTCAGAGGTTAGCTCGTCCAGACAAGAGGAAATAAAATGCAATGATTATTTCAATCTCAAATTTGTTTTTGATGAACGTGTTGTACAATGATGAAAACACTGTATTTGGGTTCAAAATTTTTCAGACATATTTTTACTTACTCCTGTGTAATTTTAGGCAAATTACTTAACTTCTTTGAATCTGATGTTTCTCATGCTTGCACTATCTACTTCATAGTGCTATTGAGTCTCAAATAAAATGATGTACTCTAAACACTTTATAGACCATGAAGCAACATACAAATATATATATATATATATATATATATATATATATATACACACATTTGCATATGTCTCTTTGTGTATACATATGTACCTACATGTATGTATATATGTATATGCGCATGTCCATATGTGTGTGTGTGTATACACATCTAAGAAACTGCTGAAGATAAAAAAAAAAAGATCTTGTTTTCAGCTTTCCTTTTTGTTGTTTAATTGTTTTCAGTCATGTCCAACTCTTATGAACCCACTTGGAGTTTTCTTGGCAAAGTTACTAGAGTGGTTTGTCATTTCTTTCTCCATCTCATTTTACAGATGGGGAAATTGAGGCAGACAGGGTTAAATGACTTGCTCAGAGTCACACAGCTGTTGATTGTCTTAGACTAGTTTTGAACTCAAGAATATGAGTTTTCTTGATTCCAGATCTGACACTGTATCTACTCTGTAACCTAGCTGTCTGCCAACTCTACTTTAGGGACCTCCAAATTTATCACTTGTATCAGTGTGATTGGAACTTATTTTTGGTTCTGAATGTGTGGCTCTGCTAGGTGGAGTGCACTTAGTGGGAAACTTTCCTGTTATAAAAAATAGAAGAATTAATGGACAATGATAATCTGTGCCTATGAGACTAGACAGATTTTTTGAAATATCTGAGACTATATCATGAGAAGATACATGAAATTTAAACAACAAATCTTCAATCCAATGACTATAGTTAAAAAAAAAATCCTTATTCTTTTTGTTAACTCACCTTGCTGCTAAGTCTCTCTTCTTGATATGAGACTGTTGGAGTTATCTTCCTTTTATTTTTTTATTTGTAGCTTTAAAATTACAATTATTAAATTTAAATTATAATTAGTAATTAAAAATAAATTACAATTATTAAAATTAAAATTATATCACAATTATTTCTGTTTCCTCACCTACTTTATAAACCCTTTAATTCTGCAACTTTCCCCCCATAAAATATGTTGACTGACACATAGTTAGGTTATGGTGTTTGGTCCATGATGTTTCAGACCTCCAGCTCCACCTTTAGTTCTTTTTTTTTAATTCCACTTTTACTTTGATACCTTTCTGAAATTTAAAAATAAATTTTATTGGTCTTTCTGCTGTCATTTACCATTATTGTTTTGTGTTTATAATTATACACACACATATGTTATAGTTATTTATTTAACTTTTTTGTATTTCTTTACTTCTTGGTGTTTTCAAGTAAATTAAAGGATCTATTAATTTCTTTATCTTTTACTAAACAGCTTTTATTTTCATTAATGATTATGTGTAGGTTTGTAAGGCATGTCTTTTTTTTCTGGATATTGAATTCTTTTGCTTTTTGGAACATCCCTATTTTAGTAGATATAGAATAATTTTGCATTATTTAATTTAAAAAAATATTTAAACATCTTTTACCTAGCTATTTGTAAAACTTATGATTCATCATTGGAATAATTAAATCCAATTACTATGGAACTTTTTTCCCTTAAAAGTTGTCAATTCCTTGAATTTGTTTTCTGTATTCATAATTTATGAACAGTTTTTGTATTATTTTCTGCAGCATAGCATTATTTTTTCTAATTTGTCACATTCTTTTGGGAATCCTTTGGTCCTTAAATTGTCCCAATTATTACTACCTTTAAAATATATGACTTTTACTGTAAAGATATAATGTGTTCTTTTTTGTGACCATTCTGATGTTTTAGAACCCATTTTCATTGTAATTTTAGTATCTTCTCTATTGATTTATATTCTTTTCATCTATGTTGTTAATTGAAATTTCCTCTTCCTGAAACCATTGATTTTTAAAACTTTTTTTTCTTATATCCTGCTATCACTTTTTGATTCCCCTCCCCATTTGATAACATGGGACTGGTCTGCAATATCTCTCATCTACCTTTGTTATTTTTCACTGCATTTGGTCTCTGTGTCAAGTAGAATCTGGGATGTCATCATCTGTTCTAGTCCCTTTTCCTTCAGGTCTGATTTGACTCCTGCCTCACATCTATCCTTGGTTTTAGTTCTTTACTTCTCTAGATGGGCTAGAACTATGTCCTCTACTTTTTGCAAAATTGGGGGGAAATTGGGTGGCTATAGCAGTGTTCTTGCTAATAACTATCTCATTAGAAAACATTTTTATATGACACATTTTTAGGCTTAATCTGCATTAATAACATTTCCTCTACCACATTTAAAACTAGATAATCAAGTCCTGATTTGTAGCATTTGCCAAGTTCTGAGATATAAATACTTACTGAAAATTTAACAATGAGCTCTCAAGCTGTTTGAAATTTGCTTCAGTTCAGCATTGTGTGTATTTTGCAGCCTTTGGTTTTCCTATTCCAGAGTGTTCTACAAGTAGAAAGAAATCTGATTCTCTCTCTTCAAAATCTTCCATTCTAAGCCTACATGGCTTGCAGAATCAATCAATGTCTGCTGCTTATTACATAGTAGGATGGGAGTAAGTGGATAGAGAGTACACTGGCAGAGGCTTTGTAGCAGTGCTGACTTTGATGGATCCCATGAACATATCAGTGGATCGAATTTTCCATGTTTCCAAAAAATAAATTCTTCAAAGAAAGGGGAATTGAATGAAACTTTAACTTATCTTTAGTTTTCCAGTGATAATGCATAAGGTTATTACTTTGATGCCCTTATTTTTTCCTTATTCTGTGGATTGAGCTCTAATTAATTTTGCTCTAGATAATAATTCCTCTTTTTCTTTTACACATACACATTCTTTAGGATTAAACTATTTACTTTCCAATTAATTTTTGGTCTATTTTTCTCAGTCCTTTATTACATACAATTTTTATTGCATTATGATCTGAAAAGAACGCATTTACTATTTCTGCCTTTCTGCATTTGATTATGAAATTTTTATGCCTTAATAGATCCATTTTTGTATAGGTTTCATGTACTGCTAAGAAAAAAAAATACTTTCTGTCTCCATTCAACATAATTCCTCTTTTTAAAAATGTTATTTGGGATTTGAGAAAATTTCTAGTCTTTCATTTTTTTAGTACATGGGTGTTCACCATACATAATCTTTTAATGTTTTGCATGACCTTTGAATTATCTAAGTATAATAGAAGATATGAACATGAAAGGTTATGATGTTTATATTTATTATGTCATCTTGACTTGTTCATTCAAAGCTGTGAAACTAGACCAGGTGTAGTGAAAAGTATATTGTAAAGAGAAGGAAAAAAGGAAAGGTGACACATGGATGGGAGAAAAATTTACTATGGTAGAGAAATAAGATGATTTTTTAAAAGGAATGTTGAAAATGAATAGTCAAAGAAAAATGTTTCTTAAAATTTTCATGAAAATACGATTTTGTAGACAAAAGCAAGAGGAATAGCTAGTATGCTTTCTTATAAAGAGAACTACATAATAAATGATAAATTTGGGGTTATGATAGAATATTTTCTATCATAGTAGAGAATTAGAGAATTAAGGAGAATATAAGAAAAAACAAGCATGCTTAGAGAGAATTTATCTTTTGAAGAAGTCATGTTTCACCTTGATTTAATTTTATTTTGCCCTCATATTATTTTCTAGTGCAACTTTTAATAGAAATGAATTTTATCTTTTTTTTTTTTTTTTTTTGCTTTCTGTCACTTAGTCTGTGTGGTTCTTCAATGGTAAAGACTTGTATCTGTGTATGTATATAATTATAAATACAGAGAAAAGTCCTTGATATTTATTTCTCTTCATATTTCTTAATGCCAATAATTGGTATCTTTTGACTTACAAATACAGAATATTCTAATTTCACAAAATAGTTTACTAGGGACTTGTCTATAATTCTGAGTCAGAGATTTCTTTTTATTGAGGTGCTATTGGAATGGGGGAATATTTCCTTTGATCTCTAGCTCATGATATTTGATGTATGGTTTAGAGAGTTAGTTTTTCTTTCTTTTGTTGAGACAACTAGAGAGAAAATTTCCCTTATGCACATATGAGAAATTAAGAAACCTTGAATATTCTTCTCCAGCTCTTTGACACATGAACTTCTGATGCAGATGCTTAGGGAGTGCCCACTCTTGTTGGAGTTAGGTGGAGGAATATATTATTCAACTCCCAATGAACAACTTAAATACATTGTCCACATTTCCTCCCCTCCCCCCCAAATATCCATTAGTTATCACTGTATGCTATCAACTGGAGCGATTTCTTCTCACTGATGGATAGAACAATTACCCAACATCCTAAGGTGTTCTGTGGATATGGAGTCACTGAAAGTTTTAGATCATGGCCCCACACCAATCTATTTATTCTTTCTCTCATCATTCAGAGGGTACAACAAAGGAAATGCATTTAATGAAATTCCATAGTAAGTAAAATGACAATAGAACATTTGCTCTCTTATTAATCTAGAGTACACTCTTCCAAATGGGAACATACTCAGTGGGGGGAATTGGCACTCTTTGGTATCATACTCAAGAAGCACACATCTAGCAAGCACTTATCTAAGAAATGCAATTTACACCCCTGATGTTGTATTACTACTTTTCTTTTCTCAAGGGGTTTGTTCTTTACTGGATGTGTCATGTCTGTTAGACATGTCCTGCTGATTCCTACTAGTCTTGAAGTGACTGCTGGTCACCAGGCATGTAGACTGTATCAGGAATTGCTCCTAGCAATCAGTTTTTGGAAACATATATTCAGGATCTATACAATGGCTAGCTTTGCCTTAGTCTGATATAGTATAATGGTTAGAACTTCTCTTTGATAAAGATAGGCTATTAGTTAAAACCATTACAACCAATTAATAGAAACTATGCAAAATTGTTTCCTGGTGAAATTTCTTCTCTTTTTCATCCCCTATGTCCAAATTAAAGATTTGCTATATGTGTGTATGTTTATGAAGATACACAACACATATATGTTTGTATGTATATATATAAATTTATACTTTCTCAATGTATATGCACATACAAACACATCTAGATAGATATTTATTGAAATACCATATTTCTTCAACCTCCCTTACATTGTCAGTCATCCTTTGTTACATAGGCTAAAAAAGAGGGTAAAGGGAAAGCAAGTTTATCAAAATTCATCATACTGTGTGTGTGTGTGTGTGTGAGTAATATTCCACACCATACTCGTTTATTTCTGCAGTGAAGAATTCTTCTCTAATGATAAACTTCATCATTATAGTTATATAATATTTGGGGGTTTTATTCCTTTTTTTGTTTATGTTATTACAACCACTATGCATAATGTTTTATTTTATCTTATTTCATTCTACATTTGTGTTCCCATAATTCTCTGTAATTTTCCAAAATTATAACAATATAGGATAATAATATTACATTATATTTCAAATATTGAAATTTCTTTAACAATTCACCTATTGATGGGTAAGAGTTTATACCCAATTTTTTTGTTGCAACAAAAAAGTCACTAGAAATATTTTGGGTATACATGGTATCTTTTCGTTATTGACATCCCATGAATACATACCAATGGAATCTCTGATTTGGACATTTTAATCACTTTCTAAAGCATAATTTCAAATTGCTTTTAGAACTATGATATAAATTTATAGTTCTTTCAACAATATGCTAATATGCTTGCCTTTCCAAAGCCCCTTTCACATTGGCTATCCTATCTTTTTTTTCCATTTTTTTTCCCATTTTAAAATTGAAATAACATCAAGAAGAAA
Source organism: Sarcophilus harrisii (assembly GCF_902635505.1). Classification (NCBI taxonomy): domain Eukaryota; kingdom Metazoa; phylum Chordata; class Mammalia; order Dasyuromorphia; family Dasyuridae; genus Sarcophilus; species Sarcophilus harrisii. The sequence continues at coordinate 139,667,835 of NC_045426.1, forward strand.
ACATTGGATTTACACTTTAAACCAGGAGTTTTTTTTTAAATCAAATAGTTATACTTTTTAATCAAATATCAATCAAAAGAAGAACAATGAAAAAATCAATAATAAAATTAAGGAAAATTCATTATAGAAGATATGTATCTAAAATGATACATGAAATATACATACATATTATTTAAAAAATAATCTCAGAAGGGAAAACATGAAGAACTGGGTTAAGGTCTGCTATACAATGTGGAAATTAAGTTGAATTCTAGAGAAAAACAAGGATTCTAAAAGGAAGGGTTGAAGAAACATTTCATTCTTGGGGGACAGCCAATACAAAGGTATGAAGATGAAAGATGGAGTATCCAATGAGCAATGCCAAGTTGTCCAATATCTTGTTAGTATATTGTATGGTATAGTGCATAAAAAGAAAATAAAGGAAGGAAGAATTCAAGTTGTGAAGAGCATTAAACACTAAATCAACGATTTTATATATTATTTTTGAGAAAATAGGGGACCACTGGAGTTTACTGAGTAGGTTAGGGTTATGATCAGAATTATTTTTTTAAAAATCATTTCACTTGCATGAAGGATGAATGGGAAAGGGGAAATAAATGAGATGGAAATCAATTAAAAGGCTTGTGATATGTAATGAGGGAGTAAGCTATAGTGGTAGCTATGTGAAAGGAAGACAGTGACATATAAAGAAAAGATAGTATAGCTCCAGAGATAAAAGACTATATCTTATTGGGTATATGCTATGAGTTATGGTGAGTTTGAAGAAGACTACAATTTTGCATCAGGGTGACTGAGAAAATAGTGCCTCCTCCTTCCTATTGTAATATGGAAATTCATAAAAGGTAAGTTTTGGGGAAAGATACTAAGTTATATTTTGGATATGTTGAATTAGAGATATATGGTTGCTAATAGTTTGCAATTCTTTTGAGAAACATTTGCTTATAGTCATTAGAAAACTGATCTTAGTCATATATTTGTTTGAATTCCTTATATTTCCTGGATATTAAATTCTTATTATAAATATTTGATGAGAATACAGAGGAAATTATTTTCAGTGGGAAATGTATTCCCAATATATTATTCAATGCTATGAAAGTGATAAAAATTATTTGATTGTTCTGCAGACACCTAAACTGATGAGGAATAAGAAAACTTACAAAAATGAATTTGGGAACCTCAGATGATGAGCGTAAGCTACAGTTCAAAAGCAAGGAGTTGGTAGGGCCTTACTTAGGAAGCAGATCACACAATTGATCAATTCTATGTCAAATTATTCAAAATTATCAGTTTGCTCAGATTGAATCTCAGGTATTTATAGTTAGTTTTTCTGTGGAAAATTTCTAATAATACTTCCTAATGACATTTAGTAACAGAGAAGGAGTTTTGGATAATGAGATGAATGAGTAGTTGTAGTCAGAATGGGTTATGTTTAAGAACTGCCTGCAAACCATGAGCAAATAATTTAATTCCTCAATTCCCTAGGTAGACATGTTGCCAATCTTTATTGGTGGAGAGTTTTTCTGCTTGGACATCCCTATTCTAATGAAAGCCTAGGTCTAGACCAACCTCAGATCCTGCCATCTTTAGAGTGCTATCATTATTATAACAATAAATTATATTTATATAGTGACTTAGGATTTATAGAATGTGAAGATGATGGATTGTTTATTGACTCACTCAGGGGAAGAACATTTTAAAGTTAAAAATAGATATTTCCATGACTTTATCAACTCCACAGAGTTGCTTTGGTTAAAAAAGGTTAACAACATTCTGAATATTTGTAGGAAGAATATTGGAAACAAAACATAATGTGATATTTAAACCTTGAAGAAAACCATACTACATCCAAATTTGGACTATTTACTACTAGCTGCAACTCAAGGTCAACATAAAATTAGTGGAAAAGGCTTAGAGGACAACAAAAAGGTTGAATTTCAAAAATAGGATTTCCTCTATAGGTTTATGACAATCCAAATTCCAACAAAGTATTATTACAGGAAATCAGAGATGATATTCTATTTCTATCACAAACACAAATTCCTACTGCTAATAAACAGACTATTTCCCAAGAGAACAAAAAACGAGGTTAGTTGACAAATATCATCTGAGTGTCATTTAGAGAGTTGGTTTCAATTGAAAAAAAATTATGCAGTGCCAATCTCTTTGAATTTCCATTCATGTTAGCCTGTTTTAAAGAATGCTAATAGATATACGACATCAAGTTTTACTTTATTTTTTATTTTATATTTGTAAGGTCATATTTGTCATTTAGCTAGAGCAAGGCTTCTTAAACTTTCTCCACTTATGATCACTTTTTGTTTGAGAAAATTTTACATGATCTTAGGTATATGGATACATAAAATAGGTATACAAATAAAATATTTACTAATAATAAATCATAATTTCACAACTCTCACATGAAGTTAATGACACAACAGAGAATCACAACACATAGGTAAGGAACTTTGGACTAGAGCATTTTTGAAGATATGGTATCATTTCAGGAGTTAAGAACTTTAGTGAAGGGTTTTGTTTTCACTAATATGCTCTGCTGAAGGCTTTGTTTCTTCACATGTGCTTTATCTTAACAAGATTATAAATTAATGGTAGGCAAATTATAAAGTAAAAAAAATAGTTTTTCTACTAATAAATGAGAGATGTTACAATTTTCACATAGTTAAGACTTTACTATTAACAAGGATGATTTTTTAAAAAAATAATGAATAATGGATTTACATGTAGTGTGAAAGAATAATTGGCAATTAAGTGTTAGTTTATACAACTATAAGAATATAAATATATACCAGAGTAGACTGTATAAACCTGACAGGATATACTTTACTAGTATTTTTTTTGGTTTGTTGGCCATTTTGTATATGTATGTGCATGTTTAAACACTGGTTTTATTGCTGAATGACATAGAATTTATGTTTTCTAATAAATTAAAAGCATATCAGATTTATATCTGATTCAAGAAACATCTGGCTTTTTAAGCTATTCCCACATCCTTTTAATTTTTAACACCAAATAAAATAGACACTTCCATGTACATAGTAGAATAGAAAGATGATTCTTGCATATGAAATGTATGTGAAACTACAGATCTTTATTATATATAAATTGCCTTTCTTTTAAGATATATAATTATTTGATCTTACAGTTTTCAAAACCATCTTGCTTATCTATATATTCTTTTTTGCCTTCCTTTTATTCTCTGCTTTTGAAAAAAAATGTCTCAATGATACTCTCTCCTTTTTCTCTCCCATTCCTTTCTTTCCCTTCCCCCAAAATAAATGAAAAAGAAAAACAAAGCCCCTATTTGTGGTGAAATAAAACTAATACATCAGAATGTTTTGTGGGAAAGCTTTCTTTCAAATATACTGAATTTAAAAATCTAATGCTTGACCCCTCAAACCTCTCTACTACCCTCTTATAACAAAGGGAAGATATTCTATCTCTCTGGAAGAGAGTTTAGTGCTACACTGACAATAAAATTTAAAAAGGGAAAACTGGATTTACTCAACAGAAATATGGAACAAACATTTTTCACCTAAAAGATGAAAAAAAAATCACCAAATTTTGGACATTGGAAAGGCTTCAAGTTAAAGAATTGAGATTCTAATTCTTGTTCATTCCATGGAGAATATTGACTGATTAACTCAGCAATTATTTAACAGGCATCTACTTTGAGCAAATGCTATGTTAGTTACATAAATACGACAAGGACATTTTCTTCAAGATAACTTCAAAATGGTATAGAAGATAAGGCAAGGATCTGATTAATTATTGTTGTATGTCAAAGGAAAGCTATGAGCAAAGCCTATGGAAATGCAGATTCTAAAGGCTTCATATATGACTTGGGGCCTGAAGAAAAAATATGAGTTTGAAAGGGAAAAATGAAGGCAAAAGGAATGGAATAAGCAAAGGCAAAGAGGTTAGAAAATTCTTTATATTATCTTTTAATATGCTAATTTTAGTATTTATAAAAGTGGGATATTTATCATTTAAATATTTCTCTGAAGTATTAAACAGTAATTTTCTTTACTTGACTTCTGATTTGATCAGTATTTGTGGTTTCCAATGAGGAAACTTCTACTACTACAATTCAGGAACTGTTCTGTAAATTAGTCTTAGAATTTCTTCCCAGTTCTGAGAGGTTAATTAACTGACCAGGGTCACATAGCCAAGTATGTGTGAGAGATGAGACTTAAATAGATGCAGTTAATGTTAAGATCATTTCTTTATCAACTAAACTGCTTCTGCTCACTGCCTATATATTTATTATACATAAAACTCAGTAAAATCAAGTTTATTATATTCCTTTTGATTCTAATATAAGTGAATATCAATCCAAAAAATCATGGAAACATATAATATGATAACTCTAATTATAGCTTATTTTTATATTGAGCTTTAAGGTTTAATATGACAATCTGTAATCATTCAGTTTAGATTTTTTCCAAAATCTATTTGCTGTAAAGTGAATGAAATACTATGAAAAGATATACTGATAGTGTTCAGTTCCATAGTAGCTAGACATACCTTCATGTCCATAATAGTTATCATATGTTCACTTCAATAATAATGTAATTGTCCATTTCAATTCAGTGGAGAACTCACAGGCAATAAAAAAAATAGCTTTGATGACTCTGCTAATAGTTGCTTAGTGATTTTGAGATTTTAGGAAAGAAATGAGCATGGTAATATAAAAATGGAACAAATTCCCCTTTTAACTTTAAGTGTGCATCAGAGATGAGTGAACCTCCCACTGTTCGGTACATATCTGTGAACAGTAGGAGAAAAATGAATACTCTAAAGATTCTCTTCTAGATGAATTCTTTCGAGTTCTCCAGTATTACTCTATGTACAAAGCAATCAGAGGGTAAAGAAAGTACCCTTTTCTTTTTCAAAGAAATACAATAGACTTCATATTTTTGGAGACCTCCTTCTAAAGTTCTTTATTTTAAGTGTCTAGAGATTTTCCTTAGATATTTGGGACCCTCAGCTGACCTTTTGCAGTTACTTAGAGATTTCCCTTGCTTCTGAGAATAGAAACTAGTGATAATTATGTTATTCTCATAGCTGTCTGCCTGGTTATCAGTTATAGAATTCTGCTGCTACTGGTAAGTAATTGCTCAATTAGTATGACTGCCACAGGAAAAAAAAGGAACCAAAAAACTACCCACTGACAAAAAAAGTGTATCAATTGTTGTATATATGCTACATTAAGTGTATAAATACTAATATAAATGTTAGAAAAATGACCATATTGATGAATAATGTACCTGTTGATTGATCAACTATCAAAAGTAGTCATTTTGTTAAAGCCTTATTTATAATTTGATTAGAAGAATTAAGATACAAAATATTGACTGTCAGGATATATAAATTTTAAGATTCTTGGAAATTATACTTTTATTTTCATATTTCTAGTTATCAGGAACTTTAATCATAAAATTATATCATTTTAGAACTGGCAGAGATCTTTGAAATTACTTAGTCTAGCCATGATAATAGTGGCAATACTTTGCTATAGATCTTATCATAGCATGAAGACAAAAAAAAAATCCTTTTTGGAAAAGATTGGCTATCAAAGTAAAACTTTTGTCATTATTAGCAAGACAGGAAGGTTTCAAGTAGGAAATTTGATCACAGTTTTTATGTAGTTCATTGAGAACGAGTCAATCTGAATTCATAGAGGTTTATCATCAGATCAGACAAATTCAATTTTCAAAAACTCAATGAGATCTCATAATTCATGGAGTTCTTTCCTGAGCGACTCCTCTATATTCTCCCCAAATTTAACCTCATTTACTACAAAGTGATGGGTTTTAGCCACAGAAACTCCAGTTACTAAGTGATAGAGGAACGACACATCTGTTTAGGTGAGGAAACTACTCTCACTAGTGAAATCACAAGTCCTTAATGTATTGAAGTAATTAAGTCAAAACTTCATCTTCAAATAATTATCATTGATAACTGAAGCATGAAAAGAAAGGCAGTGAGTTTGATAAATATTTTTCCTGTTATGAACATTAATCAGTTTTTGCTTTTTCATGGTGCAATATATATATATATATATATATATATATATATATATACATATATAACTAAATAGGCAAATATATATGTATTTCCCTGTCTATATTCATGCACATATACATTTTACACACCAATATGTACACATATGTATATATGTATACACATTTCTTCCTTCTTTCTTTCTTTCTTTTTTCTTTCTTCCTTTCTTCTTTTTTTCTTCCTCCCTTTGTTTCTTTGTTTCTTCCTTCCTCCTTCCCTTTTTATTTCCTTCTTTCCTTCCTCCTCCTCATCTTCTTTTTCTGTCTCTCTGTTTCTCTGTCTCTGTCTGTCTCTGTCTCTATCTCTCTCTGTCTCTTTCTCTTTTTTCTCTCTGCCTCTGTCTCTCTTTCTCTCTCCCTCCCTCTTTCTATCTCTCTCCCTCTATCTCTTTCCTTCCTTCCTTCCTTCCTTCCTTCCTTCCTTCCTTCCTTCCTTCCTTCCTTCCTTCCTTCTTTCTTTCTTTCTTTCTTTCTTTCTTTCTTTCTTTCTTTCTTTCTTTCTTTCTTTCCCACAGTTTCATCAGCACAGAAGCTCTGAGTGAGCAATTTTCCTTAACCCATTTAAATCACCACTTACTCTTCAATTTACCACTTTGGAGTTGCATGTTGAGAGGTTAAGTGACTTGTTTGGGATCACAGTGCAAGTACATGCTAGAAGTAGGGCTTGAAAATGATATTTCTTAACTTCAAGGATTCCTCTCTGTTGACTATGTTATACACTTAAGCACATATACACACAAGATTATTGTAAAAATTTTTGGATACTCTTCAAAGATTTGTGAACATTTTAATTATTTGTACTAGGTCAAAACTTATCCTCACATCAAACACAACTGTAGTCCCAAATATGTATTTTTATATATTCTTTACAATGTCAAGAAGTCTTTAGGTAACTTTTGGAATGGTTTTAATAGTTTAAAGTAAAAATGAGCAAACAGACAATTTTCTGTCCAGTTTGTATCTCTAATTTGGCTGCCAAATTAATTTCAGAGAGTTTGTGATTCTGGTCCATAATTCCACCATAATCTATGTGCTTCTCTCCTTGATTCTTTAAAATAATTATATGTAAATACTATAGTTAGCATGAGAACCTGGATTTTTTATATATCATTTGTTATCTTGCGTACAATATGTTATAACCAAAGTAGAAAATGAGAGGTCCATAGAAATAAAGTGTAAAAAAAAATTAATTCATATGTATATATTTATAGATTTTCTTTTTAAAACAAAAAATTATGTGTCATATTGATGGAAATAGTTTTATTTCTTTTTTCACAACTAGAATTCTAGAAAACCCATGTGAAGTTTTAAATAGAAGAAAAAAATTAGGAGTTAAAATTTAGAGATAAAAATTTGTTATGGAATAAAATAAGCTACAAATCCACCCTCTACAGTCACCCCCTCACAATTTTTTTGGATTAAATGTAGGTGAATAGACAGGAAACTTTTGTGAACATTTATTATTAACTCCCAAGAGTGAAGAAAAGCAAGGATTGAAACAAGATTTTGGATCAAATATTCAGGAACTTGAAACCACAGGATACTGTAGTCCTGTGAGACTTTAAGTATTCAGACATCTGTTAGATTGCTAATATAACTAAGTACAGATCATCAAAGAAATTCCTAGATTATGGAGAAAACATCTTTATAATCCATAAAGTAGAAAATCAGTCACTAGGGAAGTTATCCTGGAAGAATATTATTATTTGAAATTAACATAATAAGTAGCATGCCCATAGAAAACAGTAGTACCAGGGAATTTATTTTATTTTTTGTAGAGGAAATGGTGGGAGATCAAAAAGTTTGGTGGGGAAAATAAAAAAAGTTTCAGTTTCTTTGGGGGATAAAAATACCAGTGTTCATTGTTAGAAAGTGAAAATGTGACCATTTGCAATGTGCCTTTTTTCAGTTATTTGAAGTAGCAAAATTATGATCATGTTTTGTAAATACCTAAGATGATTATCTCTTTAGCAATTTCCAAAGCTGTTTTATTCCTCACATCTTTGCTCTGTCCCCTATATATCAGAAAAGCAAACTGAAACAGGTACAAACCAAATGTTGACTAATCTCACAAAGTCAGGCTTTAAACAAACAGAAAAGGGAATTTGGATTCATTTGAGTCCTAATCTATTATAACATTCAGTTTCTGTCTCACAGGAACCACTTCATGACCCCAGTGTATCTTAAGGTAAGCTAGTATTAGCATACCACCAATATGGTAGAGGAGTGAACCTATGAAAACCAGATGTATAAGAGCAAAACCCTTTGGAAGAGGTATTTTAAGAAGACACTTCCACTGGAAGAGATATGTTAGGAAGACACTCCCTATCCTACCTCCAAAAAGAGGCATATCTGTATAGATTCAGGTCTAGCGCATGTCCTACCTTAACACAATTCCTTTTCAGGATCCAAAGGTGTTTTCCTCTCTGCCATTGTTGCTCTTATCACCTGTCAACCAAATATACTGTTTACTGGTGATAACAATTAAGGATGGAGGATAGATTATAAGTATTTTTGTAACCAAAAAAGGATGTGTGTAAAAAGATGACCTTGCTATTTAGAATATTGGTTACTAGGTAGCAAAGTTACTGACTAAAGAGTTTCAAAGCTACTTTTAGGGGAACCTTGTTATCCTATCTCAGCCACTGTGGCAGGGTATTTCTTTGTGTGAATTAGGGTTGTTAGTGTTAGAGAAGTAAAAAGGTAAAATTATGGTAAGAATCTTTGCAGAGTATATCTTGAAAATTTAAACTGATGCCATTATATGACCTTTCTCCAATATGTATATAAAGCTGATATCTTGAATTTCTCTACATTCTTGTGGACAATAGTATCATGAATACTTTATTAACTCTTTGGGAGTTCTAGATACTTGCTTTAATGTATTAATATATTTAATCCTTGCAACAACCCTTTGAGACTGGTGCTATTATTTTCTCTATTTTATAGATTAAACAACAAAAAACAAAACTATAACTGAGAGAGGTTATCTGACTTGGCCAGGGTCCTAAAACTAGTGAATGAATCTTGAAACAGGAAGTAAACTCAGGTCTTTGTGATTTCAACCTTGACATATTACCCATTACATCGCCAAGTAGCAACAGTCAAATAACTGATTTGCTCAGAAGTTTTTTAAAAAAGGTGATCCCTAAATCCTTTTTACAGATCCTTCCATTTTACTTTCAATTGAATTAAAAAGCATTTATTAAACTCTTTACCATGGCAAGGTTCTGGAGATGCAAACACACACACACACACACACACACACACACACACACACGAGAAAACAGAAAACTCACCAATCCTATCTTCAAAGGGCTTACATGTTATTAGATTGAATGATAAGTAGAGTGCTGCTGGACTTTCAATCAGGAAGATCTGAATTAAAATCATCTTTAGAACTTACTAGCTATGAGACTCCAAACAAGTCTTTTAACTTCTCTCAGCCTCAGTTGTCTCATCTGTGAAACAATAGGATCTACTTTCCAGAGTTATTATGAGGATCAAATGAGCTAATAGAAATGCTTTGTAAAATAGTACCTTAAAATATTAAAAAAATAGTTTTTATGATCATTATTATCCTTACTTTATTATTCTTAGTATTATGCCATTTAAAAAATTCAGCCAGTCACATTATTTCCATTACTATTTGATTATGAAAGTATGAATTTTTCAGGTCTTTTGGTTTTGCATTTTTGTAATGGTTATGGGTCTTCAGGTTATTTAACCCAACAATAGCACTAGTTGAGATAGTATTAGAGGGTCTCTATAAACTCACTCTTCCCCATGACTATGGATATAAGAGAGGAACCTGGACTTTGGGCTCTGCAATAAGTTGAAGCAAGAGGAAAGTCATTAAAGTTTCTGCCCCCTCATGCAACCTTCCCTGGGACCTTTTAATGGGTTAGGCAGAGTCTTACTGTATAACTCAAATGGAGATTTTATATTTATTTTTACAGCTCACCTCTTCTAGGGAGAACATTAAAAATGGAAAACAGCAGTGAGAGAGAACTTCGAAAGGAAACAGTTAGTGTGGTAGTAAAATTTGGCAAAGTAGATTTTTTTTCTTCCTATCATTAGGTCTCAATCATTTTTAGTAATATGACTTATCCAAAGCAGGCTAGTATTGAACCAAAGCTCTCAGTTTTTCAAAGATTGGAACATGTTTATCTAAGACCCATTTGAAGTGGACTAACATGGGCCCCTGTATTCTTGGCTCTGGACCTCAATGATTCCTTTATAAACATTTTCAAAATAAAAGTAGTAAAAAAATGCTTGAATTGTATAGTCAGCCAGTTCCTCTAAAGATTTATTGACCTTAAAATTTTTAAAATCTTTTTTATATTACCTTAGGTACAAAATTATGAACTATAATGCTTATTTTAATACGCACAATCACTAGATAACAATAATAAGAATAATTTTCTTCTAAAATATATTAATATTCTATGATGATTCAATGATTCTGCAACTGCTATCCTGAATTCTGCTGTTTCTTTCAAATCTGTAGAAACTCCATGTTAGATAGTCAGGCAGATGTGGGTTAATCTAATTTGCCATTTTAAAAATAATGGGAGAAAATCCTTTCCTCTATTCTTTATGACCAATCTTTATTTTTTAGCTATTACCTTAAATATTAGTGAAGTATGAAATGATTTTTTTTTCTTATCAAATGTCAGTTGTTCCTTTCTGTTTCTGGTTCAAAGCCAGCAATGTAGAGAGACAAGCTGGCAATTTGCCTAAATACCAGTGGGAATACATAGTTTCTACTGGACTTTTTTTCTTAAATACTACGTTTAAAAAAATCTGTTGATAATTACTGCTATAATCTCGAAAATATTAATTAAGAATAGAGTTAATAATTACCATGCTTGGAATGGAAATTTATATAATTATACTTAAATTGTTAGGTTTTTAAAAATTTGGAACTGATTAAGAGTTTCAATGAAGTACTTGACAAAGAAAGACTTCTTATTTCTTTTAATATATTTTTATGAAAAAATAGAAATATAAATAAGATAAAATGTTTATTTGCTTTTACATAAGTAAATTATTTCATCCCTCCCATGGTAATTAGCTAGAGGCAGAATGATCTCTTGGGACCAGGGCACTGTGTTGACTTTAAATGGAATATTACAAAATGCTCTGCCCACACTTGTAGTAAATTGCTTATCTTTCTTATCTAAGGATAAGTTCTCTGTGTATAGTTCAATAGTTACCCCCAACTTCAAAACATTCTGAGTGTAGTCCAAATAATGCTTTCAGTGTAAAACTGTTTTCAGAGTCATAATCTAACTCACCTCCCCACTTTTTCCTTTGCACAATTTAGCTTTTCCTTGACTTCAAAATTAAATAAAGGTTACTAGAGTTCCAAAGAAAGGAGGCCAAGATAAAGGTGGAACTAAACTTTCTCTTACTGAATGATAATGATTTAAATAGCTTCAGTGTTGACAGGTCTGGTGAGGGCACAAGGACTTTTACTGCTGTACTCATCCTGAATACTGCTATAGTTTCCCATTTTCCTCTGAAATATTAGCTCCGGCTCCCTCTGCAGAGAAACTAACCACATCACTAACCTTCACTTTGTACCCATGAAGTCATGGGGATTGCTTCACTTTTTAGTTCTATATAACCCAACCTGAATTTCAGAGTCCTTTTATCTTTGACTCCTCACAAATTATTGCTATGAAGTGCAATGATGGATTTGAGGACAATTTTAGAAAATCATACAATTGAATATCTTAAAGACAAACAAGAAAACAAACTGATTTGTTTTCTTGGATAATGGATGCATACAACCCAAACTAATCACAGAAGAACAAAGAAGGTAAGTGACTTTTACAGAACAAACACTAAACACTCCAGGTTAAAAGGGTCAATTATAGGACACAAAAAGGGCGAGAATGAGAAATCAGAGCTAAGGAAGAATGAGAAGAAATTTTCTTTAACATAAAATAGTGATTGAAAAAAATGAAAGAATAAGAATGACCTTAAGATGACTGGCATTGTAACAGTTATTAATGAATAATATATTTCAACACTTTTAAAATTATGTTGCTGAACTAAGGAAAGTCTTGATTTGTGTTGGGACCATATCCTTTTCTTCTCCTTTTGTAAGATACCAAGTGTGCTAGAGACTCCTGGTTTTGAACATAAACACGAAGTAATATAATTAACATACCATGTAATATTTGGAACACAGTCTGTCCTCATTGATACATTTGGATATTTTTCTCTTTTTTTACAGACTTGATTCATGTCATGAAATCTTTGCTGATTTCTTCACCAGAAATTAATGTTGACCTCATTATATATATATATATATATATATAATGGACATTGCTACATTGTATTTTGTGTAGAATTTATTTATTTATGTTTATTATTTTTAATTTCTATTCCCCATTTCTAAACTGGAAACTCCTATAAGAGAGATGGCATTCTCATCTTTGTATTGAACTTTGTTTCTCCTTTGTACATAGCTGGCATCTAATAAATGCTTTTTAAAATATAATTAAATTTAATTAAGATATAGAAGAATTGACAAATTGAGACTGAGTCTTTAATGGACTTGTTATTTAATTAACAGAGGGGGATCTTGGTCTTAGATGATTTCTTTCTGATATCTATTTGGCATATTTTTGGGACTACTGTCTTAGCGAGTTGTCTGAAGTGATGAGAGGTAAAGTGATTTGATGAGGGTTATACAGTCAAGATGTGGGGCTTAAACACAAGTTTTCCTGACCCTGAATTTAATTCTCTATTTATGACATCATATTGCCTATTAATGGGGTGTTACTAAGCCCAAATTCTCAAATGTGAAAACTTCTAAAAGATCTCAAATTCCAAAAGAAATCTTTCATCCTCAGCAATTTGCCAAATAGCAATTTTAGGAAAACATTATACCTCATAGGTTAACACTTGCTTTGGACAGATAATCATTAAAATGTCAAGAATTGATTCGATGACATAATGTTCTTACAACATAATATGTTCTAGCCAAGAAATTCAAATTGTAAACAAGTTCAGATGTGGGGATGGAAGGTTCCAGTTCCATAGTGCACCTTGTATTTCTTTTCCCCATAAGCATAGAGGAAAGGTAACACAAAATCGCCTCCGGCTAGCTCTTCTATGCCAAACCTCACTCACTTGATACATGTTGGATCTAATTCTAGTAAGGGTGGGACTGGTTAGGTGAAAAATAGAGACATTGGGAAGGTCACAAAAGAATGTTAACTTCAGTAAATGACTTCTTTAGGCTAGCGATGCAAAACTGTTTTACTCAGGGGAAAAAAAAAAAACTGTTGATAATGAGCTAATGATTCTAGATAATGTTAATGAGAATCCCTCTCTCCACATTTAGTAGTATTTTATTTTTTCCAATTATATGTAAATATAGTTTTCAACATTCATTTTTATGTTTTGATTTCCAAATTTTCTTCCTCCTGTTGTCTGCATCTTTCCCAAGACGGTAGTCAATCTAATATAGTTCATAATGCACAATTACATAAAAAATATTTCAATATTAGTCATTTTCTGAAAGAAGAATCACAACAAAAGGGGAAAATGATCAGAAACAAAAAAATGAAAAAAAACAAACAAACCTGAAAATGGTGTGCTTCAATTTGCATTCAAATTCCATAGTTCTTTCTCTTGATGAAGATAGTATTTTCTATCATAAATCTTCTGGAATTGTCTTGAATCTTTGTATTGCTGAGAAGATATACATCTACTATAGCTGATCATTACACAACTTTGTTGTTACAGTGTATGATGTTCTCCTAGTTCTACTCACTTCCCACTGTAAGTCTTTTTTTTTTTTTTTTGAAATTTACCTGCTCATCATTTTTTATAGCACAATAGTATTCTATTACATGCATATGCCACAACTTGTTCAGCCATTCCTCAATTTATGAGCATCTTTTCAATTTGTCATTCTTTGCTACCACAAAAGAGCTGACATAAATATGTACTTAAGGGTCCCTTTCCCCATTTTAAATGATCTCTTTGGGATATAGACCTAGTACTGGTATTACTATATAAAATGCTATTTACAGCTTGGTTGACCTTTGGATAGAGTTCCAAATTGTTCTCCAAATGGTTGGATTAGTTCACAACTCCACCAATGAGTTCCAATTCCCCACAACTTCTCCAATATTTATCATTTTCCTTCCCTGTGATATTAGCCAGTCTGACAAGAGTGAGGTGGTATCTCAAGGTAGCTTTCATTTGCATTTATCTAATCAATAATTATTTAGAGTATTTTATATGACTATAGATAGTTTTAATTTATTTATCTGAAAACTACTTGTTCATATCTTTTGGCCATTGAGGAATGACTTGTATTCTTAAAAATTTGACATATATATTTGAGTTCCAAATTGCTCTCCAAAATGCTTGCATTTGCTCACAATCCTACCAACAATGTACCATTATCCCAGTTTTCCCATAACCACATCAATGTTCATTATTATCTGATCCTGTCATAACCAATCTGACAGGTGTGTAGTGATATCTCAGAATTGTCTTAATTTACATTTCTCTGATCAATAGTGATTTAGAGCACTTTTTTAAATGACTAGAAATAGTTTCAATTTTGTCATCAGAAAATTGCTCGTATCTTTTGACAATGTATCAATTGGAGAAGGATTGATTTCTTATAAATTGAAGTCAATTCTCCATATATTTTGGAAATGAGGCCTTTATCAGAACTTTTTTTTAAATAACTTTTTATTGACAGAACCCATGCCAGGGTAATTTTTTTACAACATTATCCATTGGACTCACTTCTGTTCCTATTTTTCCCCTCCCTCCCTCCACCCCCTCCCCCAGATGGCAAGCAGTCCTATACATGTTAAATAGGTTACAGTAGATCTTAGATACAATATATGTGTGCAGAACCGAACAGTTCTCTTGTTGCTCAGGGAGAATTGGATTTAGAAGGTATAAATAACCCGGGAAGAAGAACAAAAATGCAAGCAGTTTACATTCATTTCCTAGTGTTCTTTTTTTGGGTGTAGCTGCTTCTGTCCATCCTTGATCAATTGAAACTGAGCTAGATCTTCTCTTTGTCGAAGAAATCCACTTCCATCAGAATACATCCTCATACTGTATCGTTGTTGAGGTATATAATGATCTCCTGGTTCTGCTCATTTCACTCAGCATCAGTTCATGTAAGTCTCTCCAATCCTCTCTGTATTCATGCTGCTAGTCATTTCTTACAGAACAATAATATTCCATAACATTCCTATACCACAATTTACTCAACCATTGTCCAATTGACGGGCATCCATTCATTTTCCAGCTTCTAGCCACTACAAACAGGGCTGCCATAAACATTTTGGCACGTACGGGTCCCTTTCCCTTCTTTAGTATCTCTTTAGGGTATAAGCCCAGTAGAAACACTGCTGGATCAAAGGGCATGCACAGTTTGATAACTTTTTAAACATAGTTCCAAATTTGCACTCACTTCTGTTCCAATTTTTCCCCTCCCTCCCTCTACCTCTATGCCCAGATGGCAAGCAATCCTATACATGTTAAATAGGTTAAAGTATATCCTAGATACAATATATGTATGTAGAATGGAACACTTCTCTTGTTGCACAGGGAGAATTGGATTCAGAAGGTATAAATAACCCAGGAAGAAAACCAAAAATGCAAGCAGTTTACATTCATTTCCCATTGTTCTTTCTTTGGGTGTAGCTGCTTCTGTTCATCCTTGATCAATTCAACTGAGTTAGATATCTTTGTCAAAGAAATCCACTTCCACAAGATGGCAGAGAGGAGGCACATAGCTGTGTAAGCTCTGCGTTTTCTCTTAGACTTCATTTCATGACAAGCCTCTGAATTAATGCTTAACTGAAAAAAAAAACCCCACAAATAGTTATCAAGAAAAGACATCCTTGAGATTCGCCAGGAAAGGACTGTTTTTGCTTGGGGTGGGGGACGGTTTTAGATCGGGCCCAGTCTGAGGGCAGCTGCAGTGAGAGCACAGGAGGCATCTCACAGCTGAGGAGTCCAGAGGGTGGGGTGTGACTTCAGCCGTCTCTGCGGGGAGAGCTCTGCTACAGGATTGGGTACTTTGCCCTGGCAGCAAGTCAGTAGCCCAGCAGAGAAGCTAAAAAAACCAGGAGGGGGGGAAGAATACAACCCCAAACAGCTGGAGTCTCTCAGAACCTGGACACCCCTCCCCCACAGTGTCTCAGCACACTCTCAGAGTCTCAGAGCACAGGTGCAGCACAATCCTGATAGTGTCCTGCTGCTGCTCCCTGCAGTCTGTAGAAGAAGCTCAGTAACACCACCCAGCCCCTCTCCCAAAAAAGCAGATTCCATTTGGGGATTTTTCTTTTTTTCTTTGCTAGTTTGTCTCTGATTCTTCTCTGACAAAATGAGCAAAAAATTGAAAAGGACCTTAAACACTGACAGCTTTTATACAGATAGAGAGCAGCAGACTCTAAACCCTGAGGAGACTAAAAACAGACCGTCTCCAGGTGAATCCCCAAAGGAGAATAACATCTGTTTCTCAGCACAGATGAATCTCATATGAGAAATTAAAAAGGTTCTCACAAGAGAGCTAGAAGAAAAATGGGAAAGGGAGAGGGGGCTTGGCAAGAGAGTCTGGAGAAGTCATCCCACTCATTTAAAGACAGAGTGGATAAAGAAATCAAATCCTTGAAAAATAGGATTAGTGAACTGGAAACAGAAAATAGCTCTGTAAACAATAAAATTGGCGAAATGAAAAAAAATTCCATAGAATAAAACAGCTCAATTGGACAACTAGAAAAACATATAAAAAAGTGAGTGAAGAAAATACTTCATTTAAAATAAGAATAGAACAAATGGAATTGAATGACTCAAGGAGACAACAAGAATCAGTCAAGCAAAACAAAAAAAATCAAACAATGGAGAAAAATGTGAAATACCTTCTTGGGAAAATAACAGACCTGGAAAATAGATCTAGGTGAGACAATCTGAGAATTATTAGACTTCCAGAAAAATATAATGAAAAAAAGAACCTGGACACTATTTTCTAGGAAATTATCAAAGAGAACTGCCCAGAAGTCATAGAAATAGAGGGTAAAATAGACATTGAAAGAATTTATCGATCACCTACTGAAAGGGATCCTAAAATCAAAACACCAAGACACCAAAAAATATAGTGGCCAAATGCCAGAACCCTCAAATGAAGGAAAAAATACTGCAAGCGGCTAGAAAAACCCAATTTAAATATAGAGGAGACACAATAAGGATCATCCAGCATCTAGCAACATCCACATTAAAAGACAGAAGGGCCTGGAATATGACATTCTGAAAGGCTAAGGAACTCAGTATGCAACCAAAAAATCACTTACCCAGCCAGAATGAGCATCTTTTTCCAGGGAAGAAGATGGTCATTCAACAAAATAAGCAAATTTCAACTATTTTTGATGAAATAACCAGAACTTAACAAAAAGTTTGATCTACAAATATAGAACTCAAGAGACACTTAAAAAGGTAAAGAGAAATCTTGGGAACTACATTTCTGCTATAAAGATGTATAAAGAATACATGTATACTTTGTTCTAGAAACTAGAGGTGGAAAAGACATTGTACCAGAAAAAGGGTAAAGTGGGGGTACTACATCCCACAAAGAGGCAAAGGGAACCTATTATATCTGAGAGAAAGAATGGAGGTGGATGAATATAGTGTGTATCTTACTGCCATCAGAATTGGTTTTAAGAGAACAATTTTAAACATATACAATTTATGGTGAAACATCTCCCACCTAATTGAAAAGTGAGAAGGGAAAAGTGAAAAGGGAAGGAATAAGCTAAGCAGAAGGGAATATGGAAACTGTGAGGGAAAGGAGTAAGATGGGGGAGGAACTCTAAGTCAGGGGGGAGGGAAACTAAAAAGGGAGGGCTGTGAGAAGCAAGTGGTGCTCACAAGTTTAATACTGGGAAGGGGGTAAGGCAGACAGAAGGGAGGAAAGCATAAACAGGGGTTAACAAGATGGCAAGTAATACAGAATTGATAATTTTAACCATAATTGTGAATGGGGTAAACTCCCCCATAAAGAGGAAGCAGTTAGCAGAATGGATTAAGAGCCAGAATCCTACAATATGTTGATTACAGGAAACACACCTGAAGCAGGGAGATACATGCAGAGTAAAGGTAAAAGGTTGGAGCACAATCTACTGTTCTTCAGGTGAAGTCAAAAAAGCAGATGGTAACCATCCTGATTTCAGATCAAGCAAAAGCAAAAATTGATCTAATTAAAAGACACAAGGAAGGACACTATATCTTGCTAAAGGGTAGCATAGATAATGAAGCAATATCAATATTAAACATGTATGCACCAAGTGGCGTAGCATCTAAATTCTTAAAAGAGAAATTAAGAGAATTGCAAGAAGAAATAGCAAAACTATAATAGTGGGAGATCTCAACCTTGCATTCTCAGAATTAGATAAATCAAACCACAAAATGAATAAGAAAGAAGTCAAAGAGGTAAATAGAATATTAGAAAAATTAGGTATGATAGATCTTTGGAGAAAACTGAATGGTGACAGAAAGGAGTACACTTTCTTCTCAGCAGTTCATGGACCTACACAAAAACAGACCATATATTAGGACATAAAAACCTCAAACACAAATGCAGTAAGGCAGAAATACTAAATGAATCCTTTTCAGACCACGATACAATAAAAATTACATTCAATAAAAAGCCAAGGGAAAGTAGACTAAAAAATAATTGGAAACTAAATAATCTCATACTAAAGAATGATTGGGTGAAACAGCAAATCATAGACATAATTAATAACTTCACCCAAGAAAACGACAATAATGAGACAGTATACCAAAATGCGTGGGATCCAGCCAAAGTGGTAATAAGGGGAAATTTCATATCTCTAGAGCCCTACTTGCATAAAATAGAGAAAGAGAAAGTCAATAAATTGGGCTTGCAACTAAAAATGCTAGAAAAGGAACAAATTAAAAATCCCCAGTCAAAATAAACTTGAAATTCTAAAAATAAAAGGAGAGATCAATAAAATTGAAAGTAAAAAAGTATTGAATTTATTAATAAAACTAAGAGTTGCTTCTATGAAAAAAACAACAAAATAGACAAACCCTTAGTAAATCTGATTAAAAAAAGGAAAGAGGAAAATCAAATTGTCAGTCTTAAAAATGAAAAGGGAAAACTAGCCACTAACAAAGAGGAAATTAGAGCAATAATTGGCTATATTTTGCCCAACTTTATGCCAATAAATTTGACAACTTAAATGAAATGGAAGAATACCTTCAAAAATATAGCTTGGCCAAATTAACAGAGGAAGAAGTAAATATCCTAAACAGTCCCAGATTAGAAAAAGAAATAGGACAAGCTATTAACCAACTCCCTAAGAAAAAATTCCCAGGACAAGATGGATTTACATGTGAATTCTACCAAACATTTAAAGAACATTTAACTCCAATGCTATATAAACTATTTGAAAAAATAGGGATTGAAGGAGTCCTACCAAACTCCTTTTATCATACAGACATGGTACTGATACCTAAACCTGGTAGGCTGAAAACAGAGAAAGAAAATTATAGACCAGTCTCCCTAATGAAGATTGATGCTAAAATCTTAAAGAAAATATTAGCAAAAAGATTACAGAAAATCATCCCCAGGATAACATACTATGACCAAGTAGGATTTATACCAGGAATGCAGGGCTGGTTCAATATTAAAAAAAACTATTAGCATAATCAACTATATCAATAACCAAACTAACAAAAATCACATGATCATCTCAATAGATGCAGAAAAAGCATTTGATAAAATCCAACATCCATTCCTAATAAAAACACTTGAGAGTATAGGAATAAATGGACTTTTTCTTAAAATAGTCAGGAGCATATATTTAAAACCATCAGTAAGCATCATATGCAATGGGGAAAAACTGGAACCTTTCCCAGTAAGATCTGGAGTGAAGCAAGGTTGCCCACTATCACCATTATTATCCAATATTGTATTAGAAATGCTAGCCTCCGGCAATGAGTCGAGAGAGAGATTAAAGGAATCAGAGTAGGCAATGAGGAAACCAAACTATCACTCTTTGCAGATGATATGATGGTATACTTAAAGAACCCCAGAGATTCTACTAAAAAGCTATTAGAAATAATTCATAACTTTAGCAAAGTTGCAGGATATAAAATAAATCTCGATAAATCCTCAGCATTTTTATACATCACCAACAAAATCCAACAGCAAGAGATACAAAGAGAAATTTCATTCAAAATAACTGTCCACAGCATAAAGTATTTGGGAATCCATCTACCAAAGGAAAGTCAGGAATTTTATGAGCAAAATTACAAAAAACTTTCCACACAAATAAAGTCAGACTTAAATAATTGGAAAAATATTAAGTGCTCTAGGATAGGCTGAGCGAATATAATAAAGATGACAATACTTCCTAAACTAATTTATTTATTTAGTGCTATACCAATCAGACTTCCAAGAAAATATTTCAATGATCTAGAAAAAAATAACAAAAAATTTCTTATGGAATAATAAAAGGTTAAGAATCTCAAGGGAATTAATGAAAAAAAAAAATCAAATGAAGGTGGCCTAGCTGTACCTGATCTAAAACTACATTATAAAGCAGCAGTAACCAAAACCATTTGGCATTGGCTAAGAAATAGATGAGTTGATTAATGGAACAGGTTAGGTTCACAAGACAGTATAGTCAACTATAGCAATCCAGTGTTTGACAACCCAAAGATACTAACTTTTGGGACAAGAATTCATTATTTAACAAAAACTGCTGGGATAACTGGAAATTAGTATGGCAGAAATTAGGCATGGACCCACACTTAACACCATATATCAAGATAAGATCAAAATGGGTCCATGATTTAGGCATAAAGAATGAGATTATAAATAAATTAGAGGAACATAGGATAGTTTATCTCTCAGATGATTTTCTGTAGTCTTTTTGCTAATATCTTATTTAAGATTTTAGTATCAATATTCATTAGGGAGATTGGTCTATAATTTTCTTTCTCTGTTTTCAACTTACCTGGTGGAGGTATCAGTACCATGTCTGTGTCATAAAAGGAATTTGGTAGGACTCCTTCATTCCCTACTTTTTCAAATAGTTTATAAAGCATTGGGGCAAATTGTTCTTTTTTTTTTAATAACTTTTTATTGACAGAACCCATGCCAGGGTAATTTTTTACAACATTATCCCTTGCACTCACTTCTGTTCTGATTTTTCCCCTCCCTCCATCCACCCCCTCCTCCAGGTGGCAAGCATTCCTATACATATTAAATAGCTTACAGTAGATCTTAGATACAATATATGTGTACAGAACCGAACAGTTCTCTTGTTGCTCAGGAAGAATTGGATTTAGAAGGTATAAATAACCCGGGAAGAAGAACAAAAATGCAAGCAGTTTACATTCATTTCCTAGTGTTCTTTCTTTGGGTGTAGCTGCTTCTCTTCATCCTTGATCAAATGAAACTGAGCTAGATCTTCTCTTTGTTGAAGAAATCCACTTCCATCAGAATACATCTTCATACTGTATCATTGTTGAAGTATATAATGATCTCCTGGTTCTGCTCATTTCACTCAGCATCAGTTCATTTAAGTCTCTCCAATCCTCTCTGTATTCATCCTGCTGGTCGTTTCTTACAGAACAATAATATTCCATAGCATTCATATACCACAGTTTACTCAATCATTCTCCAATTGATGGGCATCCATTTATTTTCCAGTTTCTAGCCACTACAAACAGGGCTGCCACAAACATTTTGGCACATACAGGTCCCTTTCCCTTCTTTAGTATCTCTTTGGGGTATAAGCCCAATGGAAACACTACTGGATCAAAGGGTATGCACAGTTTGATAACTTTTTGAACATAGTTTCAAATTGCTCTCCAGAATGGCTGGATGTGTTCACAATTCCACCAATAATGTATCAGTGTCCCTGTTTTCCCACATCTCGTCCAACATTCTGAATTATCTTTCCCTGTCATTTTAGCCAATCTGACAGGTGTGTAGTGGTATCTCAGAATTGTCTTAATTTGCATTTCTCTGATCAATAGTGATTTGGAACACTCTTTCATATGAGTGATAATAGTTTCAATTTTATCATCTGAAAATTGTCTGTTCATATCCTTTGACCATTTATCAATTGGAGAATGGCTTGATTTCTTATAACTTAGAGTCAATTCTCTATATATTTTGAAAATGAGGCCTTTATCAGAACCTTTGACTGTAAAAATATTTTCCCAGTTTATTGTTTCCTTTCTAATCTTGCCTGCATTAGTTTTGTTTGCACAAAAACTTTTCAATTTGATATAATAAAAATTTTCTATTTTGTAGTCAATAGTGATCTCTGGTTCTTTGGTCATAAATTCCTTCCTCTTCCACAGGTCTGAGAGGTAAACTATCTTATGCTCTTCCAATTTATTTATAATTTCATTCTTTATGCCTAGATTATGAACCCATTTTGATCTTATCTTGGTGTACAGTGGTAAGGGTGGGTCAATGCCTAGTTTCTGCCACACTAATTTCCAATTTTCCCAGCAATTTTTGTCAAATAATGTAGTCTTATCCCAAAAACTGGGGTCTTTGCGTTTGTCAAACACTAGATTATTAAAGTTGTTGGCTGTTTTGTCCTTTGAACCTAACCTATTCCATTGATCAACTAGTCTATTTCTTAGCCAATACCAGATGGTTTTAGTAACTGCTGCTTTATAATATAATTTTAGATCTGGTACAGCTTGGCCACCTTCATTTGATTCTTTTTTCATTAATTCCCTTGAAATTCTTGATCTTTTGCTTTTCCATATGAACTTTGTTGTTATTTTTCCTAGGTCATCAAAATAGTTTTTGATAAGTCTGATTGGTATAGCACTAAATAATTAGATTAGTTTAGGTATATTGTCATCTTTATTATATTTGCTCGCCCAATCCAAGAGCATTTAATATTTTTCCAGTTGGTTAGATGAGACTTCATTTGTGTGGAAAGTGTTTTGTAGTTTTGCTCATAAAGTTTCTGATTTTCTCTTGGCAGATAGATTCCTAAATATTTTATACTATCAGTAGTTACTTTAAATGGAATTTCTCTTTGTAACTCTAAGTGTTGGATTTTGTTAGTGATATATAAGAATGCTGATGACTTATGTGGGTTTATTTTATAACCAGAAACTTTGCTAAAGTTGTGGATTATTTCTAATAACTTTTTAGTACAATCTCTGGGGTTCTCTAAGTATACCATCATATCATCAGCAAATAGTGATAATTTGGTTTCCTCATTGCCTATTCTTATTCCTTTAATCTCTTTCTCAGCTCTTTTTGCCCAAGCTAGCATTTCTAATACAATATTAAATAGTAATGTTGATAGTGGCCAACCTTATTTCACTCCCGATCTTATTGAGAATGCTTGCAGTTTGTCCCCATTACATATGATGCTTACTACTGGTTTTAAATAGATATTACTGATTATTTTAAGGAAAAGTCCATTTATTCCTATCCTCGCAAGTGTTTTTAATAGGAATGGATGTTGGATTTTGTCAAA
Organism: Sarcophilus harrisii; assembly: GCF_902635505.1. Taxonomy (NCBI): domain Eukaryota; kingdom Metazoa; phylum Chordata; class Mammalia; order Dasyuromorphia; family Dasyuridae; genus Sarcophilus; species Sarcophilus harrisii. The sequence continues at coordinate 139,691,461 of NC_045426.1, forward strand.
TGCTTTTTCTGCATCTATTGAGATGAGCATATGGTTTTTGTTAATTTGGTTATTAATATGGCCAATTATATGATAGTTTTCCTAATATTGAACCAGCCCTGCATTCCTGGTATAAATCCTACTTGATCGTGGTGTATTATCCTGGGGATAATTTTCTGTAGTCTTTTTGCTAATATTTTATTTATGATTTTAGCATCAATATTCATTAGGGAGATTGGTCTATAATTTTCTTTCTCTGTTTTCAACCTACCTGGTTTAGGTATCAGTACCATGTCTGTGTCATAAAAAGAATTTGGTAGGACTCCTTCATTCCCTATCTTTTGAAATAGTTTACAAAGCATTGGGACTAATTGTTCTTTAAATGTTTGGTAGCATTTACATATAAATCCATCTGGTCCTAGGGATTTTTTTTAGGGAGTTGATTAATAGCTTGTTCTATTTCTTTTTTCTGAAATGGGACTATTTAAGCAATTTACTTTCTCCTCTGTTAATCTGGGAAGCCTATATTTTTGGAAATAGTCATCCATTTCACTTAGGTTATCAAATTTATTTGCCTAAAGTTGGGCAAAGTAACCTCTTATTATTTCTTTAATGTCCTCTTCATTGGTGGAAAGTTCTCCCTTTTCATTTGTAAGACTACCATTTTGATTCTCCTCTTTCCTTTTCCTAATCAAATTTACCAAAGGTTTATCAATTTTATTGGTTTTTTTCATAAAACCAACTCTTAGTTTTATTTATTATTTCAATAGTTTTTTTTTACTTTCAATATTATTAATTTCTCCTTTTAATTTTAGAATTTCAAGTTTAGTAATTGATTGGGGTTTTTTTAATTTGGTCTTTTTCTAGCTTTTTACGTTGCAAGCCCAATTCATTCATCTTCTCTTTCTCTATTTTATTCAAGTAAGCCTCTAAGGATATAAAATTTCCCCTTATCAATGCTTTGGTGCATCCCACAAATTTTGGTATGATGTCTCATCATTGTCATTATCATGAGTAAAATTATTAATTGTGTCTATAATTTGCTGTTTCACCCAATCATTCTTAAAAATGAGATTATTTAGTTTCCAATTACTTTTTGGTCTATTTACACCTAACTTTTTGTTGAATGTAGTTTTTATTGAATTGTGATCTGAAAAGAAAGCATTTACTATTTTTGCCTTCCTGCATTTAATTTTGAGGTCTTTATGTCTCATATCTAATATATGGTCAATTTTTGTGTAGGCCCATGAACTGCTGAGAAGAAAGTATACACCTTTCTGACACCATTCAGTTTTCTCCAAAGATCTATCATACCTAATTTTTCTAATATTCTATTTACCTCTTTAATTTCTTTATTTGTTTTGTGATTTGATTTATCTAATTCTGAGAGTGCAAGATTGAGATCTCTCGCTATTATAGTTTTCCTGTCTATTTCTTCTCGCAACTCTCTTAACTTCTCCTTTAGGAAGTTAGATGCTATACTACTTGGTGCATACATGGGTAATAACTGATATTGCTTCATTGTCTATAGTACCCTTTAGCAAGATATAGTTTCCTTCCTTATCTCTTTTAATTAGATCAATTTTTGCGTTTGCTTGATCTGAGATAAGGATGGCTACCCCTGCTTTTTTGACTTCACCTAAAGCATAATAGATTCTGCTCTAGCTTTTTACCTTTACTCTGTATGTATCTCCCTGTTTTAAATGTGTTTCCTGTAAACAACATATTGTAGGGTTCTGACTTTTGATCCAATCTGCTATCTGCCTCTGCTTTATGGAAGAGTTCATCCCATTCACATTTACAGTTAAAATTACTAATTCTGTATTTCCTGTCATCTTATTATCCACAGATTATGCTTTTCTTTTTCTTGCCCCCCCCAACCCTCTTTCCCCATTTTAAACTTATGTGCCCCACTTGTATCACAACTCTCATCCTCTTTAGAATCTTTCCCTCCCTCCCCCCTCTTTGAATCTCTTCCCCTTTCTTGTACTCTTCCCTTATTACTTTTTTTCTTTTCCCTTTTCCTCTCCCCCTTTTTAATGAGGTGAGAGAGGATTTTCTCTAAATCAAGTATGTCAATTATTTTCTCTTTGAGCCAACTCTGATGAGAATAAGATTCACACAATGTTCCTCACCCTTTCTAAATTCCCTCAGATATGATAATTTTCCTTTGCTTCTTTGTGGGATGTGGTTTCCCTCTTTTTATACCCCCTTTCCCCCTTTTCTGCCATCATCCCTTTTCCATATCTACTTCCCTTTTTTATGTTATATCAGTAAAATCAAATTATACATGTAGTCTTTTTGTATATCCACAACAGAAATACAATTCTCAAGAGTTCCTTTTATCTTTTCTGCATCTCTTGAGTCCTATGGCTGGAGATCAAATTTTTTGTTTAGTTCTGGTCTTTTCCTTAGAAACAAATGGAATTCATTTGTTTCATTAAATGTCTGTCTTCTTCCCTGCAAGAAAATGCTCAGCTTAGCTGGGTAGTTTATTCTTGGCTGCATTCCAAGTTCTTTTGCCTTTTGGAATATCAGGATCCAGGCCCTTCAATCCTTTAATGTTAAGGCAGCCAGATCTTGGGTGATCCTTATAGTGGCATCTTGGTATTTAAACTGTTTTTTTCTGGCGGTAAAATTTTGTAAAATTTTTCCTTAATCTGATAGTTCTGAAATTTTGCCACAATATTCCTTGGGGTTTTTCTTTTAGGGTCTTTTTCAGAAGGTGTTTGATGAATTCTTTCAATGCCTATTTTACCTTCTGATTCTATTACCTCTGGACAGTTCTCTTTGATCATTTCTTGTAAAAGGCTAGGCTCTTTTTTCAATCATAATTTTCGGAAAGTCCAATAATCCTCAGATTATCTCTCCTAGATCTATTTTCCAGGTCTATCATTTTTCCAAGTAGATAATTCATGGTTTTTTCCAGTTTATCATTTTTTTTTTTTTGGTTTTGCTTGACTGATTCTTGCTGTCTCAATGAATCATTAGTTTCTATTTGTTCAGTTCTGATTTTTAATGAATTATTTTCTTCATTAGCTTTTTTTACTTCTTTCTATATATGTCCAATTGAGTTTTTAAATGAATAGTTTTGCTCTATGGAACTTTTTTCCATTTCACTATTTTTTTTAAATTGAATTATTTTCTTTTTTCCAATTCACAGATCCTACTTTCTTGTGAGTTCTTTTTCTTTTTCAATTCACAAATCTTACTTTCCAGAGATCTTTTTAGTTTTTCCAATTCACAGATTTTGTTTCGCTGCACTTCCTGGGAATTTTTTATCTTTTCCACTTCATATTTCAGGAAGTTGTTGCTCTCTTGTAAAGCTTCTCTTTCCTTTCCCCATTTTTCTTCTAACTCTCTTTTGAGACTTTTAATGGTCTCTTCTATGAGAGCATTATGTAAAAGCAGACAGGTAACATTCCCCTTTGGGGTATTGTCTGGTGCCTGTTTGCTATTTGTCTCTTAGGGGTTGCAGACCTGCTTTTTTTCTGTATAGAAGCTGTTGATAATTCTTTTCATTTTTTAAAGATTTTAGGGTAAGCCTTCTAGGCAAGGGGGTTACCAGTTTCCTCTGTAGAGCAGGGAGAGATGTAAAATGGCTTCTGGCTCCGAGGTATGGGAATGCTAAGGGTGAAAGTTTCCCCTTCCCCTAATGGGAGGTGAGTTAGCACTGGCAGAACTGTTGAATTGCCCAGTTGAGCTGTATGGTTTAGCGACTGCCCTAAGGCTAGAGACTAAGAGGTGAAAGTGTCACTGCCCCAGGCCAGAGCCCCTTGTGGGGCTGTGGTTATTAGAAGCTGACCAGCAAATAGCCCTCCTCAACAGGAAATCTATGCCCAGACACAAAGCCCTGTGAAAGCTCTATTTCCCCAAGCCAAGCCCCACACTGTGCAAATTAGAAGGTACCCTAGGCTGTGCTCCCTTGCCATGTAGGTTCACAACTGCCTCAAGGAAAAGCCCCAGACTGTGGGTTGGGGCTGAGAGCTTGTGCTGCTATCTGTGCTCTCACTTCCAGTTTGGGGCTCCACTCAGAGCTTTTTCTCTCCCTGCTTGTGCTGATCTCCCTGCCCCAAGGACAAACCTTTTCTGGTGAGACTCCAAATTATCTTCAGCTTGTGAGTTGTTATACTTCTAATCTTTATGAATTGTAACAGTCAAGCCTATTTTTGAGACTCGATATAATATTGATAATGAGGGTAAGAGAGGAGCTTAGAAAGTTGTGGGTGCCTTCTTCGCCATCTGGGCTCCGCCCCCTCTTGAATGCCAAAAAGATAATTGACATTTAATAGACACTTAGGTTTATTGAGCAAGAGTGACAGAATCAGACTTGTGTTTCAGGAAGATCACTTTGAGAGTTTATTAGAAGATGGATTGCAGTTGGGAGAAGTTTGTATCAGAAAGACCAACCAGGAACATTGTACATTACTTTTGGGTAGAGTAGTTTTATCCTGGATCACTTATGTTCCTAAACTTATTTCCATTTTCTTGGGTTAGACCTTCTTGCATCTTAAATGTTCAAAGTTTTTAATTTTTGGGGCATTCTATGATATTTCATTTTAGTAGATTAGGAGTGATTAAGCCTTGGTTACCCGATTTTGAGCAGTTTCATTCTCAGACTAGTTTCTGCTTCTTATTGGGACTTTGCATCTCTTGTATGATTACAACTTCCTGAGGTTATTTTGGGAAATTCACTGAATATGGAACTTTGTAGGCTATACATTTCTCTGGGCATGATGGAAGGTTATCAGATTATTTCCCTTTTCTGGTTTTGATTGTATTCCTTTTTCCTATTAGCCCTCTTCTTTGTGATGATTTTATTTTTGCTGAGTATTTGGGAGGAAGTTGAAATAATTTACAATTGTTTTAGTGTTGGATTTCTCATTCATTTTTTGGTATGGTGTGCATTATACTAGAGTAAGTATATGTGAACTAGGTGGTTATAATGTCTGGGCCAGCTCCCTGGAGGGCCTCAGGATCAGTCAGAGTCAGAATCAGTCAAAGTCCTTGGTCTTTAGGGGGAGAAGTGAAGGAGACAGGCAAGCTGCCATACAACTTGCCAAAGATGAGTCCTGGATCTGGAGTCAGAAATCCTTCCCATTATTTTCACTAGTGGTGTGATTCTCTTCACAACCATCTTCTATCCTCCTCTGACAAGTTTCATAAGCAAACCTGTAATCAAGTCTCATATTGTTCTTGGATGCCATGTTTCTGCTTAGCAAGGAAATGAAGTGTTTGACTCTTGGGGGAGTTTCTGGATTTTTTTATTTTTTTATTTTTTTAGTTTGGTAAATATTTTATGGTAAAATTTCTACAAAAGTGATAGTCAAAATCAATGTCTTTCTTTTTGTTTCTTTTTCCCTCTTTTTTGATTTAATATTATCTCATATAGAGTTTTTTTTTCATTTATTTTATTCTATTGATTGTGGACTTTGTTCCAATCCAATGTGATTCTCAAATTATTTCATCATTAGTAATCATTTATTTTTACTTATTGAGAAGCAATTTAGAGTTTTTATGTGATATTGCTTAGGTTTTGATTCATTCAGTGCCTTAGATCTCTTTTTCAAGAAAGTGTGAAAATTTCTGAGTAATTTTGAACTCTTATGGAATATTAATTGTTGAAATAATATTAATACTAATTCTGAAGTATTTTTTTCCCCTGGGATTCTTAAACTTTAAAATCCTGTATCTCTGACCCTTAACCTTATCTTGAAACTTCTAAAAGTCTGAACTCAATGACACACTGAACCTTTATAATTTTTAAAATTTGAGAATACTAATAAAATTTGAGAACTAGTCACTAGTCACTAGTGTTGAAGCTGAAGGTTATAGTAAGCTCGTTTGTAATAATGGAAGGCACCATCAATGAGAAGGAAGATATTAAAGTAAGTGTGAGCGTGTGTGTGTTTGTGTGTGTGTGTGTTTGTGTGTGTGTGTGTTTGTGTGTGTTTGTGTGTGCACATGTTCAGGTATGTGTATGTAAGTCATTGTTGTCTCTTATTAATGACTAGGGAGGACACAGGGAGTGATATAACTTGGGCATAAGAATTATGATTGTCAATGGAAGACACCAATGAAGCCAATGACTCTTTCTGCAAATTGGCATCAAGAGGAGGGAACAGGTATGGAGAATCAAGGATTAAGGGTGTGTCTGGAAATACAGATTAAAGATAATGTAAGTTTTTCTTTTTGTTATTGTTTAGTTTTTTTTTTCAGTTATGCACAACTTTTTATGAGCTCATTTGGGATTTTGTTGGCAAAGATAGTGGTTTGCCATTTATTTCTCATGAGAAAGTGAGGAAAACAGTGTTGTGATTTGCCCAGGCTCAAAAGCTAATTGTCTGAGATTACAATTGAACTTCAATTTCAATTTCCAATTTCAATCAAATCAAGGTAACCTATAGTCTTGAAAGATCATTAACATTTACTCTCAATCTATTTTTATACATATATAACTCTCACTGAAGTCAATAGTTATGATTGCATAGAAGAAATTATTTTATTAACATTTTATTTTTCTAATTGCATGTAAAGATAGTTTTCAGAAATGATTTTTGTAAGATTTTAAATTCCAAATTTCCTTTTCTCCCTCCCTCCCTTACTATTCTCTTCCCCAAGGCAACAAGCAACCTCATATAGGTTTCATATATATTATATATGTATATAATATATATATATATGTATATGTATAAAATAATTTAAAGCATTTTTCATATTAGTCATATTAGGAAAGTAAAATGAGAGCAGCGAAAAATCACAAGAAAGAAAAAATAAACTAATATAAAAAAGGTGAAAACAATAAGCTTCAATTCTCAACAAAAAGGAAACCAGTCTCCTTAGTTCTCTCTTTGGATGTGGATGGCTTTTTCCCTCCAAAGTCTATTGGAATTGTGTTGGATGATTGTATTGCTGAGGAGAACTAAGCCTATCACAGTTGATTAACACATAATCTTGCTGTTACTGTGTACAATATTCTTCTGTTTCTGCCTGTTTCACTCAGTATCAGTTCATTTAATTTTTTCCAGGCTTTTTGAAATCAGTGTGTTTATCATTTTTTTCCTTTTTCTTTCTTTCTTTCTTTCTTTCTTTCTTTCTTTCTTTCTTTCTTTCTTTCTTTCTTTCTTTCTTCCTTCCTTCCTTCCCTTCCTTCCTTCCTTCCTTCCTTCCTTCCTTCCTTCCTTCCTTCCTTCCTTCCTTCCTTCCTTCCTTTCTTTTTTTCTTTCTTTCTTTCTTTCTTTCTTTCTTTCTTTCTTTCTTTCTTTCTTTCTTTCTTTCTTTCTTTCTTTCTTTGTTTCTTCTAAGGCAATTAGGGTTAAGTGACTTGCTCAGGGTCACACAGCTGCTCATCATTTCTTATGCAATAATAATATTCTATTACATTCACATACTATAACTTTTTCACTCATTCCCAAGCCAATGGGACTTCACTCAATTTCCAATTCCTTGCTATCACAAAAAGAGCGTCTACAAATATTTTTGTACATGTGGGTCCTTTTCCCGCTTTTGGATTCTCTGTGACAAGGCCCAGCAATGATACTGTGGAATCAAAAGGTATTCACAGTTTTTTTTAACCCTTTGGGCATAGTTTAGAAGGAAAAATTTGAGATAATTATTTCCATTTAGTATTTGAATACCCTTATTAAATTAAGTTAAGAAAAAAGATAGGTTCTTTCTATTATAGAAAATTACTGCTTAAATAAAACCAATAGGTAGATGAAAATGGAGCATGAAGAGTCTGAAATGACTGAAAAACAACAATTTGTTGGGCTAGCTTGATGGCACAGTTGATAAGAATGCCAGGCCTGGAGTCAAAAACACCTGAATTGTGTACATGTTTAACCTACATTGGATTGTTTGCAGTCAAAGGGAGAAAGGAGGTAGTGAGGGAAAGAGAAAAATTTGAAACACAAGGTTTTGCAAAGGTATATGCTGAAAACTATATTTTCACTATTTGGAAAAATAAAGAAGGTATTTAAAATACATACAAATAAATTTTAAAAAACACAAATTAAAATCTGGTCTGAAGACACTTATTAGCTGTGTGACCCTGACTAAGTCATTTCACTCTGTTTGTCTCAGTTTCTTCATTTGTATAATGAACTAAAGAAACAAATGGCAAACCACTTTAATATCACTGCCAAGAAAACTCTAAATGGGCTCACAAAGGCAGACCTGACTGAAACCAGTGAACGAAACACCATAATCAGACCAATATAATAAAAATGCTTTTATTACATGCATAAGACATTCAATTCACAATGACTATTTCTGAGAAATTTTAAATTATCCTTTTATTTTTGCAAATAATAATACAAATAGAGTATTTCTTGGATCTTGACTTTGATTTTATTTTTCCAGAAATGCCACTTAGTGGCCTGTCATACTTGATAGAGTAGTTCAGAGTCTGTGCCTCAATTTCATTATTTGTAAAATGGGAAATTTGTCATGCCACTGACTTAAAAGTGTTTGGTAGTATTAAGTTAGTGTGATAACATTAAGCTCTCCTGGAACAGACAAATAATAGCTATGATTGCTGATGACACATGACTAGATCTCTAACCAGAGCTGGATGTGTGTGTGTGTGTGTGTGTGTGTATGTGTTTGTGAAATTAAGTGGGATGATTTCTGCTCTCTTCCCCTTTAACCTTTTTTTTGGAAGTGTTAAAAACAACAATACAAATCATAAAAATTGTACTTTCATACCTCCTTCAACTATGATCCCATACCCTAGTCTTTGTGGAGAGAAGAGGAGTTGGAAGGGAGACAAGGGAGAAGTAGAAGGGATTTTAAAAAATGTTAGTAACTAGAATTAATGACACCAAGAACTAGAAAGTCACTGCCCCTCATCCCTTTTGTCTCTTTACTTCTAAGGCTGATTATTTAGAAGGAGTATTTTTAGAATTAGGAGGAAAGGTGGAAAAAAATTTTTATCTTATAAAAACTACAGAAATGCTTGTAAGAGAAACAAATACACTTGCTTAAATTGGAATGTATCCACAGAGACAGAGCTGCCAGCTAACTTGATATACTCCTTTTAAATAAAGAAATGGATAATTTTTGGAGTTTTATGAATAGACATCAGAATCATCATTTCATATCTCTTGTTGATGTAAATAGTATTACATGGATATTGAAACAATATTCCTGCTCTGCAGGGATGCATTGAATTTTTAAGACAGAAGATTAAGATTCATTGGAATTTGGGATTTCTTAAGTCAGGAGGCAAAAGAACATTAGGAACTATTAAATGTAGCCATGTAATTTAATTCCATTTGTTTTAGTTTCAGGAATCTAAATGTAATATTTATATAGAAATGCAAATTGTGTCCTTGAAATTGCCTAAGGACTATTGGAATGCTTAAATTTCAGTTTATTTGTGCTCAACTGATTCTTTAAGCTATTTAATATTTTTCAAAGCAAGTGCTCTTGACATAGAGTAAAGTAAGATTTGGAGGAATAGATCCAATACTTTCTTTAAAAAAATGTTTATTTAAATCTAATTTACATGACTCCCCAATATTAGTTCTTTTATTTTATCAATAAAACAGATATGCCTATTGTAACTTGGAGCTACAAAAGAAAACCAGAATCATAAATAAGATTTGACAATAGTCTAGCCATTGAATAAAGCCCTTGAAGCATGTAGTATGTTATCATTTGAAAACAGTGTATTCAGGAAATTTTTTTTTATGTGTTTAAAGAATTTTGTTAAATTCAACTTGAATTTTATATTTTGATAAAAATATAATGATTGTCTTTTTTTGGGGGAAAGTTTCCTATCATGTATCTGTGACTAAGTGGTCAACTCATTATTATCTTAAACTGAACATGCTTAAACAAGATAAATTTTGCATCTTCATTTTAAAATAACATATATGGAATCTGTAGTAAATCTTAACACCAATAAATTCTTTCTGATTTAACTTGAAATCTTCATTGACACATGGAAAGCATTTGTTTCCCAGCAGAAAGCTGGCATTTCAATGTTTTATTCCCTTCTAGCTAGGACAAATTTCTTGAACTTGGTTTACTTACCACTTATATTCTCTGACCCAGAGAAAAAAGTGTCAGCTAAAATCAAAGCATATGCACAGAACTGCCAGGACCTTGATCTAAGGCTTCTCCTCTAAAAAAGACATGGGAATACTCATTTGCTAGAGAGAAAACATCTTTGCTGAAAGGCGGTCTTTTTGAAACAGAAATATTGTTCTGACTGCCAACTTTCAGAAACGGAAGAGTAAAGTAAAAGGAAAAAACAGTCAATGGAGTATATGATAGTTTTATGCCAAAGTAAACTAGGCAATAAGGACCAGCAGACAAGAAATAAAGTACCTATGAGAATAATATTTTCCACTAGTATATTCTGTAATCTTTAACTTCACATTTTTTCCACTTACTTCAATAGATACTTTGTATAATTGCTTTACCTGTTCCTTTGCCACCTCTCTTTTCCCTCCTTAGAACTCTTACTTCCTTCCCTTCCCCTTCTGTCTCTCTCTCTGTCTCTTTCTCTTGTCTCTGTCTCTTTCCTCTGTCTGTCTGTCTGTCTATCATCAAACATTTTTTTTCAAGCTACATATTCTGAAAGAATATTGCTTTAGTTCTGGTTTTTCCTATAGCTTTATTCTGTAAAGCAACTGGGTTAAACAAAAGCAGTACTGTACCTGCTCCTGGCAGCCAGAAACAATGACAAGCTTCTTGATAAGATTAGATGTAATTTTAAATGCAACTGGGACACAGAATCCCACCCACTAAACCCTCCCTTCCCAATCCTCTACTGTAATTCCACCATGGTAAGCAGTTGAAAAATTACTGACAAGAGCCAGACTGCCTGGTAAGCACCACCTAACAGACATAGAAACATGATATGCATCATTTTTAGGCTTGGCAGATATTTTGGGCTTTTTTAAAAAACAGAAATCTTTCAAACCTGAGTCTGTCTCTCTGTCTCTCTCTCTCTCTCTCTCTCTGCCTGTCTCTGTGTCTGTCTCTCTCTGTCTCTCTCTCTCTCTCTCCCTTTACCCCCTTCCCCCCCACCTTTCACACACACATACACTTGAGGTCTTCCCTATTTTACTCTTTTGGAAAGGTTTGCATACAAACTATTAAAAAATAAGTATGTTGCAAAATGCAATAATCTATCAGGATCTGAAGAGTCAGTGATTCCTGATTTTAAAGTTAAATTATTCTGTTCTTGATCCATAACTAAAGATTGAAACATAAACATAAATTTACAAGCATGAGACTATGCACCTGAGGTGCTCCAGGAACTCAGATGTGGTGGGGGTTTTTCCATATAAAATTTTATCCACAAAATCTGGGAAAATGCCTCCAGAGAGTGATTGTAGCCTCATGGGTATTTTTTTTTTAATTCTTTGTATAAGAACCTTCAACTATTAAACTCATTAGCCTTTATGATTCATGAAACTTATTGGCCTATGGCTAGAGACTGCCAGTCAAGTTACCAAATGAACTATCCATTAAATATTTGTATACTTATGTGTTTCAGGATATGTGATATTGCATAAAAATATGAATGAGTTTCCATTTTATATGTAGCAATTTCTACCTCTTCCAGATCTGCCCTTTCTCTTTGTAAATTAAATGTATGATCTTTATATCTATAAAAGAGCTATAAGGGACTTTATAGATTAGTCAGTCCAACCTTCTCACTTTACAGATAAGGAAATTGAGGACTAGAGAGGTCAAATGGCTTGTCCTATTTCACAAAGGTAGTAATTATTAGATTTTTAAATTCAAATCCTGGTCTACTGGCTTCAAATCTGATTTAGTTTTTGACCTTCATCAAGTTGTTTAGATGTCAAGAGAAGAATACACTAAACAAAGGACAAGTAAGCCCTATTTTTCCTTTTCTAATAACATATTGTACTTCAAATATGCAATTTTTTCATTATTTTTTCCTGCATTTCAAATGGATCTAGAAGGAACTGACCATTTTTCATGTAAATACGTCCCCTAGTATACATGTTTCATATACATACATGCATACACACATATATGTGTGTATATATATATATATATATATATATATATAGTTTCCTTAAGAAAGGACATTTCTATATGAAAGGACATATTCTATATAAAAATGTTTTCCTTATTATGAAATGATGCAAACCAAAGAAAATATGTGAAATCTTAATCCTCACTACTCTCTACCCTAAATTATAGTGTTTGTATTTTCATGGGAGGGGAGAATACTATTTTAGTAGTAATTTTCATTTAACTGAACAATATGGAGATGCCTGCTTTTAAAAGAGTCAAATATACAGGCTTGTGTAGATTTGTATTTGCTATTGTTGTTGTAGTCCTGGAATGATGATGATGATGATGATCCCTGGTAACCATGTCACTTATATCTTAGATAACTGTCTGGGGATACTGAGAGATAAAATGATTTCCCTAGATCATGGTACTAGCATGTATCAGACACAGGACTTGAGCCTCTTCTCCAGTCTTTCAAATTGTCATGATATCACTCAACACCCAGAGCTTATATCTAAGAAGCAGGACAGCAACCCTGCATCCTATTTAAATAGAAATGTGGTTGAAAGTAGCATGCAGATCCCTGTGCCAAAAAGAAAAAAGTGAAATAGATAATATATATTTTTGTACTTTTCTTTCTTTCCTCTTTGCCTCCTTTCCCTAGGTGCTGATTGACATCATACCTTGTTCCTAGGGCCATTTGACCAACCGAGTGGTTCTTTTTTTATACTTCCAATCTTCTCTACAATATCTTTTTGGAGTTCATTTCCTGAAGATTATAATGTTAAGGAATGGATAAACTCATGTAAGCAAACATGAAAATGATTATAATACCTTACACTGTTGTTACTTTCCAGATAACATTCTCATGTTGATAGTTGCTTTCAATACTCATATAATTCTTTTAGATAACAAATAAAAAGACAGCAATACAAAGTATTCTGTTGTAAGGTAAGATCCTTAATTTTGTCATTGCCATCACCTGTTTGAGATCAGCAAAATTGTTTAAGTGATAGAGGTGGTGAGAAGTGACTTAGAAGTAGTATCAGGCATTGTTAACTGAAAAGAGAAACAAAAAAAAGTATTGATTCTAACAGAACACCTGTAATCAAACATATGATAAATATAAAGTTATACAAATCTGCATTAAATTTATGCCACATGGTGAATTCATAGTTTGTTCCTCTCCCAACAAACTACACTCAATTAGAGAATCTAGGTCAACATGTGAAGTAAATGTCTTTTATCAAGGCCACTTAAAAGGTTTAAATCCTGTATAATAACAAAATCCCACTATTTAGTTATTTTAATTCAATTGCTAATGATATATATGGAAAAAGAAACTATTTATTAAGAAAGCCAAGAGGAGGTGTCCTTTGCAATGGGAGACCTTTTGGAAGATTTATGGAGGACAGGAAAGCCTGCGTAGGTTGTGACCAACCTGAAAGAGGGATACAAATGGATGAGATCAGAAAACCTTGGAAGTGTCTGAGTATATACCTGGACTATTAATAATCAGAAATAACAAACTTAAATTCTGGCTTTTGAAAAAGGTTACAATATCAGAAATTCAATTAAATATGCTTCTCATTTTCTATTATTTGTCATCAATATAGTTTGTGTTGAAATATGGCATGTTTCTATTTTCTTTCATGAATGTGATTCCATAAAATGTGTGGATATAAACATGCATAATTGTTCATTCATTTCAATGACATTCAAGTCTGCATGACAGTATTTGGGGTTTTCTTGACAAAGATACATAAGCGATTTGCTATTTCCTACTCTACTTCATGTTACAGATGAGGAAATTGAGACAGAGTTAAGTGACTTGATCAGAGTCACACAACTAGTAATTTTCTGAGGCCAGTTTTGAATTCATGAAGATGAGTTTTCTTGAGTCTAGGTCTGATGCTCTATCCACTGTACCACCTAACTGCCTATATAAATATGCATATAAAATAAATATCTCAATTTATCATAAAATCATAGATTTAGACATTTTTAGCATCCTTGACTTCCTTCAAACTTCAAATCAAGTACTATCTTCTATAAGATGATTTCTTTTTGTCTCCTCAGCCATTAGAGGTTTTTATTTATTTTATTTTTTGAAATAACTTTTTATTGACAATACATATGCATAGGTAATTTTTTTTTTACAATATTATCCCTTGCACTCACTTCTGTTCCAACTTTTCCCTTCCCTCCCTCCACCCCCTGCCCTAGATGGCAAACAGTCTTGTACATGTTAAATATGTTATATAATATCCTAGATACAATATATGTATGCAGAACCGAACAGTTCTCTTGTTGCACAGGAAGAATTGGATTCAGAAGGTAAAAATAACCTGAGAAGAAAAACAAAAATGCAAACAGTTCACACTCATTTCCCAGTGTTCTTTCTCTGGGTGTAGCTGATTCTGCCCATTATTGATCAGTTGGAACTGAATTAGATCTTCTCTTTGTTGAAGATATCCACTTCCATCAAAATACATCCTCATACAGTATAGTTGTTGAAGTGTATAATGATCTCCTGGTTCTGCTCATTTCACTCAGCATCAATTCATATAAGTCTCTCTAAGCCTCTCTGTATTCATCCTGCTGGTCATTTCTTACAGAACAATAATATTCTATAACATTCATATACCACAATTTACCCAACCATTCTTCAATTGATGGGCATCTGTTCATTTTCCAGTTTCTGGCCACTACAAACAGGGATGCCACATACATTTTGGCACATACAGGCCCCTTTCCCTTCCTTAGTATGTCTTTGGGATATAAACCCAGTAGTAGCACTTCTGGATCAAAGGATATGTACAGTTTGATAACTTTTTGGACATAATTCCAGATTGCTCTCCAAAGTTCGTTCATAACTCCACCAACAATGCATCAGTGTCCCAGTTTTCCCGCATCCCTTCCAATATTCATCATTATCATTTCCTGTCATCTTAGCCAATCTGACAGGTATGCAGTGGTATCTCAGAGTTGTCTTAATTAGCATTTCTCTGATCAATAGTGATTTGGAACACTGTTTCATATGAGTGGAAATAGTTTCAATTTCATCATCTGAAAATTGTCTGTTCATATCCTTTGACCATTTATCAATTAGAGAATGGCTTGATTTCTTATAATTTAGGGTCAATTCTCTCTATATTTTGGAAATGAGGCCTTTATCAGAACTGTTAAATGTAAAAATGTTTTCCCAGTTTGTTGCTTCCCTTCTAATCTTGTTTGCATTAGTTTATTTATTTTTTATTTTTTTATTTAATAGCTTTTTATTTACAAGTTATATGCATGGGTAATTTTACAACATTGACAATTACCAAACTTTTTGTTCCAAATTTTCTCTTCCTTCCCCCGCTCCCAGATGGCAGGATGATCAATACATGTTAAATATTTTAAAATAAACATTAAATACAAAATAAGTATATGTGACCAAACCATTATTTTGCTGTACAAAAAGAATTGGACTCTGAAATATTGTATAATTAGCCTGTGAAGGAAATCCAAAATGCAGGCAGGCAAAAATATTGGGACTCGGAATTCAATGTAATGGTTCTTAGTCATCTCCCAGAGTTCTTTTGCTGGATGTAATTGGTTCAGTTCATTACTGCTCCATTGGAACTGATTTGGTTCATCTCATTGCTGGAGATGGCCATGTCCATCAGAATTGATCACTATATAATATTGTTGTTGAAGTATATAATGATCTCCTGGCCCTGCTCATTTCACTCAGCATTAGTCGGTGTAAATCTCTCCAGGCCTTTTTGAAATCATCCTGTTGGTCATTTCTTACCGAACAATAATATTCCATAATATTCATATGCCACAATATATTCAGCCATTCTCCAATTGATGGGCATCTACTCAGTTTCCAGTTTCTGGCCACTACAAAGAGACCTGCCACAAATATTCATGTACATACAGGTCCCTTTCCCTTCTTTAAGATCTCTTTGGGATATAAGCCCAGCAATAACACTGCTGGATCAAAGGGTATGCACAGTTTGATAACTTTTTGAGCATAGTTCCAAATCGCTCTCCAGAATGGTTGAATGTATTCACAATTCCACCAAAAATGTATTAATGTCCCTATTTTCCCACATCCCCTCCAACATTCTGAATTATCTTTCCCTGTCATTCTAGCCAATCTGACAGGTGTGTAGTGGTATCTCAGAATTGTCTTAATTTGCATTTCTCTGATCAATAGTGATTTGGAACACTCTTTCATATGAGTGATAATAGTTTCAATTTTATCATCTGAAAATTGTCTGTTCATATCCTTTGATCATTTATCAATTGGAGAATCACTTGATTTCTTATAAATTAGAGTCAATTCTCTATATATTTTGGAAATGAGTCCTTTATCAGAACCTTTGATTGTAAAAATGTTTTCCCAGTTTATTGCTTCCCTTCTAATCTTGTCTGCATTAGTTTTGTTTGTACAAAGGCTTTTTAATTTGATATAATCAAAATTTTCTATTTTGTGATCAATAATGATCTCTAGTTTGTCTTTGGTCACAAATTCCTTCCTCCTGCACAAGTCTGAGAGGTAAACTATCCTATGTTCCTCTAATTTATTTATAATGTCATTCTTTATGCCTAAGTCATGGACCCATTTTGATCTTATCTTGGTGTATGGTGTTAAATGTGGATCCATGCCTAATTACTGCCATATTAATTTCCAGTTTTCCCAGCAGTTTTGGTCAAATAATGAATTCTTATCCCAAAAGTTGGGATCTTTGGGTTTGTCAAAGACTAGATTGCTATAGTTATTGACTATTTTGTCCTGTGAACCTAACCTATTTCACTGATCAACTAATATATTTCTTAGCCAATACCAAATGGTTTTGATGACCAATGCTTTATAATATAGTTTTACATCAGGTACAGCTAGACCACCTTCATTTGATTTTTTTTTTTCATTTATTTCCTTGAAATTCTTGACGTTTTGTTCTTCCATATGAATTTTATTGTTATTTTTTCTAGGTCATTAAAATAGTTTCTTAATATAGCACTAAATAAATAGATTAGTTTAGGTAGTATTGTCATCTTTATGATATTCACTCGGGCCAATCTAAGAGTATTTAATATTTTTCCAATTATTTAAATCTGACTTTATTTGTGTGGAAAGTGTTTTGTAATTTTGCTCATAAAATTCCTGATTTTCCTTTGGTAGATAGATTCCCAAATATTTTATGCTATTGACAGCTATTTTGAATGGAATTTCTTTTTGTATCTCTTGCTGTTGGATTTTGTTGGTGATGTATAAAAATGCTGAGCATTTATGTGGATTTATTTTGTATCCTAAAACTTTGCTAAAGTTGTGAATTACTCCGAATAGCTTTTTAGTAGAATCTCTGGGGTTCTCTAAGTATAACATCATATCATCTGCAAAGAGTGATAGTTTGGTTTCCTCATTACCTTCTCTGATTCCTTTAATTTCTTTCTCAACTCATTGTTGAGGCTAGTGTTTCTAATACAATATTGAATAATAATGGTGATGTTGGTCAACTTTGTTTCACTCCTGATCTTACTAGGAATGGTTCCAGTTTATCCCCATTACATATGATGCTTACTGACAGTTTTAAATATGTGCTCCTGACTATTTTAAGGAAAAGTTCATTTATTCCTATCCTCTCAAGTGTTTTTATTAGGTTTGGATGTTGGATTTTATCAAATGTTTTTTCTGCATTATTGAGATGATCATATGTTTTTTGCTAATTTGATTATTGATATAGTCAATTATGGTAATAGTTTCCCTAATGTTGAACCAGCCCTGCATTCCTGGTATAAATCCTGCTTGGTCATAGTGTATCATTCTGGGAATGATTTTCTATAATCTTTTTGCTAATATCTTATTTAAGATTTTAGCATCAATATTCATTAGGGAAATTGGTCTATAATTTTCTTTCTCTGTTTTCAACCTACCTGCTTTAGGTATCAAAACCATGTCTATGTCATAAAAGGAATTTAGTAGGACTCCTTCAATCCCTATTTTTTCAAATATTTTATATAGCAGTAGAGTTAATTGTTCTTTAAATGTTTGGTAGAATTCACATGTAAATCCATCTGGTCCTGGGGATTTTTCTTAGGGAGTTCATTAATAGCCTGTTCTATTTCTTTTTCTAAGATGGGACTCTTTAACCAATTTACTTCTTTCTCTATTAATCTGGGCAAGCTATATTTTTCAAAGTATTCTTCCCTTTCATTTAAGTGGCACTATAGAAAACATGCTTAAGCTGATAGAAGGACAAGGGCTACTTATAACTTTGGAACAGATAGCTAGACTTCTGGGTACATTAAAACGCATCTCCCCTTGGTTCTTAGAGGAAGAGCAAATCTCTCCAGATAATTGGACATTAATTGGGCACCAGCTCTGCGAATATTACAACGAAAAAGGCCCTCATTCAATTTCCATCGAGACATTCTATGTATACAATATAATACAGTTGGCCTTAAAAAAAAATCCTATGATTTATTAAAAAAAAAAAAAAAAAAAAAAAAAAAAGCTCTAGGAATAGCTAAATGGGAAGCCTGAGATAACAATGAACAGATTAATGACCATATCCCCACAGGGCATAGAGATTTAAGTGAGGCTCAAGGGTGTGGTGACTTTCCATCTCACCAGGCAGCTTCATCCCCACCTAAGGAGCAGGTAATTGACTCTCTTCTGTCAACTTCACCCTCCGGGATGGAGGGAGGAGAGGTAGTGGGGGGGGGGGTAATGACAGCACCAGCACCTCTCCCCCAGCATCTAACCATTCCTATGACTAGATTGCAAAAGGGACTAATTAAAGCCAAGTGGAAGGGAGAGTTGTAACTGAGCTCCAACCTCACATTTTTCCTGTGATTCAACAGTTTAACTCTTCAGGTCAAGAAAGTAGAAAATATGCTCTGTTTGACATAGAAATCCTCAAAGACCTGAAAAAGGTTTGCACTCTTTATGGGGCTACATCAGCTTATGTTAAGATGTTATTACAGAATTTGGCTTTTGAAGTCTTAATTTCTAATGATTGGAAATCTATACCAAAGGTATACCTAGAATCTGGACAAATCTACTTGTGGCTTTCTGAATATAGTCAGCTCTGTAGGATACAATCCCAATAAAATAGTCAAAGTGTAGTTCATACTGCAATCACCTGTGACCTACTAACAGATGTAGGTTCCTATGCAGACATTGCAGTATAGATTAATTATTCCATTCCAGCATATGAGCAAATTGCTGCTAATGCTATCAAAGTGTGGCCTTCTCTCCACAATAAAGATGACAAGAGTGAGGCCTTCACAAAAATAACACAAAGGCCAAATGAACCCTTTGCTGACTTTGTGGGACATTTACAGATAGCTATCACAAGAACTAATGGTGAAAATGCAGTAACAGATATTTTGATAAGGCAACTTGCTAAGGAAAATGCTAGAGGTTTGCAGAAGAATTATACTAGGACTGAACAAGGATGTTCCTTTAGAGGAGCTCATAAGATGCTGTGCTACAGTGGGCAGAAATGCCTTTTATAGCCAGGCTATGATGCAGACATCCCAAGATCCCAACATGGGAAGACAAGGTCCCTTCTGGCAAGGGACTTCCAGAGAGACTCATCAATGCTTTCAATGTGGTAAAGTAGGGCATCTGAAAGCTCAGTGTTGGTATAGAGATAGAATGAGAAAACAGGGTGGGAGAACAAGAGCCAATCCCTCATATCCAAAATGCAACAGAGGCTTCCATTGGGCCTCAGAATGTAGACAGATTCAGGAAAATGGGATGAGAGGTCCAGCCCTAGGGCCCAAGACAAAAAACACTTGGGGCATGATGGTAGTCAATGGTACACCCAGAGAGTGCCTAGAACCTGAAGGTTATTGTCTAAACCCCATTTATCCACAATACAGCAGTTGATTCATTATTCCCATTTCCTTCAACCTTCTGATCCTAAAGTTCTAACCAAACCCTTTCCTTTTCTTTTCCTTGCTCTCTAAAATATCTGTTCCATAGACAACAAACTTGCTTTCATTTTGAATCTTTTTCCTTTTTCCTCTTTTGATCATCTAACAAGCACCAGACTTGGCTTCCCCTGATGACATAGCTTCCCTGGGGTTACCTATTCATCAATGGATCTAGTTTCATTTATTACTCTATGCTCACTAGTTTTTGTTCCTCCCTTCCCTTTTCCATCACTCAGTAACCTTTCCTTCTTTCAGGTTCATATAAATAACAAAAGTAAAAATGACATATTAATATCAATAGATATAGAAAAACTTTTGATAATACACAAAATTCATTTCTATTTTTTAAAAAAAAGCAATTGAAAACATAGGTACAAATGAGTTTTCCCTAAATTGATGAAAAACCCATTTATTTAAAATAATCAGCAAGACTTATTTGTTATGGTGATAACCAAAAATCTTCTCAATAAGATCAGGTATGAAATAGATATGCCTAATGCAACTAATATTTTTAGCATTGTATTGGAAATCATAATAATAGAAATAAGAGAAGTAAAAAATAGGAGGAATCAGAATAAGGAATGAGATAATACAACTATCTCTTTGCAGATGGTATTATGCTATACTTGGAAAATTCCCAAGATTCTAAAAAATTAATTGAAACAAAAGGTTAAAAAGTGGCAGGATATTAACAAATAAAATACAAAAAATCACCAGCATTCCTATATATCACAAACAAAACCTTGTAAGAAGTGAGAGAAAGAGATACCTCATTTAAAATAATTTGACAATATAAAATGCCTAGGAGTACACCTGCCTAAATAAACTCAGGATCTATATAATACCACAAATAAAACAAAACAATTTTTAAACAAAAGCAGATTTGATTAATTGGAAAAATATTAATTTTTCATAGATATACAAGGCAAACATATTAAAAACAATAATTTTACCCAAACATAACTTACATATTCAATTCAATTCTAATTAAATTATTTCCCTCAAAATTATTGACAACGTTTATATAATAGCTCTCTTTATGGTAGCAAAAAACTTGTTTTATTATGTCCATCAGTTGGGGAATGGCTTAACAAGTTGTGATGAATGATTGTGATAGACTACTACTGTGTTATAAGTAATGAGCTCTATGATCTTGGAAAAGAAGAGATTCACACTAGATAATGAAGAGCAAAATGAACAGAACAAGGAGAACATTGTATTGATCTAAACAGTATTGATCTAAAGAACAACTTTGAGTAACTAAGTAATTTTTATGATTATAAATACTCAAAGTCATCACAAAAATATGAAGGAAGACACCATCTGCATCCAGAGAAACATACAGATATATAGAATGACTTTACACATACACACAAAAAACACACACACACACAAATGCACATACATGCAAACACACATATTTGTGTTTGATGGTAGCCATTCCTAGAGCAGGAATGGGGAGTAAAGAAATAAAGGGGGAAAAGACAATTGCATGATAATTATATTATATATATATGGACTAATAAGTTGTAGATAATAGATTTGCAGTTTCCATGTATAATCATCTTTTTTTTTTTTCTATTCAACTATGTTATGTTGCTCTGAATTTGAATCAGAGGTTACATTGAACAAATAGATGAAGCTAATACTTACAAATATCTTGGTCTTTTTCAAGAAAGACAGAATGAATATAAAGTTAATAAGGTAAAAGCTGTGAGTAAATACATGAGCCCTGCTCTGAAATTAAAGCTCAAATCAAGTTTAAGTTTAAAGCAATTAATGCCCATGAAATATCATTATCGATGTACTTTTGGAATTGAAAAATGTATTAAAACTCATTCAGATAGCATTTTAACAAAAGCCTATACAATATTAATGAAACACAGAGCCCATTCACCTGAGGATGCTATAGAAAAATAGTCATTTCCATACCAGAAAGGAGAAATGATTTATAGATATTTTAGAGCATCTAATAAACACTTTAAAAACCACATATATATATATTTGCAACAAGGATATGTTATTTCACTTTGTAATAGTCAAAGCTGATAAGAGTTAGTTGCCATTGGATTTGTGAAATGTAACCAAAAGTAATTTATGTCTCAGTGGAATCTATGGGAGCCAAGGGTGAAATGTAAAGGTCTTCTATAAGTAACATCCATATGAATGTGTCCAGAAATGTGTCAATAAAGAAGTATTAAAGAAATGAATGAATTGTGCAGATTTGTTTATGGAAATGGATGGGTTTATGATTGCAATTCCGAACCACGTCATCGTTACCAGAAACAAAAGATACATTATCTTTTACAAATTGGATACAGTGATCTATGTAGACTATGCCAGGAAATGACAGAAACTGTGCAGCACATCACTGTAGGGTATAATTCATTTATAAACCCTGAATTGAAAGCTAAAAATCATTCATCATTTGCTTACTATCTTTCATAGACTGACAAATGACAAATCCCATTCTACACAACAAAAAGGAAAGAAAAAAAAAGAGAAATAACTCAAAAATGTCCCAGAGAACTCAAGCAACAAAATGGAAAAACAATGTGACCTACAAACATTAACACAAGACTGATTTATAAAAAAATTAAGAAAGAAAATTTTAATAGCAATCACTGTACTAAATACTCATAGAAATAGCTTAATAGTACATTGGACACAGTGCTGGGCCTACATTCAGAAAGACAGGAATTCAAATATGGCCTCAGATACTGTGTTTGATCTGTGCCAGATAAAAATGTGCAAATAGGATGCAGTGCACATAATTTCTGGTCATCATATCTACTATTAGATTTGTATTAAAGGTGCTTTCAGTGAAACTATTGAGGATTTTTATTTTATTTTTATATATTTATTATATATATTACATATAATATATAATAATATAAAACAATATATATGTAATGTAAATATTATATATTTTTATATTAAAGAATTCAGTTTATGCATAAGATATTAAATATACAAATAATAATTGCAGTCTGGCAATCCTATCCTAAAATTGTTTATATCTGAACTCCATAAAAAAGTGGAAATGATTAATAATAACAATTATAACATATTGCTTAAAGTTTGACCATGCCTTATATC
This sequence comes from Sarcophilus harrisii, assembly GCF_902635505.1. Taxonomy (NCBI): domain Eukaryota; kingdom Metazoa; phylum Chordata; class Mammalia; order Dasyuromorphia; family Dasyuridae; genus Sarcophilus; species Sarcophilus harrisii. Next base: position 139,714,486 of record NC_045426.1, read on the forward strand.
ATAGATTTTGCAACAACTCTACAATGAAAACTCTACAAGTCTTTTTGGTTGTTGTTGGTGAGACAATGGGGTTAAATGATTTGTCCAAGGTCACATAGCTAGTGTTTTAAGTGTCTGAGGCCAGATTTGAACTCAGGCTCTCCTAACTTTATGCTAGTTCTCTATCCACTAAGGCAGCTATCTGCCCTCCTATCCCAAAGTCTTTTAAAAGATTTTTATTGATGCCTTTGCTCACACTAAATAATGACAGGTACTTTCACACTCTATTTTATAGATGAGAAATCTGAAAAGTTCAGAAAGGTGAGTGACATGCATAGATGCATAACAAGTGTCAGAGGAAGCTTACAAACCTGGGTCTTGCATTACTTTAGGTCTATTTATCTTTTAATTATGCTTCCCTGTTATAACAACAGCTTACATATGTAAGTGTATCATGGTTCCATAAAGAAGTAACATGATATTGAGAATAGAAAGCAAACTTGAAGCCAGAAAGATCATGATTCAAGTGCTACTTGTCACACTGACTTAGTGAAATGGGGCAAGTCTCAGTGCTCTAGGTAACTCTCTTAATGTCTATATTGAAGAGAAGATATTAATCTGTTTTAGCAGAATTTCCTCACCTGAGAATTCTTTATGCCAATGAAATCACAGCTCCAATACCCAGTCCTACCATAGTTACAAAAGACCTTTTACATCATCTCATTTAAACCCAGAACTGAAATTCACATAGCTTAAATGATAAAAATCATACATCTACTAAAAACCAACTCAAAATTCAAATCTGGGTTCTATATCCAAATGTGCACTTTCCATTATATCATAATGTCTCTAGTCAGGAATGTTAGTGAAATAATAGGAATAGAGGAATAGACCCATATGCCTAGCAATGTTACTAAGTAGATACTCTTTTTTTTCCCCCAAGAAATGATATTTTAGATCAGTAAGATTTTAAAATTTGTACAAGTAGGAGAGATTATTGAAAACAGCATGTATTTTTGTAATGACTCTGAAAAACATGTTATTTAAAGTTTTTAACTTGTAAAAAAGCATGGGAACATGGTCAATTTCCCTTTGATCATTTCTAAGGGTGCTATGAAAAGAGAGAATGTTCTCCTCAAGAAGGACTTTGAAAGAAAAAAAGAATGGCTGTTGCTTTAATGCATCACAAGGTGACATATTTCAAGGTAGAGAATTATTTTACAAGATACCTACAGCATATAAAATTCCATGGGTATAAACATTATCTATATTGGAGAGGGTTTGACATATATACTAAGTAGATACTAAGGGATTTCAAAGGAGAAAATAGTAAAATAATAATTTTAAAAACTTGCATATTTTCCTCAAGCCTTCAAGCAGCAACTATTTGTGTGGACAGGGATGAGTTATTTAGAGCCAAGGCAGCCTTGCTTTCTTGCTCAAGAGAGACAGTAGATGTCCCTAGTATCCAGTTATTATTTTTGCTGAAAGCATTATACTGCATTTGCTTTTATTCCTATTTGCATGCAAACAAATCTTTATAAATTTGAAAAAGAGGAAGGACAGTTCAGTCTTGACATATGAGATTAGATTATCAGTTTGATTGTTTCTTTAGGTAAGAAAAGTGGGTACTGCTATGTCTTAAGGATTTATTCAGATTCTGGCTGGTGAGGCATGCAACTAGTGCTTGCATAAGTTAAATCCATCTTTTTAGGTGTAACTGAATGGTTTGTGACCTTGGGAATTAACTCAGTTGAATTGTAAATCATCTATCAGATACTTTCATATTGCATCAAATCTGAATGGCTCTATTTTTCTGCTCATAATATGAAGATCCCCTCTGGCTTTTGAAATGGACATATAGCTTAATGACACTGACTTTTCTTTTGGGAAAGCAAGTTCAACTCTTACATGTTTCAATGCTATATCAAATAGGAGGCAGTTGAAGTTAAATGAATTGTACAGGTACAATTGGATTATAAGCTTTTAAAAATAATTTAATATTTTGTTTTTTCTCAATTATATGTAAAAATAATCTTTAACTTTTTTTTGGTTTAAATTTGGAATTGCAAATGCTTGTCATCTCTTCATTTCCATCAATGAAAAGAGAAACGATTTTCTATAGGTTACAAACATACCATCAGATCATATGATTTTGAAAGCTAAAATAAAAATTTGAAATTATCTTGTCTAACTTATTTTATAGATCATAGGATAATAGCTCTGGAGCCCAAAAGGTCTTTAGTCTTACTCCCATATTTTCCATTGAGGAAATGGAAGCTTAGGCAGCTTAGGTGACTTGTCCACTAGATAGTATGGACTTGTCACTAGATAGTATGGATTTAAATCTTGGTATGACTCTGAAGGCATCATTATTTCTACAATATCACTTGGTTTTTATTTTATAGCAAAATTAAAATTACTAGAATTATGAAACTCAGAGATAGTTTTAATGCTGCCACTCACATATTTTGAGCTCTATACTTCACTGTCTAAGTTTTATCATATATATTATACATAAAAATGGGAAGAGTAACATTTCAAATTCTAATCACATGGTTTTCGTGGGAGTTAGGGGAAATCCTGAATGTTCAAGTATTTTAAAAAGCATGGAGCCCTTTATATATGTTAACAATTATTATCACTTGATGGCAAGGAGCTATGAAACAGTTATTTGGTTGCTTATGTTACCTAGAAAGAGATATATCATGCTATTCACTTATTTAGGGAAAGAAAGATTTTTCTCTCTTTCTGTTTGTGTTTATGTCTCTCTTTCTGTGTCCCTATCTGTCACTGGCTCTCTTATCTCTCTGTCTCTATCTCATCTACATCTACATATAAATCATCCTTATTTGCAACTATATTATCTATCTTTATGTCATCTATATCATGATGTACAGTACCCAAAGTCTCTTTTATAAATTAAATATTTAGCCAGACCTAGAGTACATGTAATAATTACAACTCTTCTAGAAATTATCTGTACCAATTTCTTTTACTCCCTACTGATTTATGGATGGATTAGCTATTTTTAGTTTCTGATCCTTTAAGAATTAGTGTTTAAGTATTTACCTCTTATACAAATGAATAAAGTTATAAGCTAGTCTAAAATCATTTTTAGCTGTCATTTTACAGTAGCTTGTTTTACCCACTCACTCTTTACTCACCTTGAAGGAAATTTTTATTGTATTTAACTTTTAGAGGAAATTGTAAGAGTTTGACATGTTTTCCCATTGTTAGCTGTGTGAAAGAACTCAGGGTAAAAATGCTTTATTATTTCCAAATGAAAAATTCTTTGGTACAGTAAAATATCTCATGTAATAATGAACTTGCTCAAAAATCTCAGCTATTTCCATTATTTTTTTCAGGAGGTGTGTAGATAGAGTGGCCACTTTTTAAAAAATTTCAAACCCACATTGAAAGCCAAGTGACCACAGGAATGAAACATGAAAATCACAATTGACCATCATTTTTAAACATAAATTAAAAACCAAGACTTTTTATGGAAATTAAATTAAGACACTCATTGCATACATTTAAAGAATAAATTAATGTGATTTTAGAATCATGGGCTTTTAGTGTTTATTTGAAACAATTCAGTTACAGAAGTTATTTCAAAAGTATAGGTACAATCACAATGATCTAGGTAATGTTTTTCAAGATGAGAAAGTAAAAGCAGACCACCATTCCAATTATATAAAAGTTATTTTTTTCTTTGCTATACATAACAGCATTAATAAATTCAAAGCTGTTATTATTTGTATTGTTAATAGGCAGAAAACAATTCATTATTGAAGCAGGATTTATTTCTGAATTAGCTATTTGTATAAAGTTAGACCATGTAAGAGCCTTAATAATAGGGGTTGTTTCTTTTTTTCTTTTTCTATCCCAGGTCTTAGCATAGTTAAAAGACAAATTGTCCATTTTATCTATTTAAATATATTATTGATGACATGCAAATTGAATATATTATTGATTAGATAGGGGGAAAAGAAGGTGAATAAATTTCAATTAAATTTAAAAAAGTTTTAATAAGTGCCTACTATGTGACAATCATTATGCTAAGCATTGGGGATACAAATAATAAAAAGAACAACAGTCTCAACCCTTAAGGAGTTTTTAATCCAATGGGAGAAAACAGGTGGTATGTTCTTCCATGGAGTCAACAGCAAGCCCAAACTAAAAGGGTTGTTTGTTGTTATGGAGTCCAATTCCTCATTTTATAGAGGAAGAAAATGAGACATAGAGAAGTTAGAAGGTTTAACTAGAGTAAGATTTGAACTCAAGTCTTCCTGGTTAAGAAAGTTTAATATAATTTGATTGGCCATAGTGAAGTGGCCAAAAAAGCCCAATACTCACATTAGTTATACTCTAGTTTCTCTTCTCATAAATCTTAGCAAACCATGATTTCTTTGTCAAACAGAAAGATCTTACAGAAAAATTGTGACTTCAATTTAAGATATAAACTTGTCAGCTAAAGATATGAGATTTATCATTAAATAAAAGAGCAAGGAGGATTTTCATAGGAAAAATAAGTTTTAAGAGAGCTTACTAAGATGGTTCATTTGTGGATGAAATTTGAAGAGGGATAATTAGAAAGATTAGAAGATTAAATCTGCTAAGCCTTCTATAACAAAAAATTTTCCATCATAAAAACTGAATATTTATGGGTGATCATCCAGTCAACAAATATATATTAAGCACCTACCATATGCAAAGAAAGATGTATTTACTTGGGAAGAAGGTTGCCTTCTAATGGGGGAGACAAGTGTAAATATAAATATAAACAGTATAAATGTAAAATGAATAAATGCAAATATATACCATGTAGTTAAAGACAAGGTAGTTTATAAGAAAGACATCTTGCAAAAGATAGTCCTTGAATTATGTCCTAAAAGAACAGAGCCAAATTTATGAGGCAAGGTTGAAAAAAAATGCATTCCAAGAAAAATGCATTCTAACTTGACCAAGTTTGTGACATATCTTTTTTACTATAGGGTCAAGTCATTGGTCTTAAGTAAACAAGAAGGAGGATCAATATGGTTGAAAATTTCAGGATAATAGATTTTAGAGCTAGAACAAAACTTTATAGATCATCTAGTCCAGGGCTTCTTAAACTTTTTCCATTCATGAAATTCCTTTTTGCTTAAGAAATTTTCATGTGATCCCAGATATACAAAATAGGTATACAACTGAAAATAAATCATAATTTTGTGACCCCCACAATCAGTTATGAGACTTCATATGGGGTCAACAAACCACAGTTTAAGAAGGTAGGCTCCACTCCAATACTTTCATTTCCTTATGAAGAAACAGAAGGACAAAGAAGTCAAGTGACTTACTCAAAGTTATATTGATATAAGGTGGTAAGAATGGGGATTTAAACCTGGAATTTATGATGCTGTTCTGAGTGGAAAGTTGAATTGTGAGTCAGATACTAAATTCCTTTTTAAAAAGGAGAGAAAATATTGGACCAATAGATAGATAATTGTTAAAACTATCTGGAGTAGATGATGTATTTTAGTAGAGTGAACTTCAAAGGAGAACTAGTTACATGCTAATAGTGACAGGAGAGTTTTGACATAGCAATGGAGGTGGGGAGAAGTATTCTAATTTTTCCTGAGGAACCAATGCTTTAGGAGAAGGGAAATATGAGCATAGGTAAAGCACCTGCTAAAGAAAATGGTCAATGATGCAATATTTTGTGCCTTCCATGGCAGTCAAAATTTGGAAGAAGCATGAGAGAAAGAAATATAAAATGAAATGAATTTTTATTCTCTATAGAGGTTCAAATGGTGGATTTGGAAGCAAACAAAACAACCTCCCCCAAGCAGCAACAACCAATCAACAAAACAACCAGAATAAAATTTTGAGTTTAAATTATGAATTTGACACTTACTAATTGTACGACTATAGGTAAATCACTTAATCTTTCTGAGCCTCATTTTCCTAATCTTTAAAGTGAAGGAGTTGGATTAGATTGACCTCTAATTTTTCTTCTAGCTCGGTCTTTTTGCAATAGATTTTGCAGTGGATAGAACAGTGGATCTGGATTATGAAAGACCTGAGCTTAATGACCTTGGAAATTTACTAGCTTTGGGATCCTCAGCAAGCAGCAAGTCTTTTAACCTCTATCTGTCTGTTGCCTCAAATGTAAAAAAGGAGATCATAATGGCATTTACCTTATAGAACAGTTGAGGGATTTAAATGAAATAATATTTGTAAAACACTTAGCATTATGTTTGGGAAATGAATGTCCCTTTCTCTTTCTTTTATTTTGTTTTTCTTCTCTTCCCTAGTAAGGTTATAAATATAAAATGAAAATTCCACCCAGGACAATGGAAGGGGTGGACTGAGTTGGAGTGGATTGTGGGAGGGGTAGTGTTGATATGACTAGAGATAAGAAAACAGGAAATAGGGCTATGAAAAGCACTCAGGCAAACTGGGAATTCAGCATGACAAGCAATGGGAGAGGTAAAGGTGATTATTTATTTTTTTGTGTGGCCATAATTGATGGGACCCAGCAGAGAAATACTCCCTGACTCACCATATCTTGTGGTGGCACAGGAAAAATAGTAGAGAATTTCTATTTTCTAGGATATGGTAGGGGATTAGAAGGACAGGCAACAGAGTGGTTCACTTGGTATATATTTTGACCAAATATTGCATATAGACAATGAAGAAAGGTGAAGTTTATATTGCATTTTGGAAATTTGTACAGTATTTTAAATTAACTAATTTCTCCCTGTAACAAAGACTTACTTTTAAAAAAATTCATCTGATGATACTATGACTATGAAGCATGTAACATCAATCTCAAGAATAAAAAAGACTTGTCACCAAGGCTATAAATACAAAGAAGGCTGACTTCCTTTGATAGAACAAATTCCTTCTATGGAGTTTCAAATATCAATGAAGTCATGATTAGAGCCTCTATTCCTAAATCTAAGTAACAGAATGAAATAAAATGTTTCCAATAATTCTTAGAGTAAAATATTCATTACTTAACATTTAAGGTCCTTTAAAACCTGGCTCTTTTCCTGCCTTTCCAGTCTTCTTGTACTTTATCCCCTTCACACATTCTATCATCCAGCTACAATGTCCTGCTTTTTTTTCAAATACAACACCCATCCTCTTCCCTCCTTTCCTCCCCCTTCCTCTCCCCTCTCCCTCCCTCCCTCCTTTCCTTTCTTCTTCCCTCCCTCCCTCCCTTTCTTCCTTCTTTCCTTTGAGCTTCTAATATCAATGAAATCATAACCACAGCCTCTATTCCTAAATCTAAATAAGAGAATAAAAGAGTGTTTTCAATAATTTTTAGAGTAAAATATCCATTATTTAAACATTTAAGATTCTTTAGAATCTGATTCTTTCCTTCCTTTTCAGTCTTCTTACACTTTAACCCCTTCACACATTCTATCATCCAGCTATACTGACCTGCTCTTTTTTTCATATAGGATACCCCATCTTCCATTTCCTTAACTTTGTAGTAGCTTTTCATTATGGCTACAATTCTCTCTCTTCCTACTTTCTCATTTTAGTTTACCCAGAATGCTTCAAGACACCCCAAGGTGCATCTTTTGCAGACTATCAGCCCACCCTTGTTTAGCCCTTGCTATTTCCTAAGTGTTTGTATGTTACTTGTTTAGATTGTGTAACATCTACTCCATATCTCTCTAGTATCTACTTAGTTATTTACATGTTGTGTCCCCCATTAGAATGTGGACTTCACAAGGGCAAGAGCTATTTTGGCTTTCTTTGCATATCTCTCAATATAGCACCTGACAGACTTAAGCATTTATTTACTTCTTGACTGATTCCCTGATCTTTTGAAAAAGAGACTTTGATTTTGATCCATATCATTAACCAATTAGACTTTACTATAACTATTTTAAATATATGTAGAAATTTTTTTGGTTGTAAATAAGATACAATATACATCCAAAGAAATATCTGATGCAATATGTGAAAATATTTTATTATGAAATGTTTTATGATATTCTGGAACTCAATTGAGTATTGGGCCGTTAATGTTATATATATTTTGTATGTGGACTAATATCCCCAGGATTCTGGCAGAAATTCCAGCTAACTAGAACAACATATATGAAAGTCTTCTTCATCATAATTTATTTCAAAAAATGAATGTGGAAATCAACTATAGAGGATTTGTCTTAGGCAAAAAGACCTAAGAAGAAGTTCCTAGAAGTAAAATACTTTGTCTTAATGTTAATGATCTATGAAGTAACTTCTAACTGTAAAGCCCAATTACCCTAATTCCCCTTTTCAATTCTATCTTTAATAATGCCTATAACTGTATAGTTGCTCCAAAATTAAAGTTAATTAATCTCTTATGGAAAATGTATAGTAGTCACTAAAGACTTTTATATATGCTTTCTAAGCTAATTTAACTGACATACTCTTTTGATATAAGGAAGTATTGGTAGGTCACATCTACATTCACAAAGTATAACAGAAAAGTTAGGCAAATGCTTGGAGAATTCAAGCAAAAATAATTCTTCCTTCAACTTCCTGAATATTTAAGACAAAATGTTTTAGGCTTTTTTAGGTTTAAACTATGTGAATGGATCGTTGGTTGTGTGAATCTAAATTCATTGCTCAGGGTGTATTTTATTCTTATACTGAAGGCAATGGTTGTACAAGGAATAATTGCCATTTAGAAGAAGGTGGATATCATCAATTTTTTCCAAGACCACTAGGCAGTTGTTTGAGGAGAAATGGCTTTGAAGTTTCAACTTGGCAACCTGGATTCAAGCTCATGACTTAGAGAAGAAATGGTTCCTATCTGATTAAGAACTTTCTGGGCTAATATTTTCATATTTAATAAACTTTAATATTTTCAGTTCATTTTGATATTGATTTTAGTAAATAACTAAACAATACACTACTGAGTTTTTTCCTAAGGCAACACATTCTCTACCCCCATCCCCTTTTAGTTCTGCCTTCATATTGTACTGGAACTTACTGATAAACTTGTCCTGTGCCTAAGTGAAATCTATACTGCCACATTTGAAGAGTTAAAATGAACAGAGGAATTAACAGTGCTGATAATACTAAGTTACACATTTAAAAGAGACATCTTTGTCCTCTGCTATCACTCTCAGCAAGGTTATCATTGTAACTTCTTCCATTCTAGAGAATTGTATTACCCAGCTAAAGTGGCCCACAACACTGTGTGTCTGACATGCTAGTTTTTACCCACTTTTTAAAATTTCTTTTTAAGTTCTCTTAAAAGATTTGAGTTGTCTGTCATCAGCCACAAGCTTAGATTCTACCAAGCCAAACCAGCTTGGAATGTGTTGATGAAAAGGACACTCTAGAAGTTACAATATGCTTGTCTGCAGAGCTGGAGCGTGAAAAAGAATGCTAAGAGGTTGTAGCAATATTACTTTCCCTGGTGAAAGTTCTAAAAGGAGAGTGGAGCTACTGGAAAAGAATCCTGGTGCTGAAAGGGTACACTTCAACCTCTCAGTTTGTACACAAGTTGCAGAGGAATGGCATTATCTGGCAATTGGCCTTCTTATGCCTAATTTTCAGTTTACAAGTAGGAGTTAGATCATTGAGGATATCCTCACCCTTAGAGTTATTCACTTTGCATAAAGGCTCTACTTAGCATTGTAGAGTAGGAAACACTGATTTCTAAAGTGTTGATTTGTTCCCTAGTTATTCTGTACTTGTCAAATAAGTAGTCCAGCCAGAGTTTAACTTTTATTTAAGATAAACCAAAAGTTAAAGCAAAAGGCCAGAAGTGAACTCTCTTGGGGTTAAAAAATAAATCCTCTGCCATGACAAAAGTGCTAAATTCCACCACATCTATGCTCCAATAAATATAATGGGCTGTTTCTGATGCTTATAATGCATTCATTTTATGACTCCTGCCTCCAAGACCAGCGTTGTTTCCTTTATAACACATTGTTTTCTGCACAATTTCAGTTGCTCCATAAATAATAAATTGTCACTATAATTAATCCTATAATTGCTGAAAAAGCTTTCTTAAAAGTATAAATTATTAAAATTTTTGTGAAACAATTTATCAGTAGAAATTGTTTATATTGTTTTTCAAATAAACTAAATAATATGTTAATTATATATGAAGGATTAAATTTTGAACAGAGAAACTGAAAACAAAATGAATTAGAAGTATCATCTCTGAACAAAGTGTAATAGAAGTTTTTTAAAGCAAAAAATATGTTGTTAAACATCATGGTTCACACCACCAATTTATTTTATCAGTAGACAATTAATATCATTTGTCAGGCAACAGAAGCAGATGACTACAAAGTAGAAAGATCAGGGAATGGGAAAATCTGAATTCTAATCTTATCTTTCTCTCACTAACTAGGCCCGTATTTTTGAGCAAGTTACTTAACCCTCTCTTGTTTAGGTGCGTCATCTGTAAAATTGGGAATATATTTTAAATTTGCTGGAAGACAGAGAAGTAGATTGTTATCTCTTCTTATTCTCAAATTTTATAAACTTTTGTATTTGTCAATCTTATTTTCAATTTATTGAAAAAAAAATGTAGTAGAAGCACACCAGAGATTTTTCACAATCAAAGCCTCTCTCCTTCCAATAGGTAAATCAATTGTACCTTTTCTCTAATATAATTAGTGAACCCACATACTTATTTGAGACATAGCACATTTTTTGTTTAAAATACTTAGAAAATTGTAAGTTCAATATTTTGTGTCTCTTACAACTTAGCATTTATAAGTGCAATATTTTGGATTAACATTGAGATATCTCCTTTAGAGTTTTTTTTTTTTAACCCATCAAAATAAAAAAACAAAACAAAACAAAAAACCCCCTAAACATCAACAATTCCTTTTTAAGTTTTTTAACTTTAAGGCAGTTTCTTCAATGTTTTCATATATTAATTCAAAGAGGACACTTTGCTTCATATCAAATACAGTCAAGGTTCTATAATATGCTCAGTTCTTCCTATCACCTATCACTACTGTTCATGAAAAGTCTGAGAAGAGGAATACAATTTATTGTTTTATCATTTCCAAAGTTATTTAAATAGATTGATTTTTTTTGCCACACCTTTATATACAATCAATATTACCTTAGTAAGAGTCAAAATACTCTTTTCTGGGAAAATGGAAGGTGATAGATGTGTTTATTTAGCTATATCTCATTACTATCCATATTGCAATCCATAATGCAGGGAAAAATCTTGCCTTTCCTCAATCTCGTCTCCCTGCAGAGACCTTGGGTTGTGTCTGTCTCCTCTAACCTCTGAGTTCAGTGCTAAGTTTCAATGGGCCCTTCTTTCATGTATTTGAAGGATTATTCAATTATGGGACACCTTATCAATTTTAACTTAGTGCAGGATACATAACAGTTTCTTTGACAAATAATTTTCTTTGGTTGCTTTGTTTCCTTAATTTCTACTTTTCTTTCTAAATTTAATTCCATAGATGAGAACCTTGTCTCAAAACAAAAAACATGAATTAACTGTTTCATTCCTTTCCTGAGATTTTTATGTTTCATCATATAACAAAAAGATTGTTTCTCCATCAGCATCCAATAAATTCTTCTACCTGCTTGATGAATTAGCACCCAAAAACCGAATGCTCAGCAGCTGATATTTAATTATTTAACATTCATAAAATGCTTTCACATATGGTATAATTATTACATTTGTGCTTGTAACTTTGTGGAGTTATTACTCCTGAGTAAAGTGATTTTTCCAATATTCATGAAACTAGTAAGGATCTAGAGTAGACTTCAGAATTCAAGCTGATATACCATATTTGGGATGCTATCTGCCGTACTATGTTGCCTTTTTTACAACTGATGAAATATCTTTTCATTTCCCCTGACACTTAACATGCCAAAACTGTTAAACCTCCCCGTACCCTTAAGATGTTCTTTCCATCCTGCAGGTGAATTTTTTTATTGTGTTTTCTTCTCTAAGAAGAGTGTGAACTGCTTGAAATCATGGTCTGTCTTATTTTCTATTTGTATGCTTATTGTTTAGCCCAGTGCTTGGCACAGAGTAGACCCTTAGTAAATTTATTCCCATACAGCCATTGATCATCAATAGTGGCTTGTTTATAGTGGACATTTAAGAAATGTTTCTTGGATCAAAGAAATCAGAATTGTACGTGTGTGTCTATGTGTTTGTGTACAAAATACTGAATAAAGTTGCAAGGAAGCTAAAGGGAGTTATAAAATATAGCTCCTTCTCTTGAGGAATTCAATTCAATTCAAAATAAATGCTCATTTAAGGGTAAGGGACTACACATTAGGCCTAAAGTAGTCAACAAAAAGTGGCAACCAAAACTTTCTCTTCAGGAGCTTACATTGATTTCAAGGATTCAGATGGTACCCAAATAGGTAAAGATAGGGTCATTTAAAGAGACATGCATCTGAAGGAGGAAAATTATGAGATGAGCTTCAGGTTGTATTTTCTTAAAAAATGAAGCTATTTTAGTGGCTTGAATGTAGAATTCTAGGTTACTTTTCCCTCAAGTTGGGGTGTTTAAGTAAGCTGGAGATCAATTTCCAACTCTGATCCTCACATTACCTTACTGTATAGTTTTAGGAAAATCATTCAACTATGACTGTTCTCATGGCACTGTATCTAATCAACAAAATGGAAATGGAAGATTGTAAGTTCAAATGCTGGTTAAATATACCAAGTTTTTGTGATATTAAATAATTCAGAATTTCCCTGTACTTTAGGTTTTTTTTAATGAAATAAATATAGTTTGGTCTTCCACACAAAAATGAAGAATAAAAATAATTGAGAGATGTTTTAGAAATTAGAATTGTATTCTTAATAATCAATTAAGTCACATGAATGAGTGGATTAATATTGCTGAACTTCTTAAGATCTACTTTTTAAAATAGTATGCTTGTGCTGTTCTTAACTATTAAAGATTACAAGTGGACATCATATGCTGTGAGTATTTAATTTTAGTATAGGCTGAGACAAAAAAACAAGAAAAAAACCAAGAAAATAAATGAATGTTGTTGGGTTTTTTCACTTGAAGAACTAAATTCTGTTGGAGAAAATGCATGTTAAAATAAATTTAATTAACTTCCTTATATGAAATAAATTTAAATTCAATTATGCATGAATAATAATGTATTCTTTGTAACTAACTGTATAGAAAAATTCTATCACTAATTTAAGGTACAGTATAAAGGAAAACATACCAAAATCAAATAGACATTCTTTAAGGAAATTATCTTTCATCATGATTTGTACTTTCAAATTCTCCAGAAGATAATGGAAATCACAAAGTTTCTTCATTACCCAGAAAAGCATGCATTCCTGACACACAGCAAACACCTCAAATTGAATAAAAACACTCAGTTCTTGGGGAGAAAAAAGCAATTGTTTCTTTGTGCTGTCATCATTTATAAAGCCTTTAATAGAAGTTGACATCATGTGCCATTTATATGTCAGACTGGTTCATGGAATCTTTTGATCGAAAGAATTATTTGTCAGGTAACACATTCTCTGTTCTCTTTACCTTTAAACAGATACATCTGCTTTGGGTCAAAAATATCAGAAACACCATTTGACTACAACTCTTGTCACTCAAATCGTGTGTTCCTCTTCCCTACCCCCTTCTAATTAAATAAAAAACAAAACAAAACAAAACCTACACCTGTTATTTTACACCTGTAGTACAAGAACAACCAGAAAGCATAATGCATGAGAAAATGATATTTCTATTCAACTTTTAACTTTCAAGGAAATTAATATCAATGCCTTGATGAGCCCTTTGGATCATTTTATTTGTTCCTACACAACTTACTTTCACTGTACAGTGTAACTGTCATTAAAAAATTTTGACTCATTCTACAATGTATTATGAGAAGCCTTCAGAATGATACATGTATGTAATTCAATAGACTTGACAACTTCGTTTGACCGTAAGTGTTAAAGGAACAAATACTGCATAAGACAATTTATGATTTTCAGCTATCTCAACAGTTTCTCTTGATTGTAATTTCATTACAGAGACATACTTTATGTTCTAGCAGTTTTTCAGAAGCTTACTATACCTTGAATGAATCTGGGGTTGAATATATGAAAGTAGTTTTAAAAACTCCTGGGATTTCCTTTGCTTCTAAACAATAACAATACATCCTAGGTACATTTGTTTTTAGCATTGTTAGTGAGTCTTCTAGGACTTTTGAATACTGAAACATATTTTTATTTTTTATACAAACATTAATGTTGAGCTTTTCCATTTATTAAAATTGTTAAGTCACTGAATTTGGTATTCTGTTATCCAAAGACATTGGTGCTACTTCACAAGGGGAATGCCATGCCAGAAAACAGATCTTATTTCAGGATACTCTCTACTTTTTTTGGTGCAAGGAACTTATTTCAAATTATCTGCATCTCCAATGTGTTAAATACTTTGGCATATCCTTGGGAAATAATGTGGCTTTAACTGATGTATAGATGGATTGAGATTCATAGCTTTATTAAAAAATTTTCATTATGATATTAATAAAAGTGAAGCTTGAGAATAGTTAATGAGAAATTTTTTATAATGTACACTACAGATTATGAGTGTTATATGTGTTACATGTTTAATGATGTTTAGACATCACAATGAAACTGAAATCTGTGAAATGAGATTGTATCAGTGAAGTAAAATATATTTCACATATTTATGGGGATAAAGACTAAAACTGTGATCTTTATGAATAATACCTTATGAATAATGGACAAGAAAGATATCTTTATCACTGTAGGTCAATATCTTCTCTGCTATTTATTAAAGGGTTATAGTTATACGGAGCAAGGAGAGGTTAAATGATAACCCGAGGTCACATGGAAAGTTTATGTCAGAGGCAGAATTTGAACCTAGTCTTCCTGGCTTCAAGGATAATCTCTATCTATTAACTAATGGTGTCAAATTAAAATAGAAATAGATAATTTCCAATGACATATTGACAAAACCATAAATTAACATTTTTGTCATATTGTATTTTTATTTATTTTGTTAAACATTTCCTAATTATATTTTAATCTAATTCTTGTGGTACTGAGAGAATTTTATGGGCTACTTAAGGCCATTTAATGTTACCAAATCACATAAGTTTAACATCATCATACCCACACCCATCTAAATATTGATAGTTTTTAAAATTCAACTTTAAAATCAATATATCAGATCTATTATAATGAAGAAAGAAAATAGCAATATGTATATATACACATACATACACATGTATGTATGCACATATGTACGTACACACATGTATCCCAGTAAATGATGTTGTTGTAATTAATACAATACCACTCTTGGCTTTATGAGTCTGCTGATTTTTTTTTTTAAATGAGCCCTTTATTATCTTTGTCTTATGAGAGAATCTTTCCAAACTGGCAATTACAGGGTTACTAAATTGGAGAAGTTCAGAGTCAGATTAGTATTTCCCAGAGGCACATATCTCTAGCAGTAAGTGTGGAAGCCAACTCGGAAGAAACACGTTTGAAGTGGCAGAACTAATCATGCAGAAGCAATTTGCTATTTTCTCTCTCTCAGCCTAGATAAAGCAGAGCATTATGACATTGGCTGCATGGTGCAAGGTCAATTTACTGTGAAAAGGCAGCTATAGATTCCAACTTCAAATAGACTTTCATCCTGCATAGCTAAAAACAGGATTTACCCTATTGCTTACACCTCAAAATAGAAAAAATGAAGTGGACAATTCAATTAGGATGTACCTCTATTGATCACTTATTTTTTGAAACTTTTTCAGATAATCAGCTTGTGACTGGATTCCAAGTTACTTCTTTACACCCCTGCCCCCCAAGGTGGAAATGCTTTGTTGCTTGTGTAATTAGATTATATTTTATCTCATAGCCCCCAGCACCTGTGTTTTAAATTTAGGAAGAACCTGACAATGAAAACTGGGTGTTATGACAAATATTCACATTCAATTTAGACAATTATTTTATTGGCTGAACCTAAAACACTTCCCATCTGAAATATCCAGAATATTCTCTCTTAAATATAGCATACACAAACCTTACAACTTTTTTTTCAATGTATAGAGATTTTTTTTTTTTTTGGGGGGGGAGTGCTATTTTAAAAATTTATCAAGTAGGAAATATGTGTGTGTGTATGTGTGTGTGTGTGTGTGTGTGTGTGTGTGTGTGTGTGTGCTATTAAGGTAAATCTACTACCTTGTTGTATTAGTTATGAAATGACCTTTAAAATTTTTCTCTTTTAAACAAATTTAGATAATTAAATTACAGGGGGGAATTTGTGAATAAACAATCCATTCCCTCGAGTACTGTGGACAAAAAAAAAAATTATTTTCTTTGGCTGATGGCCAAGGTAGATTTTTCTTGTGAAAAATGAAACAAGGGTATTCCTTCATTAGCTAGTCTGTGATCCAGGCAGATGAACTAGCCATATTTTAATACATTTAAGATTATTAGGTACATTCAATATGTTTTGGCTCCAGTTTATACAGGTAATGATAGGAATAATTATATTTAACATTTTATGTATGTGTGATGTGAATCACTCTGGAAGCAGAGCTTGGGAGTAAACGAAGATATGATTAAATGTCATTTTTGCTATAACTCACATATGTGTATGTATGTGCACACGAGTGTGTGTGTGTGTGTGTGGTCAGTTCAAGGGCACTGTAGCTCACTGAATTAGTAGATCTAACAGCTTTTCTGTTCTTCCATTTTGATTCCAATTTGAATTCTGGGGAGCAATAGATCTTTGCAGATTTGGTAGTTACTCTTAAAAAAGCACAAGACATGTTTAATGTTTCCATAAGTTTCACCATGCACCGAGGTTGTGAAAAGTTTGTTAATAAATTTCCAAGGATAGGTCATCTCCTTTTTGCCTAGCCACTGGCAGCAATGTAGCAGTCTTAAAATATATGGTCACAATAAGAAATAGAGGCCAAGATTTCATCCAGGTTGCAAAAGAAGAAAGATGTATATAAAGTCAAAGTTATTAAGATGTAGCTACATAAATGGAATCATTAAAAGAAGTTGTCAGCACTGGTGTTCTTAAACTCAGGGATTGTAACAGAATGAGGATTTATGACTTGTATTTCATAATCATGGGTGCATTCATATGTTATAGAAATCAAGACTCTAGATTAGTAATAATTGGTTGTGAAAGATTTATAAAAGACATCCATATTCACGAATTTGTTTTAATGGTTTCATGACTTTAAATTTTATTTTTCAATTTGTAGGCTATTTTGGGAGTTATGTGTTTTTGTTTTGAATGATATTTCTCCTCTCTGGCCAATCCTCATTTGGTAGTAAATACATGAACCAGGCTTAATTAAATATATTTTCTTATCCAGCTTTGAATTGTTTTCCATTGTAGAATCATTTTGGAAGGTTTTTTTTTTTTTTAAATAGATTCAGCTTTTTTACAGTATTTCAATGAAAAAAAATGTTCGTTTGTTCTATTTCTGTAAATTCAACATGATCTGCTTAGAGTTTTCTTTTGAAACGAATCACTTGTGATCAATTCTGATGGACATGGCCCTCTTCAACAATGGGATGAACCAAATCAGTTCCAATAGAACAGTAATGAACTGAACCAGCTACACCTAGAGAAAGAATTCTGGGAGATGACTATGAACCACTACATAGAATTCCCAATCCCTCTATTTTTGTCCACTTGCATTTTTGATTTCCTTCACAGTCTAATTGTACACTATTTCAAAGTCCAACTCTTTTTATACAGCAAAATAACTATTTGGACATGTATACATATATTATATTTAACTTATAGTTTAATATATTTAACATGTATTGGTCAACTTGCCATTTAGGGAAAGGGGTGGGGGAAAGGAGGGAAAAAGTTGGAACAAAAGAATTTGCAACTGTCAGTGCTGAAAAATCACCTTTGCATATACTTTGTAAATAAAAAGCTATAATAATAATAATAAAAAAGAAATGGATCATTTGTGACAGCTTTAGCAAATCAGCCAATCAAGTCAAACTTGTTTGTCTGAGGTACCTGTCTCTAATTTTGGACTTATAGTGAATTTCCATTAGATAAATTGTGTGGGTTCTAATATTTTTATGTTAGCACTGTTTTCTGCATTTTATAGATCATAAGACTAATCAATCAGTTAATTATATTATGTAATATTCATATATGCACACAAATACATGGATTTATATATATATATACATATGCATATATATACACATATACTACATATAGGGAGAAAGAGAGTCATTGGAGATAGAAAAGAAGAGAGAGAGGAAGAAGAGGGGGAGGAAAGGAAAGGAGGGAGAGACAGAAAATAGTATATAATTTGCATTTATGTTTAATAGAGATCAGTCTTGGAGTCAGAAATATGTAGAATCAAGTCAATTAAATGACTTGCCCTGTATCATACAGTCAAGCATGTGTCAGAAGTTGAACTCATTTTTCTTCTTCTTTCTGAAGGTAGGTTTCAATCCACCAATCCAAGCTGTGTCTCTGAATTTATAGATTTTATCTGTAACTGTGTTACCCATCTCAGCAAATAATATTGAGTTGTTTGTTGTAAACCACATCAAACATTTGTACTGACTCTTGTTTTTCCACAGACTAGAACAGGTATTTAGGCCACATGTAGATTTAATTGAATATGCATTTGAACACAGTTAGGCAATTATTGAGCTAATTCAAATTTTTAAAAAATCTAACTTCAAAATATTGGAGTCAATTATTAAGGTTTTCAGGCCCAATGTGCTTTTGCTTGAATTGCCCAGAAAATTGCTTCAATCTTCCACTTCATTTTGTCTACATGTACATGGTTGGCATTTGGATGCTTTACAAATGACAAAAATTTTATCTGATTATATTGAGTTGACTAATTTTTTTTCTGTAAGAGATTTCAGTGTATTATGGGATACTTTTCTATAGAGGCCTTAGAAAGGTGTCAGAAATACAACTTCCAAAATTGTTTTTAATTTTATTTGAAGATTAACAATTGACACAATTAAGTTTTTTTTTTTTTTTACTTCATAATAAATTGTGTATCAAATGCAGTATTAGTTGTGAAAGTGCTTTGAGAAGATGAAAGCATGGATATTGGTTAGTTTTGCTGAACCATTGCTCTTTTTTCTTTTAAAACATATTACAAGAGTTGGCTCTCTAGATTGGAAAGGGATAAGGGATGTTATTAAAAATAAGTGTAATTAAAACAAAATATTAATTATAAACAAGATAAACACAATATTTAAATTGTTATGTAAATTTGCATTATTAACCTGAACTAATCAATGCATATCAACAAATTCTTTTATTGAAGCAGACATATCCATTTTCTATCTACCTGAACAATTTAGCAATTATTCCCAGATAATGTTTTATATATGCCTCTAATTGTGTTATTTAGTACTTTTGGTCTAGTTCCCAATGAGACAAATCTCCTGACTTTCTAATGCTCAAAGGAGTGAGGGAATTATTTTACTTTCCAACCTGGCATGGTCACAAATTTTAAGAATAATTAATATTGTATTATGTGAGGTAACTACCTCGCATAATACAATATTAATTATTCTTATAATAGCACATACTCCACAAAAGAAATTTACTTATGAAAGCAGAAGTCTATGTCAAAAACCATTTTTTTTTTTTGTCTTTGAACTCATACAATTTTTAAAAAATCAATCCTCCTTTGTAAGGCAAAATATTCATTTCCCATTATGTGTAGTTAACTTATTCATTTTGAAATTTTCAAATGAGTAAATGCAGTGATTGGTTACAAATATAAAGATATGAATAAAACAAAAATTCATCTACCATAGCATACAACTCCTAAAAAGCCCTAAAATCTCTTATTTTCTCTTGTAATTTTGAGTTACTGTGGCAAAGTAGAATTCACCATGGAAAGCACACCTCAGCTCTCTTAATTTTCCCCATTGCTATCTCTTCCTCCAGTTCAGGGGATATAGTTTATAAATTTTATTGACATACACTATAACTTAGCAAAGAAAACACATGATTAAATTATCTCTAAGATAACTTACAGCTCCAAAAATCTGTGATTTTACCCAACATAATATTACCAAGTCCATATAATAGCAAGTAGATTATGTTATATCTCAAAAATAAATCAATATAAATATAAAATGAATAATGTGGGGTTTTTGTTTGAGTTTCAAGGCCAAAAATAGAATTAGGGCACTTTGGATGGAAAACAAAAAAAGAAAAATTATTCAACTTCTTTTAGTTATTTTCCCTAAAGTTACTATAAAAAGATAATTGGTTGTCCAGATTCCCTTTCCTAAGATTTTCCAGAATCTTTGGAAATGTACAAGTTTGTTTTTACTGAAGGGAATAGGTAAAGAGAAGTCTGTAATGATGTATACATCAAATTATATATACATATATATATATGTATATATAATTTATATATCTCTCTATGTGTGTATGGGTGTTAATTGAAGTATACATTTTATAACATAATAGTTTTATTTTACTGTTACTTCATAAGGTTTTTTTGGGGGGGACTGTGGGAATGGGTCATGGGACTGTGATTCAATTCTTTTGGGGAACCAATGTGGAAACTTCTTTAACTCATGTAGGTCAGAAACTGACTTAGAGAGTTGCTTGTGGTATTGGGAGATTAAGTAATTTGACCTGAGTTTAAGGTCAACACTCCATCACTCTACACTGAATCAAAAGAACTTTCATATGAATGTGATCATATACACACATGTATATGTACACAATGCATAGTTGTATATGTATAGTATGCATATATGGAGGTACATATATATGTGTGTTTATACATATATATATATATATATATATATTTACCTAATATACATACACATACATAAACATACACAAACACGTCTATGTGCTATGTCTGTCTGTCTGTCTATCTATCTATCTATCTATCTACCAATGTTTCCTTCTCTGGGACTACTTCCAGTTGCATTAGGAGTTCAGGTTTCCAGAGGGACAATTGTTCCTTTTCTGAAGAATTTAGGATAACAATAAGAGCATGTGCATTTCTAATGAACACTTGTCATTAGCCCCTCTATTATACTCCCCTTTTGCAATCATTTTGGCTACAATTGATTACCTTTTACAATAACTATTTATTAGTAAGTATAGAAAGAACATTTGGAAAACAATCAAACAAAAAACCCCTACCTTCCTCTGCTAAACAGAATGCACTCTCCCACACTACATAGACTCCATGAGTAACTTGGGCACTAAAAATACAATAACAGTGAGGAAAAAAAAATAGAGAACAAATATAAAAAAGGGGTACCTCCTTTTCTGGTATTGAAACTAATTTTTTTTTCCTTTGTGATCTACTAATGAAATTTTCCTTAGGTGTACTTTTCTGTTGGACCAGATTCTCAGCTCTTCTCTCAGAATTGGTGTCTCTATTAGTACATAGTTCACTCCTCTCTATCAATAGATCATAGTCTTTAAAGCTGCTGTTTTCCTTGGATGAATATTACCCCATCTGCATGAAACTTCCTCTGTTGTCAATTATATACACTTCCAGTAGTCACAGCTACATTTTCTAGTGGAATCTTTGGTTCTTCCATATCCATCAGGGCACTTGGCAACTTCATTTTAGAATACTCATTTGCCTAAGATGAGGAAAGCATAAACACAAAGAAACCGGGGAAGCATGGGTACTAAGATGCTTTAGTCAGGTAAAAAAGAAAGCCTCTAACTTCATTCCATTATGCTCTTGGGAGAGCTAGATCAAAAGTCATCCTGGTTCCTCATAGCCACAAAAGACAAGAGATGAATAGATTTCTCTTCTTGGGTGCACAATTAATTTAAGCTCAGTGGTTCCTGGGGCATGAGTTTTGACTTCTCAGCCAATTGGAACACTTCTCATTATATGGTATCAACATCATGGAGAGAAACTAGTTTTCCCATGTTTTCACAAATGAGCTTAACAAATCTTTTCACCTTTTCTCATTCCTCATGGATTTTCTTTCTTCTTTCTTTATTTTTGATAACTACAGCATTTAATGCCATTGGCAATCCTCTTCTCTTGGATATTCTGTTTTTTCCCCCCAGTGGTCCAGAAAGAAATGAAGTAGGGGGTAGATATGTATTCTCAAAGGACTAGCCTACCCATTGGGCCTTCCCAATAATTGAATACAATTTAAAAAGAGAGGATTGGATTCAGGAGTCAGTGTAAAGTATAAAGACCTACACTAGTTCTGTCCACTTATTTCTTCTGTGGAATTCTATTTGATTTCTTAGATTATCTTTAAAAATTTTACATGAATTTCAAAAATGTAATAAATGTTAGCATTCCCATTTCTATTTGCCAAAATATTCAATTCTACCCTATGAGTAGTCTAGTAAAATAAGCTATTTTTATACCTAGTGTTTCCTGAAGATTAAAGATAAAATATTTTGTTTACATTTTTTTCAGAAAAAAAGAAATAATAGTGCTTTTGAATGAAAAAGGAAATAAGATATTTTTCACCTTTTTCTTGTTCATGGTTCACATAATTTCCTGCTAACATCTGTGAAGAATATCCATTAGATTATGTATGTCATTATAGAAGCATTTTGATTATAGATAATACTGGACATAATTAGATTTGATGCTGATCTTATTGACTAAATGTTATGTTTCTTCAGTAGCATCTCTCACATTGTGAAACATTTCATGTTACAAGAATGGTTTTCACGTCAAAATTTGGCTAATAAAGATGAATGCAGTACTCTATTGTTTTGGAGGAAAGAATTATTAGTATAATTTTATCTACTTTAATACAGTAATATAAATAATTCCTTCATTTTATGATTTGAAAAAAGAAGATAATCTTTGGAATAGGGAAGACCTGTGTTCAAATTCTATCTGACCCATAATGATTATGGATGTTTGGTTAAGTCACTTCTCAGTGATTCAGACAACTCTCTAATACTGTACTATACTTCCACATTAGTATATAATCACATTTTAAAAATATATAGAATAATGGATTTTTCAGCTAGTAAGGTCTTTGATGGTCTTCAAGTCCAATCCCTTCATTTTGCAAATAAGCAAATTGAGGTCCAGAGAGATTAAATTCCAAGGTCATACAAATGATTTTGAACTTATCTTCTCATTTCTAATTCAGTCTTTCTGACTGAATATGTTCTTCCACAGGATAGCAGTATGCAAATGTAGAATAATTATGACTCATCACTGACACTTGGCAAATCATTCTATACTATGGGAAAAATCTTTCATGATGATTTGTAATAAACTTAAATATATATATTGCAGATATCTAAAACTCTGAAAGTACTTTTTTCAATTTTAAAGCATACAATTTTTGAAAAATTTCCTCACTGTTAAGGACATAACTTGGGAGATAAATGGAATTTGCATTCTTTTTTATGATTTCTAAGTACGGATATTTAGGAAAACATACCCAGGGACATGCTATTCATTCATTCATTTATTTGTTAATTAATTAATTATTATGTTCATATGCTGAGCATATGTGTATACAAAATTAAGCATGTTTCAATTAAGTTAGTTTAGTATCATTCCCTACATTTTAAATTATCAGCTATTTGGAGATGATACAATTGGTTGAATATTTGAAATTTTCTCTTTGAAACTTGTTCTTTGTTTTGTAACAACAATATCATTTTCAGTTTCATACTGAATTCATTCTAAGCTTCATCATCTCCACTGTCTTGGCTACAACATAGCTCTAGTGTTTTAGTTTCTTTCAACATTGATTACTTCATTTTGAGTTATTATGAAAATAATAAAGGACCTTATAAAAGACTTTAGCTGACTGTGCTTTATTTTTCAACCCTACAATCATGAGAATGTTGGTATTTGCTCATAACCTAAATAGATATTAAAAATATGGTCCAAAATCCTCTTAAAGTGCTTTATTATTGTGAATTTCCGTCTTAACAAAGATTAAAGACAGCAATAGAAGACAGTTAAAATTACAGGTTAGTTGACTTAAAAAATCAGGTATCTACATAGAAGAGAGTGTGTAATTGCTGCATCATGATAATCCCAATGGCATGTATAACTGAAACATGCCAAAGGCTGCAGAGAAGTTGTCAGAAGGCCTCAACCTTTAGGCTAAGAAGTCAGGATAAGCTTATTCTATACCTTGCCACCCATGAGTCAAAGAACATCCATTCTTTTCAATGACAGCTTTTCCAGTTTAAACAATACCCATGAAAAAAGAACATGCCTTTCACTGACTCATTATTGTTACATTGGTTTAACTTCTTAACCCCATTCCTGTTGAAGTTTACCTCACATCTGAAAAAGTATTACTGTTCCAATCACTAATTAAATTTCCTTTGTAAGTAACTTGACAAAAATTCTACCCTGGCTTACGTTGTTGTAACTATATTTCTTATATGAGGGAAAAAATATTTTCTGACAATTAACATGATTGACAACATTGAATTGAAATAGTCAAAATGTGGCTCAATCTTTAGCAAATATGGTATGATTTAAAGATCACTAAACGTGGGGTCAAAATCCTTAGATTAAGGTCATACTTGCCTCAGTAGTCCTTTCTTAAGAAATTTTTAACATCTTTGAATTTAATGTCTTTCAAGTAAAAAGAATTGTATCATGGGAAAAACAGAGAATGTTATTTTCTTTGAAGTATTGAGTAATTGTACTAGACTACTTTAAATAAGATTGAATTAACAAATGAACAAAAATAATGAAAAAACCTTCTTAGCAGGCATTTATTACACAGAAAATGTATAATATGATCATCCATTGATTTGATATTTCCTTTTCCTGTTGAAAGAAACTGCTTTCTTTAACATTCTATCCTTATAATTCAGTTTTAATGGTTTTGAAAATAACAATTAAATTGTACAATATTTCAGAGTCTGATTCTTTTTCTACAGCAAAATAACGTTTTGGTCGGGTATACTTATTGTGTATCTAATTTATATTTTAATATATTTAACATCTACTGGTCATCCTGCCATCTAGGGGAGGGGGTGGGGGGGGTAAGAGGTGAAAAATTGGAACAAGAGGTTTGGCAATTGTTAATGCTGTAAAATTACCCATGTATATATAATGTAAATAAAAGGCTATTAAATAAAAAAAAAAGAAAATAACAATTAAAATATAGTTGATCAAATGTTACACTGGATATATTGATTGGTCATATCACTATCAATGGCCTATGAGTAATGATCAATGATCAGTGAGTAATGCCCACTTTCACTTTCTTGTGTCTATGTATGTCTTTTGGTTATTGTCACTTTTTCTATTCTTGGGTGGTTGTGTATGGGGAATCTGTACATACAAAAGCAAATCCTTTTACTGAAAAGATTAAGGAACTTCATTTCATGGTTGCCAAGTATTACAAGCAATAGGAATAAAGAAGCATTGTTCTCTAGGACTTACACAATAGTCTTCATGTAAATCAAACCTTCAGATTCTTTAAGTCAGATTAGTTCTGCTTCTGTATATGCATGTTCTTCTATTTGTCTATGTAGATGTATATGTAATTTTACTTTTATGTTTTCATTCTGATTAACTAGAGCAGTATAATATAGAGATTAGCCAGTTAATCCCTAACACTAGTGTTAAAGGGAAAAAAAATCAACTTTGCTACAATAATAGTGGCCAGTACAACTGGGACAGTAAAAAGAGATTATCTATTTTAATAGAATATTTTTTTTTAATTTGAACAAATTGAGCCTATTGTAAGAGAAACAAAATGGTCTTTTGATATAATCAATGTTGATATGTTCTTGAGTCCTGGAGAGAAAGATTTGTTTCTCACAGATAATGAGCAGGTTATTTTGTATAAGATAATGAAAGACATTTAGAAGTCTGCTGAATCAGTTTTTTAGATAAATAGGTGGATGGATGGATGGGTATATAGATTGTTTTCTCCTACTGACACCAACTATAAATTTAGTCATAAATCAAAAGCCTGATTTTCTAGATCACTGGACACATTTCCTATAAGCACAAATAGTTTTTACTATAGCTAATGACTATGGCTAATGATTACAGCTATTGTTGAGATTATCTGTGGCTATAACATCAGCTATAATATACTATATTAATCTTAAAGGTCAAGCATTTTGGGGGGCTATCTTGTCCATTGCTGTGAGAAATTACATAAGGATGGTGGTACATTATGTGTTTATGATGATGATAATGTTGGTGTTTCTGTTGAGCATAAAAAAATACTTAAAATCACCAGTTTTTAAACCATTGACAGCTACTTTTTCCAATATTCTTTTTACTTAATTATTTTATTACATGTCCATTGTAAAATTACTCACACACTTAGTATTTTTAGATAACACTGTAATATATGGGAAAGTTACTTATAAACTTACTTCATGATTAAAGAGAATCTGTAAAATGAACTAGAGAAGGAAATGAAGTTTTTTTCAGTCATTTCCAACTCTTTGTGACCCTATTTGGCATTTACTTGGAAAAGATATTGAAGTAGTTTGTCATTTCTTTCTCCAGCACATTTTACAGAGAGGAATTGAGGTAAATAAACAGTGTTATGACTTGTCCAGCGCTACACAGTTGAATATCTGAGGCCAGATTTGATCTCAGGAAAATGAGTCTTCCAGACTCCAAGTCTGGCACTCTACCCTTTATGCCACTTAACTATAGTAGGTTCATCAATATAAAGAAGTATTTGTTGAATCAAATTGAATCATTCCAATCCATTTTCCCATATAAAGTTCTTAATATCCTTATTTTAAGCCCATCAATCAGGAGGAATGAAGGCCTTTTCTATATGTATAGCAACCAAACTGTCATAATTATAGCCATCCACTTTTTGCCCACACTAGGAAATTAATTTACTTCCATTCCACATAGAATTTCCAAAGTATTTTTAAAATTTTTGAATTGGCTCAGCCAAAGTGAAGATTATAGGTTATAAACATCATATACCAGAGCAAAGAGAGTATTGATTGGTTGAATCAAAAGTTTCAGTTTGAATTTTCAGCTTTCAGAATTATTCTATTATCATGTCTGTGGACTAGGCAGTCTATTTCAATCCAGCCATATTGATCTTTTAGGGAGAGATACACGTAAGGAAAAAAATAATGTTTCCTGTAGTATGATCCTTCAAGTTTTTGGGAAATGATCATAGGTGATCATGTTTAGGACAAGAAAAATGAATGATTCACCTTAAGATTTCAGATCAATATCTTAACCTACTAGAGAAATTTGGGCTCTTCATCAAAGGCTAATCATTCTGAATGTGTCTTTTTTCCTTAACTTTTCCTTCCATTTCATACAAAATAAACTCCACATAATCTTATGCCTTTTTCTATATTTAGATAAATATTATTTAATATTTCTGATAATTATGAGTATTTGCATCTCCTAATTCAGGATCAGGTCACCAAACTGAATAGGTATTTTAAATAGTGAAGTACTAATATTATTATATTAGTTTATGGAATTTCAATTGAAGCATATAAACAGAGATCCCTAAAGTGACTATTGATATCATAAAGGCTGAAATATACAGAATCTAAATAGAAAAATTTAACTCATGAACTGCCTCCAATCAGCAATGTTGTGGTAACCATGAACATTAAAGAAGCAGAAATACATTACTCAAAGTGGACAATGAGTTCAGAACTATACTACACACTTTAGCCCCTGTAAATGTCCATGATGATAGGGATTTGAGAACCTGGTTGAATAAAGAAGCAAACTGAATCAGGAATCCAAGGGAAATAAGTTTCTATCAAAACCAGAGACAATTTGTCCTTCCTTATGCTGTATTTAGGCAACATTTTATATAGATATTCTCCATGCCTCTTTCAACCTACATTCAAAACTCCCCAATCAAAGACCTCTTCTATGAATCAAAGATACCTGATCATGATCACATATATTATTTTTATTTTAAGAAAATTATATTATATTTTTGGTCAACATTCATTACACTGGAACTTAGTTTCTCTTTTTTTTAGGTATAGCTATAATTCTTATCAACATTTTTATTATAATATACCTTTTCACCAAGCTAATATGCTTGGTTCTCAAACTACTAGTGCCTAGATTGATGACACATTTATTATTAAGAAACCATTGCAGAGAAAATAGGAGATTAGCTCTCAAAGCTTCCCTTCAGCTAGTAGGTATGTTATTGGATTTCATATGGTTAGAACTGTAATTTGGCTCCCCATTTCCACCCCCAGCCTTATAAACAAGCTAAACACTTAGACTCCAAAATAACTATCAGTGTTGAGATTCTCCAAATACTTTTATTCACTGATGATTCACCTTACTAATTATACTAAGTCTTGCAACATGGAAATGCAATCTCAATAAAGGGCATTATTATTCAAATGGATTTTATCCATTCATGATAGACAAATTATCATGAAAAAAATCATATGACAAGGATCATAGCATGCAACTATGTAAGCAAAATGTCTACAATCAATCTTTTTTTTTTTTTTTTTTTTTGGCAAGACAATTGGGGTTAAGTGATTCATCCAGGGTCACACAGCTAGTAAGTGTTATGTGCCTGATACCAGATTTGAATTTAAGCCCTTTTGACTTCAGGGCTGGTGCTCTATCCACTGCACCATCTAGCTGATCATCTTCCTCGCTCTCTTCCTCCCTTCCTCCCTCCCCCTTCCTTCCTTCCTTCCTTCCTCCTTTCCTTTCTTCCTTTCTTCCTCCCTTCCTCCCTCCCCTTTCTTTCCTTCCTTCCTTCCTTCCTTTCTTCCTTCCTTCCTTCCTTCCTTCCTTCCTTCCTTCCTTCCTTCCTTCCTTCCTTCCTTCCTTCCTTCTTTCTTCCCTCCCTCCCTCCCTCCCTTTCTTCCTCCTTTCCTCTCTCTCTCTCTGTCTCTCTCTTTCTTTCTTATATATCTATCCATCTATCTATCTATCTATTCAACTTGCTTAATATAGACAGATGCTATATAGATAGATGAAAAATTGAATCCAGAATCAAGCATAGAGGTAGAACGTTGTAGCAGTTGAGAAATTATATATGATTTTCAAATTATCCTAACTTATTTGTTGGTGCAAAATCTTATATTTTTTTTAGTAAAGATTTTTATTTTCAAAATATATGCTTAGATTCAGCATTAACCCTTGCAAAACTCTGTGTTCCAATTTTCCTTCTCTTTCCCTACCTCCTCTCCTAGATGGAAAATAATTCAATATATGTTAAACATGGTAATATATACAAACTTCTAGTGTTGATTTCCTGACTATGCATACTTGATCCAAATTTTGTTTTTCATCTTTATATTTTCAAGTATTATTTATACTTTTGCACAAAATACACTGGAATTTGTGATATTAAAGTCAAAAAATATAGTGGATCCACTCCTGTTGTTAGAATGCTGAATTAATCATATAAATATTTACATATATTTTGCATTTTAGCACCCTTCCAGATTGATCCTTAGGTACCAAGAGGAACTGAAAGAAGATGAGAGTTTTAAAAGGAAAGAAAGTGTGTCAGAAGAATGAGATGGTGATGATTTCCCACTTCTTAGGGCTGGGGAGGAAGTGGGAAAGAAATAAGCATTTATTAAATACTATCGGCCATGAATTGTGCTAAGCACTTGATGGGTATTATCTCATTTTATTTTGTAAGCACTTGACAAGCATTATCTCATTTTATTAACTTTATTTTCTTCTTTTCACTTGACAGTATTGTATATTTTCCAATTACATGAAAGATAATTTTTAATCCTCACTTTTTTTATTAAAGCTTTTTGTTTTTCAAAACATATGCATGGACAATTCTTCAATATTAGCCCTTACAAAATCCTGTGTTCCAATTTCCCCCTCTTTCCCCATGCCCTCCCCTAGATGGAAAGTAGTCCAATATATGTTAAACAAGGTAGAAATGTATGTTAAATCCAATATATGCATATAAATGTATACAATTATTGTGTCACACAAGAAAAAAAAAAGAGAAGCAAAATAAGATGTAAGTAAACAACAACAAAAAGAGTAAAAATGTTTTGTTGTGAACCACACTCAGTTCCCACAGTCTTCTCTCTGGGTGTACATGGCTCTCTTCATTGCTGAACAATTGGAACTGGTTTGAATCATCTCATTGTTGAAGAGAGCCATGTCCATCAGAATTGATCATCATATAATCTTGTTGTTGCCATGTATAACACATTCACTTTTGTAACGTTTTGAGTTTCTAGTAGATCACTTAAATTCAGGTTCTCCCACTCAAAACAAAGTTATTTTCCTCCTATACTGCATAAAATCCTTTCCTGAATAACTAGAGAAACATTGAAATTTTAAAATAAAAAAGGAAGGGAATATATAATTAGGTATCAACTTACTAGTGCAGAGATAGAGAAGGTAGAGATGGTTAGAATGAGGAAATTAAGGATACTTTCTTAGACAAGAATGTATAATTTGAATTTGTCCTTCAAGGACTGGTACTAGATCTCTGGAGCAAAATGGGAGGACATTATTAAAATAGTTTAATCAAAAAAGATTGAACTGTTTATCTTTTGTTTAGATAGTGATTGAAAACTTGACTGGAGTAGAAGACTAATTTTGGAGCATAAATAGATTAAGAATTATTTATATATGCTGGAGTTGAATTGTGGAGAACTTTTAAAGTTTGCAGACCTATTTTTTTTAAGTTTTCCTTTCGGCAATGCAGAACCACTGATAATTTTTTTAAAGCAATGTAGTAAATGAAGAAAATAAAGTTTTAGTAAAAAAAAGTCTAACAATGATGTGTATGATAAATTGGTGAAGAGAGAAAGAGAGACTAGAAGTTGAGAAAAATAATTCAGACACTATTGTTATCATCTAGGTAGCATTGTAGAAAGATCTAAAATTAGGAGCCAGAAGATCTGACTTAGAGTTTAAAGTCTGCTGATAATCAGCTGTGTGATCTTTGATAATTGATTTTCCTGCTGTTATTTTTCAATCCATAAATTGATGAGTTTAAACAGGATTATATAACATACTTTCAGGTCCAAAATTACAAGATACTATGATTCTACTAATATTTCTACTTTAGTCTCTGGGTCAATAGGCAAGAAAAGTACTCTCATGGCCAATTAAGGATAGGAGAATCTGTGATAGATTAAAAAGACTAGACATTATCTTCTTGACAGTAAAACATACAGTTAATTCAATTAGTTTAGTAAAAAAATAGTCATCCAGATATTTAATCTAAATAATACCAAGAAACGATTTTTGGCTAAATTGACCAGATTCTTTAGCATTATATGAATATAGTCTCAATACATTTTGGATTAAATTCAAGAAAATACATTTAAGAAGTGTGACATTTGGAATGTGATGCTCCACATATTTCTTTCTGGTAATGATCTTTAATTATGTTCAGATATTTTTTTACCCCCATATTGATCAGATATGAAAAACAATTAGAGCTAAAATACAAGTCTTTGGAAAAGGATTTTGACAAAAATGAAATTTTATATATATAATGATAATGTGAGATTTCCTCCTCCTCCTCCATTTTCATACCAGTGGTCTATTCAATTAAGAAGCAAATAAATACAGTAGAGAACAATAACTATGTTTTCCTAGAAACTGATGCAAATGAAATATATTACCAAAGAAAATGCTTGTATAGAGGAGAGATATTACATTAAACTAATTTTTATTCTTCTCCCTTGTACTCACTTGTCCCTTCCCTTCATATCATGCTTATTACATTTCCATTTAAACCACAAGAAATATTTCCATAATGAAAACATAAATCAATTTTTGAAGACCTTTTAAAAATTAAAATGCAACCAACTAGTGAAAGGCAGGATGAGGTTTCCAGGAGCAACTGGGAAGTTCCAGGAAATACTGTGGATTTTGGGCAGAAGTTTCAAGGCATGCATCATCAGAAAGAAAAAGGATTTGTAAAGAGAAACATGCCAAATAAGTTTAATCTTTTGCTTATTTATCTCTGATCTCCTATGAGCTCTGCTTATCAGATGAGTGTAATAAACTTTGTAGATTTACTGACACTAAGAGTATATAGGAAAAAGAAGTGGCTAAAGGAATAAAAAATTATTAAGTGACTACTACGTGCCAGCCATTGAACTAAACACTTTGCAAATATTCTGTGATTTGATTCTCACAACAGCATTGACAGGAAGGTGCTATTATTATTCCCATTTCACAGTTGAGGAAACTCACTCAGACAAAGGTTAATTGATCTGTTCAGTATCACACAACTGGTAAGTACTTTGAATTTAAACTCAGGTCTTCTTGACTCTTGATTATTTTTGACAATGCTATATACACTGCACCACTTGTTTGACTCTAAATAAAGATGAAATATAAATTAGAAAAAAAAATTTGAGGGGAACATTGAGATTTCCAATTTTATATTGTAGTAAATAGGATATAGGATGTTCAAACTGAAAAACAAAGGGATGTAATGAAAAGATTAGATTTAAAACTGGGAGACATTGTAGAGACCATTTAGTCCATCAGTTTTATTCATAAAGAAACCAAGGCAGAGAGTTGTTTGCATAGTTAATAAATAATCTGAAGTAGCGCTTGAGCTTGAAACTCCTCTAGCTTTATATTCATTTTGCCCAAGTAAGTAATCTAAATGGATATTTATTATTTTGCACATGAAAACAAAAGTAAATTAAACAAATGCCTTATTTTAATATTCACTTAATATTACTTTTGAGATTATACATCTTATATTGAGAAATGGTTATTGGGCCAGTAGGGAACAGAGTATTATACCCAGTCCTTCTCCCAAAGGGACTCATCTAATGACCAACAGGATGATTTCAGAAAGGCCTGGAAAGTCTTACATGAACTGATGGTGAGTGAAATAAGCAGGACCAGGAGATCATTATATACTTCAACAACAATACTATAGGATGATCAATTCTGATGATGTGGCCATTTTCAGTAATGAGATGAACCAAATCAGCTCCAATAGAGCAGTAATTAATTGAACCAGCTACACTCAGTGAAAGAACTCTGGGAGATGACTATGAAACATACATAGAATTCCCAACCCCTCTATTTTTGTCTGCCTGCATTTTTGATTTCCTTCACAGGCTAATTGTACACTATTTCAAAGTCTGATTCTTTTTGTATAGCAAAATAACTGTTTGGACATGTATACTTATATTGTATTTAATTTATACTTTAACATATTTAATATGTATTGGTCAACCTGCTATCTGGGGGAGGAGGTGAGGGAAAGGAGGGGAAAAATTGGAACAAAAGATTTGGCAATTGTCAATGCTTTAAAATTATCCATGCATATAACTTGTAAATAAAAAGCTATTTTACAAAAAAGGGACTCATCTACTCTCAACCCAGGCCTACCTTGTTAGATTGGTTCAAAGTTGAGGTAGTCTCTCGTCTATTGAAAATAGAATTAGCCCATCTTTTCTTACTATTTTTTTACTTTATCTTATTCTCTAACTTAGTGCTTCAGTATCTCAGGAACAAATTATTTAAAGTTTAGATATAAACTCACCTGTAAGTTTTGCACTAAAGTGGAGTGGAGCATAAAAGAATATATATCATATAAATCAAGTATAGTTCAAGAACTTATTTATTACAAACAAAAGAAATGCTGAAACAAAACAAGAGCTCACATATTAATTATATGTCTTAAACAGAATGAGATATCTTATAATTATGGTTCTATTGTCTCTAGAGGTTAATATTTAAACTTTATAAAAACATAAACACAAAATAATTTTTACTACTTTTGTTAAGCACTTTATGTTTCACCTGGATTCTGCATTGTCCAAATAGTGCCTGTATATATCTGATGGTAAAATCATCCTAGATTTACCTCCTGAGGTAGTAATATTTTTTAAGAGCACTGGAGTTGTTGCCATGCATTCCTCCCAGAGGTTCCAGTCAACTCTGTGAAAAGGACCTAGGATCTCTGGGCTGTTCAAATTCACAATGTCACCCCAAATGCATTCCTTTTCCATATTATAGGCCTTTAAGTACTTGATCATAGCTATCAAGTTAATCATTTTTTAAAACAAGTTTTAAAAATCTTTTGTTTTCCGTTTGATTACATTTTATATGTATTATACTAACATCCTCTTCAAGGGAACCATTTGTTATAATATTTTTTTAAAAAGAGTAAATAATTCAATAAAATCAGTCAATTCATCAAAATATTCTGATATTCTATATCCATGAATCCTCAACTGTACAAAGGACTGGAAGTAGGGTAGGAGAGTTGCCCTCTTGTACCTTTTCTTTCTGACAAAGTATGGTCTTTATAATTTTAAATCATTATCTATGACTTTTTGGTCATTGTTCTTTTCTTTTATATTATTATTCTCATGATAGGAAGACTAATCTGCCTGAGTTCAAATGTGATCTCAAACACTTACTAGTTGTGTGTCCTTCTGAGATAGTCATTTAACCTTATTAGCCTCAGTTTCCTCACCTATCAAGTGAGCTAAAGAAGGAAATGGTAAATCACTCCAGTATTTTTGCCAAAAAGTCCTGAACTCGGATCATGAAGATTCCTACTGAAAATAATCATATAACAAAATAATATGTACCATATCTGTGTTGATTCTTTTCTTTTTCAAAATGAATAATGCTAGTTTCTTTGATCCATGGCAAGAGCTTGAGACTTTTTAACATTCTGGTTGATGTATCCTGAATACTGTATCATTTCTTATCCTTCTTGAATTGTGATATCTTGAACTGAATATAATACTCCAGATGTGGTGTGACCAGGGCAGAGTTGTTTTATTACCTCCTTATTCTTGAAACTTATACATCTCACCACTACATACCTGTCAGATTGGCTAGAATGACAGGGAAAGATAATGCAGAATGTTGGAGGGGCTGTGAGAAAACAGGGACACTAATATGTTGTTGGTGGAATTGTGAATACATCCAGCCATTCTGGAGAGCAATTTGGAACTATGCTCAAAAAGTTATCAAACTGTGCATACCCTTTAATCCAGTAGTGTTTGTACTGGGCTTATATCCTAAAGAAATCTTAAAGAAGGGAAAGGGACCTGTATGTGCATGAATGTATGTGGCAGGTCTTTTTGCAGTGGCCAGAAACTGGAAACTGAGTAGATGCCCATCAATTGGAGAATGGCTGAATAAATTGTGGCATATGGATATTATGGAATATTATTGTTTGGTAAGAAATGACCAACAGGATGATTTCAGAAAAGCCTGGAGAGATTTACACGAACTGATGCTGAGTGAAATGAGTAGGGTCAAGAGATCATTATATACTTCAACAACAATACTGTATGATGACCAATTCTGATGGACCTGGCCATCCTCAGCAATGAGATGAACCAAATCAGTTCCAATGGAGCAGTAATGAATTGAACCAACTACACCCAGAGAAAGAATTCTGGTAGATGACTAAGAACTATTACATTGAATTCCCAATCCCTATATTTTTTGCCTGCTTGCATTTTTGATTTCCTTCACAGGCTAATTGTACAATATTTCAGAGTCTGATTCTTTTTGTACAGAAAAATAATGGCTTGGCCATGTATACTTATTTTGTATTTACTTTATACTTTAATATATTTAACATGTATTGGCCATCCTGCCATCTAGGAGAGGGGATGGGGGGAAGGAGGGGAAAAATTGGAACAAAAGGTTTGGCAATTGTCAATGCTGTAAAATTACCCATGCATATAACTTGTAAATAAAAAGCTATTAAAAAAAGAAGGACATTTATAAGGGGAAAAAATCAAGGTTCTTCTCACAAAAGGGAAGGTTAATTTATAAAGCTTTACTTTAAGGCAGCTAATAGATCAGAGGATAGAGTGTTAAAATGACATAAAAATGATAAAATTCTAAGTTCAAATCTGGCCTCAATCACTTGTGTGGCCCTGAGCAAGCAACTTAATGTCATCCTACTTCAGAATCCTTAATGGCAAAAATTGAGATAATAGTACCTACTTCACAGGTCTCTTGTTAGAATCAAATGAGGTAAAAGTATTGCCACATGGTATGTTTTTAATAAATGCCTATCCAATCAAAAAGATGTAAGTTATACATCTCTCAATGAAGTCCGAAATTACACTATCTTTTATTTTGGCTACCATTTCATATTAATTACTCATATTTAATTTCTAGCCCACTAACACAACTAGATCATTTTGAAATCAATTGTTATCTAACCATGTCTACTCCCATCTTGGACTTGTGAAATAATGCTTTTTTATCCCCATTAAATTTATATTAATTACAATATATCATAAAGTGGTTATTGTATCTTGCCTCTTCTTGTAAAATGGTGGCTTTGGGGTGGCGCCAAGATGATGGAAAATAGACACATCTCTATCTAAGCTCCCCTTAGCTTCCCTAAAATCAGCAGAGTAAGCCTCTGACTGGTTTTGGAGTGACAGAATATTTGGAGTACAACAAATTTCCAGGAGATATTCTGAAGAACTTCAAAAAAGATCTGTTTTAATGAGGCAGGGTAGAGAAGTGTCTGAGCCCAGACCACCATGCAGGGAGCCCAGGACAAAGAGCTAGGGTGTGGCATCAGGGAATCTACTGTGAGACTTTTAGGCTACTCTGTCTTGGTTACAAGCCATTGCTTCAGCAGATTTGCTGTGAGACAACAAAAGCAAATTCAAAAGGCAAATTGTGAGCCTCTGAAGCCCAAAACACAAGAAAAACAAGACCTGGCCATATCTATCTAATACTGGAAGTCAGTCAGCAACACCAGTCCCAGGGCAAACTAAAGCGGCAGTTGCACCTTTGCCTTAAGAGCAGACTTCAATCCTTAAAAATGAGCAAAAAAGCAAAAAGAACTCTGACCATAGACAGCTTTTATGGTGAAAGAAAAAACTCCTCAAACTCTGAGAATCCTAAAGGCAAATCAGCTCCAATTGAAGCCCAAAAAAGTGGTGTGATTTGGCCCCAATTTCTCAAGGCTCTCATGAAAGTATTCATAAAAGGATTTTAAAAGAGAGCTAGAAGAAAAATGGTAAAATGAAATGAAATTTTTGCAAGAGGGTATGGAAAAGGAAAAACAAAAATTATCTCAAGAAAACTGCTTAAAAATAGATTTCATGAAATGGCAAAAACATAATTCCCTTCAAAAATAGATTTGACAAAATGGAAAAGGCAAATAACTCCTTACAAAATAGATTTAATGAAATAGAAAAAGCATATAATTCCTTACAAAATAGATATGAAAAAGAAACCTATTCAATAAAAAAACAGATTTTGTGAAATGGAAAAAATGTAAAGAACAAAATATCCCATTTAATAGTTTAATTGACCCAATGCAAAAGGAGATTAAAAACTGAAGAAAATAATTCACTAAAAATTAGAACTGAATAAATGACTCAATGAGACTTCAAGAATCAGTCAAACAAAACCAAAAAAAAATTGAAAAATAGAAGAAAATGTAAAATACCTCATTGGAAAAACAACTGACCTGGAAAATAGATCTAGAAGAGACAATCTAAGAATTATTGGACTTCCTAAAACCATGATGAAAAAAGAGCCAGACATAATCTTCCAAGAAATCAATGAAAACTTCCTCTATGTCCTAGAACCAGAATGTAAAATAGCCATTGAAAGAATTCACTGATCACATCCTTAAATAGACCCCAAAATGAAAACTCCAAGGTACATCATAGCTAAATTTTATAATTATCAAACTGAGGAGAAAATATTTCTTTTTTTTTTTTTTTAATAGCCTTTTATTTACATGATATATACATGGGTAACTTTAGGAGAAAATATTTCAAGCAGCCAGAAGGAAACAATTCAAATACAGAGGAGCCACAATCAGGATTATGCAGTACCTAGCAGCTTCCACTTGAAAAGATTGAAGTTCAAAAAATCTGATATTCTGAAAGGCAAAGAAGCCAAAAATCAACTATCCAGCAAAGTTGAGCATCATCTTTCAGGAAAAAAGATGGACATTCAATGAACATATGAATTTCATCTATTTCCGGTGAAAAGATCAGAACTCAATAAAGAATTTAATCTTCAAATACAGAACTCAAGAGATGCATAAAATGGTAAAAAAGAAAAGAAAAAATTACTTTCTTTTAAAAGTTAAAACCCTTATATCCTCGTATGGGAAGATGATATGTTTAATGCTTGATATCTATATCTCTGTTATGGGTATACCCATCTTATGGGTGCAGGTATAATTTGATTTTATTGTGATGATTAAAAAAAAGAAACTAGAGGAGGAAATGTGATTCTATTGGAAGAAGAAGAAAAAGGAGTTAAAATAGGGTAAATTACATCTCAAGAGAGGCAAAAAAGACGTATTGCAATTGAAGGAAAGATAGGAGGAGAATGAGCATTGTATGAATCTTACTCTCATAAAATTTGGCTCAAAGAATATCAGACACATATAGTTTCACAGAGAAGCTTGTCTCAGTGCAAGTAGGGAGTAGGAAGGAAAAGGGAAAGGAAGGGGAGAGGCTAATAGAAGGGAAAAAGAAGTAGAAGGGAAAAGGTATGAGAAAGGGAGAAGGACTGCAAAAGGAGAGAGATGTTACTGGGGAGGAGGGAAAAGGAGAAAGAATAGAGAAAAATATAACTGGGGGGAGATAAACAAGATGGTAGCAAATACAGAATTATAAATTTTATCTGTGAATTTGAATGGGATGAACTCTGCCATAAAATGGAAATGGATAACAGACTGGATTAAAAACCAGAATCTTACAATTTGTTGTATACAAGAAACTCATTTAAAGCAGAGTCATACAGAGTGATAAAGCAGAGAGTAAAGGTAAAAGGGTGAAGCAGAATCTTTTATGCTTCAGCTGAGGTAAAAAAAAGGTGGGAGTAGCAATCCTAGTCTCAGATCAAAAAAAAAAAAAAAAAAAAAAGCAAAAATAATTCTAATTAAAAGAGATAAGAAAGGAAACTACATCCTCCTTAAAGGTATCATAGATAATGAAGGAATATCAGTTCTAAACATATATGCACTAAGTGGTATAGCGTCCAAATTCCTAGAGGAGAAGTTAAGAGAACTGCAAGAACAATTAGACAGCAAAATTACACTAGTGGGGGATCTCAACCTTGTTCTCTCAGAACTAGATAAATTGAATGACAAAATAAATAAGACAGAAGTTAAATAAGTAAATAGAATCCATAACAAAATAAATAAGAAAGAAGTTAAAGAAGTAAATAGAATCCTAGAAAACTTAGTTATGATAAACTTTTTGGAGAAAATTTGAGACAGAAAGGAATATACTATTTTTCAGCAGTACATGGAGCTTATACAAAAATTGACCATGTATTAGGACATAAAAACCTCAAAATCAAATGTAGAAAGGCAGAAATAGTAAATGCATTTTTCAGATCATGATGCAATAAAAACTACATCCAATAAAGAGCCAGAGGAAAATAGATAAAAAATTAATTGGAAACTAAATAATCGAATTCTAAAGAATGAGTGAATGAAACAACAAATCATAGACACAATCAATAATTTCATCCAAGAGAATGACAATGATGAGACAGAATTTGTGGGATGCAGTCAAAGAGGTTGTTAGGGAAATTTTTATATCTCTAGATGCTTACCTGCATAAAATAGAGAAGGAAAAGATCAATTAGTTGGGCTTTCAACAAAATTAAAAATCCCCAATTAAATGCCAAGTTTGAAATTCTCAATATAAAAGGGGATATTAATAAAACTGAAAGTAAGAAAACTATTCAATTAATAAGTAAAACTAATAGTTGGCTTTATGATAAACCTAAGAAAATATGTAAACCTTTTGTTAATTTGATTAGAAAAAGGAAAGAAGAAAATCAAATTGTTAGTCTCAAAAACAAAAAGGGAGAACTCTCCACCAATGAAGAGGAAATTAGAGCAACAATTAGGAGTTATTTTGCCCAACTTTATGTCAATAAATTTGATAATCTAAGTGAAATGGAGGAATATCTATAAAAATATAGAGTGACCAGATTAACAGAAAAGGAAATAAATTATTTAAGTAGTCCCATATAAGAAAAGGAAATAGAATAAGATATTAATCAACTTCCTAAGAAAAAAATGTCAAGGACCAGGTGTATTTACATATGATTCTACCAAACATTTAAAGAACAATTAATTCCAATACTATACAACCTATTTGAAAAAAATAAGGAAAGGAGTCCTACCAAATTCCTTTTATGACATAGATATAGTGCTGATACCAAAACCAGGTAGAGTGAAAACAGAGAAAGAAAATTATAGATCAATTTCCCAATTGAATATTGATGCAAATATCTTAAATAAAATATTAGCAAAGAAATTACAGAAAATCATTCCAGGATTATACAACATGATCACATAGGATTTATACCAGGAATGCAGGACTGGTTCAATATTAGGAAAACTATTAGCATAATTTACTATATCAATAACCAAACTAAATCATATCATTATATCAATAGATGCAGAAAATCATATGATAAAATCTAACATTAAACACTATAGAGTATAAAAATAAATGGGGTTTTCCTTAAAATGGTCAATAGCATCTATTTAAAACCATCAGCAAGAATCATATGTAATAGGGACAAACTGGAACCATTCCCAATAAGATCAGGGGTGAAACAAGATTGTCTCCTATCACCATTACTATTCAACTTTGTATTAGAAATATTAGCTTTGGCAATAAGAGAAGAAAAAGAGATTAAAGGAATTAGAATAGGTAATGAGGAAACCAAATTATCATTTTTTGCAGAGAATAAGTAAAAAAACTACTAGAAACAATTCACAACTTTAGCAAAGCTGCAGGGTACAAAATAAATCCACATAAATCATCAACATTTTTATATTTTACCAACAAAGTTCTACAACAAGAGAATACAAAGAGAAATTCCATTTAAAATAACTTGATAATATAAAATATTTGGGAGACTATCTGTTAAGGCAAAGTCAGGAACTATATGAACACAACTACAAAACACTACAAACATACAAATAAAGTCAGCTCTAATCAATTGGAAAAATATCAAGTGCTCATGGGTAGGCTAAGCGAATATAAGACAAATGTCAATATTACCTAAATTAATCTATTTATTCAGTGTGCTACCAATCAAACTTCTAAGAAATTATTTTACATATATAGAAAAAATAATACCAAAGTTCGTCTGAAAGAATAAAGCATCTAGAATTTCAAGGGAATTAATGGGAAAAAAAGTGGTGAAGGTGGCCTAGAAGGTGCCATATCTAAAACTCTATTATAAAGCAGCTATCATCAAAATCATTTGGTACTGGCTAAGAGTAGTAGATCAATGTAATAGGTTAGGTTCACAGGACAAAATATTCAATGACTATTGTAATCTAGTGTTTGACAAACCCAAAGACCCCATCTTTTGGGATAAAAACTCACTATTTGACAAAAACTTCTGGGAAAATTGGAAACTAGTATGGTAGAAACTAGGCATTGTCCCATACCTAACACCATATACCAAGATAAAGTTGAAATGGGTTCATGTTTAAGACATAAAAAGTGAATTTATAAGCAAATTCAAAAAACAAAGGATATTTTATCTCTCAGATCTGTGGAGAAGGAAGGAATTTGTGGCCAAAGAAGAATTGGAGTTCATTACTGAATACAAAATAGATAATTTTGGATTATATTAAGCTAAAATGTTTTTGTACAAACAAAACTAATGTAGACAAGATTGAAGAGAAGCAACATACTGGGAAAACATTTTTAAATTCAAGGGTTCTGATAAATGCCTTTTTCCTAAAATATATAGAGAATTAACTCAGATTTATAAGAATTCACACTATTCTCCTATTGACAAATGGTCAAAATGAGCAGACACTTTTCAGATGAAGAATTTGAAACAATTTCTAGTCAAATGAAAAGGTGCTCCAAATCACTGTTGATCAGAAAAATGCAAATTAATACAGCTCTGAGGTACTACTGCATACCTCTCAGATTGGCTTACATAACAGGAAAGCGTTATGATGAATATTGGAGGAGATGTGCGAAAACTGGTACACTAATACATTTTTGGTGGAGCTGTGAACTAATTTAACCATCCTGGAGAGCAATTTAAAACTATGCACAAAGGGCTATCAAAATGTGCATACCTTTTTATCCAGCAGTGTTTCTACTGGGATTTTATTTCAAGGAAATCCAAAGGAAGGAAATGGACCCATATGTGCAAAAATGTTTGTTGTGACCCTTTGTGTAGTGGTAAGAAACTGGAAACTGAGTGGATGGATGCTCATTAGTTGGAGAATGGATGAATAACTTATGGTATATGAATGTTATTAAATATTATTGTTCTATAAGAAATAATCAGCAGAATGAGCTCAGAGAGGTCTGGAGAGGCTTACATGAACTGATGCTAAGTGAAATGAGTAGAACTAGGAGAGGTCATTGTATACAGCAATGACAAGATTATACAATGATCAATTCTGATGAATTCAGCTCTTTTCAACAATGAGATGATTCAGGCCAGTTCCAATGATCTTGTGATGAAGAGAGCCATTAACACCCAGAGAGAGGACTGTGGGAACTGATCACTCTTTTTGTTATTTGCTTGCATTTTATTTTTTCTCATTTTTTTCCTTTTTGATTTGATTTTTTTGTGCAGCAAGCTAATTGTATAAATATATATGTATATATTGGATTTAACATATATTTTTACTATGTTTAATATATATTGGATTACTAGCCATATAGGAGAGTATTTGGGGGGAAGGAGGGGATAAATTGGAACACAAGTTTTTGCAAGGGTCAATGTTGAAAAAAATATTCATGCATATGTCTTGAAAATAAAAAGC
This sequence comes from Sarcophilus harrisii, assembly GCF_902635505.1. NCBI lineage: Eukaryota > Metazoa > Chordata > Mammalia > Dasyuromorphia > Dasyuridae > Sarcophilus > Sarcophilus harrisii. The sequence goes on from NC_045426.1 coordinate 139,757,162, forward strand.
TTTAATAAAAAAAGCAAACAAAAATAACATGCTGGATTTGTTACAGTATCATTCAATCCATTCCATATGACTCTGGATGTGATCAATTATTAAAACATTTGGGAAAATATAGTTCTCATTAAAATGTATTTAAATATATTTAAAAGATAATTTCATGGAGATATCTATATTATACAATATAAATCAAACAAGTGTTAAAGCACAAACCCAGAATTCCCACAAACATCATCTTTTATAAACACTGATTGTGGGTACTAGTTGTGCATAGACACAAAGTGGAAATGATTGCTGTGCATTTATAGGGATTTTCAGTTACATACACAACCCAAATCATTAACATTGTAAATGAGTATCAAAAACAATAGAAATTATGCTCAAGAGTAAATTCTATTTGCTATTGTCAGTCATAGACTTTTCTATAATACAACTAGACCACAACATTCTCATTAATAATTCCCCAATCCATCTTTTATCTCCTTTGGTTTCCTAAGTTCTTGGTCCATCTGATTGGATATCACAAGTATCCAGAGCAATTCCAAAAACAAAGGGGCCACCAATCCTCAAATATCCCTGCATCCTACTCTTATATATCATCTCTTGGTGGCAGTGCATGTCCTTAAGCAGACAGATTCTGTACTGTGGTCAGTCAGTCAAAAGCATAGTCTAAGTATTTGTTCAATGTTTACTATGTCCCCAGGCATTGAAGAGAAAGGCAAAGACTGCTGGATCATCATTCATATCATCCAGCAACTGTGGTTGTCATGTAATATTTTGTCCTTAGCTTTCTTCTCTGATACCTCTACAATCCCTTGGAAGTCTCATCAGTTTCCATCAATTTAACTCTCACTCTGTATATGAATGTGAGTGTGTGTGTATGTGTGTCTATATGTGTCTGTATGTGTGTATGTTTGCTTCTGTTTTTGTCTGTCTCTGCTACCCATTGCACCTTTTAAACTGAATATCCCACACATATCTAAAACAGTAGTCTCTTCTTCTCCCACCTTTTCTTTTTTCTACCTTTCTTTCTTCCTATCTTCCTTTCTTTCTATCTTTATTCCTTCCTTCCTTCCTTTCTTCCATTCTTCCTTTCTTCTTTCTCTTTTTTGGTAGGAATAAGTGTTTAGTACATACAAGTATATATTTTATGGTTTACCTGCAAACCTATACTGCTTCTGAACTTCCCTATTTCCTTTGAGAAAAGCAATATTCTTCCAATTTCCCAGGTTCTCATTTTCCACATTAATCTTGTCTTCTTATTCTACTAAAATTCCTCCTATTAAAATTACCATTGATCCATTAACTGCCACATCTGATACCTTTTTCTCAGTCATCATTCTTCTGGCTTCTATACTGCATTTGACATTGATGATCACTATTTTTTAGATGTTCTTTCCTCTCTAGATGGTCCTGGCACTAATCTCCCAGTTCTTCTTCTATTTGATTTATTATTTCTCATTCTCTTTCAGCAGATTCTGATCCATATTCTATTCCTAGTGTCAAAATTCTCAAGGCATTCAGTGGTGATTGGTTCATCCTTTTTCTGTAAATTTTCTTACCTGGTGACTGTCAGTAAAATTGGTTGAATTGTCATCTTTATGCAGATTAAGTTATAGGTCTATAAATGTAGCTCTATTCTCTTTCCTGAATGCCATTCCCACTTCTGCAATTGTTTAGTAATTTGAGCTTGAAGAAATATGTATTTAAAACACACACACACACACACACACACACAGAGAGAGAGAGAGAGAGAGAGAGATTTCTCTCTCTCTCTCTCTCTCTCTGTGTGTGTGTATGTGTATAATAACTCATTTTCTTTCTCTTCTCATTTGCCCTTCTTCTGCAATTTCCTATTTCTATTGAGGGTTTCACTAATTTTTTTCACTTATCCACTTTTACAATCTTGGTGTTTGTCATAATCACATCATAATCACAATCAGTTGCTAAATCTTGTCATTTTTACCTTCACAAGATCTCACATATTCATCTCTTTCCCTTTACTCACACAACCACTTGTCTAGTTCTGACTCATAACCTCTTAACTAGATTATTGTTAATAATCTCTTAATTGCTTTCTCTGCTTCAAATCTCTTTCCATTAGTTCTTTCTCTTTTGACTAATTGAAGGAAAAATAGCATTTCATCTTTCCTTTATAAATTCTACTTTTGTAAGATATTTTTAAAAATTTATACCATTATTGCTAGAATAATAGATATATGTTTAACTAAGGAAAAAGAGGAGTAGAAAAAGGTATAAGTACATGCATTCATAGAATGTACATAAGGTTTTTTTGTTTTGTTTTGTTTTTCCTGATAGGGGTGACTAATTAGAAGGTTGGAAACTTCTCATAGAGTGATAGAGTTTAGGTGGCAGAGTCAGATTAACCCAAGCTAAAGTTCTACCTCAGACACCTACTGACCATGCGACCTTGGGACCTTGGGACCATGTTAACCTGGGCAACTAAGAGTATAACTTCAGAACTATTACACATGGGCATTGGCAAAGGAGTTTTCTCACTAACAATGAAAGTATAGGTCCTAAACTGTATTAACTCAGACTGCCCAGTAACAATAATAATGAAAAATATAGTTCTTATTTAAAGAACTTAAATTATTTTTGTCTATTTAAACTTTAAGTCCACCCAGTTCTTAAGAAAGTATGAACACAAGTTTTCCTAGCATGACAAGGAGAGTCTTCTCTTCTCTCTTTCCCATATTCTCCAACCACATTTATCTTGTGGGCAGAACTCTAACTATGGCCAGATGACTTTAACTTTGACCCTAGTTCGACATTAATAGATCACCAGATTTAAATTGTATTAAGCACACTTGCCACTCAGTAGCTTAGAAAGTACAGTACTGTATGGAGTTGCTAGTAATGATTAAGCAAAACTAGAAAGCTGTCAGATGACAAGTTACAGTGAGTTTCTTCTGTGCTACTCATTATTGCACCTTTTCAACTGTGGGATCACAGAGCTGACTTGGTTTGTAGTACTTGCCTCAGGTACAAACATTTCTAGTTTTAGTTCTTAATATAAGTTGTGCCACTGTTCCAGTCTTTCGTCATTGATTTTTTTAAATTCACTCACCCAAGAAAGAAAATATATAATATTATTCTACATCAATCAATAAAACATAGTTGACCTGAAACTTTTGGTGTTTTTGAGTTTGATTTTCCTCATCTATAAAATGAGAGAATTGAACCAGATAACCTCTGAAATCATTCCAATCAACCAATCAATAAGCATTTATTAAGTCTTTAATAGATGCAATAGATACTATGATAGATTTTGGATATATAAATACAAATAATCTAAGTGTTCACTTCCAGCTAATCCTTCTATTGTGATGACCATGTATTTCAAAATCAGCCAGAGTCAGGAATTCAGGTTAAGGGAAAATTCCTGATCTTTATTCTTTGTGGAGGTGAAGGGGGATGGTGATAGAAAGTGAGAGCAGCCATGACATGAACCAACCAGCAGTCTCTCACCTCTTTCTTGGCCCCTCTCTCTCCACCTACCAAAATCGTCCCTACATCATTTCCCATATAACACCTCAAAACTTGCACAAAGAGTGGGCGGGGCCATTCTTTCTCCAAGCATATATTAAAGTATGGTCCAATTACTATTTAACCTCACGTGCTTGGGATCTCAGTGCATCAACTCAGAGCTTTAGCCCATTACATTCTATAATACTTTAAATAGCTCATAGTATAGCATAGAATATCACCCTAAATGAAGATTATGACATTTTTATCATTTTCTTTAAAATTCCTATTTTTAAGAAACTCTCAATTTAGAAGAAATATCTTCTAAAACTAGCAATAATTTAAAATCAAGCAGTTTATGCATAAAATTCTATACCAAATATGTAGCAGTCACCATTCCATTTAAATAAACAATACATTATCTTAGTGTTTTATTTGTGGATAAAAAACAAACAAAATATTAGGCAATGTAGCTAAATGTACTTTGCATAATAAATTCATTATTGAAAAATCTGTGTAAAGCAACTATTATTTAAATATGCTGAGAAAGCTTACTTTTAAAAGTCTTTGAATCAAATCCTTAAGAAAATAATGATTTTATAATATTAATATTTTTCAAATTTATCTATTTCATACAATAAAGTTTATATATGTCAGTATTCTTAAAGTGAGAATAGCTGGGTAGGGAGATTCAATAGTCAGCATCTAAGTCAGATTTTTCACATATATTTAAGTAGAAAAGGATTCTGTATTTCAAAAATATAATAATCAAGTAAGAAGAGAATCAAAATACAAACTGAAATATAAATTAACATCATCCAGATGTCCTAGATGCCACTCATTGTACTTAGACTAGGGGATACAAATAAAAAAATGAAGTTACCCTGTTTTCAGGGAATTTTATTCTAACAGTCAGGGAACAATATATAGGGAACGGTGGAGATGAGGAGGCGTAATAGGGATGGTGAATTCATCTATAAAATAGATATTTTACCTGCTTTTCCAGAAAAAAAAAATTGGTAATATTATATTGGTTACTATTCTTAGAGGAAGAGATGATAGTTGCAAAATTGGTAGGTTAAAAAGATTAAGGAGGGGAAAAAATGAATGCTATAAAAAGATAAAAACCAGGATAGATGGGTGGTAAATTTAAGTATAATCTTATTGGATAAGTATAAAAGACTCAGAAGTTTGCATCCAACAAAATGGGTGGATCCCCTGGGCTGTAGTTCCAATGTGGAGTGAATTATTCAATCTAGATACAATGACATGAATTCTGTAAGTACAGAATATATATCAGGAGGATATATCAGGAGGAATGTCAGTATTGGTGGTAGAGCAGATGGCAAGTAAAAAAATGTGTGTAGGATTAGGATAGCATTACATTATAAAATCTAGATATTAACATCTAGAAATAGAGTAGGGAGCTACTATGAAAATGAAGAAAAATTGAGAAACATATCTATTTAGTGTGACTTGCATATTAGAAATTAAATCTTAAGACCATGTTAAACTTTAGAGAAATTTACGCTAAGAAATATACATTGTTCTTCCATTGCAACAAAAACTTAAACAAACAGTAATAGACAATCTCTTTTTTTCTGAGTATTGTAACTTCATTAAAATACTATTTCATATATAATTATGATCTTTTGAATATAGCCAAATATCCTACTATGTCTAAAAAAAGAGTACATTAAATTTAAGAGTATTTAAGTAAATTAAACTATTGATGATATGTGTAATATGATGAAACTCAAGTTAAAACAATTGATAAGTTTCTAGAATATATCAGAAAGTTCCTTGTTGTGGAGTAGAAAGAAGAAAAAATATAAATCAGAGGTAAGATTTTTACAAAGATTATGTTATTCTATATTCAATAATTCTATAGGATATTACAGTTAGAAGGGACTTCTGAGATCACTGTTCAAATGAGGACATAGAAATAGAGATTATAAATTCTTCATGACTACTGTAATTAAGAAAACCAGGATTAGTATTCAATTCTCTTGTTATTTAATTTAGTGCTATTTCCAAAGCCTCAGAGACTCTCATTGGTTTTTAATTTACTATACTTTGTATAATTAGTTTTCAAATGATTTCTGGCATTATAAGGTGATCGAAGTATTGAAAGAAGATAAATCTTAGAGGATCTTGGAAATAAAAATATTTAATAATGATCTCAAAATGAAGTTTTTTCCAACTTTATATGTGAATATTCATATAAATGTTACATGACTTAGTAGAGAATATAAGCACAATATATTGAGATGACATTGAATTATGAAACAAATTACACATTTCAAAATTTCAACTTTGCTACCTTATAGCTTTATGACTGAGCAAAAGTCATTAAAATTTTCTGTAAAATTGATCACCTCCAATATACCTTCATGTTAGTTAAATCTATGACTTCACAAAATCTTTAAATTTCCCCCTGCCAAAGATTACATAAGCAATGCATCTCATAAAATTTTAATGAACTTGAATGTAATTTTCATGTCGGAAAATTAAAACAGTGAGATTTGTGAGGTCTAAGCTGCTCTTCAGTTCTATCCTCAATATAATCTTAAAAACAAGCACTGTCTTTCTTTCCTGTGAGAGCAATCTTTGATATTGTTTGGATAAAAAAATAGACAAAAAGTAAAATATGGTGCCTTTCCCTTTTCATTTGAAAATTGTTTATTGAAGTACATTTTTTTCTATTAATATTTAGATTTCCACAATTTCTGTTTTATTTTGTGCCATTTATTCCATTTTGATCCAGACTAAGGCCATTAACCAAGAAACATAAAACACTCTGAAAAATGACAGCTAAGGGACCCATCAGATATGAAAGACATTCGTGGTACTTATTTTGAGAACAGTTTGAAGCCATGGAGAGAACTTTTACAAATATCAGTTTTATGTGTCCCATAGCTATTTATGATATACCTTACTTATTTTCATTTTTATAAATGCATTTTGCAAAGGAAATGAAATTTTTTTATTTCATGCTAACATGCTATCTAATATTTACTAGTAAGTATTTGATCAATCAATTAATCAACTGACAAGTATTTATTAAATGTCTACTCTGTATCAGGAATTGTACTAAATGCCAGGGAAAATAAAATATGTCTTGTCCTCAGGGAGTTCACATTCAAATGTGGGAAACAGCATGTACATATATGAGCGTATACAGAATATATACATATACAGGAATTTTGGTAGGAAAGGTGCTAGGAACAGAAAAAATGTAAACAAAAGAGTATTTGCACAGAATTCCATGTTGAATGTGGTGCTTGAATTGACTCTTATAGGAATCAAAGAGTTTTATTTTTTTATTTTTTTTATTATTATTTTTTTTTTTATTTAATAGCCTTTTATTTACAGGATATATACATGGGTAACTTTATAGCATTAACAATTGCCAAACCTCTTGTTCCAATTTTTCACCTCTTACCCCCCCCACCCCCTCCCCTAGATGGCAGGATGACCAGTAGATGTTAAATATATTAAAATATAAATTAGATACACAATAAGTATACATGACCAAAGCATTATTTTGCTGTACAAAAAGAATCAGACTCTGAATTATTGTACAATTAGCTTGTGAAGGAAATCAAAAATGCATGTGTGCATAAATATAGGGATTGGGAATTTAATGTAATGGTTTTTAGTCATCTCCCAGAGTTATTTTTCTGGGCATAGCTAGTTCTGTTCATTACTGCTCCATTAGAAATGATTTGGTTGATCTCGTTGCTGAGGATGGCCTGATCCATCAGAACTGGTCATCATCTAGCATTGTTGTTGAAGTATATAATGATCTCCTGGTCCTGCTCATTTCACTCAGCATCAGTTCGTGTAAGTCTCTCCAGGCCTTTCTGAAATCATCCTGTTGGTCATTTCTTACAGAACAGTAATATTCCATAATTTTCATATACCACAATTTATTCAGCCATTCTCCAACTGATGGACATCCTTTCAGTTTCCAGTTTCTAGGCACTACAAAAAGGGCTGCCACAAACATTCGTGCACATACAGGTCCCTTTCCCTTCTTTATAATCTCTTTGGGATATAATCCCAGTAGTAACACTGCTGGATCAAAGGGTATGCACAGTTTGATAACTTTTTGAGCATAGTTCCAAACTACTCTCCAAAATGGTTGGATTCGTTCACAACTCCACCAACAATGCATCAATGTCCCAGTTTTCCCGCATCCCCTCCAACAATCATCATTATTTTTTCCTGTCATCTTAGCCAATCTGACAGGTGTGTAGTGGTATTTTAGAGTTGTCTTAATTTGCATTTCTCTGGGAATCAAAGAGTTTTAAAGGTGGATATGAGGAAGGAAAAAATTCTAGGCAAGGGTGACATCTGGCACACATGCAGTTGGAAGAATGGGAGAGAGAATCTGGGTGAAGAATAACCAAAATGTGAAGATGCTGACACTGCATTGTATGAAACGTAATAATGTATAACAAGACTGGAAAGGTAGGTAGGGTTCAACTGTGAAAGGCTTTTAATTACTAAACAGAAGAATTTATGTTTTATCTTGGAGGCTTTAGTGAGATATTGTAGTTTATTGAGTAGGGGAATGACAGGGGAATGTTGTTGTTCTAGTCATGTCCAATTTTTTGTGACCTTATTTATAAGGGCTCATTTTTTTTGTAAATTCTCTAGAAAATTTTGCCATTTCTTTTTCAGTTCATTTTACATATGAGGAAACTGTTGCAAGTGAGTTTAAGTGAGTTGTCCAGGGTTATACAGCTAGTGAATGTCTGAGGTTAGATTTGAACTCGGATCTTTCTGACTCCAAGTCAGACATTTTATCCACTGTGCCATCTAGCTATTCCCAGTCAAGCCTATATTTTAGAAAACTCCCCTTAGAGGCTGTGTGGAAGTTGAAGTGGAATGAAGTGATCTGGGAAAAAATTAGGAAGCTATTACAATGATTCACAGAAGAGGTGATGTGTGAAAGGAGACAAATCAAGAGACACTATTCAAGTAGAAAAATCAGTGTTTGGCAAGTTTGGCAAGGATGAGAGACAGAAATCATGAGGGAGAGTGCAGAGTTGAGGATGTATACATGTTATATATATATATATATATATATATATATATATATATATATATATACACACACACACATCCACACACATACAATGACTACAATAACATTAAATGAAAATCCTAAGATGCTTTGGATTCCAGCTATATGCAATGACACACCTTGGTTTTAGTACAGTCAATCAGTTATTATTAAATACCTACCTATGTGCCAGTTACTATTCAATGGACTAGGAATACAAAAAGAAATGAAACTGATAAATGGTGCTATCAGTTTCCACTATAACAATGACTAGGAAAAATTTAGACTCTAAGATATAAAAATGAATATTTTAATACACATATACATGCAATTGTGCAAGCTTGCTCATGGTTAGACACATTTAGGGAGGCTTCCTGTTGAATTTGTGTAGTTGGGAGAATGCTATTCTAGAAATTAGGCATTATTCCAGCACCTAACTGCAAACAATATGAAACAATGTGTTAGGGAGAAAAAGTTTAGATCCTCTTTCATATAATTCCTGAAAATATCCATAGCTTTTTCTGTGAGAAGTTTAGGTTTATTAGGAACAGTCTGAGTAAAATTTCAGGGTTTAAGAGAATACCAATAAAGTGAAGATTGACATTAACCAGACCACGCTATAAATACCACACAAAGAGACCAAACAAGTCCTCTACTGATGGAAGTAGCCGCCTCTCTGCTTCACCTATAAGAAACATTGGAAAGGAACCTGTTGTCCTTTTAGGGTCAACAGAACTAGATAAATTGCTTTGGATGCTTTTGCTTACTGATAAGTTCTTATTTACAGATTTACTTAATTACTGAGTAATACTGCATGTATAATAATTCAACATGGGACTCCTACCACAGGACAAAGTAAAACTATTTCTGTTTTTATTATCACAATATTTGCATTGATGTAATAAGGAAATATTTATTTTTTAGAAAGAAATAACTGTTGTCCATACTGAAAAATACAGAATGATTAAAATGTTCTGGAAAAGAGACATAGCTACTTTCCATAATAACGTCTATGCGATTTAAAAATCATATACAGAGTAATTCTTTGAGGTTCATAACATCTATCTATCTATCTAAATCTACTGCTTTTTTAAAACTATATAACACATGAAATAATAGTGAAGGTATACCCTTTAATAAGGGAAACATTATATCTAAAAGTATTGATGTTGCTTCTTATATTTCCAAAACATCAACATTTAAGTAATACATTTTTAATCCAAAAGTGGTAGAGTAGTTTCATCCAATAGTCAAAACTACATCTCTTTACACAATAGTAAGTCTAAAATATACTTCTCTGCTTAATAATGTCATAGATACCTCATTCTTCTTATCATTACTACTTTTATAAATTGACCTAAATTAATTAAGCTAAATAAATTAAACTACCACATTTTCTTATCTTGGACTGAGAATATTTAAAGCTTCCATTCTCATTCCCTAATTCTCCCCATTTTCTCTGGCAAGTGGAAATATTTCTCTCTATTTCTATCCAGGCAGAAGTGTTTATATCAGATTTACCTCTGTGTAAAAAACATTTGCAGTTTGGATAAAGCTACTCTCCACTTTATGGACTACAAATGTAGTATTGAAAAGGTGATATTGATTTGGAAACATGGAAAAGAATATTAGATATGTTATTCTGTTGTTTTTCAGTGATATCTAATTCTTTGTTATCCATTTTGGGGTAAACTTTTCTTGGCAAAAAGTCATTTGCTATTTTCTTCTCCAGCATATTGTATAGATAAGGAAATTGAGGTAAACAATGTTAAATCATTTGCCCAGCATCACACAGCTAGGAAGTGTCTGAGGCCATAGTTGTCTGAGGCCTGTGAGCAGCATACATCTTTTTGATTTTGGACTTGGCACTGTGCCACCTAGTTGTTTAGGTAGAACTATTCCGTAGTTAGTATAATATTTTATAATTCATTTACTACCTTCATTAGGTAATTTTATAATAATATGTATCATCTTTCTCTGTCTCCAACTTTATCTATAGCTATATCTATATTTATATCTACACATCAATGTACATAGCAGAAGAGCTATTAATTTTGCAAAATTTTATTTTTAAATAGGATTCAGATAAGTTGAAACAATATTAATATATTCATTTGCTCAGACTAGTGTTCTTCTTTTTTGACTAATGATTTCTTCCCTTCCTACCTCTTTAGGAGCCTTACTGTAATGTTACAGAAATGAAATGGGGAATGGTCTCTCTCTTTCTCTCTCTCTCTCTCTCTATATATATGTATGTATATATATATATATATATATATATATATATATATATATATTTCTTTTCAAGAACTCTGGTCTTTTCCTTAGTGGAAACTATGACACTCACATGAAGAGCACACACAGGTAATGTATAAGGGGTGTTCTTTTTGCTCTGCAAATGTCATTGAAGCAAACCACAGTGTTGGTACCACCTTGTCAACTGAGAAAGTGTGTGTGACATCATACTAGTCTGGTATTTTTCTTAATGTCTTTTCTTTCTGGAGCAGTATAGCAGAAAAATACTGAATTCAGACCCAGGAGGTATGGGTTCTAATCCCAGCTTTGCCTTTTACTAGTTGTATAAGCTTGGATGAGGTTTTTTTTAATCTTTAATTTTTCTGGACCTTTGTTTCTTCATGCATATAATGAAGAGTGAAATATGAAGTGATCTCTGAAGTTCTGTAAGATTGTGTTATGTATCAGTATCTGAAAAGAAGACCAGACAATTCTAAACAATACCACAATGCCCATTTTAGATACACAACTTGAAAGGAAGGCAATGGAGCCAGATTAAAATATAGGTAAAAAGTATTTTAAAAAATAAATAACAATGAAATGAAACAAATAAAATCACATTTTAAAATGTCATATATGTAGCCCACAGGGATTCTTATGCCCAGATTAGTAATCTCCCCATCTTTTATTTTGATTTTACATCACTGTTCTGAAGGATATCCAGGTAAGGCCTTTATAGTTAATTCTGAAATCAACTACCCCAGGAGTGAATTTAATGAATTAGAAAGATCTGGATTTCTGTGCATTCTTTTAGTAAGAGGTGAGGAGAGAGTACAGGCATGGGAATCAGTCAGTTCAAAGATGCAAGGATGGGAAATGGAAGAAAAGGGAAAAGGGCAGTTTGGCTGAATTGTAGTGTGGGGGAGAATGATAAATGTTCGATTATACTGGTAGAATAAGTTGGGCCAAGTAGCACAAGGCCTTAAGTGCTAACTAGAGTTATTCTGTATTTCATTCTAGAGGCAACAGGAAGGAAGGTTTTTTTGAGCAATGGAATGGCATTGTCAGGAAAGTACTTTGGAAAATTACTTTGGCAGTGTCATAGAGGATAGACAAGTGGGTAAGATGAAGCAGAGACACCAATCGGGGGGGTATTGCTGTAATCTAGACAAGGGGGTAATCGGTCCCTGAAATAAAGTGATAGCCACATGAATAATTAATAGTTGGATGGAAAACTTGGGAAGTTAGAAATGGCCAGATTTATTAACTGTTTGGATATATGAGGTAAAGGAGAATGAGAAGATTTGGAGAAACCAAAATGAAATATGTTTTCAAAGAATTTAATCTCGCTATTTGAAATGTCCAAGAGGCAATTGGTGATGTGGCATGAAAGCTCAGAGGAGAGAGGTCTATGATGAAGATTAAAAATTATAATTTATATAGTTCTTGAAGATTTTCAAGATGTTTTTACTTTATTATTGCATTTGAGTTGTACACGACCCTGTGATTAAGCAATGAATGAGTTAATTTTGGATTCAGAAAAATATGGGTTCATATGCTATCTTTGACAGATAGATGTCAGCTGTGTTGTTCTGGGAAAATCACTTAGACTCAATGCCACACAAAACTTTCTAAAATTATAAGTTACAGAATACTTGCAGATCTGTATTGGTAGAGGGATTTTCCTTACTGGGAATTCTCTAGACAAATGAAATCACAGGTCTAGATCTTTCCCTCCCACCCAGAGAGCAATAACTTTGTGAGGTAGGTGGTATTATGATTCCCATTATACAGATGAGCAAATAAGGCTGGGAGAAGGTAAGGGACTTGCCTAAGGCCACAACTTTAATAAGTGTCTAAGTAAGATTTAAATCAAAACTTTCTGATTCTAAACTTATCTAGGCATCTCTTTACATGTTGTTCAGAGTTCATTTCGGGGATACTGACACATCTGTCATGACAAGGGTCATTATCATGATTTGCTTCTACAAAACACATCCTTATGAAATTTTGTTTAGGTTTCTGTTTAGGTAGGTGCTTTTCTGTAGACTTTCTCATTTTGCACTAATGTGGATTGATAAAACCTCCAGAATGGAATGCTGGTACAAAAGAGCTCAAGCTCACTCTCTTTACCTCAGTGATAATCAGTCAGTATATTATACTTAAAAAAAAAAAGAAAGCTGATTTTTTAGTCAGGGGATTTGGATTGGTGTTTTAGATCTTTCAGTTACTAGTTGTGTGAACTTAAGCAAATCACTTTAGTACTATAGGCCCCACTTTCTTCCTCTAGTATAAAATGAGAACATTATACTAAGTGGTTCTCTGAACTGGTACTTACCTGCCAGCAATTTTCTCAAGCTTTGGTCCAACATCCACTAATAATAATTATGAATTATCAACCTCATTTGTCCATAGATCAGTATTGTTGAAAATTGAAATATGGAAGATTAGATTATTAATCCATTTTAATAGAACACAACATACATACATATATATATATAGTTTGTATATATACACACATATACACATACACACACACACACACACACACACACACATATATATATATATACAATACCTTCATGAACAGAAATCATTATGTGATTTTTCTTTAATTTTAAGAATTTTTGCTAACCTTTTCACATTAAAAACCAAAGAATGCTTCCTCTCCCCCATCAGCAATAGACAAAAATGGATGACTAGTTTTACAAAAACCAAATTGGTGACTATTATCTTGGTAGTATATCATATGTCAAAACTTCTCTCTTGGAATAACAAAAATGACCTTTATGGTGCCACAAGTCCTTGGTGACCTTTTTAGTAGCCATAACAGTGGTACATAAATAACAATGATCTATCAAGCAAGAGCAACTCATCATCATTAAAATAAAACTGGTATGAATCCCAGAATTGTCTGAAGTTTGACTTTATATAATTTACAAGTTAAAATTAATAATATAAGAGCTTTCTGTGATGAACATAAACTTTTTGACTTTGAAGTGGTGATTTAAATATTTTGGCTAATGTAAAGTTCCCAGCCATGTGCACTTCAGTAAAACAGCCATTTTTAGAGTGAACTTCACTGAGTGACATAAAACCAATGTCTTGAAAGTGCCAAATAATTTAAAGTTCATCAGACAATTGTCTGATGAAAAAATTCAACCTGAACCTAGACAATATGGCTCTCTACATCCTGGTTCTCTATTTTTTTTTTTTTTTAGAAAATGATCATTTTTGTTTCTTTTCTTCCCCTTAATTAAGACATGAACTTGAGCATGTTACAAGAGTACCTTTTTCTTTTCAAAGGCTTGGGAACTCTATGTTTAAAATCCTTTTTTTTTTTTAAAGTTTATCTATAGATTAATAATTGCCTGTCTATTATCTCCAAGCCTATAGTTCCTAATTTTGTTCAGACTTCCAGTGAAGTGTGGAATATCAGTTAATAATTGATGTAAACACAATAGTAATATAAGATAAAACATTTGAAGCATTTTAGTACAACTCAGGTTCCAAGTGGCTGTTTTAGTTACAATGAATCTCTAATACTGCTTAAGTTGTTTTGGTGGGAAAAAATTATTTTGTTCATAAAGTTTGTGTCTCAACTAGGATCTCGAGGGAATTTGATCTGCACAAAAGCTATGGATCAGTGTGTGTGTGTGTGTGTGTGTGTATATATATATATATATATATATATATATATATACAGAACTCCAGTACATTTCTATAATTTGCTAAATATGATTTGAGGGTAGATAGCCAGAAAGTGGCAATTTCTCTTTTAAATTATTTAATGTTATGTTTTGTACTGTTTTTTGTTAATTCTCAAGTCTTGTACATTGTTATCCATTAAATCAATAATAAAATAAATTGCTATTTACTTTCAATATAATTGTTGTTGTTTTTCAGTTATATCTAACTCTTTGTGAGCCTGTATGGAGTTTTCTTGGCAAAGATAATAAAGTACTATGCCCTTTCCTTCTCCAGAGAATTAAGGCAAATGACAGTTAAATGTCCAGTCACACAAATAAGTGAATGTCCATGGTCACATTTGAACCCAGGTTTTTCTGATTCCAATTCCAGCACTCTATTCACTGAGTCTTCTAGCTGCCTCTGGGGCAAACAAAAATTAAGTGACTTTCCCAAGATCATAAAAGAGCTCAAGCTCACTCTTCTGAGTCTGAGGTGACATTTGAACTTAGGTCTTCCTGACTCCAAGTCTCTTCAATGTAATTAGATACCTCTGAGTGTGTGTGTGTGTGTGTGTGTGTGTGTGTGTGTGTGTGTGTGTATCTTTAATAATAATCCAGTAGTGTATTTTACAATAATTTTTTTTTATTTTGTGTAGTGGGAAATTTTGTTATAAAACAGCAAATTGCAGCAACATCAAGAAAATTCTTGGTCTTAGCTCTCTTACTTTTTTTTTATTCAACTTATCACAAATTGGTTGACTTAGTAAATTAGTTTTAAAACAAATCAACTAGTAAGATGAGGTCAAATAGACTGGCTGTCTTGAAAATAATAATTGAAAGATATTTACATAGCACTTTAAAGTTTGCAAAACACTTTTGCATTGATTATTTCAAACAATCTTCACAACAACCTGGTGCAAAAGGTAGTATAATTATCTGTAACCCCATTTTATAAATGGATAAACCAAGGAGTTAAATGACTTTTTCAAGGTCATATACTTGCTAGGCATTTAATCCTATCCTTGGTGGGGTTTAAACCTAATTCTTCTTAACTCCATGTCCAGTTCACTGTCATAACATGAACAAAGAATTAATCATAGCTCTATAACCTTAAAACTTTCATTGCCTTCATACTAGATCTGAACTTTTAATCATGCTGTTTCTCCTTCCAGAAGTACTATTCTTGGAATTGTGACATTTAAGTCCCTTTCTCTCCTCCCCACCAAGATCTGTGATATATTCTACTCCCTCTTTAAAGTCTTTTCCCAGTGAAGCAGCCCTTTATGATTAATATTTACTCTAAAAAATTTTAGATATTTAATCATGGAATTGTTTTTCTTTTAGGTTACTTTTTGTTAACTATGTTGTTTCTCCTTCTATATTTTTATTCAACATATAATAGAAAAATAATTTAATTTTTTTCAATGAGATTTTTCAGGCTAATAGAATAATATAGTACTTTTAGTTTCTGTTTATGGGGAGCAGAAATACTTCTTTACCATGTGGATCATTGGATGTATTTTCCAACTATAACTCATTCTTCTTCCAGTGAGCTTAATATTACCCTTCTCTTCACCCACCAGTCAATCAACTGGAATAACAATGCTGGACATTGGGGATATAAATATAATGAATGAAACAATTACTACACCCATGGAGCTTAAATTTTAACCTAGCAAGTACATGTATAAATATGTAAAGATTACATGTAAGGAGAAAAATACAAATAAATACAAGATGGTTAGGGAGGCAGGCCACTTAGTAATTAGGGGAATCATGAAAGGCTTGACAGAGTAGTACCTGAGATGTGTGTTGAAGGAAGAGGGAGCATGTTGGAAAGCCTTGGTAAACATTTTGACTATAAAGTGCTGTGTGTGAAGAACTAAGAAGTTTTTCTGAATCATAGATAATAGAAGTGATTATAGTCTACAATGACTTGAAAAGAGATATTGGAAATGATTTTGAAGAAAACAAAAGAGAAGTTTATGTTTGATTTTAGAGACAATAGGGAGATAGCTGATTGAATAGGCCAGATCTGTATTTGAGAGAAATAACTTTGACAGAAAAGAATTACTGAAGTGGTGAGAAACTTGGGAGAGCGAGACTAATTAGGAGACTACTGCAATAATTTAAGCAGTGATGAGAATATATCAGAAGTAGCAGTATGAGCAAATAGAACGGACTGGGTATCTTTGGAGGGTGATGTGGCAAGATTCATAAACTTATTGGTAATATAGAGTGAGGGGAAATGAGGAATCATATTAATCTAATTAACCTAGAAGATTGGAAAATTGGTGTTTGCTTTTAATAAAATTGGGGATGTTTAGAAGACTAGAGAGGAACAGAAAGTTGGGGCCATTAGGATGGCTCCCCTGCTCTCCTCCTAAAGGGGATTCTTGACTGGAATTTTATTTTTCTCTCTTCCTAAATACTGTTAATTTAAGAGAAAAAAAATTTTGTTTAAGCTGAGCTCCTGATTTCAAAAATCACCAACCCTTAAAAAGGATGAACTATTCCTAAATATCTATGGCTTTATTCTTTTAATCAAATGTCAGTTACATGAGTAGTTTATAGATATAGTAATAGCAATTAGAAAAGAGAGAAACTATGCAGATGAGGATATACCAGATCATATAAAGAGTGAATGAAGCCTTCAAATGGGGTGAAATAGCTTAACCAAATCAAGAGAAAATCCCAGATTTTACTCAAGGGGAAATTCCTTAGAGCTTATAGAATGACAAGTTAAAAAATTCTATGTGCCAGTATATTTCTTTTTTTCTCTTCAAGAAACTCTCCCTGAAGAGAATCTGGAATTATATATATTTTCTCTTACAGTTGAAAATCAGAAGAACCAGAATGTCTTCCCTCCTAAGCTCTTACCAGTTCTGTCCTTGATATATACTGTGGAGTGTTATCTATCTCTCTCATTGAAGAAAATCTTATGTAAATACTCTTTGAGTCCTTTATTGCTTTGGAAGCTTAGGAATAAGCTATACTATAAAGAATTTTAAATGCCAAATGATAGTGGTGGGGTAAGGTTGACAAAATTGCATGGTGAGACCCACACAAATACTCTATTATTCTACAAGATAAACTTGATAAACTCCTACTATATGCTAACCAATATATAACATAATGCTAATTAAAACATAAATAATAAAAAATAAAGTTATAAGATCAGAAAGAAATCCCATTTTCACTCTATTGCCATTTTGATCATTCCATGCTGTTAAATATGTAGCCAACAACACTAAATCTTCTTTATTCTAAACTCCATATATAAGCACATAGTAGGCATTTATTGAGACATTGTTTCCACAGAAGATATCAAACAAGGACAGAGGGGCATGAATATAATTTAAAAATCTGTAAGAATTAATATTGGAGTAGAGTTATCAACTATGGAAAATGTGCGTAAATGCTTTCTTTTTTTGGCAAGGGTTTTTGTTGCATCATTTACTTTAATGATCTGATTTCCAGGAATGTATTATTATAAAAGAATACATATGTGTCTGTATAAATAATGCCAAATATGTAGATGCTTTTGAGGTGATTTTTATTATGTTTCATCAATATAACTCTAGAATTAATGCAAAATAAATTTATCAGTATAATATTTGGTCTCAGTCATCCACATAAGAGACAAGGTCAGTCCAGCTACTGTCTGAAAACAGAGTGAAGATGGAAACTGAATGGAAATTCACAATTAAGTTCATACTTTTTATAGTAGATCTTAAAAGATACACAAAAACCAGAACAGGAAGAAACCGGGCTTATTAAAAAACAGTATTCAACAAAGCACTAAACAATTGAGGCATACACAGACTGTAGAAAGAAACCTAGCTCCCCTGTGGCTTAGCCAGAAACACACATAAAGCATTAAGGAATACAGATGAAGTGGGTTTTAAGAAACAAAATATCCCAGCTGGAGCTTTTTTGCTCTGTAGTTACTTAGATTTAGTTACTCTTTCTAAGTATAGCCTAGATTATACTGTATTTACAGGTCGGGCAAGTAGTTAAGGATAATACAGAATCTTTGAGAGGCTGCATTAGTAGTTGTCCTCTCAGAAAAGAGGAGTCCCTTTGTGCTCTCCCCCCGCCCCCGCCCCACCACCTTTTCATTCTTTGTTTATCTCTGTCTTTCTCTGTCTCTGTCTGTCTCTTTGTTACTCTCTGTGTATTGCTGTCCCTCCCTCCCTTCTTTTTGCTTCCTCTTCCTCTCTTCCTCCCTCCCTCTCTTTCCACCACCTCCCTCTCCCTCTCTCTCTCTCTCTCTCTCTCTCTCTCTCTCTCTCTCTCTCTCTCTCTCTCTGTCTCTCTCTTTCTCACTCACTTTTGTTCTTTCTGACTCTTTTCTTCTCCCTTTTCCCCTTCCTACCAATAATCTCAGATCATAATATTGCCTTTCTCAAAGTTCATGATTTCTTGAGAAAATATTGCATACAGATATAAGTGTTTCACTTCACTGATCAGTAGCTTTTTTAAAAAAAAAAAAGTATATGATATATGAAAGGGGAGGGAGCCTATGCCCCACAGTGATGGTCGGGATGATGCAATCCTGCTAGTCACAGCTGCAGGAGAGTAGAGTGCTGGATTGAGGTGCTGAGTGCGCCATGACCCTATAGAAGTTAACATTAGAATAAGTGTACAACATTACCAAAGGTCTGTTTGATTCTCTCAAAATTGTACAGCTGCCAGCTGTTTTCTCCATTCCTCCTCTGAGATAAGATGTCTTGCTCTCCATAAGAAACTCTGTTTCTCCATCTTTTTCAATAAAGATCAAGGTGATAGTAGCAAAGAATCCATCAGGCTAAAACCTAAACCTCCATTTCATTACAACTTTGTTTTCAGGGACTAGATTTAAGAACCTCCCAATGACATTGCCATTCAGCAACTGGAACATTTCCCTTCTAACACCACAGATGCATAGGTGAAGGCCTGAACCATTTCCTGAGTGACAAATACCCTAAAAAGCTCCTCCAGCAATGTTAGGAATGTTTTTCAATTGATTATCCAAAGTACCAGATTTTACTTTGGACTCTTCAGCTTTTGCTGACAGCTAGGGGGGCTGGATTTACTGTCTTGTCATGTAGTATAGGTAAAATCATGCCCCGCATGAATTTGTTTTGAATCCTAGTATAAGTTTCCACTGCATCTCGAATCTTTATCCCACCATCTTGCTTTCAACAAGGTTGTTTCAGGCTCATCTTTGACAAGGCTCATACTAACCTCTACTTCATTAATGTTGTTATCATCTGACAAGTTGGGGATCTCTAGATATCCCTTGTATTTTACTCCTGACTTTTAAATATCTGTCCAGTTCAGTTTGATGCTGCACTCAACAAAGAAAATGAATTTGTCTTTTCAATTGTTGAGCAATGTTTCTGCATTGAGCTTGCTCACTTCTGTTACCTCACAGTTGCCTTCTTTACCTTGCACAAGGCATTGCTAGAAACAGGGCTTTCAACTTATCAGTGGACCAATTTGAAACAAACATCCTTCTCAGACCAGCTCCAGTCACTGATGATAGTAGCATCTGCCTGCTCCTCCATGATCCAGTGTGGGTCACCCTTGCCCCACTTGGACATCTTGTCTCAGATTTTGCTGCTGCAGGCTCCTGCACTGTCTGGGTTCCAGATACCCAGCAGTTTTTGGAAATTACAAGAAGTTTTCCTCTACTTGCCTCACCCCATCTCAGCTCAACCTTTTCCACTATCCCTCTGCAAGCTTTTTTTTTATTTGTTTGTTTGAAACCTTCTAGAACCTTTTATTAGTTAGGTGAGCCCTTAAAGACTCTTTCCTAAAATAAAGTTTTAATTTTTATCCATCCATGTATCCATCCATGCATCCATCTATCATCTACCTATCTATTTAATCTATCTATTCTTTAATTTGTTTATTTTTGAAACTGTCTCCCTGTCTCACCCAGAATGAATGTTCAATGGTTGGCCACTCAAGGAAGGACTCGACTACTGGTTGGCTCAAAAACTTTGAACAGCTCAGTTTTTGGCCTAAGTGTGTTCAACCCTCTTTAGACATCCTGATGCCTCTTTTGCTATTTTCCTGAGGGTTCATTATATTGATGTCTATCTTAGGGTAGATAAAGCTGATCGGCTTTAGCCCTAAGTCAATTGAGAATTTCCAAATTCAAGCAATCTATCAGTTTCAGCCTCCTCAGTAGCAGAAACCACAGGAATGTATCACCACATCTAACTCAATAATCTTAAAGACATTAATCTCAAGACATTTTTATTTATTTTATTTTTAATTTATGAAATAAAACAAGCATTTCCATAATATAATAAAATATAATATAATATGATTGCATATGAAACTGAAAATCTATTATTGAAACTTTTTATTCCTCTTAAATATATAATGTTATCATCTACATTTCTTTTTTTCCTTCCCTCCTCCCTGCCCTAAAGACGGCTGCCATTACACACACAGATACACTCACAGTCTTTCTATATGTACTTTTATAAGTTTTTTTTTTTTCTGGATGCAGATATCATCTTCATATGTCCTTTGTACTTAAGAACAATAAAATAGACTAGATATAATGTTCACAATGGTAATTAAAATTAAAAGTATACTCCGCAAAAATTTATTTTTCCTTTTCCAGAAAACTGGATGTTAAATATTTACCAGTAAACCACTGCCTACATGGTTAAATTCAATGTTTAGGCACAGTAGGTACACAGTGAGTGAGTTGCTAACAAGAATTTTACTAGGCATTTTGAAGTAAAAAGAAATCTCAGTTGTAGGTCATTTTTGTTCTGGAGCTAACATAACTTACACTTATTTTTTGAC
The DNA here is from genome assembly GCF_902635505.1 of Sarcophilus harrisii. Lineage (NCBI taxonomy): Eukaryota > Metazoa > Chordata > Mammalia > Dasyuromorphia > Dasyuridae > Sarcophilus > Sarcophilus harrisii. Next base: position 139,778,456 of record NC_045426.1, read on the forward strand.
CTTCTTCATCCATTCATTCATTCCACAAACATTTATTGAGTTCCAAATAAAGTGAATCTCCCAACTTGTCCCTGTTCCAGTCCATCCCTTTTGAGGCATTCCTAAACTTACAGCTTTATCATACTTTAGTAACTCCTTGCCTCACATATATGTGTACTCTCTCCAAAGATTCACATTACAAGCTATTCAAGTATTCTTGTTCTATATGTTTCTTTTACTTCCTCAAATGTTTCACAGATAGTTCCCCCAATATGCTAGAGACTTTATCTAACTTTCTTGATGTTGCAGGGATCCTACTGAATTGCATCAACAACGTGCTCATTGCTCCTTCATCTTGCTCTGTGAATCACCCACCTTTTTATTTATTCTCAAATAATATATTTTGTGACCACTTTATGGCATAAACCTTAGTTAATACTGTGTTGCAAACGAATCATGTTCAACTTTATTCTTTTTTATTTTTATTTTTTTAATAATTTTTATTGGCAGAACCCATGCCAGGGTAATTTTTTACATTATCCCTTGCACTCACTTCTGTTCTGATTTTTCCCCTCCCTCTCTCCACCCCCTCCCCCGATGGCAAGCAGTCCTATACATGTTAGGTATGTAACAGTATATCATAGATACAATATATGTGTGCAGAAACGAACAGTTCTCTTGTTGCACGAGGAGAATTGGATTCAGAAGGTAGAAATAACCTAGGAAGAAAAACAAAAATGCAAACAGTTTACATTCATTTCCCATTGTTCTTTCTTTGGGTGTAGCTGCTTCTGTCCATCATTGATTAATTGAAACTGAGTTAGATCTCTTTGTTAAAGAAATCCAGTTCCATCAGAATACATCCTCATATAGTATCGTTGCTGAAGTATATAATGATCTCTTGGTTCTGCTCATTTCACTTAGCATCAGTTTATGTAAGTCTCTCCAAGCCTCTCTGTATTCATGCTGCTGGTCATTTCTTTCAGAATGATAATATTCCATAACATTCATATACCACAATTTACTCAACCATTCTCCAATTAATGGGCATCCATTTATTTTCCAGTTTCTGACCACTACAAACAAGACTGCCACAAACATTTTGGCACATACCGGTCCCTTTCCCTTCTTTACTATCTCTTTGGGGTATAAGCCTAGTAGTAGCACTGCTAGATCAAAGGGTATGCACAGTTTGATAAATTTTGGGGCATAATTCCAGATTGCTCTCCATAATGATTGCATTTGTTCACAACTCCGCCAACAATGCATCAGTGTCCCAGTTTTCCCGCATCCCTTCCAACATTCATCATTATTTTTTCCTGTCATCTTAGCCAATCTGATAGGTGTGTAGTGGTATCTCAGAGTTGTCTTAATTTGCATTTCTCTAATAAATAATGATTTGGAACACTCTTTCATATGAGTGGAAATAGTTTCAATTTCATCATCTGAAAATTGTCTGTTCATATCCTTTGACCATTTGTCAATTGGAGAATGGCTTGGTTTCTTATAAATTAGAGTCAGTTCTCTATATATTTGGGAAATGAGGCCTTTACCTGAACCTTTTAACTGTGAAGATGTTTTCCCAGTTTGTTGCTTCCCTTCTAATCTTGTTTGAATTAGTTTTGTTTGTAAGAAGCTTTTTAATTTGATATAATCAAAATTTTCTATTTTGTGATCAATAATGGTCTCTAGTTTGTCTTTGGTCACAAATTTCTTCCTCCTCCACAAATCTGAGAGATAAACTATCCTATGTTCCTCCAATTTATTTATAATCTCCTTCTTTATGTTTAAATCATGGACCCATTTTGATCTTATCTTGGTATACGGTGTTAAGTGTGGGTCCATGCCTAATTCTATGCATACTAGTTTCCAGTTATCAGCAGTTTTTGTCAAATAATGATTCTTATCCCAAAGTTAGGATCTTTGGGTTTGTCAAATACTAAATTGCTATAGTTGACTATTCTGTCTTGTGAACCTAACCTGTTCCACTGAATCAACTAATCTATTTCTTGAATACCAAATGGTTTTGGTGACTGCTGCTTTATAATATAGTTTTAGATCAGGTACAGCTAGGCCACCTTCATTTGATTTTTTTTTTCATTAATTCCCTTGAGATTCTCGACTTTTATTATTCCATATGAATTTTGTTGTTATTTTTTCTAGATCATTAAAATATTTTCTTGGAAGTCTGATTGGTATAGCACTAAATAAATAGATTAGTTTAGGATATTGTCATCTTTATTATATTGCTCAGCCTATCCAGGAGCACTTAATATTTTTCCAATTATTTAAGTCTGACTTTATTTGTGTGGAAAGTTTTTGTAATTTGCTCTATAATTCCTGACTTTCCTTTGGTAGATAGATTCCCAAATATTTTATGCTGTCGACAGTTATTTTGAATGGAATTTCTCTTTCTATTCTCTTGCTGTTGGATTTTTTGATGATGTATAAAAATGCTGAGGATTTTAGGGTTTATTTTATAACCTGCAACTTTCTAAATTATGAATTATTTCTAATTGCTTTTTAGTAGAATCTCTGGGGTACTCTAAGTATATCATCATATCATCTGCAAAGGTGATAGTTTGGTTTTCCTCATTGCCTATTCGATTCCTTAATCTCTTTCTTGACTCTTATTGCCAGAAGCTAGTGTTTCTAATACAATATTGAATAATAATGGTGATGGTGGAGCAGCCTTGCTTCCCAGATCTTACTGGGAAAGGTTCAATTTTTCCCATTGCATATGATGCTTACTGATGGTTTTAAATGTATGCCGACTATTTTAAGAAAAAGTTCATTTATTCTATACTCTCAAGTGTTTTTAATTAGGAATGGATGTTGGATTTTATCAATTGCTTTTCTGCATCTATTGAGGATGATCATATGTTTTTTTGGTTTGGTTTATTGATATAGTCCAGTTATGCTAATAGTTTTCCTAATATTGAACCAGCCCTGCATTCCTGGTATAAATCCTACTTGGTCATAGTGTATTATCCTGGGGATGATTTTCTGTAATCATTTTGCTAACATTTTATTTAGGATTTTAGCATCGATATTCATTAGGGAGATTGGTCTATAATTTTCTTTCTTTGTTTTCAGCCTACCTTGTTTAGGTATCAGTACCATGTCTGTATGATAAAAGGAGTTTTGTAGAACTCCTTCAATCCCTATTTTTTCAAATATTTTATATAGCATTGGAGTTAATTGTTCTTTAAATATTTGGTAGAATGTACATGTAAATCCATCTGGTCCTGGGGATTTTTTCTTGGGGAGTTGGGTAATAGTTTGTTCCATTTCTTTTTCTAAAATGGGACTGTTTAGGATATTTACTTCTCCCTTTGTTAATCTGGGCAAGCTATATTTTTGAATGTATTCTTCCATTTCATTTAAGTTGTCGAATTTATTGGCATAAAGTTGGGCAAAGTAATTCCTAATTATTGCTCTAATTTCCCTTTCATTAGTGGCAAGTTCTCCCTTTTCATTTTTAAGACTAACAATTTGATTTTCCTCTTTCCTTTTTTAAATCAGATTTACTAAGGATTTATCTATTTTGCTGGTTTTTTCATAGAAGCAACTATTTCTTCTTGCAGCTCTCTTAATTTCTCTTTTAAGAAATTAGATGCTACACCACTTAATGCATATATGTTTAATATTGATCAATTGCTTCATTATCTATGCTACTCTTTAGCAGGAGATAGTGCCCTTCCTTATCTCTTTTAATTAGATCAATTTTTGCTTTTGCTTGATTTGAGATCAGGATGGCTACCCCTGCTTTTTTGACTTCACCTGAAGCATAATAGATTCTGCTCCAACCTTTTACCTTTACTCTGTATGTATCTTCCTGCTTCAGGTGTGTTTCCTGTAAACAACATATTGTAGGATTCTGGCTCTTAATCCATTCTGCTAACTGCTTCCTCTTTATGGGGGAGTTTACCCCATTCACATTTATGGCTAAAATTACCAATTATGTATTATTTGCCATCTTGTTAACCCCTGTTCATGCTTGTCTCCCTTCTTTCCCCTTCTCCCTCTCCCCAATATTAAACTTTTGGGCACCACTTGCTTCTCACAGGCCTCCCTTTTTAGTATCCTTCCCCCCCCCCGCCTTAGTGTTCCTCCCCCTATCTTACTCTTTTCCTCACAGTTTCTGTATTCCCTTCTGCTTAGCTTATTCCTTCCCTTTTCACTTTTCCTTCCCACTTTTCAATGAGGTGGGAGAAGTGTCAACATAAATTGTATATGTCTAAAATTTTTCTCTTAAAGACAATTCTGATTGCAGTAAGATACCCACTATATTCAACCCCCTCCATTCTTTCTCTCAGATATAGTAGGTTTCCTTTGCCTCTTTGTGAGATGTAGTACCCCCACTTTCTAGTTTCTCGTTTCCACCTCTAGTTTCTAGAACAAGGTATACATGTATTCTTTATACATCTTTATAGCAGAAATATAGCTCCCAAGGTTTCTTTTTACCTTTTTAGGTTTCTCCTGAGTTCTGTATTTGTAGATCAAACTTTTTGTTAAGTTCTATTTTTTTCATCAAAAATAGGTGAAATTTGCTTATTTCATTGAATGTCCATCTTCTTCCCTGGAAAAAGATGCTAATTTTGACTGGGTAAGTTATTTTTGGTTGCATACTGAGTTCTTTAGCCTTTCAGAATATCATATTCTAGGCCCTTCGATCTTTTAATGTGGATGCTGCTAGATCCTGGGTAATTCTTATTGTGGCTCCTCTATATTTGAAATGGTTTTTTCTAGCCACTTGCAGTATTTTTTCCTTTGTCTGAGGGTTCTGACATTTGGCCACTATATTTCTTGATGTTTTGATTTTAGGATCCCTTTCAGTAGGTGATCGATGAATTCTTTCAATGTCTGTTTTACCCTCTGTTTCTATGACCCTCTTTGATAATTTCCTGGAAAATAATGTCCAGGCTCTTTTTTTCATCATATTTTTTGGGAGTCCAATAATTTTCAGATTGTGTTTTTTAGATCTATTTTCCAGGTCTGTTGTTTTCCCAAAAAAGGTATTTCACATTTTTTTTCCATTGTTTGATTTTTTGTTTTTTAGTTTTGCTTGACTGATTCTTGTTGTCTCCTCCAGTCATTCAATTCCCTTTGTTCGATTCTGATTTTCCATGAAGTATGTTCTTCACTCACTTTTTAAATATCTTTTTCTAATTGTCCAATTGAGTTGTTTTGTTCTATGGAATTTTTTTTCCATTTCACCAATTTTATTTTTTAGAAAGCTATTTTCTGTTTCCAGTTCACTAATTCTATTTTTCAACAATTTGATTTCTTTATCCACTCTGTTTTCAAATGAGTGGGATGACTTCTCCAGACTTTCTTGCCAAGCCTCCCTCTCCTTTTCCCATTTTTCTTCTAGTTCTCTTTTGAGAGCCTTTTTAATTTCTTCTATGAGATTCATCTGTGCTGAGGAACAGATGATCTCCTCCTTTGGGGATTCACCTGGAGATAGTCTGTTTTTAGTCTCCTCAGGGTTTAGAATCTGTTTTCTATGTGTATAAAAGCTGTCAATAGTTAAGGTCCATTTCAATTTTTTGCTCATTTTGTCAGAGAAGAATCAAAGACAAACTAGCAAAGAAAAAAAGAAAAAGCTCCAAAAGGAATCTGCTTTCTTTGTTGGGCTGGGTGATACGGAGCTTCCTCTACAGACTGGGGGAGGGCGGGGCAGCAGCGAGGAACTAGCAGGACAGCAATAGCTGGGCTGGGCCTACACTCTGAGACTCTAAGAGGGTGCTGAGACACTGTGGGGGAGGGGTGGCCAGGTTCTGAGAGACTCCAGCTGTTTGGGGTTGTATTCTTCACCCCCTGTGTTTTTAGCTTCTCTGCTTGTCTGCTGGCTTGATGCCAGGGCAAAGCATCCAATCCTCTAGTAAAGCTCTCCCCACAGAGACAGCTGAGATCACATCCCACCCTACTCCGGTCTGCTCAGCTATGAGCTGTCTGTTGTGCTCTTGCTGCCACTGCCTGCCCTCAGCCTGTGCCCTATCTAAAACTGTCCAAGCCCTCAAGCAAAAACTGACCTTTTCTGTCGAATTTCAAGGATGCCTTTTCTGGTTAGCTATTTGTGGGGTTTTTTTTCAGTCAAGCATTAATTCAGAATCTTGTCATGAAATGAATTCTGAGAGAAAACTTGGAGCTTAAGCAGTTGTGTGCCTCCTCTCCGCCATCTTGGCCGGAAGTCCATTTTTATTCTTTATAATATATCACTTGAATCAAGCAATGTTCTTGCTTGGAAACCTTCAATGCATGCTTTCTCCCCTATCCCCTTCCCCCCATTCCTGATTCACAAACTACAGAATGATATCTCAAATATGGGTTGGCACATAGAAGACCCTTCATAGTCCATCAATTAGCTAAATTTCTAGGCAAGTTTTCAATTCCACATCTTTCTCACCTGCATAGATTAATACCGAATAAAAATAAAAGAGTACATTTCAAATGTGGTGTCTTTGGGGAGAACAACGGAAGATTTGAAACTTCAGAGTTAAGTGAATTTTAATTTGCTTGATCTTAATTTAAGTGTTTTTAGAGCAATAGTAATGAGAGCATTCTCAAATTTTAACAGCATAATTCATTTTACAAAGGGCTCTACTGACAACAATCTTAAGAAATAAATATAGTCAATAATATTCCATGGGCATAGATGAAGCAAATTATGAAAGACAAATTATTTTTATGTATTTTTGAAATATTTTTTCTTTTGCCATTAATAATTTGTTTAATTATATAGCCTTTGGAAACAAAGTATTTCCCTCCTTTTGTTTTTATTTATTAATTGTATATAAACCAATTTTATCAAATAGAGTTAATTTTTACTTTCTGTATTTGTCTTTCTCTGACTGTCTCTCAGTATCTATGATTTTATGTGTCTCTGTCAATCTTTTCTGTGTGTATGTGTGTGTTTGTATGCAAGTATGTATGTGTATATAATATAACACATATCTGAATTCTGAAATTGGTCTTGGTTATTAAGGGGAAATTGATACTTATATTTGGTGGGTATTATAATTTATTTTTTGGTCAAGTAGTCCTTCAAATAGGAAACCCATCAATTCTTATTTTTCAGATAGGTAGTGAGAGAACCAGCAATTGCCCTAGTTAAAAAAATATGTGAATTTTGTTTATTAATTGAAATATATTAGTAAAAATCAATATGTGATTATCTTTGGCATTATTTAGCATTATTATCTTCTATGTTTTTCTGGATTTCCTTTATAATCTGTCTACACTAGATACTCATTAAGTCAATTCAAATAAAGGTCAAGCAGTTATTAAGTGCTTCCTATGTGCCAGACACTATGCTAACTGATGAGATCAACAACAGTTCCTGCCCTCAAGGAGCTTATATTCTAATGGGAGACATAATATACAAACAACATTTTGCATGAACTATATTCACATGGTATATTGAAGGTAATCTCAGAGGGACACAACTGATGAATGACTGAATAAGAGATAAGGGACTCTATCAGGACAGTAGATGTGTTAGAGAAGAGAAGAGAAGAGACATATACATATATATATATATATATATGCTATTTTGAAAGAAGAATTAACAAATTAGATAAGGAATTGTGGAAGGTAAGATGTTAAGGAAGTGACAAGGTTTACAAGCCAGAGTGGATAGTGATGTCCTCAAAAGCAAGCAAAATTCCAAAGCGTTATTAAATATATTTCAGATCTTTGAAAATTATAGGAACATAATTCACCAAGGCTATCAATATCCTATAATTACTAAGGAACAAAAATCATTACTTAGTTTTGAGGAATATGCCAGAATCTGAAAAGGTTTTTCACAAAATTCACTATTTTCTTCATAGCAGACATGCATGGACATTGATGTTTACAAGAGTATCATCAAATTAGAAGATATAGAATCTCAGAACTTGAAGTATCCTTAGAAGTAACTGAGAAAAAGTTTTTAACAGTACATATTTTGACCCCAGCAATCTTGATAAGTAACCAGGATGGGTGGATTGGAATCTAATCATTAGATAACCGCCGAGGATTGTTCCAATTGTGATTCTTTTCTACCACAGAATGTTCCTTTGCTTTTGTGTGCCAAACCAAATGAACACTGTCAATCAAATATAATCTTCTCTGGGTTTGAGAGCACCATAAGATTTATTCTTGGATGGAATATTAACAACCTTTTAGGTCATTTCAAAAGTTGTGGAAACTGAATCCAAGAGAAGTTAAATGACTTATCTGAAGTAACACAGGGAGTGAAGGGAAGAAATTCAATTGAGATCCAAGTTTTCTCCAAGCTCGGTCCCCCCAGGTTACCTTTCATCATTTTAACTTTCTAATCTTTGCCAAACCTTACATAGAATTAGACTTCTATAGTTTTCTGCACTTCCAATCTTTATTCAAACTATTCATTAAGTCTGCTGTCATCTTTTTTTCAAAAATTGTACCTTTTGCAATCCCCATTTCATTGCTGCAAAGTTCCCTTTATCTTGTATCTAGTCCTCTTATATTCTTTCCACCATCCTGAATTAACTTTAACTCAACTTTAGGGCTCCCTTTAAAAGTTGAGTATATGTTTGCTGAACTCTCCAGTGATGCTACTCTAATCATTTGCAATACATTCATATCCTTTTATGAGTATTTGAAAAAAGAGAAAACTTTTATAAGTTATAAAGAAAAGGCAAATAAGTAGTTTTATTTGAGAAACTCCAAATTATGTACAATGTCTTCATCTTGCTGTCATAATTTATATGAAAAGTTGTGAAGTTCTACAGTACTAATACAGTCATTGAACACATGTAATGCCTTTTTGATTCCTTAAATGAATTCCTTAATTTCATTTTTCTTGTAATCATTGTCTAAAATTCTGGAAAATCAGTTTTCCATTACCTCAAAATATACTTCATTAATCAAAACTGTCATTCAAATAATGTAGGGTTCTGTTCACATGACCTGATTAGGATTCCCCATTTCCTTACCATTTCCAATCTTGTCAAATAGTGAAAAGACTTTTTGGGATTCCATAGTCTTCTGCTTATTCAGTTCATCAGCTACGCCACACCTGTAGGGAAGAATACATAGGTCTAATTCACAACTAGGTACATAATAGATAGAGCACTGGTCCTGAAGGTAGGAAGACTTGAATTTCAATATAGTTTCAGACACTTAATATTTGTGTAACTGGAGGCAAGTCATTTAATGTTTTTATACCTCAATTTCTTCAACTCTAAAATGAGGATAATATTGGCACTTATCCCTCTTGGTTATTATGAGGATCAAATGAGATAATATTGTAAAGCATTTAGCACAATACATAGTTAACATTTAAAAAATGTGTATTTCCCTCCTTTCTTTCCACGTTCATAGGATCATTGATTTTATACTGGAAAGAACCTCAAAAGCCATATAAAACAAAACTCCTCATTTTGCAAGAAAGTAAATGAGAAAGATTATCAAATTTTGAGTATTGTCTTTGGTTGATGATTTGGGAAAGGCATCAGATTAGTATAGCTCTTTTATTGAAAACAGTTCTTTATAGAGCTCAGCTCAGTGGGTTAGCTGGAAGAGTCTAAGTGAAAGCAAAAGGGAAGTGTGTGGACAGGGAGCTTAACCTTCAGAAGCACTGAACAGGTAGAGGAAATAAAAGGATTTTTCTGGAAGACCTGGTCTAGTAATCTCTAAAGAGTCAGCTGGACTAGTCTGTCCAGAGTATCACAAAAGGTTCTGGGGAATTTCTATTTGGTATATGGATGATGTTTGAAGATCCAGATGAGGACTTTTGGTGAAAAAGAAATCAGTAAATTTTGGTGGTGGCAAATTTTGATTAGACACTGTTCAAGTAGGCTTTGCATGATAGTTTTTACTTTGTTTGATTCTTAGGGAGGGAAAGTGCTCAGTGAGTCAATTGGATTGGGAATTAACTCTAGAGGTTTCTTCTAACTTGGTCTTAAAACAGATATCAAACTGTGCTCTTAAAATGCAATTTTAATGCAACTGTCATTGACACAACAGCCAATATCTGTTCCTCTAGTTTTATAATTTCCATAATAAAAGATATCAATATGTGCATATTGATGAAACCACATATCTATATCAGATAACTTTTCCCATAGTGACATCAATTGATTAAATGCTACTTTTTTGAATTTTTATTTGTCTTATTCCCAAAACAAATCTCTTTGATTCAGAATTATGGATTTAGAGATTAAACAGAATGGAGAGATCATTTAATTTTTAACCATCATTTTATTGATGAGAAAACTGAGGCACTAAATTGTTCAGTGACTTGCCTGATTTCTCAGAGGTTGTGTTACAATGTTAGTTGTCAAATCCTGGACTCCAAATTCTAATTTTATAAATAAAGAGACTGGGTCCCACTCAGGAAAATTAAAGAGCTTGCATAAGGTCACACAGATAATTAGTTTCAGAAACAGGGTTTGAATCCTTTGTGTCAGTATTCTTTCCATTGTAACAATACTTCATCTTATTAGATAATTTCCTTGTGCAATGAAAATAGAATGACTTCAAAATTTAGAATATGGCTCATGGGGAAATGATGATATCATTAAAGAGATAAAGAAGTTATATTTAGGATATATGTTTGAATTGACAGTGAGACATCCAAATGGAAATTTCCTGAGAGGTGTCAAAGTTAGAAAAATCAGCATTAGGTAAAAGAACTAGGCTAGAGAAGTCGATTTGTAAGATAGAATAGAAGGGTCATCCATGATTCTTTTATGATGTTTATAGTTGCTGAAATGAAAATAGAATATATCTGAAGAGAGAATTTTAAATGGAGAAGAGCAAAGGATGAAATATAGAGTTTTTGCAACTATAATAATCTTTGGCAATTAGTTTCCTGGCACAAGTTCACCTGGGATTTTTAGTTTTTCATAAGTTAGGGATAAAGTAAACTAAGAAGATATTGACCCCTTTTGAAGATGGAGGTTCATATATATTGATTACAAGAAGTCAGCAGCTTTTTTTCTTCCTTTTAAAATGTATTTACTTACTTATAACATTTTTATTAAATTTTGAGTCACAATTCTCTCTTACCTATCATTCATTGAGAAGGCAAGAAATATGATATCAAGTAAATATGTGAAGTTATGCAAAACACATTTTCCATATTAGCCAGAGTTTGTCAGAAAAAAAATTATCATAATTCCCTCTTCCCTCCCTTAATTCCTGCTTTTTTAATTTTGGCTACATTACTTTTTGTGCAAAAACTTTTCAATTTCATATAATCAAAATTATCCATCTTACTTCTTGTGATCATCTTAATCTCTTGCTTGGTCATAAATGCTTCCCTTATACATATTCCAATAAAATTTTTTTCTATGGTCCCCTAATGTACTTATGATATCACTTTTTATCTGTAAATCGTACTCATTTTGATACTTTTTTTGATATAGGGTGTGAAATGTTAGTCTCTTGTCTAGTTTCTACCAAACTGCTTTCTAGCTTTTCCAATAATTTTTGTAAAATAGTGAATTCTTATCCTAAATGCAAGGATCTCTGTGTGTTTAATAAGAAATAGCTCATTTTGATCATTTACTTACAACTGTGTACCTCATATACAACACTGATCCACAATTCTATTTCTTAACCAGTACCAGTCTTTATGATTACTACTTTCTAATACAGTTTGCAATCTAGTATTGCTATGTCACCTTGCTTCGCATTTTCATTGATTTCCTTTCATATTCTTGACCTTTTGTTCTTCCAGGTGAATAATTTTTTCTAGTTCAATAAAGTAATTATTTGGTAAGTGGATTGATATTGCATTGAATTAATAAATTGATTTAGGTACAATTGTCATTTTTATTATATTGTTCAGCCTACCCATAAGCAATTAATTATTCTTCTGTCATTTAGATATGACTTTATTTGTGTGAAAAGTGTTATGCAATCGTGTTCATATAATACCTGGATTTGTCTTGGCAGGTCAATTCCCAGGTATTTTATATTCTCTGCAGCTTTTTAAAATGGCATTTATATCACTTTTTAAAGTATTTTGTTGGTAATATAAAATGCTTATATTTATGTAGTTTTATCTTATATTCTGCAACTTTTCTAAAGTTGTTAATTATTTCAAATAGTTTTTTTAGTTGATTCTTTAATTATACTATCATATCATCTGCAAAGAATGACAATTTTGTTTCCTCATTACTTTTCAGCATTTTTAATAATAAGAAGAGTTCTATTTGGTCAAAAGATTTTTCTGCCTCTATTGAAATAGTCATATGATTTTTGTTATTGACATAGACAATTATGCTGCTGGTTTTCTAATATTGAATCAACCTTGCAGATCATATACATCCCTTCTGGTAATAGTATATGATCTTTATGATATATTGCTGTAATCTCCTTGCTAATATTATATTAAAATGTTTGCATTAATATTTATTAGGGAAAATGGTCTATTTCTTCTGTCTTTGCTCTTTATAGTTTAGGAATTCATATTATATTTATTTTATAAAAGTAATTTAGTAAAATCCTTCTTTGCCTATTTTCACAAATAGTTCATGTGGTATTGAAAGTAATTCTTCTTTAAATGTTTGATGGAATTCACTTATTAATCCATCTGATCCTTTCAATTTCTAATTCTATGATGACTAAAAACTATTACATTGAATTCCCAATCCCTATATTTATACCCACCTGCATTTTTTATTTCCTTCACAAGCTAATTGTACAATATTTCAGAGTCCGATTCTTTTTGTACAGCAAAATAAGGGTTTGGTCATGTATACTTATTGTGTATCTAATTTATATTTTAATATATTTAACATCTACTGGTCATCCTGCCATCTGGGGGAGGGGGTGAGGGGTAAGAGGTGAAAAATTGGAACAAGAGATTTGGCAATTGTTAATGCTGTAAAGTTACCCATACATATAACCTGTAAATAAAAGGCTATTAAATTAAAACAAAAACAAAAACTGAAGCACCTTCTTTCTTTTGGTGATGTATCCTTGGATCTCTTCTCTTAGACTAAGGGAGCATGAAATGTATTTCCTTCCTGAAAAAACATTGTTTTTTTGATACTAACATGTTATACTTACCATAAACTACTATGTACTAAAATGATTGTATTTTATGTTAGTAATTAAAATAAATTATAAGTAATTAAAAAATTCTAATTCTATAATTTCATTTCAGAATTTATGTTGATCTTTTCTGGCATCATAGAAGATTTTTACAGTCAATTTCTATGGGTTCTTTTTGTTTTTGTTTCTAGCTCATTTTTTTTTCAGCCTATTGACTCTGATTCTTATGTGAAAGCTTGACTTTGATCCTCTGAAAGTCTGGTAAAGGAACATTGTCCCACGTTTCAGGCTTCTTAGTCCTGCTGTTTTCATAGTTCTTTCTTGGGGCGGGGGGGGGGGGGGGGTTGGAAGACTTTGGTGCTTCTAAACTGATTTTGTTCAAAGAGAACTGTTGTCACTGCTCTCCTGGTCTGTGCTCTTGCTATTCCATAGGTAGGTCACCTATTCCCTTGTGAATAAATTAATACAGTTCTTCAAGGCCTCTGTACTCTAGTGAAGAAAGCACTCCTCTCTACCCTAGAACTGTGAATCAAATGTGCATATTTTCAATGAAGGTGCCAAACAGCACTCAGTCCTATGTCCAGTGCTTGCAGAGAAATTCCCTATAATTTCTTTCTGACCAGTTGTTCAATGCTCTTACTATCTCTGGCTTGAGAGCATCAAAAGCAGCAATTGCTGCTGCTATTGCTGCCTCCAAGCAAGACTGATAGTTTCTTATCTATATAGACTCCAGAACAGATTATACCCCAAAGTTACAGAAGTTTCCTAAGCTAAGTTGCTTTAGGGAAGAAAAAAAAATTCCAGTATAACTACTTGTTAGCTCTGACATTCTAGAATTTGATTTCAGGTATTATTTTAAAGTTGTTGGAACAATTAAGTTGCAGGACTTCCCATGCTCTGCCATCTTGGCTCTGCCCCCATATTCATTGACTTGAGGAGACTGTATAGAGAAGAAAGAAGAGGTAGGTGATTGTTCAATGGCAGTGAGACAACTGAGACATCAGTCTGTATCTACCATACAAGTCTTCTTTAAGACCATGAAAGATGATTTCTATCTAAATGCTGGATGATGTGTATATATCTTTCTAATTATTCTGAGAGCTTTCCTGAGGAAAAGAAGAAGCCAAGGTAGGCCCACCCTGATCTAGGCTTATTTCTATTTTTTTTCTTATATTTAAAAACACATTTAATGGATTAGTATTTTTCATGAATGCCTATGATTGACCCTGTCCTTAATATTTCTGAGTTTCTTTGTTTGTGGCATTTGGACAGTATGGGTAAGACTAGGGGCATAATTATGAGTCATTGACTATGACAGAATAAGGGAAATACTATGACAGTAAAGGGAAAGCTAAATTAAGCTAGTGGCTTAGCAGTGCATATCTGAAAGCCATGGGGAAGGATCTATTATTATGGAAAACAAGGATCTTGGGGATAGAGGAAATAAATAAATGAAACCTTAATCCTTAAGATCTGTTAAAAAAGTTAAAAAAAAAAATGGAACCTTTAAAAATTAAGTATTATGCTTGATAATTCAGGTAAAAATTTTACCCTTAGAGGGACAAAGTTACCACATATTTTGAGCTCAGAAAAATATCCACACTATGTAGCTCAGTGTGTCCATTCTGTGAGCTCTCAATAAAAATTTATAGCTCACAAAGAGTGGAAAAAATATTGTTGGGGAATGACAAGACTAACTAAGATGCCATGATTTCAACGCTTGAAAGGAGACTAAAATCTGTGGCAGGGCTTTTGGGAAAATTGTTTTAAAAAAAGAATTACAACATCCTAAGTGATGTATGCAACAGAGATTTATATATAGCATATAGCATTATAAACATGTCACCTTAAGCAAAGTTCTCCTTACATGTACACTAATGCATAGTTATTAGCTTCATTTCCTTCTTCACTCAGACATTCATTTACTTGACAAGGTGCCTCCAATACTATCAATCCAGTTTGAATGAACTATCCCCTAAGGCATGAGGTGAGATTGCAGACTAGTTAGATGATGAAGGAGCTGCGATTCATTATTGCTAATTCATAGCTCAATCAGGCATTCAAAGGTTGAGTCTAAACCTAAACAGTTTTTTTGATAATGGCTTTAGATGAGTAGATTCCAAGGTTGTGCCAATGATACTGAAGGGATACTTCTCTTGTCTGTAACCAAGATTGAATCAGGGAAAATTAGCTAGTATTAAGGAAAAATTTCTCTTTTACAGACAGTCACTGGGGAACTCTTACAAAACTACTAGCAAGTCATTGTTTAGCAATGAAGACACCATAATGCCATGGTGAATTATGAAATATTCAGTATAATAGAAGCTATCTGAGGTCAAGGATCTACCTATCTATCAACTTACCTGCCTACCTTTCTTTTTTCTTTCTTTCTTTTTGTTTCTTTGTTTCTTCCTTCCTTCCTTCCTTCCTTCTCTTTGCTGACCTCAAGTCTCAAATCTCCAAATCCATATTCTTAAACTCAACAGATTCAAAACTGAACAGAATCATTCTCCTAAACATTCCATTTCTACACTTTTCTATTACTCTCACATGAACCATTATCCTTCCAGCCACCTAGATTTAAAAGCTAAGTATCATCCTACTATACAAAAACAATAGCCTCCTTTATTTTCCTCTATCTCTCACATCAGAGAAATTTTACTGGCTTTCCCATGCCTAGAATTCTCTCTTCCCTCATCTCCTCTGGTTTCCCTGGTTTGCTTGAGTCTCAACTAAAAACCCCAACTTCAAAAAGAAGTCTTTCAATTCCCCTTTGTCATATATGTGGAGAGCTCTTGTGATTAATAAGATGCAAATTTGCTTAAAGACTTCACTAAATTCATTTTTGTTGCCTTTTGTTTTCACATTGAATGAATGATTATATGTATATATTTATAACTATATTAAAGGAAGATTCTTATACTAAAAAAAAAAGTAAGGAACTACTGAATCACATGATCCCTAATGTCTTTTATAGAACAAAATTTGTGTTTCTATAATTTTTTTATTTTGAACTATTCAACGTGTCACATTTATGACATATACTATGTGACTTTGGCAAGACATTTAACGTCTCAGTGTTCTCTCTTAAGACTAAGATTCTGGGAAGGTATTGTCTGTATGGTTAGAGGGAATTTCCTTATTTTGGAATTTGCTCTATCAATGCCCCAGTCTCTAGCCAGCAATTTTACACAATTTAATTAATTAATTGCCAAGTTTTTTCTTGAATTTGATGACCATCTTTAAGACACACATCTGACATTTAAAAGCTAAGGAAATATTACTGTTATTAAGTAGCTGAAGCAGTAAAATGATGTTAGATTTGTGTGATGGGAAGGAATAAGAACTGCAGGTTCTGAAAAGATTTAGGTCTTTGGGGATTGCAGTATTTCAGCTAATAATACTTTTAAATCTCTTAAATCTTGTTTCTTAGCTTAAAATTCCTTCTTTTTTTACTTTTCCTTTTGTTCAGTTAAGACAAGTCTAAACTAGCAAAGTGAAATAGAAAATAAGCAATTATCCAGATAATTGGGGTAAAATGCTTTTGCCTCATTGTCTAGAATTTTCAGGAAAAAAAAATTCCTCTTTGTATTATGTATAGAATTGCCTCAGTTGTTGTTTAATTGTGATAAAAGAAGATACTGCCCAGAGGCTTAAAGTAGATCTCTGAAGAATTAAATCAGTGATTCAATACAAAACAATAGGGCTTTATTTTGTGCACTTTGGAAGAGGCTACATATCTTAAATGGAGGCATTTACAAGATGGGGACCTAAAGAGAAAGGTCAAAACAATTGGAGAAGGACATTGAAGCAACTTCCTTCCTATCCACACACCTATCCCCACCTCAATTTGTAAAAGTGCTTAGGAGGTACAAGTGATACCTTCAAAACACTGACTGAGAAGGGATACAAATAGAATCAGATGTTATAGTCTTTAGGCAATTGTATAAATGAGAATAGATTCATGATGGTTCCATAAAAAGCAGCTCACTAATCTGTATGTGTCATGATACCAGATTTTCAATTAAGCACTTAGTTCTGTTTCAAAGATTCCAGGAAGGTGAGGAAATTGCTAGTTGGATGATGGAAAGCAATAAAAACTTTTAGTAAGGGCTGGCAAAGATATAATAGTAAATATTATTAAGGGACAGTAGTAGTAGTAGTAATAGTAGTAGTAGTAGTAGTAGTAGTAGTAGTAGTAGTAGTAGTAGTAATGGTAGTAGTGATAGTGGTGGTAGTAGTGATAGTGGTGGTAGTAGTAGAGCAATTTTAATAAGAATTCAACAAGACTCTCCAAGTTAAAACTACACATGCTTAGATACTTGGTGAATTAAGTAGAAAGCTAAGAATAGTTAAGGGTACTGAGAAATATATTGGAAAAATGAATAAGGAATAAAAAACGAGAGGTCAATGATTTATAGACTGCACAGAAGCTTTGTGATTAGTATCTCAAAGAACAGCATCAGAAATTCCTAGATAAGCACAGAACACCATCAAACACAGATACAAACACACACACACAAAAGCAGTTGTATTTAACACTTGGGAAATCAGTAATTGCTGATAAAGAATTCTGGTAAAAACTTACTTAGAGTTTATTAGAAATTATGCTCTTCTGGTATCTTTATAAATATGAGGGAAACCCTCCAAATGCTGAATATCTGTTCTATGTTGAATTTATAGGAGAGCATATATAGAATGTACAGGCATAAATGAGTCATAATCTATAACATCAGAGGAAATACCCAGAGGGAATAGACACAGGCATATTGGTGGTAAACTTTGTGGGTGGTTTAAGTATAATTCTGTCTGCACGTTGGACTGGGTCATCACTAAGGACTTTCTAATTTTAACATCTTATGATCTATGACAAGATAATTACTTTTAGTCTTAGTACTAAGAATGCATATACAATAACAGATAATTCCAAACAAAGAAAACTCTGCTTTTTTTCTAATTATGTAAATATTTCAAATAAAAATGGATTTGGAGCCATGAATTATCCACTCTATTTTCCACTTTAATGTGGCCTGGTGTTACCAACAGGATTGAGTTAAACAGTCTAGTACATTTAGGATCCTCCCCAACTTTTATGGTTCATTATGAAGAAATCAATTAGATTCACTGAGTATTGATCTAATTCTGTGATGAAGATAAACAAAAATACTATTAGAGGTATGATTTAAAGTTGAGGGATGGATAAATTAAGACCCAGCAGGCCAAATCTGGCTGTTTTTGTACCTGGTGAATTAAGTATGGATTTTACATTTTTAAATAAAATAAAATATTTCTCTAAATTAATATATATATATATATATGTATTACTTATATTGGTCATGTAAAATCAGGTGGCAGGCTGCATTTGGTTCATAGGTCCATTTACTGAGCCATAGTTTGCTGAACCTTGGGGTAGACTGTTCCATTTTAGTTATGTATATAAACATTTAATGTTAGGGAATTTTTAGCTTTCTTTCCCATGGACACATATACATAATTTTCATCCTTTACTACCATGAAAGTGCTGTTTGATATCCATATTAGAAATTAAAATATACACTCATAATATATTTCCATTGTAGGAAATTATATTTTCAAAAGTCATCAATATTATGAATGTTATGAAGGATAATAGTAGAGGGTGATGCCATATTGGAATGCCTCCCATCAGTTAATTCTTAAATCCAGAATATAAAAAAAACAATAATTTGTGGTACATAGCATGGCAATTCCCTTTAGCTATTGAGAAAAAAAAATTTTTGAGAAAAGACCTGTTGGAGAACTTCAAAATCTGCACAAATCATTGGATTCCCTAACACATAATAAGACTGTTGCAGGACTTCAAAAACTTGCAGGGATCACTGGATTCCCTGACAAGTAATGGACAATAAATTGATTTTGGACTATCTCTCTGTTGCTGAAGGAGTGTATGTGTGATTGTTATTTACATACTCTCCTTCTAGGATTTCTGGAAATTTTTTACAATACCATGTCAATTCATATTGTTTGTTATATCACTATTTGTACAATTTATGTTTGTTACACCATATTGAACCTGCACTGGCTGTGGGGAGAGTCATCACTACTAGCCTGTGCTTTATTACTATGTGCTTGTGTAATAGCTCCCATGTTGATGGATTTGTTCATTTAAATATATGTATATAGAGCCATTATCTCACATTGAATAAGTACTAAGCCGTAAGTGCTCTGCTGTCTGATTCAAGCACACCTTTTCAGAGTTTCAGCCCTTTACATCTCCCACTTTCTTTTGTTTTAGAACACAGGTGGTCATGTCCTCCCTGACTTCTCAGGAAAGGAAATGAAAACACCATAAAGGAGGTGATTACTCCCTCCCTGACTTCTCAGGAAGAGAGATGAAAAGCACCAAAGGGAAGTGGGCAGTCAAGCCAGATATTGTTAGCGGATTTCTGGGCTGAAGGGTCTTACTAGAAAGAGATATACACAAATCTAATAATAATTATAAAAGAGGAAAGGAGAAACTTGGGAAAGCCCTGAATAAGAAATATAGCTAACTAGTTTCTCAGTGCTCACTATGCATCAACATCTTTTCTTGCATTTGCACATGCTTTCCAAGAATTTTCCATTGAAATGAATGAGAACATTAATGTTAATGAGCCAGTAGGAAAGAAAAAATAGCTAATCTTTCCTAAGATTCAAATGCTTCATTTATTTCTTCAATGCACTATGGGTTTTTGGTGCTAGAAATCTAAATATTTTTGTTTGTTTTTACTTTTTTATTTTTTGATAGGAGCTGGTTAGGTTGATCCTAAGTGATAACTTGTGACTGTAGGTGGTTACTTTAGGATAGCTTGTGTCATTTACATAAAGCCTCTGTGTGCCAAAGTGGTTTGTAGTATGGATGCTTTGTGACATTCTGTTACTTCTGTTCCTCCCATTAGGTCATTTAATTGATTCACTTGTAGAGCTGTTCAAGAGCCTCCATTACTAAATATCCCTCATCACCAAGAGGGCCTTGGCTGTCTCTGTGCCTTTAAGGGAAGTTCCTAGCAGACTGATGACAGCCCTGGTCTAAATCGCCATGGCAATCAAAATCATACTGGAGCTGCTTCTGAGGCTGTATCTCCAAAGGCAAGGGTTTCCAAAAGCTGTGCCTCATTATTTGGCTCAAAGTTTCTTTTTCCTCCTGATGGGCTTCTCAACCTGAATCCAAAGGGGTTTCTAAAAGTCATAGAAGGTGGGAATTTAGGGGCTTCTTCAGGGAAATTTTCCCACACTTTGGAAAAATATGTTGCAGTAAAGGAAAATGGAAATTAAGGGTGTATCGTGGCCAGATGGTAAGAAACTGATGTCTTTCACTGATTGCTGGGGGGGGGGGGGAGGGGAGATTGCCACTAATTATTAGATGATATTTGGGAGGCATAGTTTGAATATTTTGAGAAGGGGTTGGTCCAAGGAAAACAAGAACAATAAACTCTTGACACAAGTAAAGAACACTTCTGGAATTCTTCTTTATTGTGATTATCTTTAAGCCTCTTTCAGTGTCATCAATTTGGAATTGCACTTCTTTTTGTGGCTTGAAACTTAAATATTTTCCCTTGAAATTATAGATTAAAAGTAGGTTTGTATGTCATAATCCATTTTAGATATTATAATTTATTTTTAAAAATCCTGGACAACTGTAAGAAATTTTAGGATTCTTTCCAAATGTAAGATGGTATTTCACTAGATTCAGATATTCTTCTGCAATATTTTCTTCTGGAAAAATGCTCATAATCCTTTCTAAATCATCTTGACCACCTTGGAATTAATTCAAACTTTTCTGCTGGGTAGTTGTCTGGAAGGAATAGATGATGTTATAAATCTTCCATGTAGAGTTTTTTTTGGGGGGGGCAATTTGGCTCCAATCTATTTTTACAGACTTATTTTTCATTATTGCCCCTCATAAACTCTAAGTTCCAGACAAATTGGCTTACTTGTTATTCCTTATATATTGCATTTAGAATCCTACCTCCATGCCTTTGCATAGCTTGTGCCTTATTTTTTTCAGTGCTTCCTTTATTTATTCATGATCTTGCTTAAATGCAATATTTTTCAAGAGGTCTCTTCTGATCCTCTGACCCTTGTAGTTCTCCCCAAAATTATTTTGTGTTGAATTTGCATATATTCTGTGTTTAATTTTATTTTCAACCTCTTCATTCCCTTAATAGAATGCAAGCCTCCTGAGGGCAGGGTTTGTATCTCCACTCCTTGTAACAGTATTTTTTATTTGAATTTTAATGGAAAACATTAAACTCTAAATAGTATATTAGTATAAATATAGTCATTATATCTTCAAAAACCAAACTATTGCCTATAATCATTGTCATTGAAAAATATGTACACACAATTTTTTCTTTCAAAGAAATGTAGTTTGAGGGGCAGTCTATATTTTCTGTTTGACTATATTCAGATTAATATAGCATGTTTAATAGGAAAATATTGCCCATTTTCTGAAAGAATGAAGTTTTAAAATTAAATTATCTGGCTTATGCATAAAATCAAATTCTCCAGTGATCAGTTGTTGAAGTTAGATTAGAGATCATGGGACAGATTATGGCTATATTTATAGATGCATGAATCATATACTCAAGGAAAGAAATTAAATTTTTAGGAATAATAATTCTAAAGAAATCAAGAAGAAGGCATTAGCAATTGGGGGAATCTTATTTTAGGAGGGTTTTCAGCTAAGATTTCCCCAATTGCTAATGCCTTCTTCTTTCAGATTATCTTAAAATATTTTGTATAAATCTGATGTCTACCAAGACATTTAAATATCATCTGTCCCAATAGAATGCTTCTTGAGAATATGAGCACTTATTTGACCTTATTTGTATACCTTATACTTCCAAAGTACTTACCACATGGTAAGCATGTTTAATAAATTATCCATTCTAGAGGAAGATGTTGCAATGCCAACTGTAGGGATAGGAAGTCTTTAAAAAAGAAGAGCAAATAGAATAGAGGGAGAAGAAGTTTTAGAGAATGCTGAGGAATTTTGGGAAAAATTTAGGGAAGAAAAATTCAGAATATTTGGGGAATTAGACAGTCAATCTTAAATCACCCTACTTATATCCTTCATGCCATTGTCTTTCATAAGGACTCAGTTAATTATGTCTACTTCCTGTTGAAGACTACAATGGAATTTGTTCCGGTTTTATTATGTCTATTTCCTGTTGAAGACTACAATGGAATTTGTTCTGGTTTTATTAGATTGATAAGTTAACCTGATATTAAGGGAAGGAGATGACCTATGCAGTAGAAAGCATTGGTATGTGGATGTGTGAAAAAGAGAAATACAGAGACAATGAGAAAGACAGAAAGCCAGAGACAGAATCAGAGATAGAAAATGATCATTGAGGAAGAGATGTGGTTTTGGATTAGATTACTTACAATGTCCCTTCTACTTGTAGATCTAAAGTTCTCTGTAAAGTATGGGCAGATAGAATTCCCAGAAGCATGAAGAAAACTGGAAATCAACTTGAAAAAGCTCCCAACTGACACCAGTATATGCAGCATTTAGGAGAAATAACAGACTGTGGTTTCTGCATTGTTCAGTTTAGTACAGAAATACCCAAGAAATGAACTTCTTGGATTTTACTTTTCTTGGTGCTTGGGAGATTTGAAGGGGGTCTGTATTCAGATATATGATGAGAGTTTGATTCTATTATGCTCTATTTCTTTAAAACATGCATATTGTTGGAAAAGTTCTTGGGGCTCACTTTTCATATCCACAAGGTATACTAGCTGGACATTTGAGATACCTTTCAGTTCTATAGTTGTGATTCTTATATCATTTTGATTAAACATTGTATAAAGTTATGGTCTTGGTAAGATGATTCAAGAAGATAGCCCAAGAAGAGATGAAAGGGGAATGACTAATAGATGAAGGCTGGAGCTGAGTGGCTTAATTGTTAGACATACAAACATGCTTCAAGACAACACTAGGAACTTGGCTCAGCCATTCCAGGAGTCAGAGTTAATAGGTAAGTGACCATCGGTTGCCAATAAAAGTACAAACAGTAATAGATGATGGATGAGCATTATACATAACAATAACACATTAATTGAATTTTTAAAATATACTGTAAAGTGGGTAATTATTTTTATTTATAAATTATAAAGCGTCATTGGTAATGGAATAATTATTAATCCTTAGCAATTGAAGAAATTGTTGCTTGAAAAGAGAAAGTAGCTTGCCCAAGAGGAAACAGCTACTAATCAATATGGAAACTGAGATTTGAACCCAGCCTTCCTTTCTCTTCATCATTTCTTCATTCTACAATTTTATAGATGAATTAAAATGCAAATATTTTTATAACTTAGAGGAGGTAACAAAGTGACATAAATTAATATTAAGAAGGAAATTACATGTATTACTTCTTTTTCTGAGTGAAAGTTTTGATAATAGGGATAGTCTAAAGTAAAGAATGGGAACCTTGGAGACTTTTGTGGAGAGTAGAAAGGCAAGATAGGCAAAGGCTGCTGACGACCAATATCTCTTTCCTAAAGTTACTTGCTATTGGCTCTGATCAAAGGAGGTATGTAAAATACTCTTACTCACATTTATATCTGGAAACATCATTTATTTTTTGAAGTCAAATGAGAGTTCAAAGGTCACTTTACTCAGTTTATGCCATTCTTTCTCTGAGCAGTCTGTGATACGGAAATATTAGGGTAGCAAAACCAAGTTCCTGGGAAATAGACACCTGGAGTGGAAGGAAACTCATTCAAGTGCCTCATTTGTTTCTTCAGATTTTCATGGGATGAGGGGAGGGAAGGGAGGAGGTATAACTTGGACATAGTGACCTTCATCTAGGAAGTAGAGAATAAAGGAATTTGATGAGGAATAAATAGTATGTGATGAGGAAGATAACAATCAGATGGAAATTCCTAGAGTGAGATGATATCCCCCTCTAGTTACCTGTATGCTTTGCATGAGCTCACAAAAAAAATAAAGGAAGTGAGATCTGGTTTTCTTTCTCCTACTTTTATAAGACCTTTTATTATAAATGCAGCTTTAAAAAAATCAGTTATTTTCAAGCTTATTCTAGGTATGTTAAAACACACTAAATTTAATTTTAGTAGCAGAAAAATCTATAGTTTCTCTGAACATTTAAATGTTTTCTTCCCTTAGTAGATTTAGATAAAGGTTAGGAAACCCAGGGAAGTTCCTGCTGGGCTGATTTTGAGGTTTTATGATGCCTATAGTTGTGCAAATTCTCTAGAGCCTTACAATAATCAGTACTGTATTGTATGTAAGATGGACAGCTCCATAAAATGTTAGTCTTGGATGCGTTCTATGTAGCCAGAGAGAAACAAAACTCAAATGGTCCAACATGCTGCTCTCTTTTTTCCTTGTTAACTCTATAAGGGTTATTTAGGTTGACCATTTTTTTTGGTTTCTTTCTAAATTACTTCAAGCAGAAGCAGGGTGGCATGTGGTTAGAAATCTGACTTTAGCATAAGAATACTGGGGATCAAGTCCTGTCTTTGACCCAAGGAGGTACTGAATAAGAAGTCTTCCTGGACAAGTCACTTAATCTATCAATAACCCCAGAAAATTCTCTAAGACAATAGGTTGTAGGAAAGTTGTTAATCTTCATATGTTTAGAGATTTCCTTAACAAAAGTTCCAAACAGCTTTAAATTATATATATATATATATATGGAAATATGTTTAAAATAATTGCACCTATATAATTTATATCAGGTTGCTTGCTGTCTTGGAAGGGGAAGAGGTAAGGGAAGAAGGGAGAAAAAAAATAAAATCATACACTCATACCAACTCTCTACTTGGAGCAATTTTTAAAATTATTTTTTAAAAATAAAGCTTTTTATTTTCAAAACACATGCATAGATCCTTTTCAGTATTCACTCTTGCAAAATCTTGTTACAAATTTTTCCCTCTCTTCCTCCCACCTTCTTCCCTAGATAGCAAGTAATCCAATATATGTTAAATATGTGCAATTATTCTATATATATTTCCATAATTATTGTGCTGCACAAGAAAAATCAGATCAAAAAGAAAAAAAATGAGGAAGAAAACAAAATGTGAGCAAACAACAACAAAAAAGTGAAAATACTATGTTGTTATCCACATTCCGTCCCCACAGTACTCTCTTTGGTTACAGATGCTTCTATTCATCACAAGACCATTGGAACTGGCCTGAATCATCTCATTATTGAGCTACATCTATCAGGAGAGATCATCATATAGTCTTGCTCTTGCTATGTACAATGATCTCCTAGTTCTACTCTGGTTTCACTTTACTTAGCATCAGTTCAGGTAAGGCTATTAAGGGCTTTCTGAAATCATCCTGGTTATCATTTCTTGTAGCACAATAATATTCCATAAAATTAATATACCATAACTTATTCAATCATTGTCCAACTGATGGGCATCCATTCAGTTTCAAGCATCTTTCCACTACACAAGGGGCTGGCAAAAACATTTTTGCACATGTGGGTCCCTTTCCCTAGACGCAATATTCTAACCCCTCTCACTATAGAAGTTAGACTAATTTTTTTTTCTGACAATTCTTGGATATTAGTTGACTCAGTGAGTTAAAGATTTCATTTAGACTGTTAACTTCACTTTCTTGTTACTTTGGAAACAAAGAAAGCATGAAAAACTGGGAATATTCTAAAACTTGGCTGGTTGGTCACACTTGATAATGGATACAAAGGAGTTTCACTCAGATGAATTATCTTAAGGTGCTCTTATTGCTTTTGAATCTCCTTGTCATGTCATAACTAAGGGAACCTCTTTTTGTTAACTATTGAATGACTTATAAATGTTATTATTCATTCCAATGTCAAACCTAAGTTACCATGGATTTGGCCTGAGTCAGGACCATCATAGAATTAACCACTTTTATCCCACAAAAAAGAAAGAAAAAATGTCAATTTTTTTAATAATGGTAACATGTAGAAATACAAAGCTTAACATAATAGTAGTTAACATCTTATAAAATCTCCAGTTTTGCAAATACAGCTTTCACATTTCATATGATCCTCACTATAGCCCCTTGAGGTATTAAAGTACTATTTTTATCTCCATTTTATAGCTACAATAAAAGCTAATAAGTATCTGAAGCAAGGTTTTAGTTCAGTTTTGGACTATAAGTCTAATGCTCTATTTACTATATTATCTGGATGCTTTTTAATAAAGAAATATAATGCATTCTAGAATTCATTCTTCTTCCCCCAATTAAAAAATATGTTGCAATAGAGCAGGTTAGGTTAACTAAGGAAAAAAAAAAAGATATACTCACAGATCATAGACACATCACAATGGAATGTGAGTTGGAAGGGACTTTGGAGATTTTTAAGTTTAATGGTCTACCTATGACAGCCCCTTCTTTTATAGAGCTCATTATCTAATGGGGTAGACACCATGCAAACAATTATGCAAAAACAAGAAATACACAGTATAAATTGAAGAGAGAGGCCTTAGTATTAAAGAAGACTGAGAAAAGCTCCTTGTAAAAGGTTGGATTTTAACTGATACTTGGAGGAAGCAAAGGAGAGCAGGTGATGGAGACAAGAAGAAAGAAAACTACAGGAACATGGGATAGCAATGAAAATTCCCAGGAAAGAAATAGATCACCTTGGATAAGGAATAGCAAGGAGGCCAATACTACTGTTTACTGGTTTGTAGAACAGAGAGAGTAGGTATGGAGTTTCAGTGGACAGTATGTAAGAAGTCTAGTATGGCAAGTATAACAGGGCTTTGCAGCATGTCCAAATTAACATTGTGGAAATAGCCATATGGAAGATTCCAAAAGATTCCAAAGATCTGTTTCAGAGAGAAGATATTCTATTTGTCACTTTCACATGGATGAGAGTAGACTCTTTCCATTGGCTGGGTAGACAAAGTAAATTGAGTTTTTGAAACTAATCAGACTGGCACATTTTTGTGCCAGTATCTAAGAGTGTGAAGGTTTTGCTTGTTTCCCACCTGGGTGCCATGAACTGAATGGATAAGGCCCCATGGTCCCTAAAAATGAGCTCAAGGTTTTATATTGGTATGTTTTGTTTGGCCTTTTCAGGCCTAGGTGTGGATGATGGAATCCCTGCTCCCAGAATTGAACCATGAAGGTAAGGTTCCACCCTGATTGTTGTTGCCAGATCAGCACAGGAATTTTATGAACCCAGGATTTCTGGAACTTGAACCTAAATAGGACTTGGGACTTGGATTTTGTTGGAACTACCCCATGTAAGAACTGAGCTAAACTTTAAAATTAATCCTTTTCCTTTCTCCAGACACTGAGGTGGTATATGTGGAGATTATATGCCTCAGATTGGGGAGAGGGTGTGCTTATGTGTTGTGTGTATATATTTGTATGTATATATTAGTTATAGTTACATGTGTAAAAATAATCATGTGTGTAATTATGTATACAGTTGTGTGTATATAGTTTTATAGTGTTATATACATAATCATATGTGTATATTGCTATATATAGTATGTGTATAGTTATATAAATGTTACATATATACTTATATACATTTATAGTTATATATAGTTATATGGGTATATATATCATTACATAGGTACACATATAATTATATATGCATATAGGTATATATAGTTATATATGTATATAGCTATAAATAGGTAGTTGCGTGTACATTTATATATGTATATAGTTTTTATATATAGTTATATATCTATATATATACATGTACATGACATTTATTTCCCCCCAATCAGTTATCAGAATGGGGCATTATCTCACTTTTGTCTACAAGAGGGGATATTATTAGGATCCTCTGAAAGTCAAATTAAAATATGTATGTATGGATATATACATATAATATGAAAATATGTGTATGTATACATTTGTATGTGTTTGTGCGTGTGTATAATATATATATTTCGTACTACAAATGTCAATTCATATAGATATATCATATCTATATTTGTACTATTTATATGCATATATACATATATGTACACATTCATCTATAAACATAATCTATATGCATTGTAAAAATATATATATAAAGAATATATTTTTAAGTTTAATACAATGACTGGTGAATTTATAACAACTTTCTGATTTCATCTCTTAAAGGTGTTTGGTTGGAGTTCCTGCACTGATGAAAATTAGAAATCCTTGCATTATTGAAGTGCTGATAAGCAGTACACATATATGAATCTTCGATTGTAGTGCTTCTTAGAAATAAAAGTCAATGTGCCCTAGCCAATAGTGTTAAAATTATGGGGAATAAGTTCAGCAGACAATTACTATAGTCTTAGGAGTATGAATTATTAAAGGTGGTATTCAGTAACTGAATATTATCACTGACCCTGGATGAACCCAGAAAAATTTGATCCTCCATTTCATCCCCAGGAAAAACTTAAGATGTCCTTTTAGGATAGAGGGGAGAAAATCATATTTTAACATTGCTATTGAGAGATAAATAAATTAAAAAAAAACCTAGGTCGATAAAATTAATACAATTATATAAAGAGTAGAAACTGAATTTAAAGCTGAACATTACTTTCTAAAATAAAACCTCATTAATTGATTAAATATCATATGAAAATATCATGGCATGCAAATGTGATGAGAGCTTTCTTTAGCAGTACATCCACTTTGCTACAGCACATTTTTCCAAGATTGTAGAAATCTGTGGGTTGTCAACACCAATGATTTCAACCCCACATAATCAACCTATTTGTGTGACTATCTGTTAATAGATGAACTCATTTTTCACAGACTCTTTAATCTCATGTTGAAATCCTATATGAAGTCTTTCTAGCATTTCTTTTTTTATTGTTACAACTTATTTTTTTTTATTTATACATATTTTCTTTGGTGTGGCAATTGTGATTAAGTGACTTGTCCAGGGTTACATACCTAGTAAGTGTTGAGTGTCTGAGGATGGATTTAAACTCAGGTTCTCCTGATTCCAGGGTCAATGTTCTACCACTGTGCCATCTGCTTCCCCACCCCAGTACTTGTATCAACTATCCCAGAATGCCTTTTAGAACTTGATATTCATGGGCATATCATCTTAGAGAATTTAGGGCCATTCCTTAAATCATTTTGTTGAATGTTATTATTTATAATAATACATTTAATTCAACAGAACAAAATTAGCAATTTAAAGACTCCCTTAATTTTTTGAAGAATAAGATAACCCCTTGATAATTAAGACTAAGACTAAAATAAGAGAAGTATGATTCATAATAAATTTGCTATTTTTATGAAGATTTATCTTAAGGTCCAAGTTAATGAGGTATTTAATGCCTAAATGTAATACTAACTATAAAAATTTTTGAGACTTTTTTTTTTGCAGACAATATTGTAATGAATTCACCAAGCCATGGCACATAGTAAACAATCCCAAATAATATGCATTATCATTTAAAATAATTTGACTTTACCACACAAAAAATTAAATTAATTGAAGGATGTCTTGTTTTCTTTTCTTTTGCTGTTTCCACAATAGTATTATATTTTTTACAAATGCATATAAAGATATTCTCAACATTTATTTTTGTAAAATTTTGTTTCCAAATTTTTCTCCTTTTCTCCCTTACTTTTCTGTTCTCCAAGACAGCAAGAAATCTGATATAGATTAAACATGTATAATCCCTTTAAACATATTTCTACATTTCTTATGTAGTACAAGAAAATCAGACTGAAAAGGAAAAAAAAAATGAGAAAGAATTGCTTTAAAAAAAGCAAACAAACATTTTAAAAGCTGAAAATACTATACTTTCATCCACATTCAATCTCCATAGTTCTCTCTCTGGATGTGAATGACATTTTCCATCCCAAGTCTATTGGAATTGTGTTGAATCATCACTTTCTTATAAAAGCCAAGTCCATCATGTTTGATCATCGTATAATCTTGTTACTATGTACAACATTGTCTTAGTTCTGCTCATTTCACTCAGCATCAATTCATGTAAATCTTTGCAGGTTTTCCGAAATCAGCCCATTCCTCATCATTACTTATGAAACAACAATATTACATTGCCTTCATATTCCATAACTTATTTAGCCATTCCCCAATTGATGGGCATCCATTCAATTCCTTATTACTTGCCACTACAAAAAAAGCTGCTACAAACATTTTTTCACATGTGGATTCTTTCTCCTTTTTTTCTGATTTCTTTGGGAATACAAATCCAGTAGTGACTCTGCTGAATCAAAGGGTATACACAGCTTTATAACCTTTTGGGTAGAGTTCTAAACTGCTATTTAGAATGATTGGATTATTTTACAACTCCACTAACAATGTATTAGAGTCCCAGATTTCCCACATCTCTTATCATTATCTTCACCTAACCTCTTAGCCAATCTGAGAAGTGTGAATTGATACCTCAGAGTTGGCTTAACTTGCATTTCTCCATTTATTAATGATTTAGAGCATTTTTCATATGATTACAGATCACTTTAATTTCTTCATCTGAAAATTCTCTGTTCATATCCTTTGACCACTTATCAATTGGAAAAAGATTTGTATGCCTATAAATTTGACTCCATTCTCTATATATTTGAGCAATAGGTCCTTATCAGAAATACTGATTGTAAAACTGTGTCCAGCTTTCTGTTTCCCTTCTAATATTGGCCACATTCGTTTTGTTTGTGCAATTTTTTTTAACTTTATGTAATCAAAGTTGTCCATTTTGCATTTTGTAATATTCTTTAGTTCTTCTTTAGCCATAAATTTCTTCTTCACAGATTTGACAGGTAGATTATCCCTTGATCTACTAATTTGCTTATGGTATTAGTCTATGTTGAACCCATTTCAACCTTATCTTGGTATAGGGCATGTGATGTTGGACAAAGCCCAGTCTCTAGCATACTATTTTTCCAATTTTCCAGGAAATTTTTGTCAAATTGTGAGTTTTTATTCCAGAAGCTGGAGCCTCTCTGTTTATCAAGCACTAAATTGCTATAGTCACTAACTATTGTATCTTGTTTACTTAATCTATTCCACTGATCCACTGTATTCTTAGTCAGTACCAAATGGTTTTGTTGACTCTCACTTTATAATATGGTTTTAGATCTGGTATGACTAGACCATGTTCCTTTGCATTTTTTTCATTAAATCTCTTGATAATCTTGAACTTTTGTTCTTCCATATGAATTTGCTTATTTTTTGTAGCACTATAAAGCATTTTTTGGCAGTTTGGTTGTAATATCATTGAATAAGTAGCTTAATTTTGGTAGAATTGTCATTTTTATAATATTGGTTCAGCTTACTCATGATCAATTGATATTTTCCCAATTGTTTTGATTTAACTTTATTTGTATCAATTTTTTTCTGTTTTTGTTTTTGATAATTGTATTAATACAATTCCTGGTCTTGTCTTGGTGGGTAGATTCCCAGATATTTTATATTGGCTACATTTATTTTAAATGGGATTTCTTTCTATGTCTTGCTGCTGGGCTTTGTTGGTAACATATAAAAATGTATTGCTTTATGTGTATTTACTTTATATCCCCCAACTTTGCTAAAGTTGTTAAATGTTTCATATAGCTTTTTTGTTGATTTTCTAGTATTGTCTAAGTATAGTATCATGTCATCTACAAAGAGTGATAACTTTATTTCCTTAATGTCTACTCTAATTCTTTCTATTTCTTTTTTTCTCCTACTAAAGCTAACATTTCTAGTACAATATTAAATAAAAGTGGTGATAATGTGCATCCTTGCTTCACCTCGATGTAATTGGGAATGTTTCTAGTTTATCCCCATTATATATAATGCTTGCTCAAAGTTTGAGATGGATATTACTTGTCATTTTAAGGGGAACTGCATTTATTTCTATGTTCTCTAACACTTGTATTAGGAATGGCTGTTGTATTTTGTCAAATGCTTTTTCTGCATTTATTGAGATTCTCATATGATTTATGTTAATTTTGTTATTGATATAGTCAATTATGCTGATAAGCTTTCCTTATATCTAACCAGCTCTGCATTCCTGGTATAAATCCCACTTGGTCATAGTGTATTATCATAGGGATAGGTTGTTGTAATCTCTTTGCTAATATTTTATTTAAGATTTTTGCATCAATCCCCATTAGGGAAATTGAGTTATCATTTTCTTTTTCTGTTTTGGCTCTTCTGGGTTTGGGTATGAGCACCACATTTGTGTCATAAAAGAAATTTAGTAGGACTCCTTCCTCTATTTTTCTGAATAGTTTATATAGTATTGGAATTAATCATTCTTTAAATGTTTGGTAAAATTCACTGGTATATCCATTTAACCCTGGAGATTTTTTCTTAGGTACTTTTTTGATGACTTTTAAACTTTTTTTTTAACTGGGCTGTGAATTTTATTTCTATGTATTTTATTTCTTCTTCTGTTAATCTGTGCAATCTATATTTTTGCAAATATTTATTTCACTTAGATTGTCACATTTATTGGCACACAATAAGGCAAAATAACTCCTAATTATTTCTGTAATTTTCTCTTCATTTGTGGTAAATTCACCCTTTTCATTTTTGTTACTTTAGTTTGATTTTCCTTTTTTTCTTTTTCTAATCAAATTAACTGTTTTTTTTTTTTTTTTTTTTATAAAATCAAGTCTTAGTGAAACTAGGAGAACATTGTACATACCAACAGCAAGATTATATGACAATTCTGATCAATGTTCTTTTCATCAGCAAGGTGATTCAGGTCAGTTTCAATGGTCTTGTGATGAACAGAATCATTTGCACCCAGATAGAGTACTGTGGGGACTGAATGTGGATTATAGCACAGTATTTACATTTTTTGTTGTTGTTGTTTACTTGCATTTTATTTTCTTTCTTATCTTTTTTTGTTTTTGATCCAATTTTTCTTGTGCAGCATGATAATTGTGGAAATATGTACAGAAGATTTGCTCATTTTTACCATATATTGAATCATTTGCTATTTAGGAGAGGGGAGTGGGAAAGCAGGGTGAAAAAATGGAACACATGTTTTTTTTAAGGATGAATGTTGCAAATTATTTATGCATTTGTTTTGAAAATAAAAAGCTTTAAAAATAAAATCAACTCAGTTTTATTTATTAGTTCAATATTTTTCTTTCTTTTTATTTTATTAACCTATCTTCTAATTTTCAGGATTTCTAATTTGGTATTTAATTGGGAGTTTCCAATTTGTTCTCTTTCCAGCTTTTTCAGTTGCATACCCAATTTGTTGATCTTCTCTTTCTCTATTTTATTCATCTAAACATCTAGAGATATAAAATTTCCCCTAAGAATTTCTTTGGCTACATCACATAAGTTTTGATATGTTGTCTCATTATTTTCATTTTCTTGGATGAAATTATTGGTTATTTCTATGATTTGTTGTTTGTTCCACCCTTCTTTAGGATTAGATTATCTGGTTTCCAATTAATTTTTTATGACCCTTTATATGTAATTTTCATTGAAAAGTGATGCCTTATTTTCTAAATGAAGATGTATAGTTGGATAGAATACTGGTATCCAAGATAAGTGCTAGGATTTTCTGAAGAGTCATGGCTTCACTCCAAAATGTGTATGATCAAGTTGAAGGGTGAAAATATGGATAGCAATCCAATATGAGTTCAAATCTGGCTTTAGACACTTAGTAGTTGTGTGATCCCAGATAAGACACTTTTTTCTATCTTCATCTGTAAAAATATGCATAATAATATCATCCAACTAATAGACCAAATACTGAACTCTGAATAGAATCTGTTAGTGGACAATGAGCTAGTCCTTAAACTGAATGTAGAAGAGCTTCAACTAAATTATTACTATGAGAGTATGCAATTCTCTTTTATGATTTTCAGCTTTTTTCACCTATGAAGAAGCACTAAAAATTCTTGTGATAATATTTAATTGCATCAACTAATGCAATGCTACAGCTTCTAAAAATTGGAGATAAGGAACCACCAAAGGGCTATAGGAAAGCACATAGCAGGTGTGATAAGGATATAATGCATTTTCAATCTAGAATTCCATGGGATATATTATGCAAAGATGCAACCAGAAGCATGTATGACTGATCATGTAGGAAGAGTAAAGGATAATCAATATGCAAGCCAGTCAGTCTGTCAACAAATATTAATTGAGTCATAATTATTTTCCATACTGTGCTATTCTGAAGATAAAAAGCAAGGAAAAACAAACCAAGCAAAACAAAATAAAATGTTTTCTGCCTTCAAGATTCTCAAATATGGGGATACTACATGTAAAAAAATATACATACAAGATGACATGCAATCCAATTGGATGGCACACATGGTACATTTTTAATTATACAACATCAAGAGAGCTAAAGAAAGGCAACTTTAACTTTGTTTGGTCCCTGTCTGGTAAATTTATATGAAGATTTGGATACAACTAGTCCAGTATGGGCAAGCTTGAGTGATTCAAATATACATTATCAGAGGGAATACTTATTTGTAACCACAGACCCATTTCATTCAATAAAAACAAATCAGGGTATATTCAAAGCAGATTATAAAATTAAAGCTACACAACACAGCTAACAAAAATAGTGATACAATGATTAGGCTTATTGTATTAGAGGTAGATTATAAGAACACATCAAATTATACAATATTTAGTAACTATTTTCAATTATGTTAGCAATAACCTGGGATATTAGAAAGAACTCTGCACTTAAGTCAAAGAATCCATTTTATTTCTCGGTGCTGTTACTTGGTAACAATCTAATTCTAAAAGAGCCATAACCTTACTAAGGCTCACTTTTCTCAACTTTGAAACAGGAATAACAATCACGGCATTATGGTGAAGAAAGAACTTTTGAAAATTTTAATATAGTTATTTCATGAATGGAAAAAAAAATCATTTATTAAAAGCCTAAAATCAGTTATTTTTATAAGGAAGACAATGGAGCCATTGTTACTTATTTCCAAAAAAAAAAAAAAAAAAAAAACTTAAATGAGAGAAAATAGGCTTAACCTATAAGAAGAAGTTTTTAGACTTTTAGACAGTATTTTTTTTTTACAATAAACACAGACAGTAAAGGCAACATGAAACAATATTTGAATTTTGTAATATTGAATTTCTAAGAATAGACTGGATAACTCTATCTATTAGTTTATGCTTCAATAAGAGGACTGAACAGGTAATGGCTTGAGTTTTTTTTTTCAAGTTTCTTTCCCTTTTTTCTTTATAGATTCAGTCAAAACTTCAGGCCCTAAAAACTATTGCTTTAAATAAAATAAAACTGAAAATATAAGGACACCTCTGCTGATTGTCACATTTAAATTAATTTTTTCTATACTCTCCTTGTACTTTGTAATTAAAGAATAATTCTAAAGATCACTCTCAAGATACCTTGGGACAGAAGTAGAGGGGAATATATTTATTCTGATTCTTTGAATATACCTAAATATCTAAAAATTTAGGTACATTAATATGGCAAGTAAAATCATTGTGGTTTGTTGTTATTGCTATTTGTTTGCTTCTTTTAAATGAGCTTTTTGATTAATATCTTTAAGGTTCTTTTTTGTACACCAAGTTTTTTCCTGTCTCTTCAGACTGACAAAAGTTTACTTTATTAAATAAATATAAAGGCTCAATTGTAGAAGGGTACAGATAACTTAGAAACAGTATAGGGACAACCTTACTCTAAAAGTAATTACAAAATAGCTTTTGGAAATTTCATATATGGCTCTGCTTAGGTTTGCTGTTTTTGTATCTCTGAGGTAATGGATTTAAGTTTTATTAAATATTTTATGTAATATGTATATTAAACTTTCATCATATATTTATCATACAAAAAATAAATAACAAAAAGGAAACCATATCTGTTCTTGCATAAAATAAACATCTTTGGTAGTGAGTCCTAAATTTTTATGAACTTCAATTTTTATCTCTGAAGAAATAAATTTTTTTCAGAAATAAATGAGTTAACATTATTGCATATACACAAGGCATACCTACTTTTAATAATGACATTAAACTTTCAGAATTTTGCACTTATGCCTTTATAGTGACTTTTTTAGCCTTAAAAATTTACTTTTTCAGGGAAAAAAAAAGAAAAACTGTAAACCTTCATCTAGTGCCTGTCTTGATTTATCAGCATTGATCACTATTAATAATGTTCTAATAATAGATTATTTTGGGAGAATGAAGTTGCTGCTCCATATTCCTTCTACCAGATAAAATAAAACCTAGAAATCCTTTTATGTACCTTAAATAGCATACACCTTCCATGATGATTGGTTTCTATAAAATATATAGGATTAATCCAAATTGCACTCAAGTGTTGCTTAGACAATTTTATTATATTTAAGGATAAAAACTTCCATCAAGAAATCATACAAAAGAAAATGGACCCACCAGCTGGATAAATCTATCATAGGCTGGGGATAGAAAAGCAACAAGCACTTTTAATTAGCTGAGTGAATGTAGTTTGCTGAACACAGAAAGCACAGCCTTGGTCATATTAAAATGTGCCTAATTTTCTGTGAAAAAGTCCCATCTGAGCAGCCCTGACCACAGTCAATCATACTAAAAGCCACTGGTGCTTAATTTGATTTACCAATATAAAATGCAAATTAGGTGATTAAGTGGAGTGGCAGACAGAGTAGGGCCCCTTTCAAACCATCAAGTTAAATGCAGGCAGACAGCAAACTGGCTGTGCAAAGACTATTTTAGCATATTCGTTTGATTAGTGCTACAAAAATTTAATTAGGTTGGCTAATTACTTGACAAATTGCTCCACACTAGAGAAAAGGCAGAAGAGTTTTTCTTTTTTTTTTTTCATTGCAAAAATCCTGTGTATATTTTAGCCCAAATGCTATCTGCCAATTTGCAAAAACATTATTAAATGAATGGAAGATGGTCCCCAACAATGGCAAATTGTATAATGCATATAATTAGACAAGGCACACACAACTGTATCCATATGTCCATACTCTCTGATGTCTAAAAATATTTAACACAATATTTCTGTGTAAATACTGTCAAAACAGATTATTACAAAGCTGTCAGTTGTTAATAAGAGAAAATGCTCTATATTATATGTAAAATAACCATCTGTGGAATCCTCAAGTCATAAAGAAACATTTGCTTTCCAGCCTATGAAATGAAACAATATTGATGGTTTGTGGTATAACTGCTATAAAGTATGTATGTCTAGTTAGTTTCAAGATATTTTAAAAATGTTTGTGGGGAAATTTTTTTATTATTGCTATACACAAATATTATTGTATTTATTTTCTTTTATACTCTATACTTTTCATACCCACATCTGGGCAGATATTGTGGGCACCTTGCTTAGAAAGAAAATATTTTATCCAGACAAATAGCTGTGGAAAGCCACAAAGAAGACCAACAAGAATCTTAAGTTTAAACATTATGGGAGGTGAAATCTTAATGATTATTCTTCTTTTCCATCCAAATTGAGGAATTTTGGTTCAAAAACTAAAGGACATCTCCCCCATTTCCTTTAGCATAATTTTGGTGTTGGAATTGTTTGGTTTTTTCCTTCATAAACAAAATATGAAATTATCTTAGAAGGTAGTTGGAGGGATGGGAAGTTATTTTCTGATGCTCTACCAAAGTTAAAAAAAAATTCCCCCAAAAGCTTTTTACTACCTTCTGCTAACTAGTTAGTCTGCATAACTAATCAGTCTGTACTGACTCAAACACCATGATAATATAAAGATATCAAATTTGTCTACTGAAGTGGAAAAATATAAAATAATGTGTAAATATTTTGCTTTGCAGTTAGCAATTAAACTCTGCATCTAACTTGTAATGAAGCAGGGTCTTAAGAAAATATAAAGTACATGAACTTTCTGAGAACAACCAGATATGTTCCTATAATATAAGATTATATACATATATAAATATATATACTTTCCAATGAGCAATTACCCATTTATTTCCAACTACATTTTAGAACAATAATATCACAGATCCAACCTCATGATTTTATTTACATTGTAATCACTAATATGATTTAACCCTTTAAAATTTCTAATCCTTCAGTCCTTTTTGAGCTATCAGAAGTAAAAATGGAGATGGGACCTATCTGTTGAATAAAGATTGTACAGATAACCAATCTTTAATAGACAAAGTATGTGGTCACATCTAATGGCCTCCTGGGTCTAAATTCACTAATCAGCTCATCTCTGTTCTTCAGAAGTGACACCAATGAATGAGATTGGGTCTAAAATATACAAATAACCAGAAAAAATCTAACTCTTGATCAGCTTTATTTTTAAGAGTGATGCTACTGGAAAATTCTAATTGATTTTAAAAATAATTTGCATTTATTTAGTTCACGTGTATATCTTGTTATAGACTACCAAGTTGTGTGTGTGTGTGTGTGTGTATACTGTAGTAACTTTAAATGGAAATTCAGTTTTTATCTATTCCACCTATATTTATTAGTATTATATGGAATTCTTATGATTTTGGGGAATTTATTTTTTTCATTTTTTGAAATTATTTTTTCAGTTAATTTCTTAGTTGTCTTTCTAAATTCCTCATGGAATAACATTATCTTCAAAAAATGATAATTTTATTTCCATTTTATCAATACTTTTTCCTCATATTTCATTTTCTTGTCATTTCTTTTTGTCATTAACTTCCTTGGAAGTAATGAGATCTCTAGATCACAGAATAGAGATATTTTAGTAATTTTCTTAGTATGGGCCCAAAATTATCTTCAAGAATAGTTGGGACAATTCAACACTCTGTCAACACTTATAACATTCACTATTTCCATTTTTGTCATCTTTGTTTATGCTTCATAGTTTGTCAGAAATTTCTACTTAAATTGTGTATATCTGTACCCCATTGTAATTAATAGGAGAGATATGCTGATAACCAATTTAGTGATGATGAGACAGGCTCAAAGCAGCTAGGTTTCTTGATCAAGATTATACAACTAATGATTGCTGGAGGTGGAACTAACATTTTTATGGCAAGTTTTTTCCTTTCATTTCACTAGACAACTTGTCAGGTAGACACAGGATAAAAGAAATGGGAAAACTTAAGCAAAGTAAAATCCATGCTGTAGCATGTACTACCATCTGTGACCTCTGATGTGATAAGCATTTTCATTCTAACCTCATTAATCAATCATATATAGTGCTTTAATATTTACAAAATGCTTTCCTTACAAAACACTTTGAGGAAGATTCTCATCCATTTCTGAATGTGAGAAGAATGATGCCATTCCACAGTTGCATAGTTCTAAACTTTGCAAATTATTTTAAATACATTATGTCATTTAATCCTTTTCATCCTTCTTTTAAAGATGAGGAAATGAAGCTCTGACTAATTGTAACTTCCATGTGATTCTACAGTCAGTAAATATCGAAGAAAAAAAGCTTAAACTCTTATTTTTTTCTAAATCCATATTGATCACCACATTGTTCTGCCTCCTCCATCATTGTTCAAGAGAAAAGCAAACATCCAAGTCAGAATCAGTTTATGAACTTAGCACAGCCCCTGGCACATAATAAATAAATATAGAAGGATTGAATGAGAGTAAGAGGTCTATGAATTCTTTAATGATGTAAAAGGTACATTCACTATTATAGAAAGAAAGTGAATTGCTTTGTCTTGGATCATGAAAATATGGAAAAATTATATATTTGCTCACATATATTTATGTACATATATAATACACATACATATATACACACATCCATGCATGTGTACACCCATATGTATACATATATATGTATATATATATATATATATATATATATACACACATTTAAGTGAACATCGGACCTTTCTTGTGATTATACATCCAGCAAATGTTAGAGATAGAAAATGAATTCAAGTCTTTCTGATTCTAAGTCAAATATTCTTGTATTCTAAGAATGTTTGGTAGAAGAAATAAATGTGGTATCGGCCTACATTTAGAGCCATCCTGCTACAAAGATAAAATTTGTTGCTATCATCTGACTCCATCATTTGCAGCTCAGGAGTTGCAGAACTGGTTATTAGAATAGAACCCACCATCTGTTAGGTCAGTGAGCTTTTCCCCTCTGCCTGGGAACCTTTCTACTGACATATACCCATCTGTTTTTTTGGTTCTTTTCTATACACATTTGGGAAAAACTCAGGATATGACCTATAGTGTCATATTACCGTGTGATGTTACATATGTCATCCTTGATGCATAAGTAGACATATAAAGGCTGCTATATGCCAGAGGACATACTGCTTGAATTTGCTGAGTTGAGAGGCCACCAGGAAAAAATGAATCCTTTTGCTATTCTCATCTCCCATTACATTAAGAACAGTTTGCCCTGCTCATAAAAATTTCATCTTTTCCTGATAAAAGAGAAAAGTAAGCATTGGTATAAACAGGGTACTACAAGGGGTACTTGATGCAGATTTTTACTTTTAGGTGTGTGACTTTTAAAGGTTATTTTGGCAAAAATGTGAAGAACTTAAAGGACACATTTTTTATAGTTTATTTATTTATTTTAATGCACATTGCTTTATAAATCATGTTGGAAAGAAAAATCAAAACAAAAGGGAAAAACCATGGGAGAGGAAAAACAGAAAAAAAGAAGTAAACATATTTATGATTATTTTTCTGGGTACAAATGGAATTTTCTGCCAAAATCTACTGGGATTACTTTGGATCACTGAACCACTGAGAAGAAGCAAATCTTTCATACTTGATTATCACATATTCTTGATGGTATTGTGTACAGTGTATTCCTATTTCTGCCTGTTTTGCTCAGCATCAGTTCATATAAATCTTTCCAGGACTCTCTAAAATCAATTTATTCATCATTTTTTATGAAACAATAATATTCCATTACCTTCATATACCATAGCTTATTCAGCCATTCCCCAAATGATGGGTGTCATTTTCCAATTCTTTGTTACTACAAAAAGAGCTGCTACAAACAATTTTGTACATGTGGATCCTTTCCCCTCCTTTATGATTTCGTTGGGACATGGACTCAGTAGTGGCACTATTGAATCAAAAGGTATGCACTATTTTATAGCCTGTTGGGAATAGTTCCAGAATTCTCTCCAAAATGATTGGATCATTTCACAACTCCCCCAGCAATGCATTAGGGTCTCAGTTTTTTATCATTATCTTTTCCTATAATCTTAACCAATATGAAAGTGTGATGAAGTACCTCAATTTTTTTTTAAATTTGCATTTCTCTAATAAATAGTGAAAGGGCATTTTTTCATGTGGCTATAAAAGGTTTTAATTTCCTCTTCTAAAAATTGTCTGTTCATATCCTTTGACAATTTATCAATAGAGGAATGACTCGTATCTTATAAATTTGACACAGTTCTTTATATATTTTAGAAATGAGACTTTTATCAGAAACACTGGCTGTAAGGATTTTTCCCAGCTTTGTACTTCTCTTTTAATTTTGTTACTATTGGTTATGTTTGTGCAAAACCTTTTTAATTTAATGCAATCAAAGTTATCCATTTGCTTTTCATAATGTTCTCTAGTCTTCTTTGGTCATAAATTCTTCCCATCTCCAAAGATCTGACAGGTAAATTATCCCTTGCTCTCCTAATCTGTGTATGGTAT
This sequence comes from Sarcophilus harrisii, assembly GCF_902635505.1. Classification (NCBI taxonomy): domain Eukaryota; kingdom Metazoa; phylum Chordata; class Mammalia; order Dasyuromorphia; family Dasyuridae; genus Sarcophilus; species Sarcophilus harrisii. Next base: position 139,819,988 of record NC_045426.1, read on the forward strand.
CATCCTTTATGCCCAAATAATGTACCCATTTTGAACTTATTTTGATATAGGGAGTGAGATGTAGGTCTATGCCAAGTTTCTGACATATTATGTTTCAGTTTTCCCTGCATTTTTTGTCAAATAGTAAGTTCTTATTCTAGAAACTTGATCTGGAGGTTTATCAAATATTAGATTACTATAGGTCTTAGTTATTGTGTGATAGATATCTAATCTATTCCATTGACCCATCACTCTATTTCTTAGTACCAAATAATTTTGATGAATGCTACATTATAATATAGTTTTAGATATGGTACACCATCCTTTGTATTTTTTTTTTTCATTCAATTCCTTGATATCCTTGACCTCTTGTTCTTCTAGATGAATATTGTTATTATTTTTTCTAGTTCTATAAAATAATTTTTGGCAGTTTGATTAGTATAGCACTGAACAAGTAGGTCAATTTAGGCAGAGTTGCTATTTTTATTATGTTAGCTCAGCAATTGAGCATTTGATATTTTCCCAAGTACTTAGACCTGACTATCTATATGAGAAGTGTTTTGTAATTGTGTTCATATAATTCTTGGGTTTATCCTATCAGGTAGATATCCAAGTATTTTATTTTGTCTTCACTTATTTTAAATGGAATTTCTCTTTCTATCTCGTGCTAATGGATTTTGTCAGTAATACATAGAAATGTTGATGATTTGTGTGGGTTTATTTTATATCCTGTAACTTTGCTAAAGCTTTTATTGTTTTTAGGAAACTTTTGGATGATTTACTTGGATTCTCTAAGTATATCATCATATTACCTGCAAAGAGTGATAGTTTTACTTTCTCATTACCTATTCTAATTCTTTTAAATTCATTTTCTTTTCATACTGCTAAAGCTAACATTTTTAATGTGATGTTGAATAATAGTAGTGATAATGGGAATCCTTGTTTCTCCCCTATCATGAATGTGTCCAGCTTCTCTCCATTACAAATAATGCTTGCTGTTGGTTTTAAATGCATGCTACTTATTATTTTAAGGAAAGCTTTATTATGCCTATGCTGTCTAGTATTTTTAATAGCAATGAGTGCTGCATTTTATCAAAACCTTTTTCTGTATCAAGATTATCATATGATTTTTGTTAGTTATTCTTATTGATATGGTTAATTATGGTAATAGTTTTGAATTGAATCAGCATTGAATCAGCCCTACATTCCTGGTATAAATCCCACTTGGTCATAGTGTATTATCCTCCTGATAAATTGTTGTAATCCCCTTGCTAATATTTTATTTAATTTTTTTGCATCAATATTCATTAGGAAGATTGATCTGAAATTTTCTTTGTTTAGCTCTTCCTGGTTTAGGTATCAGTACTAATTTGTGTCATTTGGCAGTACCCCTTCTTGACCTATTTTTCCAAATAGTTCATATAGTATTAGAATTAATTGTTCTTTAAATGTTTGGTAGAATTCACTTGTAAATCCATCTGTCCCTGGAGATTTTTTTCTTAGGGAGTTCATTAATGATCCTTGAATTTCTTTGTCTAAAATGGGACTATTTGAGTTGATTTCTTCTTCTGTTAATCTGGGCAATTTATATTTTTTGTAAACATTCATACATATTGGGTTAGATTGTTACATTTGGTCATACAGTTGGTCAAAATAGCTTCTAATTTTTGCTTAAATTTCTTTTTCATTGATGGTAAATTGATCTTTTTCATTTCTGATGTTGATGTGTTTTTTTCCCTTTCCTTTTTCTAATTAACCAAATGTTTATCTATTTTTTTCATAAAGCCAACTCTAAGTTTTATTAATTAGTTTAGTTTCCTTCATTTCAATTCTATTAATCTCTCCTTTGAGTTTCAGAATTTCTAATTTGATATTTAATTGGGGAGTTTTAATTGGTTCTTATTCTTACTTTTTTACTTGCATTGCCATGTTATTACTCTCTTCTTTTTCTATTATATTTATATACCTATTTAGAGATATAAAATTTCCCCTAAGAACTGCTCTGACTGTGTTCCATAAGTTTTGGTATGTTATCTCATTATTGTCATTCTCTTAGATGAAACCTTAGATTGTTTCTGTGATTTGTTGTTTGAAACACTCTTTTCCTGACTTTTATTAAATATAGTTTTTATTGCTTTGTGGTCTGAAGAGGAAGCATTTACGATTTCTGCCTTTCTGCATTTGATTGTGAGGTTTCTATGCTCTTATAAATGGTCATTTTTTTATGTTGGTGTCATGCACTGCTGAGAAAAAAGTGCATACCTTCCTGTCTGTATTCAGTTCATCTATCTAAAGTTACAGATATCATTTTCCCATCTAGGGATGTAATCACTTTAACCTTTAAATAATACACACACACACACACACACACACACACACACACACACTCACATATTTCCCCCTATTTACTTTCATATGCTTCTCTTGAGTCCTGTTTGCAGATTATTAATTTTTTTTAAGTTTTGGTTTTTTAATTAGAAATGATTGAAAGTCTCTTACTTCTTTGGAGATCCATTGTCTCCCCTGAAAGATGATACCTGTCTGGGAGGTTAATTCATGATGGTAACCCCAGGTTCTTTGTTTTCCAGAATATGGTACTGTAGGCCCTCTGATCCTTTTTGTAGAAGTTGTCAGATCCCGGGTCCTCATAACTGTTTCTCCTTGATATTTTGATTGCTTTTTTTTCTGGCAACTTGCAGAATTTTTTTCCTTTAGATTTTAGTTTTGGAGTTTTGCAAAAATGTTCCTTGAGGATTTTCTTGTGGGATTTCTTTCTGAGGTGATTGATGGTTTCTTTCAATCAGTATTTCTCCCTCTGTTTCTAGAATATCAAAGCAGTTTTCCTTGATGATCTCTTGAAGAATGCTATCCAGGCTCTTATTTATTTTTTTTTTTTTTTGTCACAGACTTCTGGTAGGCCAATAATTTTTAAATGGTCTCTTTTGGATCTGTTTTCTAGGTTGGCTGTTTTTCTGATGAGGTATTTCACATTTTCTTCTGTTTTTTCATTCTTTTTAGTTTATTTGACTGATTCTTTACGTCTCATAGAGTCATTACCTTAGATTTGTCCCATTCTAGTTTTAAAAATGTGATTTTCTTCAGTTAGCTTTTTTTTCCAGTTGGTTAATTCTGCTTTTGAAGGTGTTGTTTTCTTTAATGGATTTTTGTTTTGCATTTAGAAAATTGTATTTTTTAAGGCATTGTCTTCCTCTTTCAAGCTATTGACTCTTTTTACAAAGCTCTCATTTCTTTTCTCATTTCTTCTACATCTCTCATTTTCCATTTAAAGTCTTTTATGAGAACTTCTAACAAGATTTTTTGTTGAAATTGTGATGAATTCATATCACTTTTGGAGATTTCTTCTGTTGACATTGTGTCCTTATCTGAGTTGGTATTTTGGTCTTCTCTTCACCATAATGGCTTTCTGTGGCCAAGGTTCTTTTCTATTTCTTGCTCATTTTCTTACTTTTCTTTTGGTATTTCCTATTTATTTTTTAACTTTTATTGTCTAGCTCTGTTCCTGGGATAAAATGAGCATTGTACCAAGCTTCCTGTGCAACTCTGTGACCTGGCTTTGAGCACAGGGAACCATTATGATTGCAGAGAGTAGTTTTTCTAGTCTTTCCAGGAAACAATCTTGTTTCCCAGAGTTTGCTTTCTGATCTGGGACTGGAGGCTGCCCCACTAATCTGCTCTTCTACTCAACAAGAACCAAAGATTTCCTTTGCTAATTACATTAAAAAGCCTTTGTACAAACAAAACTAATGCAAACAAGATTAGAAGGGAAGCAACAAACTGGGAAAACATTTTCACAGTTAAAGGTTCTGATAAAGGCTTAATTTCCAAAATATATAGAGAATTGACTATAATTTATAAGAAATCAAGCCATTCTCCAATGGATTAATGGTCAAAGGATATGAATAGACAATTTTTAGATGATGAAATTGAAACTATTTCCACTCATATGAAAGAGTGTTCCAAATCACTATTGATAAGTGAAATGCAATTTAAGACAACTGTGATACCACTATAGACCTGTCAGATTGGCTAAGATGACAGGAAAACAAAATGATGAATGTTGGAGGGGATGCAGGAAAACTGGGACACTGATGCATTGTTGGTGGAGTTATGAATGAATCCAACCATTCTGGAGAGCAATCTGGAATTATGTCCAAAACGTTATCAATCTGTGCATATCCTCTGATCCAGCAATGCTACTACTAGGTTTATATCCCAAAGAGATACTAAAGAAGGGAAAGGGACCTGTATGTGCCAAAATGTTTGTGGCAGCCCTGTTTGTAGTGGCCAGAAACTGGAAAATGAATGGATGCCCATCAATTGGAGAATGGTTGGGTAAATTGTGGTATATGAATGTTATGGAATATTATTGTTTTGTAAGAAATGATCAGTAGGATGAATACAGAGAGGCTTGGAGAGACTAACATGAACTGATGCTGAATGAAATGAGTAGAACCAGGAGATCATTATATACTTCAACAATGATACTGTATAAGGATGTATTCTGATGGAAGTGGATTTCTTCAACAAAGAGAAGATCTAACTCAGTTTCAATTGATCAATGATGAACAGAAGCATCTACACCCAAAGAAAGAACACTGGGAAATGCATGTAAACTATTTGCATTTTTGTTTTTCTTCCCGGGTTATTTTTACCTTCTGAATCCAATTCTTCCTGTGCAACAAAAGAACTGTTCATTTCTGCACACATATATTGTATCTAGGATATACTGTGACATATTTAACATATATAGGACTGCTTGCCATTTGGGAGAGGGAGTGGAGGAAGGGAGGGGAAAAGTTGGAACAGAAGTGAGTGCAAGGGATAATGTTGTAAAAATTTACCCAGGCATGGATTCTGTCAATAAAAAGTTATAATTACTAAAAAAAAAAAAACTTCATTATTCTTTTGAAGAAATATTCTTTGCTTTATAAGGAAAGATGGGATTGCTTATTTTTTTCTAAAATAATTGATTTCAGTTCTTAAGTATAGTATCTGGCTTTAGTAAATGTTTTTAATAAATTATTTTTGATTGATTTTACTAGAATGGAGAACTCCCTTTACCATGCAGTCTTATGACTTGGTTAGTGAGGCCTAGGAAAGTGTTTGAGGCACAGAAAAGTTAAGTGACCTGGTTAAAGTCATTAAACTAATATGTGTGAAAAATCGGTTTGAAATTGGGGCTTCCTGAAGTCCATTCCAGAAGACTATGCACTATGCTATTTTGTCACTTCTGTTCTAAGTATAGAAAAATTCACTCAACTTATAGAGATGTGTACATGAAAAGAATAAACATATAAGAAGTGGCTAAAACTGGAGGTAGAAAAGATGTATTCACTAAATTCTTTAATGAGATAGCTTTAAAAGGATCCAGTCTTTTAAACTATTCAAAACAAATTTCACACTAGAAAAAAGTAAATCATTTTAGCATTTTAGCCAAAATACTTACATGAATTTGAAAAATTCAAAAATAAAATTGTTTAACTACAAATATGAGATTCTTTTCCATAAATGGTTGGCATTGATAATCTTATATAGAAGTCAAGACTTTAAAAATTAAATTTTACAGTTTTCAAATAATAAGCATAGTGTCTAAAACTTCATTCTTTTTAATAATTTTCTGATGATATGCAACATACAAATGAGCAAGTGAAATCCAAATAGAAAACAATTCTGAGATTTCATTTTATTCTAAAGAAATTATCAGAAATAAGATAAGTATGGTCAATGTTTTAGAGATTATGAAAGGATAAACATATTGATGTATTGGTGGTACAATTATGTATGAGTAAATCCAAATCTTATAGATTTTATTTATAGTTTGAATAAAAGTTACATATCTCCTCTTACATTTTTATTCCAAATTCCCACTATCTGATATGGTATCTATGTGTATGTGCATGTATGTGTTTATATGTACATATATATAATTATAAACACACATATATGTATGCATGCATTCATATACAGATGAATTTATATATATATATATATATATATATTTCAAATAATTAAATGACAGAAGCAATGTTCTCTTGAATAACAAAATATTCACATTATAACTGTGGTAATAATAAAGTAGAAATAAAGTGGGTACTCATTTCTAGGTAGTAGTCAAGAAAAAATACAGTACATACATCTATTAGCACATGATTGTATTGCAAGAAATGATAAATGGAGTATTCAGATAAATTTATTTTTTTTTATTTTTCCCTTTTCAATTGTTTTCTTTATTTGTATGATTATACGTGGACATTAATTATTTTTAAAATACACATTTCTTTTTTTAATTATTATAGCTTTTAATTTACAAGTTACATGCATGGGTAATTTTACAGCATTGACAACTTTCAAATCTTTTGTTCCAACTTTTCCCTTCCTTCCCCCCATCCCTTTCCCCAGATGGCAGGTTGACCAATACATGTTAAATATGTTAAAGTATAAATTAAATACAATATAAGTATACATGTCCAAACATGTATTGGACTTTGAAATAGGATACTATTAGCCTGTGAAGAAAATCAAAAATTGAGGCAGACAAAAATAGAGGGAAATCATGCTGTTGCTCATTTCTTATAGAACAATAATATTCCATAATATTCATATACCACAATTTATTCAGCCATTCTCCAATTGATGGGCATCCACTCAGTTTCCAGTTTCTGGCCACTACAAAGAGGGCTGCCACAAACATTCTTGAACATATAGGTCCCTTACCCTTCTTTAAAATTTCTTTGGGATATAAGCCCAGGAGTAACATTGCTGGATCTAAGGCTATGCACAGGTTGATAACTTTTTGAGCACAGTTCCAAATTGCTCTCCAGAATGGCTGGATGTATTCACAATTCCACCAACAATGTATTAGTGTCCCTGTTTTTCCACATCCCCTCCAACATTTGGCATTATCTTTCTCTGTCATTCTAGCCAATCTGACAGGTGTATCAGAGTTATCTTAATTTGTATTTCTCTGATTAATAATGACTTGGAGCATCTTTTCATATGGTTAGAAATAGTTTCAATTTCTTCATCTGGGAATAGTCTGTTCATATCCTTTGACCATTTATCAATTGGAGAATCACTTGATTTCTTATAAATTAGAGTAAATTCTCTATATATTTTGGAAATGAGGGCTTTATCAGAACCTTTAACTGGGAAGATGTTTTCCCAGTTTATTGCTTCCCTTCTAATCTTGTCTGCATTACTCTTGTTTGTACAAAAACTTTTTCTATTTGATATAATCAAATTTATCTATTTTGCAATAAATAATGATCTCTAGTTCTTCTTTGGTCATAAATTCCTTACTCTTCCACAGGTCTGAGAGGTAAAATATCCTATGCTCTTCCAATTTATTTATAATTTCATTCTTTATGCCTAGGTCATGAACCCATTCTGGTTTATGGTGTTAACTGTGGGTCAATGACTGGTTTCTACCATACTAATTTCCAATTTTCCCAGCAATTTTTGTCAAACAGTGAGTTCTTATCCCCAAAACTGGGGTCTTTGGGTTTGTCAAATACTAGATTGTTAAAGTTATTGGCTGTTTTGTCCTTTGAACCTAACCTATTCCATTGATCAACTAGTCTATTTCTTAGCCAATACCAAATGGTTTTGGTAATTGCTGCTTTATAATATAATTTTAGATCTGGCACAGCTAGGGCACCTTCATTTGATTTTTTTTTCCATTAATTCCCTTGAAATTCTTGACCTTTTGTTTTTCTATATGAACTTTGTTGTTATTTTTTCTAGGTCATTAAAATAGTTTTTCAGAATCTGATTGATATAGCACTAAATAAATAGATTAGTTTAGGTAATATTGTCATCTTTATTATATTTGCTTGCCCAATCCAAGAGCATTTAATATTTTTCCAATTGGTTAGATCTGACTTGTGTGGAAAGAGTTTTGTAGTTTTGCTTATATAGTTTCTGATTTTCCCTTGGCAGATAGATTCCTAAATATTTTGTACTGTCAGTAGTTACTTTAAATGGAATTTCTCTTTGTAACTCTTAACTGTTCGATTTTGTTAGTGATATATATGAATACTGATGAGTTATGTGGGTTTATTTTGTATCAATTTTATTTTGTAGCAACTTTACTAAAGGTGTGGATTATTTCTAACAGTTTTTTAGTAGAATCTCTGGGGTTCTCTAAGTACACCACATAATCAGCAAAGAGTGATAATTTGGTTTCCTCATTACCCACTCTAATTCCTTTAATTTCTTTCTCAGCTCTTATTGCCAAAGCTAGCATTTCTAATACAATATTGAATAGTAATGGCAATAGAGGGCAACCTTGTTTAACTCCTGATAATATTGGGAATGGTTCCAGTTTATCCCAATATATTATTTATTAAATAATAAACTATTATTTATAATGCTTACTGCCGGTTTTAAATATATGCTCCTGATTATTTTAATGAAAAGTCCATTTATTCCTATCCTATCAAGTGTTTTTATTAGGAATGGATGTTGAATTTTATCAAATGTTTTTCCTCCATCTATTGAGATGATCATATGGTTTCTGTTACTTTGGTTATTAATATGGCCAATTATACTAATAGTCTTCCTAATATAGAACCACCTCTGCAATCCTGGTATAAATCCTACTTCATCATGGTGTATTATCCTGGAGATGATTTTCTGTAGTCTTTTTGCTAATATCTTATTTAAGATTTTAGCATCAATATTCATTAGGGAGATTGGTCTATAATTTTCTTTCTTTGTTTTCAACCTACCTGGTTTAGGTATCAGTACCATGTCTGCGTCATAAAAGGAATTTGGTAGGACTCCTTCATTCCCTATTTTTTCAAATAATTTATATAGCATTGGAGCTAATTGTTCTTTAAATGTTTAGTAGAATTCACATGTAAATCTATCTGGTCCTGGGGATTTTTTCTTACGGAGTTGATTAATAGCTTGTTCTATTTCTTTTTTTTTGAGATGGGATTTTTAAGCCATTTACTTCTTCCTTTGTTAATCTAGGAAGCCTATATTTTTTAAGGTAATCATCCATTTCACTTAAGTTTTCAAATTTAGTGGCATAAAGTTGGACAAAGTAACTCCTTTTTATTGCTCTAATTTCCTCTTCATTGGTGGAAAGTTCCCTCTTTTCATTTTTAAGACTAACAGTTTGATTTTCATCTTTCCTATTTCTAATCAGATTTACCAAAGGTTTATCTATTTTATGGTTTTTTCATAAAACCAACTCTTAGTTTTATTTATTAATTCAATAGTTTACTTTCAATATTGTTAATTTCTCCTTTTAATTTTAGAATTTCAAGTTTAGTATTTTATTGGAGGTTTTTAATTTAGTCTTTTTCTAGCTTTTTAAGATGCAAGCTCAAGTCATTGATCATCTCTTTCTCTATTTTTTCAAGTAAGCCTCTATAGATATAAAATCTCCCCTTATTACTGCTTTGACTGCATCCCACAAATTTTGGTATGATGTCTCATTGTCATTATCTTGAATGAAATTATTAATTGTGTCTATAATTTGCTGTTTCACCCAATCATTCTTTAATATGAGATTATGTAGTTTACAATTGCTTTTTAGTGTATTTACCTCTTTTTTGTTGAATGTAGTTTTTATTGCATTGTGATCTGAAAAGAAAGCATTTACTATTTCTGCCTTCCTGTATTTAATTTTGAGGTCTTTATGTCCTAATATATGGTCAGTTTTTGTGTAGGTTCCATGAACTGCTGAGAAGAAAGTATATTCCTTTCTGTCACCATTAAGTTATCTCCACAGATCTATCATATCTAAATTTTCCAATATTCTATTTACCTCTTTAATTTCTTTCTTATTTGTTTTGTGGTTTGATTTATCTAATTCTGAGAGTGCAAGATTGAGATCTCCCATTATTATAGTTTTGCAGTCTATTTCTTCTTGCAACTCTCTTAACTTCTCCTTTAGGAAGTTAGATGCTATACCACTTGGTGCATATATGTTTAATATTGATATTGCTTCATTGTTTATAGTACCCTTTACCACTTTTATCTTATCTCTTATCTCTTTTAATTAATCAATTTTTGCTTTTGCTTGATCTGACATTAGGATGGCTAAGCATAATAGATTCTGCTCCAGCCTTTTACCTTTACTCTGTATGTATCTCCCTGCTTTAAATATGTTTCTTGTAAACAATATATTGTAGGGTTCTGACTTTTGATCTAGGCTTCTATCCATCTCCACTTTGTGGGAGAATTCACCCCATTCACATTTACAGTTAAAATTATTAATTCTGTATTTCCTGCTGTCATAATATCCCCAGATTGTGTTTTTCTTTTTCTTACCCCCCCATCCTCTTCTGTAGTACTAAACTTTTGGGCCCCACTTGTGTCATGCAGGTCTCCCTCTTTAGTATCCCTTCCTCCTCCCTTTGAATCCCTTCCCTTTCTTGTACCCTTCCCTTATTACTCTTTTTCCTTTTCCCTTTTCTTCTCCCACTTTTTAATATGGTGAGAGTAGATTCTCTGTAAAACAAGTATGTCAATTATTTTCTCTTTGAGCCAACTCTGATGAGAGTAAGATTCATGCATTGTTCCTTCCCCTCTCTAAGTTCTCTAAGATATGATAGGTTTCTTTTGCCTCTTCGTGGGATGTAGTTTTCCTCTTTTTATCTCCCCTTTCCCTTTTTGTGACACTATCCCCTTTCCATTTCTACTTCCCTTTTTTATGTTATATCAGTAAAACAATGTTATACATGTAGTTTTTACGTATCTCCACAACAGAAATACAGTTCTTAAGAGTTCTTTTTACATTTTTCTCCTTCTCTTGAGTCTTATGGTTGGAGATCAATTTTTTTGTTTAGATCTGGTTTTTTCCTTAGAAATAAATGGAATTCCTCTGTTTAATTAAATGTCCATCTTCTTCCATGGAAGAAAATGCTCAGCTTGGCTGGGTAGTTTATTCTTGGCTGCATTCCAAGTTCTTTTGCCTTTCAGAATATCAGATTCCATGCCCTTTGATCCTTTAATGTTGAGGCACCCAGATCTTGAGTGACCCTTATTGTGGCACCTCGGTATTTGAATTTTTTTTCCTGGCTGCTTGTAATATTTTTTCTTTAGTCTGATATTTCTGAAATTTGGCCACAATATTCCTTGGAGTTTTTATTTTAGGGTCTTTTTCAGAAGGTGTTCCATGAATTCTTTCAACGCCTATTTTACCTTCTATTACTTCTGGGCAGTTCTCTTTGATGATTTCCTGTAAAATAGTAGCTAGACTCTTTTTTTCCCCATAATTTTCAGGAAATCCAATGATCCTCAGGTTATCTCTCCTAGATCAGTTTTCCAGGTCTGTTGTTTTCTAAGTAAATATTTGGCATTTTTTCTAATGTTTCATTTTTTTGGTTTTGCTTGACAGATTCTTGATGTCTCAATGAATCAGTCATTTCTATTTGTTCAGTTCTAATTTTTTAGTGAGTTATTTTCTTCATTAGCTTTTTTATTTCTTTTTGTATATGTCCAATTGAGTTTTTAAATGAGTTGTTTTGCTCTATGGAATTTTTTTTCAATTTCACTATTTTTTTTAGTGAGTTATTTTCTTTTTCCAATTCACAAATCCTGCTTTCTTGAGAATTCTTTAATTTTTCCAATTCATAAATTCTGTTTCCCTGCACTTATTGGGAGATTTTACCTTTTCCAATTCACATTTTAGGAAGTTGTTGCTGTCTTGCATAGCTTCTCTTTCCTTTCCCCATTTTTCTTCTAGTTCTCTTTTAAGGTTTTTAATAGTCTCTTCCAGGAGAGCCTTTTGTGTTGGGGACCAACAATTGTCTGGAGACCATCTGCTATTATTCTCCTCGGGGCTGAAAACCTGCTCTCTTTCTGTATAGAAGGATTGATTGTCCTTTTGATTTTTTTACTCATTTCTTAAAAGCCTGTAGGGTCTGCCTTCAGGGCCAGGAGATTATTAGCTTCCTCTGCAGAGCAAAGATAAGTGTATGGACAGGTAGCTGCACCAGCTACACAGAGCAGGGAGGTATGGGACTGCTCTGGGAAAGAGTTCCCCCAAAGTAACTCAGGCCTGCACTAGGGAGCTGCAGAAGTGCCCTGCAAAGAACCCTGCTATGCGAGTTAAGGACTGCCCTGGGGCTAGAAGCTGGGCAGTGAAAGTGTCACTAGCCCAGGCCAAAGCCTTCCTTGGGGCTGTCGATATTCGCAGCTGACCAGTGAAGAGTCCCACATGGAGCAGAAATGGTGGTGCTGCAAAAATTCTATTGCCCAAGGCCAAACCCCCTGCACTGTGCAGATTAGAGGCTGCCCCGGGTTGTACCCCCCTGCCCTGCAGATTTGTAACTATCCTCCCTCCCCTCTCCCCCGCCTCTCCCTCCCCCCCCCTGCAAAAGCCCCCTACTACTAGAATGTGGCTGCAGGGCTGTGTTATGGTCTGTGCTGAGTCACTTCCAATTTTGGGTGGTTATAGCCAGATTTTGTTAGGTTCTTTTGTTTTTTAGAGAGAGTACTCTCTGTCTTTGGCTTTAATTTCTCTGCCGTTTTATTGCTTTATAATTAAGGCAGAGCAGTTAGCCTGTGGGAGAGTCATCTCTAGCCACAGAAGTCACCCCACCCCTCGTCTGCTCTGGACGCTAGTCTCTCCCTGCCTGCGTTGGTATGTTCCTGGCCCCTCAAGACAAACCTTTCCTGGCGATTTTCCAGATTATCTTCAGCTGGTAAGTTGTTGTGCTTCTAAACTTCGTGGATTTTCCCAATCAAGTGTTATTTTTTGAGGTTGAATTTAATAGTTAGTTGGTAGTGAGGGTATGAGAGAAGCCTAGAAAGTCATCTGTGCCTTCTCCACCATCTTGGCTGTGCTCCCTGAGCTACACATTTCTTTATGAATCATGTTGGGAGAGAAAAATCAAAACAAATGGGAAAACACAAGGAAAAAGTGGAAGAAAAAAGGAAAGCAAAAAGTGAACATGTGTTGATCTACATTAATTCTCCATAGTTCTCTCTTTGGATTCAGATATCATTTTCTACTCAGAGTTTATTGGGATTACCTTGAATCACTGAACTGTTTACAAGAATCAAGTTGTTCATAGTTGATGACTAATCTTGCTGTTATTTTTTTCCTTAATTTTTTCCTTTTTTTCCTGCTTAATAATGCAGTGTTAGATCTGGTACTGCCAGGGCACCATCCTTTGTATTTTTTCTCATTAATTCCCTTCATAGTTTTGACTTTTCATTTTTCCAGATGAAATTTATTATTTTTTCTAGCTCTATAACACAATGTTTTGGCAGTTTGATTAGTATTAGTAGTTGATGACTAATCTTGCTGTTATTTTTTTCCTGGCGTATATTTATTGTGTATATTTATTCATGATTCTACTTGTTTCACTTGGCATCAGGTTGTTCATCATTTTTTATAGAGCCAATAATATTCCACTCCTTTCATATATCATAACTTATTTAGCCATTCCTCAATTGATGGGCATCTATTCCCTTTCCAATTCTTTGCCATCATAAAAAGAGCTGCTACAAACATTTTTGCACATGTGGTCCTCCTCCCTCCTTTATGATTTCCTTGGGATTCTGACCCAGTAATAGCACTGCTGGATCAAAGGATATGCACAGTTTTATAGACCTTTGCCATAGTTCCAAATTGTTCCTCCAACAATGCATTAGTGTCTCAGTTTCTCCACACCCTTCCAATGTTTATCATTATATTTTCCTGTCATTTTAGCCAATCTGAGAGGTGTGAGATGTTATCTCAGAATTGTTTTAATTTACATTGCCTATTAATGATGATTTAGAGCATCTTTTTATATGACTATGGATGGCTTTAATTTCATCATCTGAAAATTGTCTGTTCATATCATTTGACCATTTATCAATTGAGGAACGACTTGTATTCTTGTAATTTTTTCACAGTTCTTTAAATATTTTAGAAATGAGGCCTTTATCAGAAACACTGACTATAAATTTCCCCCCCCCCATCTTTGCCCCTTTTAATCCTGTTTGTATTGGTTTTCTTTATGCAAAATTTTTTTAATTTAGTGTAATCAAATTGTCAATTTTGTATTTCATAATGTTCTCTAGTTCTTCTTTAGTCTTAAATTCCTCCCTTCTCCAAAGATCTAATAAATAAACTATCCCTTATTCTTCCAATTTGCTTATGGTATCACCTTTTATGCCCAAATTATGTATTCATTTTGATCTTATTTTGGCATGGGTTGCGAGATGTAGGTCTATGTTGAGTTTCTGACATATTATTTTCTAGTTTCTCTAGCAATTTTTGTGAAATAATGAGTTCTTAATCCAGAAGCTGGAATTTGGGGGTTTATCAACTACTAGATTGATATAATCACTGATTATTGTGACATCTATCTAAATTATTCCACTGATCCACCACTCTGTTTCTTAACCAGTAAGTTCTAAATGGTTTTGATGACTCCTGCTTAATAATGCAGTTTTAGATCTGGTACTGCCAGGGCACCATCCTTTGTATTTTTTCTCATTAATTCCCTTCATAGTTTTGACTTTTCATTTTTCCAGATGAAATTTATTATTTTTTCTAGCTCTATAACACAATGTTTTGGCAGTTTGATTAGTATGACACTGAACAAGCAGACTAATTTAGGTAGAATTATCATTTTTAATATATAAGGTCAGGGTACCCATTAGCAACTGATATTTTTTCTAGTTGTTTAGATCAGACTTTATTTGCGTTAGAAGTGTTTTGTAACTGTTTTCATATCATTTCTGGGTTTGTCTTGGCAGGTAGACACTGAGTTATTTTAAAAGGAATTTCTCTTTCTTTCTTTTGCTGCTGGGCTTTGTCAGTAACATATAGAAATACTTATGAGTCATATGGGTTTGTTTTATATCCTGCAACTTTGCTAAAGCTGTGAATTATTTAAGGTACATTTTTGGACAAATTTTTATTATTCTCTAAATATAATATAATATCATATGCTAAGAGAGATAGTTTTATCTTCTTATTGCCTAGTCTAATTTATTTAATCACTTTTTCTTTTCTTATTGCTAAACCAACATTTCTAGTACGATGTTGAATAATATTGGTGATGATGGAATTTTTGTTTCATCCCTGATTTTACTGGGAATGCACCCAGATTCTCTCCATTACAGATATTCAGAGAAATTTAGAAAGAAGTGTATGAATGATGCATAATAAAGTAAATGGAAACAACAAATCAATATTCACAAATGTTTACAGTACAATGTAAATGATAAAAAAACAACTTGAATTCTGAACAGTAGAAAAAACAGCCAAAGTATAGGTCAATTGGTAACCACACTTCCTTCATCAACCTAGAAGTGGGAGATTGAAGAGAAAATTACATATAAATATAGCTTTGCTTTTGTTATTGATGATAAAATGAAAATTTTAATGTGGAAGAGAAGAAGAAATGGCTGCAATATAAAGACAACAGGTATCAACCAATCATATATTATGAAAATTAATAGTCTGATATTAAAATAACTCTGATTTTATGGAAATTCATGTGGTTCCGTTTACAACTGATCCATGATATAATTAATGATGATAGTCTCAAACTCAATTGTTCTCAATATGGGAAAGTTGAAGTATGAATAACAATAAAACAGGGGAATGAAAGCTAGAGTGATATATACTAAAGACTCTTGGTACCCTTATACCACTACAGTAGCAGCAGATATCTGATAGAATCTCTGAAATGATGGACAATTGGGATCTGGCAATAGACAAAAATAAATATTTTAGCCTAGCCACTATGATGAAACTGTTCCTATGAATTTAAGAAATGTATGAGATGAAGGTTTTCCACTAATCTTACTGGAAATTGTCATCATGTTAAGATTAGAATGAAACACAGAAGAATCAATGGAATTCATAGCTTTCTACAGATGAAAACAAAATACAACAGATCAACTACTACCTTGGTAAGTCATTTAATGCATCAGGATTCCAGACAATTCTTAAAAATATACCTTGCAGAGAAGACACCAATCTTCACTGGCAAAGGAAATTCCTGATGGATTGTTTCTTACATCAATGAAATCACAATTCAGGTAAGATATGTCAGTACTAATCATAGTAATAAACGTACTCTGGACGTTTAAAAGCATTTGTTTCCGTCAATTAGAATTTGCAATTAAGTACTTAAAATGAAATGGACTAGTGTATTGCTTAGGATACTCCCAAGTCTCAATTTCTATTTCGTTGCTTTCTATGTTCTCAAAGCTGTTTCTCATCTCCTATTTTATAGATAAAGGATCATAATCTCCCAAAGCCCCAACTTTCACCCTGACAATAATTCTTTTAAGGAAAAATAACTTGGGCACTAAGGGAGGTGAAATTTATTGAGTCTCATTCTCTCCAAACAGCCTACCTAGATATCACCAATCATCACCTTCATTTTCTTCATCATCTTTAGCAACAATTATGTATGCATCATCTACTTGGACAAGGCATCATCTTGGGTTGATTGTTGAGCATGATTTATTATTCTAAAGCTGTAATTTAATAACAGAGCCTGAATGCCTTGTATAAGAACTCATTTTTACCTAAGGAATAATTTGTGCTCAGGCTACAGAGGACTTATTAATACTGATTTATCACTAAATAATTAAATATTAATTCAATTTAAAGGGAGAAAATCCCTCTAACTATATACACACAATAAACATGACACAAAAATTTTGGAGAGAATATTTTACAATGTTTTGTTGAAGATGAGCAAATATTTTTATGGATATTTTATGGAATTATGCAATGCTTCCCTGATAATATCCTTTCTTCTTCTTAAACAATGGTTTTTATAGGTGAATTCTTTTCTCCTTCTTATTACTACTAGTGCAGTTTCTGTGCATTTCAGACCAAATTAAGATGCTATTCTCCACAGGGGCACTTGGGAGTCATAGGTTCAGATAAGTGTGTAGAGTTTTAACAGATTTTTAATAACCTTTTGGAGACTTATGGCATAGTGGCTACCAAGCACTAAAAATGTTGGTGGAGGTCTTTTAAAGCCTACCTGAGCTAAAATTCTAAAGGGAAATATTGCTAGATTTATTGTTATCATTTGTGGCATACCTTTATCATCATGCTCTTTAATCAATCTTTCTTAGGATGACTAAAGACAACACTAGACTGGGAAACAGAATTTAATGTGGAGTGACAGGAAAGCAAAACTAAATATGGAAACATTTCATATGTATGATTCTTGCCTATTAAGCAAAATAACCATGAATTATATATTTTTTATTTTTGTTAAAGCAATTATGAATTGGAAAAGTTTCAGGAAAAACATTTTCTTCCCAACAGTTTAGTCAGAACTGATAACTTATTCATTTATTTGGAAATACTTTGTATCAGTGTTTGGGAAAGTATCTTTTGCTGTTGTTCAGTCATTTCAATCATGTCTGACTCTGTCCCCATTTTGGATTTTCTTGGCAAAAATACTGGAGTGGTTTGCTGTGAAGACTGTGTATTTTTAAATCAGCAGGAGTCAGGAATTCAGGTTAGGGGAAAATCATCAGTCTTTATTCTCAGTGAAGAAGGATCAGAGATGGAAGATAATCGGTGATAGCAATGTGTGCAACTGAGTCAAGAAGCTAGCTAGATCAGCAGCCATACAACCAGCAGCTAGGAGTATGCAACCCAGGCCCAATCTCTCCCAGCTTCTCTTCCTGTCTCTCTCTCTGCCTCCACCCACCAAAATCGTCATTTCCTATACAATACATCAGGACTTGCACAGAGAGTGGGCGGGGACCATTTTTTATCCAATCATGTATATTAATAGAGTATAGCCCAATTACTATTTAGCCTCACGTACTTGGGACCTCAGTGCATCAACTCAAACATCAGCCCATTACAGTTTGCCATTTTCTTCTACTCCTCATTTTACAGATGAGGAAACCAAGCAAACAGGGTCTAGGGTCACACAGCCAATAAATGTTTGAGGCCAGATTTAAACTCAAGAACATTAGTCTTCCTTATTCCACTATGCCATCTAAAGGTCTGGGAAGGTACTTGTCTTCTTTTATTTCTCAACATTCTCTGAGCATAATTTACACATGTGGATAAAACTTTCACTGTTTTCAGAATGATGATATAAATTTCTAACAGATGATCATCTACATTGTTTCTAGTTCTTCAGTATTAAAAAAGGCTGAAAATCTACAATAAACATTTTGGTACGTATTGGACCTTTCTGTCTTTAGCTTCCTAGGGATAAATGTCTAGAAATTGAATCATTTCTGGAAGACAAAAGATATGGGAATTTTAGTCACTTTGTTAGGATAATTACAAAATAATTTCAAGAATGACTAGATCAAAATACCACAAAATCCCTGAAATATTTACTATTTTGATTTTTCATCATCTTTAGCAATTTGCTGGTTGTGAGGAAACTTTACAATGTTTTTCTTTTCCTTTCTCTTTTTATTAAAGAACAGCCATTCAAATAGTTGTTAATAGCACACAACTTTTAAGTAATGCTTGTTTATATTCTTTAACCACTTAACCATTGGATAATGGCTTCTCATCTTAAATATACATATACATATATATATATATATATATATATATATATATATATATATATTTGTGTTAGTTTTCTATATATCTTGGATATCATACTCTTACTAGAAATATGTGAAGGGAATATATTTTCTCCCCAATCAACATATTCCTTTTTATTCTGATTTAATTTATTTCATTATGGCAAATGCTATTAAATTTTATATAATTGAATTTTCATATGCCATCTATTGAGATACTTCCCCCCCCCCATTTGATTAAACTTTTTTCTCTCCTTGATTATAGTTCTCAAAAAATATCAGGTCTTTTACTTTTCTATATTGTTCCTTGCTGTGATCCTTAATTTTTAGGTCACACATCCAGTTTGAGTTTATTGTTTATATGCTTGAATGTGTTGATTTAAAACTGATTTCTTTCAGAGTGTTTTTAAGTTTTTGCAATTCTTGTGAAACAAGGCTTTCTTACCTAATTAATTTAAGTTCTTATGATTATTAGATACTGAGTTGTTGAGTTCAATTTTATCTGATCCATTATTGCCTGATTTGTTCTGTTTATCTACTTTTTATGTTTTCATACTAAGGGAATAATAATCTTTATGATTTCTTTGTAATAAAAATTGATGTCTGGAAGCCCAATTTCCCCTTCATTGCTATCAATAGGGGCATTATTTTTCTTAAGACTCTCATTCTTACAAGGCAATCCCAAAAACTTTGAATGAAAAATGTCATCTGCATCCAGAAAAAGAACTAGGGAGATTAAATGTAAACAAACACATGCTATGTTCACTTCTTTCTTTATTTTTTTTTTCTCTCCAATTGGTTTTCAGTTTTGTTCTGATTTTTCTCTCCCAACATGATTCAAAAGAAATGTGTATTAAAAAAAAATTTAAAGAACCATTCTTCCAAAAGAATTGAAAAAATTTGTCATTTGGTGTCATAAAATATTTCTTTAAGGGTTGATTCTTGTAGTAGTAAATATGCAAATTAATTTAGTATCTTGGGCTTCTAATTTTCTATTTTCCTTTTAATTTAAAAATTTTCCTCTTTTGTGATTATTTTGGGTTTATTTTCACAATTTTATATTCAGTTAAGAAAACTTTTCTATTATGTTAATTTATAATGCTTTTTCATTTGTAAACTGGATACATTCTCCCATATTTGGGTATATTTTTATCATCATCTTCTTTATATGCTTAATATCTTTATGATTTACTTTTATACCACTCACTATTCAGAGTGCAATAATTAAGTCTTCAGTCATATCTGTATCACTTATGTTTCTCATAGTAGTTGATACACATACATATATGTTCATTTTGACTTGCAAGAAATTTAGACATTTTGTATAAATATATGTAAATCTAATATTCTGGTTTGAAAACCAAATAATCAATTTGTCCTTGGAATACAAATCAAGAGAAATGAAGAAGCTGATTTAACCCTAATTTTATTATCGATCACTACTTGTAACCTACTTTATTTTGGGAATCAAGCTTTCTGTCTCAAATAGATGCCTGCTTTATATTCTCTCTCAATTATTTTCTGAAAGAGATAAATTAGCTAAAAAATCCAATTCAAAGAACTTCCTTGAAAACAAAGCTATAATTAGTCAGATTTATTGTAAATAATTTAGTGCATGTGACAATATGTTTTTTAAAAAAAACCCAGTTAATTAAACAAAGAAGTTTTCTTAATATATTTAAAAACTAGTTAAACTACAACAAAAATAAAGTTCCTCAAGATAGTTAGCTATAACTATTTTAAGGAACATGGATTAGGCATTTTGCAATGACCTTTGATATTATTCTACAAATTAAATTTAGTTTTATCAGAGTTGATTGATAAGTGATCTTAAACTAATCTTTAAGATCAAAAAATAACGCACTACATGGTTTGAACCATCTTAACCAGAGACTCAGTTTGTAGAACAATGAATGGGATTTGTTGGAATATTTAATGTGAATCAAAAAATGAAGTCCAGAACAGATGATTCGAAGCCCATGGGTAGACCTAGTTTGTTATTTTTTTTATGTGTGTGTGTGTTTGTATACATACCAATGTATGTATGTATGTATATACACGTGTGTATATACCATAATCTATAAACCCATTTACACTATAGAATCCTCTTACTACTTCCCTAATCATGAATATCCTGCAAGTTATTTTTGAAAAAATCACTTCCTCCCTTCTTTAGTTTATCAGTCCCTCTCTTCTTATTCTTCATCTTGTAACAGATCAAAGGAAAGATACAAGAGCATATGAAGTGTCTGGAAGAAAAAAATAACATAATACTAATGCACTAAATTTTTACTTTTTAAACCATTATCTTTTTCTTGGTTAAAAATACATAAGCACACATTTACCTGCCTGTAGAGTATCTTTTAAAAGACATATTCAGCCTTCTCTCTAATAACACTTATCACTTATTATCTTTCACATACTTCAATACCTTGGACATATCATGCTTCATGTTCATTCAAAACACTGAGTAGCTTTTTGATGCTTATGCATGCATAAACATTACATCTCCCTCCAAATGATTCAGAATTCAAGTAGAGAAACTTTAGTCTTGACTTTTGAATCAACTTGAACTGGGATAATGGTATCTTCTATTAGTAAATATTCATTTATATAATTCATTCTTTACCTTTTGCTTTCTCTTCATATATATACATATACATATATATGTTTAAAAGATTAAATAACATGAACACGATGCTTTCTAAGTATATTTCATAGGCCTCAGACAATTTTCTCTTCATCCTTTTTGCACAGAAAGAATGTAGTGCTTTATCAAAAGATTGAAATAAATCAGGGCTATTGTGAATTTATTTCTGCAAAGGTATCAAACTTGACAGATGAAATATTATAGGTAATAAACTGTTGAAATTAAGTACATCATAGGATCATAGAATTAAAACTAGAAAGGATGTTGAAGATTGTCTCATACCCTTCCTCACCCAGTGTAGAGATAAGGAAACAAGTCAAATAAGTTTAGTAATTTACCCAAGTTCACAGAACTAGAAAGAAGTTATGCCAGAATTTGAACACTTGTCCTCTGATTCTAAGTCCAGCAGTCTTCACTGAAGGATATTGACTCAAAATCATAGGAAAATGGTGATAAAATTTTGAATTTTATGGTTTTTTTTTTTTTTTTTTTGGCAGAGAACTCAATGAGTTAAGGGTGATGAAAAAATGGATTACCTCTTTTTAGTGGCTTCCTTATTTGGGACATTTTGAAAAGAACTGGCTATTTTAGATTAAAAAAAACAAAAATCACATTGCTTATGTCAAAACTAATTTGATAACTTTGAAGAACAAAATCATTGAAAATACACATAATTTCTATGCCTTAAGTTAATTTTCCTTGACTCCTAGCATCCAATTCTACCACATGATGCATGAATTTCAATGTTTAAAATTTCCAAAGCACAGATCATTAACTTTTTCTAATACTGCCATCAGGTATCTCAGTGACAACAGCAGTCACTAGACATTGATCAGATATTTCTACAGCAAATAACATTAGCAATATACAAAATAATTTACATCTTTGAAATTCATTTCACATAAAGCATTATTTCTTTTTTTTTCTTCTAGTGGAAAATCATGACTTACTAAATAATCAGATAATCAGACTTTGTATTACAATATTACAATAAAAGTAAAATGCTAGTCCCTTAGTGCTTCATTCCCAAAACATCTTCCCAAAGTAATCAATAGTCATATACCTTAGCTGTAATATATTTCTCTCTGGGAAGGCCAGGAAAGCTTTCTTATTGTACAAAAAGATAAGTATTTTATTTCAATATATACTTTTCATCTAGCTATCTTATGTGTTTATTAATTTTTCACCCCCAAAACTAATTATATGCTCATTACCACTGATCAGCCAAGTTCATTTCTTCTTATTTGTTAGGTCCTCTCCTAGAGGGAAGAAGTGAGTGATTTTTTTTGTCTCTTGGAATCTTTTGAAAACACGAGGAGTAAGAGACAGTTAAAACCAGTAGATAAAGTGGGATATTATATTAAATATGCTGAGCCTACTCATTTGCTACAGATTTTAAAAAATTGGTAGCACTATATATGCATTAAAGATGAGTACTGTGTCATTTTAAAATCATTTGGAAAGGAAGAATATAATCAACTCATTTCAGAAATCAAGATTGGACTTCCATAATGAAAGCAAAATCTGGATCTGCAAATCTAAGTTCCATAGAAATTTAGTGAGTTTTTATGTAACTTATTTTGAAAAGAATGTAAAATTTAAGTACAAATCCAACTCCTTAACTTTTTTCTTTGGAAAATATCACTTATGTAAGCTTAGGTGTAATAACTGAATTTCAAATAAAGAATTTGGATGGCAGGGATAATTTCTTGAAATTTTCAACTGTGAATGTTTAAATATTATTTTTCTTTATCTTTCCCCCTTTATGATTTCATTGCAATTAGGAAGTTCATAGTAAAAAAGTTTCTTTCCAAATATATATTGACATTTTTTCTACAATGGACAATCTTAGCTATTAACTGGACACTAAGAACTTGAGTGATTTGCCAGTGTCCCAAGAAAAATCATTTCATTTTCTACCACTTTACATATGATCTGTTTACTAATTTTCTTAGTAATTATAGAAAGTTAGATGGTAATATTTGAAAATACTTAATGATGTCTTTTGTTAATTGCTAAAAATCTGGTGAACTAGGTCAAAATTATTGCATTGTCTCTTTTCAAATGCAGTTGGTAATTAGTTGCTTGATATTTGCTTAATGCAAGATAAATTAATTAATGAATGAGCATTTATTAAGAACTTATTGTATGCCCAACAATAAATATAGTAAAAGATACAAGTGCAGAGACAGTTTCATCATCCCCTCTAGTTTGTATCTGAATTATGAAGACAATGCACATATGGGAATGTTGGCCAGCAGAGAGTATCTGATAAATCACAGGAATTATAAATTAATCAGTAGGGTAAACAATTGAGCTACTCTTTTCAGAAACAATGACAGCATGGTTGTATCAGTTTGATTAGTCAGTCCAGAGCAAGTGATGGAAGACAGGTAAGAGTGGGCAGGAAAGAATACTTGAGAAGGTAGCATGACTGATAGCAAGATGAAAAGGATTTGTTTAAATCACTGGAGATGTTAAGTTCACTCTAAAGAAAATCCTTTAAGTAATTCCCAAAAAAAGATAATAAATAAATAAAAACAAACATCAATGAATTTAAATATATAAGACTGAGAAGATTATCAATACTTTCAACCTCATAATCATAGAACTAAAAGAATTTCCCAAGGAAGACAATGGAAAACAACTAACTAGTCTATTTCCTTATATGGCAGAAAAAGAAACTGACAAAAAGAGAAAATGGTTTATTGAAGGTAACACAAAAGCCAGGAGATTGTTTTGTAAACTCAGACCTTCTTATTTCAAGTCTTTCTGCTTCCTTTCCATGATGACATTCTTCTACCAAGGATAGCATATTCTTTTCTATGTAGCTATAAATTGGGTAAAATATAATAAGAGACTTAAATGTGCAGTAAATACACTTCAATTTAGGAAACATTTTATTGAGCCCTTATTAACTGAAATAAATTATTTAATCTATATTATTTAACTGCTATTAATTAACTCCAATGCTATATAAACTATTTGAAAAAATAGGGATTGAAAGAGTCCTACCAAACTCCTTTTACGACATAGACATGGTACTGATACCTAAACCAGGTAGGCTGAAAACAGAGAAAGAAAATTATAGACCAACCTAACGAATATTGATGCTAAAATCTTAAACAAAATATTATCAAAAAGATTACAGAAAATCATCCCCAGGACAATACAATATGACCAAGTAGGATTTATACCAGGAATGCAGGGCTGGTTCAATATTAGGAAAAGTATTAGCATAATTGACTATATCAATAATCAAACTAACCAAAACCATATGATCATCTCAATAGATGCAGAAAAAGCATTTGATAAAATCCAACATCCATTCCTAATAAAGACACTTGAGAGTATAGGAATAAATGGACTTTTTCTTAAAATAGTCAGGAGTATATATTTAAAACCATCAGTAAGCATCATATGCAATGGGGAAAAATTGGAACCTTTCCCAGTAAGATCTGGAGTGAAGCAAGGTTGCCCACTATCACCATTTTTATTCAATATTGTATTAGAAACACTAGCCTTGGCAATAAGAGTCCAAAAAGAGATTAAAGGAATTAGAGTAGGCAATGAGGAAATCAAACTATCACTCTTTGCAGATGATATCATGATAGAGAACCCCAGAGATTCTACTAAAAAGCAATTAGAAATAATTCATAACTTTAGCAAAGTTTCAGAGTATAAAATAAATCCCCATAAATCCTCAGCATTTTTATACATCACCAACAAAATCCAACAGCAAGAGATACAAAGAGAAATTCCATTCAAAATAACTGTCGGCAGCATAAAATATTTAGGAATCTATCTACCAAAGGAAAGTCAGGAATTATATGAGCAAAATTACAAAAAACTTTCCACACAAATAAAGTCAGCCTTAAATAATTGGAAAAATATTAAGTGCTCTTGGATAGGCCAAGCGAATATAATAAAGATGACAATACTCTCTAAACTAATCTATTTATTTAGTGCTATACCAATCAGACTTCCAAGAAAATATTTTAATGACGTAGAAAAAATAACAACAAAATTCATATGGAATAATAAAAGGTAAAGAATATCAAGGGAATTAATGAAAAAAAAAATCAAATGAAGGTGACGTAGCTGTACCTGATCTAAAACTATATTATAAAGCAGCAGTCACCAAAACTATTTGGTATTGGCTAAGAAATAGATTAGTTGATCAGTGGAACAGGTTAGGTTCACAAGACAGAATAGTCAACTGTAGCAATCTAGTGTTTGACAAACTCAAAGATTGTAACTTTTGGGATAAGAATTCATCATTTGACAAAAACTCCTGGGATAACTGGAAATTAGTATGGCAGAAATTAGGCATGGATCCACCCTTAACACTGTATACCAAGATAAAATCCAAATGGGTCCATGATTTAGGCATAAGAAGGAGATTATAAATAAATTAGAGGAACATAGGATAGTTTATCTCTCAGACCTGTGGAGGAGGAAGACATTTGTGACCAAAGATGAACTAGAGACCATTATTGATCACAAAATAGAAAATTTTGATTACATCAAATTAAAAAGCTTTTGTATGAACAAAACTAATGAAAACAAGATTAGAAGGGAAGCAACAAACTGGGAAAACATCTTCACAGTTAAAGGTTCTGATAAAGGTCTCATTTCCAAAATATATAGAGAATTGACTAATTTATAAGAAACCAAGCCATTCTCCAATTGACAAATGGTCAAAGGATATGAACAGATAATTTTCAGATGATGAAATTGAAACTATTACCACTCATATGAAAGTGTTCCAAATCACTATTAATCAGAGAAATGCAAATTAAGACAACTCTAAGATATCACTACACACCAGTCAGATTGGCTAAGATGACAGGAAAAAATAATGATGAATGTTGGAGGGGATGTGGGAAAACTGGGTCACTGATGCATTCTTGGTGGAGTTGTGAACAAATCTAACCATTCTGGAGACCAATCTGGAATTATTCCCAAAAAGGTATCAAACTGTGCATACCCTTTGACCCAGCAGTGCTACTACTGGGCTTATACCCCAAGGAGATACTAAAGAAGGGAAAGGGACCTGTATGTGCCAAAATGTTTGTGGCAGCCCTGTTTGTAGTGGCTAGAAACTGGAAAATGAATGGATGCCCTTCAATTGGAGAATGGTTGGGTAAATTGTGATATATAAAGGTTATGGAATATTATTGTTCTGTAAGAAATGACCAGCAGGATGAATACAGAGAGGCTTGGAGAAACTTACATGAACTGATGCTAAGTGAAATGAGCAGAATCAGGAGATCATTTTATACTTCAATAACGATACTGTATGAAGATATATTCTGATGGAAGTGGATTTCTTTGACAAAGAGAACTAATTCAGTTTCAATTGATCAAGGATGGACAGAAGCAGCTAGACCCAAAGAAAGAACACTGGGAAATGAATGTAAACTGTTTGCATTTTTGTTTTTCTTCCCAGGTTATTTTTACCTTCTGAATCCAATTCTCCCTATGCAAAAAGAGAACTGTTTGGTTCTGCACACATATGTTGTATCTAGGATATACTGCAACATATTCAACATATATAGGACTGCTTGCCATCTAGGGGAGGGGGTGGAGGGAGAGAGGGGAAAAATCAGAACAGAAGTGAGTGCAAGGGATAATGTTGTAAAAAAATTATCCTGGCATGGGTTCTGTCAATAAAAAGTTATTATAATGATAATAAAAAAAGAGAATGCAATCAGTTCCATAATAATCATGTTGTGAAATAAAACATAGACAAAAAACCCTCAATAAAAATATGTGTATATATTCATATACATAAATATAAAAAACCAAAAAAAGAAATTATTTAATCTAAATTATGAAATATTATTTTACATATACTGAAATAGAATAATAATGAAAAGAAAGTCAATGACAATATGCCAAGGAGGGAAGTCTGAATTTTTTTTTCTTTTTTATGTCAGGAAAATAATCTTTAATTTGAAACAATAAAGTATAAACAAACAAAAATTAAAACAAAGCCCAAGAAAACAAAGAACAAAAAACTAAGAGATATTTAAAATCTAAGATAAGCCTAGATTAAGTTAGATAGCACTTACCTTGCCTTGGATAAATTCAAATATATTTTTCCATTGTTTTCAAAATGTTTTTTAAATTTATTTTATAAAAAAACAGAATAAGAAAAAATAAAAATGGAAAAGGAATACAAAAGAAAAGAAAAGAGAACATTGTCATGTGCCTAGCAGAACATCAGGGAGGATTCAAAATATATAACAACAAATTGCCAATTCAAGAAAGTGTATATATTAGTAGAAGAAATTAATATGTACATCTTTTCTTCACTTCCTTGTAAATTATTCTTTTGTTCTCTGCTGCACACCTTTTTAACTTTATTCTTTCCTCCCTTTAATCCTGCCCACTATCCCCAAGCAGGGGATATATTTATTATTTATGTATACTTAAGTATGTATATATGTGTATATATATATATATATATATATATATATATATACACAAGCACACACACATTCTGCCTCCACCCCTACCTATCTACACACACACACACACACACACATATACACACACACACACACACACACACATCCACATCTTATCTATCCCTGATAACTCTATGCTTCAATTCGGTTCCTTAACTTGGCTTGTAATTATTTAATCTTTCCCCAGCCATGGATCCCTCCCTTGCCTTCTTCCCTCACTTTTTGTTTTCCATCCTTTCCTCTGATTTCTTTAGAGATTTTGGTGGGTATTATACCTTTTTCATGGTTTATATGTAGTGTGGCATATTTAACACATTCCAGATATGATAGGTATTAAGAACTACCAGCCCTCTTCTCTCTTCTAATGATGCTGTGTCTAATCTTCCTCTGTGCCTTATTTGTATAACATGATTACTATTTTTAGCTTAGCTCTGCTCCAATCTTTCTTTTGAGGTACCCTATTGTTGATGGATATCTTAGACATATGGTATACATTTCCTATGTAAAAAAAAAATCATAAACACTTTGTCCATGTTGAGTTCCTTGAAACTGATCTTTGATATTGATTCTTATATGTTAATTCTATTAAGCTTATGTTTGATTGATGGAGAGTCCTGAAAATCTACATGTTCACTGTAAGTCCATTTTTTTCTCATTCAATATTAGAGATGATTTTGCTAGATATGATATTTTTGGCCACAGGCCTAGGTTTTTTAATTGTCAGTAGATATAATTCCAGGACCTGTGGTCTTTCATTGTGTCTGCTCCTGTCCCGTACAATTTTAATTGTAGCTCCAGTATATGTGAATTGATTTTTTTCTTGTTTCTTGCAGAATTTTCTCTTTGACCTAGGATTTCAAAATTTGGCAAGAATGTTCCTATGTGTTTTCCAATCTTGTTGAAGTAGTGATCAGGGGACTTTTTCTATTTCTACTTTTCCCTCATATTCTATTACTTAGGACAGTTTTCTTGGACTATTTTTTCTTTATTGTCTCAAGGTGCTTTTTTTTTTTTTAAACACAGTTTTCAGGTGGTCCAATTATTCTTATATTTTCTCTTCTTGACATGTTCTTCAGATCTGGTTTTTTTTTTTTTTTATGTTTCACATTCTGTACTACTTTTTCATTCCTTATATTCCATCTTGTTATTTCTTGGTGTCTCAGACCTTCATTGACTTTTCCTTGCCAAATTCTGATTTTGAAAAAGTTATTTTCATTTTTGAGACTCTATCTCTATCTAGTTGATTAACTTTTTTTTTTCACAATCTTGTTTTTCTTGATGGTTTTTAATTTTAACTTTTTTAGTTTTCCCACAATGTCTCTTGTTTGATTTTTAATTTCTTTTTGGAGTTCTTTTAAAAATTCTCTCTGGGCAGGGAGTCATTTCATGTTACTCCTTGAGATGGAAGCTTTTTTATTTCACTGTCCTCCTCTGAAGATGAACCCCAGTCTTCCCTGTTCTTGTAGTAAGTTTCTATGGTGACAGTTCTTTCTTCTTTGAAGTTCATTTTTAAAAAATAAGAGTTATTTGTTTAAGCACTTCTAATCATGGGTGGAGGGCTGCTGTCTCAAGTTTCCCCTCTAATCTAGAGCCCTAAACCAAAAACTCCAATCTCCAGCAAATGTCCACAGCCATCATCACTGGCTCACTGCCTCTGCATTCAGTAGGTGCTGCTTCCTTCTCACCCATGGCCAAGTCCCTGCAGCACAGCTGGATCTGGCATTTCTAATCAGTGGAAATGCCCTCAGTTTTCCCCACTCAGACTTTGATTCTACAAACAATTCAGGAAGTGAAAGTTTCTGTGGTTCCTATTAAGGTCCAAGTTTACCCAGTTAGCTCCAGGGCTTCCCACTTGCTGTTTCTGTGGAGCCTGTCCAGAGGTGTTTGCATTTCCCATGGTATAATGCCTAGTTGAGGTTCTTTGGTTGTATCCAGAAGACTCCTTTGCCCCAACTCTTTATTTTTCACCACTCTATGTTTGCCCTGAGGCAAAAATGTGTTCCAGGAAATCTGGAAAGCTTGAAATTTATCAACTGCTCTGCTATCTATCTTCTCAGAGTCCTTGCCCTAAATTCAAGTACCTAGGCTCAAATGAACAACATTAACAATCCTGAAAGAAAAGGCACGTAGAATTGCTGAGCTACTGTCAGTAACTTTAATTTTTTTTTTTTAAAGGAGAGATACCACAGGACCAGAGAAGAGAAAATAGTGCTTTGATCAAAAAAACATACAGAAGAGAGGATTTACAAAAAATATGCTAATGACTTTATCTTTGATCATTGTCAAAATTTTGGAATATTATTATTGAGAGAAGGATTTAATGTCTTACAAAATAAATGGTAATCACAAAGAACCATCTATCTTTTTTTGATACTAACATCCTTTCTTTTTTGTGTGAGTGGATTACAAGTTTGTGTTCATAGGAATTCTGCAAAAAATAGCCTCCTTAGATCTTAGTGATGTATTTGACATATATTTTCATGTAATTCTGTTGGGTAAAATGGAGAAATATAAATAAAATTATAATCAGGTGGTGTTGGAACTGATTAAATATTTGGACCAAAAAGTAGTCAACTTTTGTCAACTTAGAAAAAAAAAAAGAACTGATAAAGTGAATCAAGAATTTATACCAAATATGAATATTATGGAATATTATTGTTCTGTAAGAAATGACCAACAGGATGATTTCAGAAAGGCCTGGAGAGACTTACACGAACTGATGCTGAGTGAAATGAGCAGGACCAGGAGATCATTTATATACTTCAACAACAATACTATATGATAACCAGTTCTGATGGACCTGGCCATCCTCAGCAAGGAGATCAACCAAATCATTTCCAATGGAGCAGTAATGAACTGAACCAGCTACGCCCAGAGAAAGAACTCTGGGTGATGATTAAAAACCATTACATTGAACTCCCAGTCCCTATATTTATGCCCATCTGCATTTTTGATTTCCTTTACAAGCTAATTGTACAATATTTCAGAGTCTGATTCTTTTTGTACAGCAAAATAACGGTTTGGTCATGTATACTTATTGTGTATCTAATTTATATTTTAATATATTTAACATCTACTGGTCATCCAGCCATCTGGGGGAGGGGGTGGGTGGTAAGAGGTGAAAAATTGGAACAAGAGGTTTGGCAATTGTTAATGCTGTAAAGTTACCCATGCATATAACCTGTAAATAAAAGGCTATTAAATAAAAAAAAAAAAAAAAGAATTTATACCAAGCCTTATACAATCAATCAATTTATCAATAAACATTTATCATCACCTAATTTGTTCAAGATATTATGCTAAGTCCTGGAGATGCAAAAAGAGGCCAAAAAATAGTCCCTCCCCTCATAGAGTTCCAAATCTAACATTCTGTTTAAACTTGCTATCAATTACTGGATAAAGATAGGGCTCCTCAAATTTTCAAATGTCACAGAACTAAAAAAGGAGTCTTTTACTGAATGAGAATTAAGATTCAAAAAGAACTCAAAATTTTAGAATGTTGGATAAAACCAAAGTGAAATTTGATAAGAACAAATATAAAGCTGTTAACTCTCATTCTGAAAAAAAATTAACTTTGCAAGATTGAAGAGTTGTGACTAGATACATAGCAATTGAAATGAAGACCATCTAGGGCTTTTAGTGAACTATAAGATCACCATTGTGATGTTAAATATTTCTCAACCACACAAAAGTCCTTTTAATATTGTATCAAGGTGGTTTAAGATAGTTATAGCACCAAGGACTAGGAAAGGCATATACCTCTTGCATTTTTACCTGGTGAAAATACAAATAGATTATGTTCGGTTCTATATGCCATTGTTAAGAAAGATATTGAAAAGCTGGACTATCTAGAGTATGGTAACCAGGATGATGAAAACCCTTAAGATACTTTCCATATTACTTTATTTAACATATTTTTGAGTGTTATAACATACAAAGTGCTGGGGTTTTTTTTTGCCCTTGATGATATAAAGACGAGAACAAAAGTTTCTGTCCTGAAGTAATTAACATTATACTGTAGATGTGCAATATATATTACAATATTTGATTTGTATTTATTTACTTATATATCCAGATTCATATAAAAATTTCTTAGGCAAAAAGAGGTCACAAGTAGAAAAAGTTTCAGAAGCCTTGCTCTATATATACTCTACTAGCTCTATTTTATTTTATTCATTTTTATTTTTTTAAACTTTTTATTGACAGAACCCATGCCACAGTAATTTTTTACAACATTATTCCTTGCACTCACTTCTGTTCCAATTTTTTCCCCTCCCTCCACCCCCTCTCCCAGATGGCAAGCAGTCTTATACATGTTAAATATGTCACAGTATATCCTAGATACAATATATGTGTGCAGGACCGAACAGTTTTCTTGTGTAACATATATATTATAAAGCTTTATAGAGTGCTCTATGAAAAGGAAGAATTTTTTTAAACAGGGTAAATCAGGTAAGGAATATGAGGATCAGCTGAAGGATCTGAAGATCTTTAACTTGAAGAAGGAAAGACTTATGTCAGCTGTGATAACCATCTGTAAGTATGTGAAAGAATGATGATGCTTGTTTTGCTTCCAGTCATAAGAGTTAGAAGTAATGGGTTGGGAGTTGCAAGAAAATAGCTTTTCACTTGATAGAAAAACAAACTTTCTAATAATTATAGATGCAGTAAGTATTGGATACTGGTCTTGAAGTAAATATTAAACAACTACTGGTCACTTCAGTGTTGTTGACATTGCTCTTTTTAAAGTATGACACAGATTAAATGACTTCTGACAATTCTTGCAACCCATCTATTTTATTAGATAACCCAGGTTCTCTGAATTGTACATTTATTTCTTCCTTACCATTTTCATTTTGGCTACCCTCATGGAGGTCCTCCTTACTTCTCTTCTGGATTTTTGCAGTAACCTTCCATTTGGTTTTCCAGTTCCTAGTCAGTCCCCATTTCCCCAATCTATTCTATACATTGCTTCTGAAAGCATCTTAATGTATAAGAATAGTCTGGTTATTCTCCTAATCAAAAAACAAAAAAAAACAAAAAAACCAAAACCAAATTTTTAATGAGTCCTTTTTGACCACAAAATGACCACACATTCTTTTGACCAGCATAATAAGAGGCATATGAGGAAGGAAGGAAGGAAGGAAGGAAGGAAGGAAAAAAAACAATTTCTTCTACAACACAGATTTGATCAACCCTTCCTCTTTCCTTTCTGTGACCTGAAGAAATTCCTCTTCCAGAGAACTGGTTGGTCTCCTTTTCTCTCAGCTTCTTGGAAGCCACCTAAAGACATAAACACTCAGGACTACACCAACTTGGTGGATTTTTGAAGACTCCATGAGTCCATTTCCTTCACCAAATCCTACCCTGATGAGTAGGTGTTTCCATATGGAAAAATGGGGACATACCCAGAAAGCCTATGTGCCCCCTTTTATTAACTGATCAATGATCTTCGAGTGCCTCATTTTTACCAGCAATGAACTTGAACTGAGAGAATTGGCATTAAGGCTTATTCTAAAGCCTGACATTCAAAGCGGTCTAATATTTTATTCCTTGCAAATTTTCTTTATATTATTCCCACTTTTAATTCTGTCCTTAAGCCAAATTAGTCTCCTAGCTGTCCCCTGAATACACTGTGAATTGTCCTGTATCTGTTCTTGTGCTCATTTCATTTAATTATTCCTGAGTGTGTTCTCCCCTACTTCTATTTCTTCTAATTTCACTCAATATTCAAGCTATAAACATGAAAACTCATTGCATCACACCAGCCAGGAATGATATCTTCCACATTTGATCTTTTTTTTTTTCTTATAGATGTCTCATATTTGTATTTTCTCCCTACACTACAATTCTCTGAATACATGCCTCATCTTCTGAGTCTTATTTATTAGTAGTGATCTGAGAATAAAGTAAAATACTATTGTAATGTCATTACAGAGGCTTACTATTTCCTTGAAAGGAATAAACAAATAGGTATTTTAATGGTATAGGAATACAAGCAATACAATATCTCCTTAGATAGGTATATACAAACAAGAAGATATTTAGGTATACACAAACAAGAAAGGTAAGATTATTCATTGAAATTGCTAATAGAGGGAAAGCAAAGATATTAATAAGAAGAATGGAATCACGAAGAAATTGAGCTAAAAAGACAGGAAGCAGAATTGAAAGGAGAAAAGGAGATCTAAATTGGATTATTGGAAATTTTTTACAACAAAAAGCAAAACAGAACATTAAATCAAAGAAAGGAGAGAGCAGGAGAAGGAATAAAAAGTCATCAAATGATGTTGGAGAGAAAAGAGGCTACATTTCTTGGACTGGATCATCCAGATTACCCTCCATGCCTCCACCCTCCCCCCCCCCAAATCCTTAGAAACAATGAATGAGAGAAGAAGGCAATAAATCCAAAAGGCCTGGCTCCAATTAAGAAATTGGGGAGGGGAGAGATTCAGGGAAAAGAATTGTGTTTCCACTGAGGATAATTAGGATATTTTAAAATTGAATCTCTTTTGATGAAAATGGAGTGTTTCTAAAGTGAATAAATGAAAATGTGTATATTTTAAAAGTAAGATATAGGGGTACAATGATTAAATTTGGAGTCAATAATTGGTTGTCATTTCCAAATCTGTTACTTATGAAAGACTATATTTGTTGAACTCAAGCACTTCACTGTGTCTAAGTTTCCTTATCTATAAAGTATGAGTTGAATATATGACCTTTAACTTTTCTTCTGTCCCTAAAAACTAGAAATCTGTAAATACAATTGAAATAATACATTTATTATGTACTATGAACATTTCTATCACTACCTTAAGTTCAAATGCATTGAGAGATTGCCTTTCTTGCTTTTATCTTTATTTGTATATTTGAGTTGTTTTGTTAATAATCACTCCAGTTCTAAAATGTTATTAAATTGCACTTACCAATCATCCTGCAATACCATTGTGAACAAATGGTGCTTTTAAGGTACAAATTATGCATTATGTGTCCTAATAAAGTGTATGGGCTGATTATCATATTTTTAGTTAATCAACATGTAACTATTTAAATTTCACAAACATAAACAACAGTGGAAGAATGCTTTTGCTAGTCTATGGGCTTTTAAACCAAGACAGACAAACATAGAAAAAAGAGGGGAGAAGCTTAGGGAAAAGGTGCTCCTTTTAGTGCTACTTTTCTTTCCTTTTTACTGCATTCTTCATTTAAAAAAATATGTTCTACTGATGTCTTTTATCACAATTATTTCAAGCCACTCTCCCCAAGTTTGACACCTCCCTATTGAGAAAGAAAAGAAATGAAGCAAATGTCTGCTACAGGAATGACATCTGACAAGTTATAAAATATTCTACCTTGGTAGAGTCCTTTATGCATTATTGTTTGATGTCTTAATTACTAAAAGTTCAAATTCTTTTTATTGAACTTTTAATTTCAGTCATTGCAGGTTGTTTGTTCCCTAGGTTTTACTTCTTTTTTCCTGTATCAGTTCATATAGATCCTTCCCATGTTTTTCTGAATTCCTTGTATTCATAATTTCTACCAATAAATCACATTCCACTCTATTAATATATCACAGATTTTTCCGGCTAATTTTTAATTTCAATTCAACAATCTTTGATTAAGTGTCTACTATTTAATGGGCGGTGGTCTAGGCACTGAGAATATAAAGGGGAAAATGGAATCATCCTTGACAGCAAAGAGTATTCGATCACATTCCCTTTCATCTCTATCACAAATAGAACATGTATGGCTCTTTTGGTCTATCTTGGAACTGTGTTTCTGACATTGACTTTTTGGGGGATTATATCCTGATAGTGGAAATTCTGGGGAAAGAACATAAATGGTTTAATCATTCTTCTGCTTAATTCTAAACTGAATCCATAATGTTGAGCCAACAGTACATAAAAGTGCTTATCTTCTGGAGCCCCTCTAACATTAACTGTTCTTAAGTTTTTGATCTTTGCCCCTTTTCATGGAGTTGAAACCTGAGAGGCATTTGACCTTACATTTTTTTGTTTGTTTGTTTCACCATTACTGATTGGGGGGGGGGGGGAAGGGAAGATGGTGATTTGTGGTTTTCAATTTTTCATTGAAAAATCAATTGTTTGTATGATTTTCCACTTATTGATTAAGGAATTGTTCTTGATATTTACATACACAAATGTACACATGTGTAATATGTTTAGTATATATTATGTATAATCAAGTTACTATGTTTACATTTTAGTTCCTTAACTATTTATTGAGTATTTTTTGTTGCTGATTTGCAACTGAATAGAAAACATTTAATGACCTTAATACTTAACTTCTAGCTGCATTTATACATGAGGTAGGAGATATTTTAAAATAATTGCACTAGAGTTCCCTTCTAAAAGTAATGTTTGATTACTGTTCTATGTGAGACATTGTCATAGTGAGCATATTACACCAATTAATATCTCTTTTTAGAATATGAAGAATCTACATTGTACCAAATGATGTATTTTGGAAATACTGTAGTAACTAAGTTATAGTAAAATTTTTCAGTGACTTGAATGCTTTTTTTTTTTCAATTGGCATAATCTAACTCCATTATTAATTTATTATTATGTTTTGAATTATTTTGAATCACTACAATTTTAGAATGTAATAATTATATTGATGATTGACATTCATATGACACTTTAAAGTGGGCAAAGGCACTTTACCTTTACTCTCTCATTTGAACCTGAAACAATTTTTTGTAGTATCTATACAAGTTTACTAATTCTGACTCTGGAGGAGAGGGTGAGATTGATTACTTTACACCGCTCTGCCTCATTCAAATCCAATTTATTTGAAAGTCAAACATCATCTTCCTTATGTTACTAGTTGTCTTTGAGTATAAAGGATCATCATCAACAACAATAACAATAATAACAATATTAATACCCTTATCAAAGAAACCTTGATTTACATATTGATTACTTTTATAATTCTTTTGTCTAGAAGGGAGATTAGGCATTTGATTGGTACAATATTGATAATCCTTATTAACCTTTATTCAGTGATAGTAGTGTCCAAGCACTTTTGCCAACATTTGATATCACCTCCTCCTTTATATATTATTAGATATTGATCCCCCAACATCCCTTATATTTATATCACCTCCAGAATATATCCTCTCTATACAGACTTGACTCAATATATTTGCCTTACCTAATTTTTGTTTTACCATTATTACTTTGTCACAGATGATATTAGGTTCCAAGCACAGAGAATCAGATGTCTTTATCTGATGGAGATAATGGAGAAAACTTTTTTCTAATATTCCAAATCTAATTTTTTCACTTTTCTTTTGTTTCTAGTTCTTCCATTCACATGCCTATGGAATGATTTCCTCAGTTGGATATCTCAGCCATTTTCCTTTAAAGTGATATTACTTTTTTCTGCTTTCATATGTACCTTATGAAGTCACACTAACCATAATCATTCATCACTCTTCTATTTAGAATTGTACAAACATATTTGTATTATCAAGATTGCCTTTGGCATTCATTAGTCTCTGTCAGGCAAACAAGTCAGATATTTGCTGACTAGGATAGTTTCTAAAGTCTTTTGGCTATAATGTATTAACATTGTTTCAGTTTCTGGATAAAATTATTATTTCAAGTACTCACTTTTAGTAAATAGGTGCTACATTCAGGTGTTTCTTAGCTGTTGGAGAAAAGCAAATGTTATCCTATCTTCACTTACGGAAACAGAGACCTGATTATTCAACCTTAGGTATGAGTGACAGAGACCATTATTTGATGAAACTTTGCTCATTAATCATGTGTATCTCATTAATAAAATTTATATTAAAGATAAAAGTGTAAATGACTTATTTTACACTATTATATAACAAATATCAATCTTCATTATTTTAAATACAAATATGTTACTTTTACTCTTTGACCTTCCATTCCTTAAATGACTAAATTCACAATTGTAAATAGCCATTAACAAAGCTAAAAAATACATATCCAACAGTTTATTTCTTGGGATATATTGAATGAGTTTTACTCCCAACCATTTTCCCATGGATATATTTGGATAATTATCTAAGAATTGATCTTTTAAGTATTTTGATGGAATGATAGATTATATTGTTGGTAATAATGACCACCTTATAAATTGTCTTAGCAACAACCACTAATTAGCTTCATTAGCTTATGCAAATGATGAAACTAAAAGATTTTTGTATTTTCTGACAATGAGATTTTTGAAAGTAATAAGTGTGGCAAATTTCTGTCAGGAGCTACATTTCTTTTGTTGAAATTTGAGAAATGAATAATCCAAATACAAGAATTTATTTGGCCATGAAGGTTTTTCCTTTTGGAAAGCTTTGAAAGACCAAACTAAGAAAAAGCAGACTAAAAGAAGCTTCAAATTTGATTTGCATCTTAAGAACAAAGAAACAAATGAAAATTGTCTTTATCTATTGTCTTTATCTTCTCTGTTATTGTATGCGGTATCCTTCTATAATCTTTTTCTTGTAATGAGACTTAATAGCTGCTGTTTGAGATATTAATGGAAATTGTCACAGACAAGGGAGATATTACTGCATCTAATGAACTAAAGTAAGACTAAAAGGGGAGAAAGGGAACAATAAGTAAAATCTGAACAAATAAAAAGAATTTTACTTGTTTCTCGAATTTAACCCTATAGATGACAGGTGCAGAAAATTCAAGAATGGAAATATGTTATTAGTCAATTTTCTGCAATACATTTCATGGATGTGGGGATAGTTAAAGCTTCTTTGTTGTGGAAATTAAATCCCTTAAACACAAGGCGGAGCCATTCTGACTACAATTTTGCCAACTATCTAAGAGCTGACTTTTTTTTTTTTTTTTTTTTTTTTTTTTGTATGTAAAGCATGAGTCAGATCATTAGGATGGTTGGCATCTAAGAAAAGTATATTTCCTCATACCACAGCATAAAATTCTGGGATTCAGGTAAAATGGGTAATTGTGTAAGGAACAACATATAAATCCCAATTGGGTTAATGTGGATTTTGAACATATTGAATGTGTCTTTGTAGAAAGTTTCCAGAGCAATTAAGCCATTGCTGCTCATGGCATCATTTACCATTTGATTTTTTTTTTTATGTTGGCCTTTGAACTTTCTGGAGATCAGTTTCCTCTGCTGTCTATGTAAAATAATTTCACAAATGCACTCCTTACTGTTCCTTGTTCCTTCAAAGCTGTGCTCTGAACTACTGCATTTCAAGCGTCAGTATACTGCCACCTAATTAGATGAAGGATGTCCAATTGAACTGTCATGCTGAGAATTATGAGGTTTGTGCATATGTTATGATTGTGTCCAGAGTTTTTTTTCAGGGCATTCATTGGGGAAGAAACTGTAAATAATGCCATCCAAACCTCCTGAGAATGAAGAAGTATGCCAGGTTTCTGCCAGAATCACATTTGATGTCTAATTGAGCCAGGGGTTGTTAAAATGTCTCCTTTTTATGTGCCTGAATAATGTTGAGCTGATGAACAGATTTCATTTTAGATTTGGAGCATCCACTCCCTGACAAAGAATATTTCCTTTTGATTTAATTTAATTTTATAAATAGTAGGCTAATCTCAGACAAACCCCAGACTACAAATGCACAGTGGCCTTCATCTTTTTGATAAAACTGTGTAATGATTTATATCTACAGTGTGTGCTAGATGTATATACAGCCCCTCAAAAGGGTTGATTTGTGAGCTGATTAGTCTTGAAAGCTGCATTCCATTTTAATTGTGTATATCAGTGCAGAAGAAAACAACAATAAAAAAGAACCCCTTGTAACACCTTTTATTCCCTCCTACTTCCAGACATGTTGTATAGCATTCCCTAAATTTTTAGACTGTTAATGCTGATCCCATGCTTAAACAGAAAGACTTATTTTTTTCTTCAGCTGTGGATATTACAAACAGAGATTAGTGGCCTCTCACTTCAGAGCTGTCAGTATAAAAGTGACATAAGCTATTAACATTCTATTGTAAGTGGTCACAAGCTTCCTTTGGCATTCTTGTCAAAAGGCCACTAAAACCCACAGTTTGTGCTGTTTTCACAAAGATAATCCATTCCTGTCTTCTTTTGATTGGTTAGTGACACTCAATCTGTCATATTTACTAATGATTCCATGCAACTTCTGAATCTCTTCCACTTAAAAAGGGGTTTGAGGAAGGGGAGAATAACTCTAACTCCTAAATCAAGTTATCTTGCTCTCCAGGTAGCTTAGGTAACATTTTTTGTGGTAAAAAAAATGAAATAAAGTAATTGTAATGGGTATTTTGGTAGAATTTTGTATGAATTGAATCTACATATTGTCAAAGCAAATTAGTTCAATATATTCAATGAATATAAAACTTTCAGTTGAATATATTAAAAACAAATCTATAATATGGACAAGATGGATGGATTCACATTTTTAAAAAAAATAAGTCAATGATTAATAAAAGCAATGTTTTATTTCCAATGTTAATGAATTTAGTGACTACCCTGAAACTTGGAAATGATACACCTGAAAACTGTTTCTAAGAACATAATGATACATCTAATAATTTTTGGCTTTTTAGTTCTGTTTAGGAAACAGTTTCTTTAATCTCCTCTCATTGATTTAATTGCCACAGTCACCTTTCTAACTATAAACTTCAGTGTTGAAATTTTCTTACAATTTGGTTCTGTACAATATAAAATCTGTAATTTTAAACTAAATCTTACAAGATTAGAATAAATATTTCATTATCAGTAAGGGTATTTGTAAATTATTTAGT
This sequence comes from Sarcophilus harrisii, assembly GCF_902635505.1. NCBI lineage: Eukaryota > Metazoa > Chordata > Mammalia > Dasyuromorphia > Dasyuridae > Sarcophilus > Sarcophilus harrisii. Next base: position 139,860,376 of record NC_045426.1, read on the forward strand.
ACAGTGCCTGTCCCACAGTTGGCACTATGTAAATATATTCTTATCCTTGGAATAAGCAGATAAATTCTTTATACTTTCATCATCTTCTCTTCATTGCAACTTTCCTATAATAGTAGACTGTGCAAACACATTATAAGCTCTCTATGTAATAATAAAAGTAATTATATATTATATCATTATCCTTAAGAAGCTCAGATTTTTGATTGATGTAAACTATGCAAGAAAATGGTAAAAATATGAATGAATGTCACTACTAGTTGCAAAAAATAAGAATTTTTTGAATATCTAGTCATATTTAGATGTTCAGGTATAGATACTAGAAGTTAATTACTTTTCAGAAGCTACCAGATGTTAAATCTTTACATTACACACAGACTTCAAGAGAATTCAATAAATACATTGCAGTAGCACTAAAGTAGGATGACAAACAAAGTTACCCACAATCAAATGGACATAAAATCAACAAACATTTATTTTAAAAAGTTATTTTAATGAATGATGTTAACCAGATACTTATAATCTCCAACTATTTAGAATGAAAAGTTGTTAAAATAATGGAAGTATAACAGAAGAAATCATGTGTCAGAACAGATTGAAGGAAAGTAGGTGTATCCTACTAGAGTTGTTCCGAACATGCCATCAGTATGTCCCAATACTTTGATTGGAAAAGATCACAAAAGCTTAACAGAATGTTAAGCGTGCCAGAATAATTTCACTCTAAATTCCCAATCCCCCCTCCCAATATAAAGGACAAATTGTTGTTGTTGATAATAATGAAAATAACAATAATAATGTTAGTAGCTTTTATATATTTTATTTTATTTTTAATATTTTACTTGATATTTGGTTGTTTGATTTATAAAGTTTTGGGAGTATTTTGTTTTTTTATATTTTAATTTTATTTATTTATTTAAAAAATATTTTCTTTTTAAATTTTGCATTCCAAATTCTCCCTCTTCTTCATCACTCTCCTACACACTAAAAAGGCAAACAATATATCGATTATACATGTGAAATTATGCAAAACAAATTCCTATGTCAGCCATATTTCAAAATCAGAAAATAGTGAGAAAATTATACTTTAATTTACACTCAAAATTCATCAACTCTCTTTATCTCTCTGGAGGTGGATAACAATTTTCATTAGGAGTTCTTTGGAATTGTCTTGAATCGTTATATTGATCAGAGTACACAAGTCCTTCACACATGAGCATCATTATAACATTACTTTTACTGTGCACAATAATGTCCCAGTTTTTCTCATTATACTTGGCATCAATTCATACAGATCTTGCTATGATATTCTGAATCATTCCCTTCCAACATACCATCTCACTCTCTCAGTCTTTCATTATTTCCCATAGCACAATAGTCTTCCATAATAATCATATACCACAACTAGTTCAGTTATTCTCCAACTGATGATCATTTCCTAAATTTCCAGTTATTTGCCATCTCAAAAAGAACTACTATACATATTTTTGTACATATACATCCCTTACCTTTTTCTTTGATCTTTTTGGAATACAGACTTAGAAGTGATATTTCTGAATTAAAAGGTATTTAGGCATAGTTCCTAATTGCTTTCCAGAACAATTGGACTACTTCAACATTCTACCAACAATTCATTAGTCTACCTAATTTTCTCTCATTTCATCCAGTATTTGCCATTTCTGATAGGTGTAAGGTAATACCACAGAGTTGCTTTAATTTGCTTTTTTCTAATCAATAGTGATTTAGAAGAATTTTTTTCACATAACAATAGGTAGTTTTAATTTATTTTTCTGAAAATTGTCTCTTTATATTCTTCAGTCAATGGCTCTTTATAAATTTGATTTAGTTCTATACTCAAAATATATTTGCAGAATGAAGCCTTTATCAGAGAAACTTGCTGTACTGTTTCTTACATTTATTATTTATGGTATCTTCTAACAAAATGTATTTTCACTGATTATTTATTTTAATTATGCCTTTCTTTTGCTTTTGTTTTGAACGAGATCATGATTACTATCCCTGTCCTTTTTTTTTTTTGTTTACCCAAAACATATTAATTTCTGCTCTACCCCTTAATTTTAACTCTCCATGGTATCTCTTATAAATAACATTATCAGATTCTAGTTTCTAATCCATTCTGCTATCTTTTATGGTTGAGTTCATTCTGTGAACATTCAGTTGTGATTACTGATTGTGTGTTCCCTCCCATCCTATTTTCTTCCATTTCCTCAATCTCTCTGTTTCTCTCTCTGTCTCTCTTTCTTCCGCCCTTCCTTAAAGTCTATTTTGTTTCTAATCATGGCCTTCCTTATTTTGCCTTACTTTTTAATCATCCCCTGCCCCAACTTGTCCATTTGTCTTATTTCCTTCCTCTCCTATTTCCCTTTTGAGTAAGTTGCATTTTTCTTTACCATTGAGTAAATATACACACATATGTACATATACAAATAATATAGTGTTATAATATATTAATACATCTATATTTATCTGTATATCTTTCTATATATATTTATTCTTTTTTAACCAATTCTGAGAATAAGATTAAAATATTATACACTATTAGGCCCTAATTTTCCCCTATACTATAAAATCTTCCTTTTATGGGACATAATTTCCTCAATCCCACCTTTTCCTTCTCCCAATTTTCTTTCTTACCTTTTCATTTTTTCTTGTTGGGGGGAGATCATTCCAACATGATTTACTAATATGCATATCCTCCATTTGTGTAAATTCCTTTTATTTTTTCTATTAACAATAGAATTCTTAGGAGTGACATGTATCATCCTCCCGTGTAGGAATGTAAACAATTTGACTTTATTGAGAAACTTATGATTACTCTTTTATGTTTATCTTTTTATGCTTCTCATCAGTCTTGTGCATAAATGTCAATTTTTCTATTTATCTCTGGTCTTTTCATCATGAATACTTGAAAGGTCTCTATGTCATTAAACATCCATTCCCCCCAAAGGATTAAATTTGGTTTTGTTGGGTAAGTTATTCTTGTTTTAATCCTACTTCTTTTGCCTTTTGGAATGTCATATTTCAAGCCCTCTGTTTCTTTAATGTTAAAGCTGGTAAATCTCTTATGATCTTGACTGTATCTTCATGATATTTGAATGGCTTCTTTTTGATTGGCTTATCAGTGAGGTATGAAATTTGGCTATAACATTCCTGGGAGTTTTCATTTTGGGATCTATTTCAGGATCAGTGGATTATATTCATTTCTATTTTACCTTCTGGATCTAAGATATAAAGGCATGAATTTTATAAACATGATGTATATGCTATTTCTTTGATCAAGGCTTTCAGGTTGTCCAACAATGCTTTAATTATCTGGCCTTGATCTATTTTCCAAGCCCATTTTTTTCCCTTTTCTTCTGATATATTCACATTTTCTTCTTTTTATTCTTTTGCCTTTGTTTTATTGCTTCTTGATGTCCCATGAAATCATTAGTTTTCACTTGCCCAATGTTAAGGAATTTTTTTAGTGAAGATTTGTACCTCTTTTCCATTTGTCTTATTTTGCTTTCTTATGAGTTCTTTAGTGAATTTTTGTGCCTTTTTACTTTCTTCTTCTCAGGTTTTTTGCATCTCTTTTATCAAACTGTTTTCCTTTCACAAATTTCTTTCATTATTCTCATTTATTTCCCCAGTTTTCCCTGTACTGGTCTTATCTTTTTTCTTAAGGGATTTTTGTTGGGGTTGGGTCCAGCTGGTATTTTTCTTTGAGAATTTTTGAACTGTTTACATATTGTTGTTTTATTCTAAGTTCATGTCTTGGTCTTCACTGCCACCATAGTCACATTTTATATTCATATCCTTTATTGTTATTATTTGTTCATCTCCTAGTCAATATTTTGACTTTTAATCTTATGTTAATGTTGGGCTTGGCTCAACTGGGAGTAGAGAATGCTGTTTATAGAGCTAGTTCTGAGAGTCTACAAGTATCTTGTGCTTCCTAGGTAGTGTGATCCTCAGATAGGTATGGTCACTAATCTCTTGGTCTTCAATTTGCTCTCAATCCAGGAAAAGCCCTTACCCTGCCCACAATTACTAGTGCTCTCAATCTTGAAACTGTGACTAGGTCTCTCGTTTCTTTGTGACCATCTCTCAGCATTCCTTTCCATCCTGAAACTATGGACTACAGTTTTCTATAAGAAAGAGTGGCTCTTACAGAGGATGCTGAAAACATACAAGGCTCTACTCGTTTAGCTACAGGATTTGGAATTCTGAAGAACTCTGTTCAAAATCTAACTCATACTGTATGATTCTGAATAAGTCATTTAACTCTTTTGATCTCAATTTCCTCATCTGTAAAATGAAGATAATATCATCCCTCTCATAGAGTTGTTCTGAGAATCATATGAGATGAGAATTAAAAACTATCCTGTTTAGATGTTTCATTCTGCCCGAAATGAGTCAATTACTCAATAAATAAGCACTTAAAAAGAAGGTGCCAACTTTATGCCAGGCATTTGCTAAATACTGAGGATAAAAAGATCAAAATGAATAGTCTCTACCCTCAAGTAGTTTATATTCTCATAATATATAATTATATAATAATATATCCAAAATAAACATACAGTTTTTGAGTGGAAGATATTAGAAAGCAGATAACAGGTGAAGGAAAGAGGCATGAGCAAAGGTTACACATAGAAGACTCTGCTTAAATTGAATCTTGAAAGAAATTAAAGATTAATTTTAAGATGCTGAGGTGAAGAGGGATTGTATGCCAGACAAAGAAAACAAAACTTAAATAAAATTTTTTCAAACATCTAAAACCAAAAAAGTCATGTAATATACCTATTTTTTTTTTTTGCCAGAGTTATTCCTAAGACATCTATGACCAATTGTTCTCATGGCAAATAGCATAGGGTTACGTCAGCATCCTAACTTCTGTCAATTGAGAAAAAGCTTTGGTGGGTTAAATCTGACTGAAAAGGCTTTGAATATAGTCTTGTCAACATATTTTTTCTTGTCATTAGAATGAAGTGTAGCTATGCATAGGACACTTTAATTATCAGAAGATTGTCTATGGCGACACATGAAATGGCCCATTATCCCACATGACTTCAATGGTGGAAAGAAAAGCAGGTAGAGCATCTTCAAGTTTATATAGTTCTCAGATTGTGCAGAAAGAAACCTAATTGTTATTTTTCAAGTTGTGATCTTTGATGAAAGACAAGCAAGTTATATGACTGGAGGACTTCAATTTTATCTTTATTAGCACTCTGACTAAAAATGAAATTAGAAGCAAAAAAATGACAACTAAATTGGAAAAAAGCTAAAATATTATTTGGCAGAGAAATATATTATTATATTTTGTATTATCTTTTTATTTTTAATAGAATTTTTTTCAAATGTATATAAAGATAATTCTCAAAATTCATTTTTATAAGAGTTGGAGTTCTAAATTTTTCTCCTTCCCTTCCTTACCTCCTCATTCTCCAACACACCAGGCAGTCTGATGCAGATTAAATATTTTCAGTTCTTTTAAACATATTTCTATATTTGTCATGTTGTGCAAAAAAAAAAAATCAGACTGATAGGATAAAGAAAAGGACCATAAACAAAGAAAAAAGTTGAAAACCCTGTACTTTGATCCACATTCAGTCTCCATAGTTCTCTCTCAAAATGCAATTGGTATTTTCCATTCCAAGTCTATTGGAATTGCTTTACATAACCACAGATTGAGAAGAGACTAGTCCCTGGCAGATGATCATCAACATAATCTTATTATTTTGTACAATGTTCTCCTGGTTGTGCTCACTTCACTCAGTATCAAGTCATGTATGTCTTTCAAGTCTTTTTTGAATAGATTTGGTATTATCATTTGCCCAAAGCAACAAGATGTTGCCTTATCCTCATTGGAAAAAAAAATGCATACCCAAGTCTTCAAATATATATTGGAGTATGCAATACGTATTTGAATTCAACAATTCTTTATTCTTACTATTAGATTGTATTTATGGAAACATTTCAAAAGCCTGTAAAACCTAAAGAAGCAAGTTAAATTTTTAGGGGAATGGGCATGTTTGCTTGGTATTCTTATCATTAGCCTGAAGATGGCATGGCATTCAGCAGTTCTCCTTAAAAGTGATGACAATACGATAAGTTCCATGGTAATTTGGAAATTAGGCACCACAGTTGTGGATTCAGCTTTCTTTCTTATAACCTACACATTTCATTTTAATCATATCTAAAATTAAGTCTTAGGGATAAATACTTTGTTTGCACATATGTTCTATGATCTAATTTCTATATGATGGTCAAATTGACAAAGATTGGTCTAACATAGATAATATCAAGAACTTATAAATGAATGACAGTAAACTGCATTTTTTCTTCTGCCTTTGAAAAATGACAAAATAAGTATTCTTGAGACATTTAAGAGAGAATATGGTTTTCCCATAATGTATGGTTTCCTATTGCATTGGTTTATCAGTGAGCAAGAAGCAGAAGACTTCCATACTTAAACAATAAACATTTTAGAAAATATAATCAACCCTCTCAAGAAATTCACTATTAAGTTGAGAGATGATACAAAGGAAAAGTTCTATAGCAATAGAGAATTGCAGGATATACTCCCAAGTCCTTAAAAGTATGAATTTAACCTGTTCAAATATTACTCCACTATTAAGAACCTAGGTAAATAAGAATAGTATAATTAGAATTCCATTCAATTATTCAGCATTAATTAAGTACTAATTACATCCTTAATACTACCTATTTGATGTTAGATAAAGCAATATGAGATTGAATTAAGAGACCTATGAAATCCTTTCTAGCTTTAAAACTAAAACCTGAGGAGTTCTGTCCAAGATGGCAGAGAGGAGGCACATAGCTGCATAAGCTCCGCGTTTTCTCTCAGAATTCATTTTATGACAAGCCTCTGAATTATTGCTTGACTTAAAAAAAAAAACACAAATAGTTACCAAGAGAAGATATCCTTGAAATTCGCCAGGAAAGGTCTGTTTTTGCTTGAGGGTAGGGATGGTTTTAGATCAGGTGCAGGCTGAGGGCAGGCAGCAGTAGTGAGAGCACAACAGGCAGCTCATAGCTGAGCAGATGGAAGGAGGGTGGGATGTGATCTTAGCTGTCTCTATGGGGAGAGCTTTACTACAGGATTGGATACTTTTCCCTGGCAGCAAGCCAGCAGACAAGCAGAGAAGCTAAAAGCACAGGGGGTGAAGAATACAACCCTGAACAGCCAGAGTCTCTCTAGACCTGGCCACCCCTCCCCCACAGTGTCTCAGCACACTCTCAGAGTCTCAGAGTGTAGGCACAGCACAGCCATCACTATCCTCCTAGTGCCTCATTGCTACCCCCCCCCCAAGTCTGGAGAGGAATCTCAATAACACCACCCAGCCCAAAAAAGAAAGCAAATTCCTTTTGTGTTTTTTTTCTTTTTTTCTTTGTTAGTTTGTCTTTGAATCTCCTCTTACAAAATGAGAAAAAAATTGAAATGGACCTTAACCATTGACAGCTTCTATACAGATAGAGAGCAGACTAAACCCTGAGGAGACTAAAAACAGACTGTCTCCAGGTGAATCTCCAAAGGAGGAGATCATCTGTTCCTCAGCACAGATTTCTTCATTGAAGAAATTAAAAAGACTCTCACAAGAGAGCTAGAAGAAAAATGGGAAAAGGAGAGGGAGGCTTGGCAAGAGAATCTGGAGAAGTCATCCCACTCATTTGAAAACATAGTGGATAAAGAAATGAAATTGTTGAAAAATAGAATTAGTGAACTGGAAACAGAAAATAGCTCTTTAAAAAATAAAATTGGTGGAATGGAAAAAAATTCCATAGAACAAAACAACTCACTTAAAACTCGCTTGGAATATTTTTTCCTTTGTTTGAGGGTTCTGGCATTTGATCACTATATTTCTTGGTGTTTTGATTTTAGGATCCCTTTCAGTAGGTGATCAATGAATTCTTTCAGTGTCTATTTTACCTTCTGTTTCTATGAATTCTGGGCAGTTCTCTTTGACAATTTCCCGGAAAATAGTGTCCAGAGAGTCCAATAATTCTCAGATTGTCTCTCCTAGACCTATTTTCCAGGTCTGTTGTTTTCCCAAGAACATATTTCGCATTTTTCTTCATTTTTTGATTTTTTTTGGTTTTGCTTGACTGATTCTTGTTGTCTCCTCGCGTCATGCAATTCCATTTGTTCAATTCTGATTTTCAATGAAGTGTTTTCTTCATTCACTTTTTTTTATATCTTTTTCTAATTGTCCAATTGAGTTGTTTTGTTCTATGGAATTTTTTTCCATTTTGCCAATTTTATTTTTTAGAGAGCTATTTTCTATTTCCAGTTCACTCATCCTATTTTTCAAGGATTTGATTTCTTTATCCACTCTGTCTTTAAATGAGTGGGATGACTTCTCCAGACTCTCTTGCCAAGCCACCTTCTCCTTTTCCCATTTTTCTTCTAGTTCTCTTGTGAGAGCTTTTTTAATTTCTTCTATGAGATTCATCTGTGCTTAGGAACAGATGATCTCCTCCTTTGGGGATTCACCTGGAGACAGTCTGTTTTTAGTCTCCTCAGAGTTTAGAGTCTGCTCTCTATCCATGTAGAAGCTGTCAATCATTAAGGTCCTTTTCAATTTTTTGCTCATTTTATCAGAGAAGAATCAGAGACAAACTAGCAAAGAAAAAAAGAAAAAAAAAACCCAAATGTAATCTGCTTTTTTGGGGGGAGAGGCTGGGTGGTGTTACCAAGCTTCCTCTATAGACTGGGAAGGGGGGGCAGCAGCGAGGCACTAGCAGGACTGTGCTGTGCCTGCGCTCTGAGACTTTGAGAGTGTGCTGAGACACTGTGGATGAGGGGTGGCCAGGTCCCTATAAACTCCAATCGTTTGGGGTTGTATTCTTCACCCCTGGTGTTTTTAGCTTCTCTGCTGGACTACTGACTTGCTGCCAGGGCAAAGTATCCAAGCCTGTACCAAAGCTCTCTCCACAGAGATGGCTGAGATCACACCCCACCCCTCTCCGGTCTGCTTGGCTGTAAGCTGCCTGCAGAGCTCTCACTGCCACTGCCTGCCCTCAGCCTGTGCCCAAACTAAAACCGTCCTGCCCTTGAGCAAAAACAGACCTTTCCTGTCGAATCTCAAGGATGTCTTCTCTTGATAACTATTTGTGGGTTTTTTTTTTGTCAAGCATCAATTCAGAGGCTTGTCATGAAATGAATTCTGAGAGAAAACACAGAGCTTACACAACTATGTGCCTCATCGCCGCCATCTTGGACAGAAGTCCTCACTTAAAAACTCAACTGGACAGAAAAAGATATAAAAAAGGGAGTGAAGAAAATACTTTGTTGAAAATCAGAATAGAACAAATGGAATTGAATGACTCGAGGAGACAACAAGAATCAGTCAAGCAAAACCAAAAAAATCAAACAATGGAAAAAAAGTGAAATATCTTCTTGGGAAAACAACAGACCTGGAAAATAGATCTAAAAGAGAAAATCTGAGAATTATTGGACTCCCAGAAAAATATTATGAAAAAATGAGCCTGGACACTATTTTCCAGGAAATTATCAAAGAGAACTGCCCAGGAGTCATAGAAACAGAGGGTAAAAATAAACATTGAAAGAATTTATCGATCACCTACTGAAAGGGATCCTAAAATCAAAACATAAAGAAATATAGTGGCCAAATGTCAGAACCCTCAGACAAAGGAAAAAATACTGCAAGTGGCTAGAAAAAACCATTTCAAATATAGAGGAGCCACAATAAGAATTACCCAGGATCTAGCAGCATCCACATTAAAAGATCGAAGGGCCTAGAATATGATATTCTGAAAGGCTAAAGAACTCGGTATGCAACCAAAAATAACTTACCCAGTCAAAATTAGCATCTTTTTCCAGGGAAGAAGATGGACATTCAATGAAATAAGCAAATTTCACCTATTTTTGATGAAAAAAAAGAACTTAACAAAAAGTTTGATCTACAAATACAGAACTCAGGAGAAACCTAAAAAGGTAAAAAGAAACCTTGGGAGCTATATTTCTGCAATAAAGATGTATAAAGAATACATGTATACCTTGTTCTAGAAACTAGAGGTGGAAACTAGAAACTAGAAAGTGGGGGTACTACATCTCACAAAGAGGCAAAGGAAACCTACTATATCTGAGAGAAAGAATGGAGGGGGATGAATATAGTGGCTATCTTACTGCCACCAGAATTGCCTTAAAGAGTAAAATTGTAGACATATTCAATTTATGTTGAAACTTCCCCCACCTCATTGAAAAGTGGGAAGGGAAAAGTGAAAAGGGAAGGAATAAGCTAAGCAGAAGGGAATATGGAAAATGTGAGGAAAAGGAGTAAAATAGGGGGAGGAACTCTAAGGTGCGGGTAGGGATACTAAAAAGGGAGGTCCGCGAGAAGCAAGTGGTGCTTACAAGTTTAATACTGGGGAGGGGGAGAAGGGGAAAGAAGGGAGAAAATCATGAACAGGGATTAACAAGATGGCAAATAATACAGTATTGGTAATTTTAACCATAAATGTGAATGGGGTACTTCCATAAAGAGGAAGCAATTAGCAGAATGGATTAAGAGCCAGAATCCTACAATATGTTGTTTACAGAAAACACACCTGAAGCAGGGAGATACATACAGAGTAAAGTAAAAGGTTGGAGCAGAATCTACTATGTTTCAGGTGAAGTCAAAAAAGCAGGGGTAGCCACCCTGATCTCAGATCAAGCAAAAGCAAAAATTGATCTAATTAAAAGAGATAAGGAAGGGCACTATATCCTGCTAAAGGGTAGCATAGATAATGAAGCAATTGATCAATATTAAACATATATGCACCAAGTGGTGTAGGATCTAAATTCTTAAAAGAGAAATTAAGAGAGCTGCAAGAAGAAATAGACAGCAAAACTATAATAGTGGGAGATCTCAATCTTGCACTCTCAGAACTAGATAAATCAAACCACAAAATAAATAAGAAAGAAGTCAAAGAGGTAAATATAATACTAGAAAAGTTAGATATGATAGATCTCTGGAGAAAACTGAATGGAGGCAGAAAGGGGTACACTTTCTTATCAACAGTTCATGGAACCCATGCAAAAATTGACCACATATTAAGATATAAAAACCTCAAACTCAAATGCAGTAAGGCAGAAATAGTAAATGCATCCTTTTCAGAGCATGATGCAATGAAAATTACATTCAACAAAAAAAACAGGGGAAAATAGACCAAAAAATAATTGGAAACTAAATAATCTCATACTAAAGAATGATTGGGTGAAACATTAAATCATAGACATAATTAATAACTTCAACCAAGAAAATGACAATAATAAGGCATCATACCAAAATGTGTGGGATGCAGCCAAAGCGGTAATAAGGGGAAATTTCATATCTCTAGAGGCCTACTTGCATAAAATAGAGAAAGAGAAGGTCAATGAATTGGGTTTGCAACTAAAAATGCTAGAAAAGGAACAAATTAAAAAACCCCAGTCAAACACTAAACTTGAAATTCTAAAAATAAAAGGAGAGAGCAATAAAATTGAAAGTAAAAAAACTATTGAATTAATTAATAAAACTAAGAGTTGGTTCTATGAAAAAACCAAAATAGACAAACCCTTAGTAAATCTGATTAAAAAAAGGAAACGGGAAAATCAAATTGTTAGTCTTAAAAATAAAATGGGAGAACTTGCCACTAATGAAGAGGAAATTAGAGCAATAATTAGGAGTTACTTTGCCCAACTTTATGCCAATAAAATCGACAACTTAAATAAAATGGAAGAATACTTTCAAAAATATAGCTTGCCCAGATTAACAGAGGAAGAAGTAAATATCCTAAACAGTCCCATTTTAGAAAAAAGAAAGGGAACAAGCTATTAACCAACTCCCTAAGAAAAAATCCCTAGGACCAGATGGATTTACATGGGAATTCTACTAAACATTTAAGGAACAATTAACTCCAATGTTATATTAACTATTTGAAAAAATAGGGATTGAAGGAACCATACCAAATTCTTTTTACGACACAGACATGGTACTGATACATAAATCAGGTAGGTTGAAAACAGAGAAAGAAAGTTATAGACCAATCTCCCTAATGAATTTTGATGCTAAAATCTTAAATAAAACATTAGCAAAAAGATTACAGAAAATCATCCCCAGGATAATATATTATGACCAAGTAGGAATTATATTAGGAATTCAGGACTAGTTCAATATTAAGAAAACTATTAGCATAATCTACTATATCAATAACCAAACTAACAAAAAACATATGATCATCTCAACAGATGCAGAAAAAGGATTTGATAAAATCCAACATCCATTCCTAATAAAAACACTTGAGAGTATAGGAATAAATGGATGTTTCCTTAATATAGTCAGGAGCACATATTTAAAACCATCAGTAAGTATCATATACAATAGGGAAAAACTGGAATCATTCCCAGTAAGATCTGGAGTGAAGCAAGGTTGCCCACTATCACCATTTTAAGTCAATATTGTATTAGAAATGCTAGCCTTGGCAATAAGAGTCAAGAAAGAGATTAAAGGAATTAGAGTAGGCGATGAGGAAACCAAACTATCACTCTTTGCAGATGATATGATGGTATACTTAGAGAACCCTAGAGATTTTACTAAAGAGCTATTAGAAATAATCCATAACTTTAGCAAAGTTGCAGGATACAAAATAAATCCCCATAAATCCTCAGCATTTTTATACATCACCAACAAAATCCAACACCAAGAGAGAGAAAGAGAAATTCCATTCAAAATAAGTGTCGACAGCATAAAATATTTGGGAATCTATGTACCAAAGGAAAGTCAGGAATTATATGAGCAAAATTACAAAAAATTTCCATGCAAATAAAGTCAGATTTAAATAATTGGAAAAGTGTTAAGTGCTCTTGGATAGGCTGAGTGAATATAATAAAGATGACAAATACTCCCTAAACTAATCTATTTATTTAGTGCTATACCAATCAGACTTCCAAGAAAATATTTTAATGATCTAGAAAAAATAACAACAAAATTCATATAGAAGAACAAAAGTTCAAGAATCTCAAGGAAATTAATGAAAAAAAAATCAAATGAAAGTGGCCTAGTATGTATACCAAAAATTTGGTATGAAAATTAAGTATGAGAAATAATCAATAGTAGTTAAGTTCATCAGAAATATAAAGTCCATGAAAGAGAATGATAGAAAATAAAGCTGAGATAATAGGAAAGATGGGTTGTGTACAGATTGTGGAAGATTTGGTACAGTAGGTAGAATACTAGTCCTGGAGTCAAGTTTTACAGTTATGGAAAGAAGAAAAATATGACCAGCAATAGACAGAAGAATCATAAATGACAAAATAGATACTATTCCCTGTATAAAAATTTTAAAGCATTTTTTTAAAAAAAGAAAATCAATTTAGCTAAAATAAGAAGAAATGTTGTAGATTTGATTTTTTTCATAAACTAGATAAAGTTTCATGTTAAAAATCTATAGGGAATTGACATATATATATATATAAGCTTAAAATGAGCATCTTTCTTTTTAAATTAATATATATTTCATTAAATACGAATTGCATGCAAAATTTTTAATTATCTTTTTTTGGAATTTTGAGTTTTTTATTCTCTCCCCTTATCCACCCTCTCCTTAACAAGACAAAAAAAGTTTTATATTGATTACATATGTGAAGTCATGCAAGACCTTTCCATATTCATTATCTTGCAAAAAGAAACACAAAGTAAAATAATAAAAATGGAATTTAAAAAGTGTCTCAATAGAGAGCATTTTCTTCATGGGATATTTGGAATTGTCTTGGATCATTATCTTGATCAGAACAAATAAGTCTTTCACAGTTGATCATTCTTACAATATTACTATTAAGGTTTACAATGTTCTCCTGGCTCTGCTTCCTTCACTTTGAATGAATTCACATTAAATATTCCCACATTTATCTGAAACTATGCTGCTCATCATTTCTTATGAAATTCAGTCACAACTATATAATACAACTTGTTCAACCATTCTCCAATTGATGAGTACCCCTTTGGTTTCCTGTTCTTTACCACCACAAATGACCTATTATAAACTTTTTGTACACCATTTTTTGGCCTTTTATCCTTTTCTCTGATCTCTTTGAGTTATAGACCTATTATTGATATTCATGGGTGAAAGTATGCACAGTTTTATAGTTTTTAGGTATAGTTCCAAACTATTCTCCAGAATGGCTAGTCTGGTTCATAACTCTACCAACAATGCAGTAATGTTTCAATTTTTCCACATCCCATCCAGCATTTGTTGTTTTCCTTTGATGTTATAGACCAGAACTTGCAACAAGGTACTAAGTCAGTGGAATTGATAGCGACAATAGTTATCTAATTTAGCATGGTGCTTAACAGTTCTTTAGTTCAGTACATATACTTAGTACTTACTATAGTTCTACAAGATTCATACCTTTAAGAGAACATATATAAGCTAGGAGCCTCAACCAGCATTGATTTTGGGAAATTCAGAAGCCAGAGAAGGCAGGCGGGAGCTCAAGCTCTTGGAATTAAGGCCAGACTGGAAGACCTCCAGAAAAACTAGCCGACCCCCAAATGAAGGGGGCAAGACTTTGAAAGAGACAATAAAGGATATGGACTTTAACACCTGATTGCATTTGGGGTGATTACTGAACTGAAAGGAAGGCTGCCTCCAGAGACCCCAAGAAAACTCCAACAAGAGAAGATTACATTTTAGAGAAGAATAGGACATTTTGCTATCTTGTTAGCCAATCTGACAGGTGTTGGATGGTACTTCAGAGTTGTTTTATATTTGCATTTCTCTAATCAGTGATGATTTAGAGCATTTTTATGTGACTATTAATAGCATTGACTTTTTTTCCTCTGAAAAAAATCACTTCTTCATATTGTTTGTTAATTTATCAACTAATGAATGACTCTTATTTTTATAAATTTTGCTCAGTTACCTATATATTTGAGAAATTTGTTCCAATAATCCATCATTATATTTTTTAGCCAGTACAGAATTGTTTGGATGATTACTTATTTATAAAATAGTTTGAAATCTGAAACTGCTCAGCTATCTTCCTTAACATTTCTTCATTAATATTTTTGATTCTTCCAAATGAATTTTATTAATTTTTCAAGCCCATATATATATATATATATATATATATATATATATGATGTTTTTCTGCATCTATTAAAAGAATTATATGATATTTTTTCTTATTGATATGCTTAATTATACTGACAGTTTTCCTAATGTTGAATTGGCACTGCATTCCTAGTAATAGTGTTTCATCTTTATATATATTATTGTAATCTCCTTGATAGCTTTACATTTAAAATTGTTGCATCTATATCCATTAAAGAAATATGTATATAGTTTCCATTCTCTGTTTTTGCTCTTCCCAAATTAGGTATCAAAGGTGTCATAAAAGGAATTTTGGCAGGATTATGTTTTTATAATAGTTCATATAGTATTGAGTGATAGATTTCCTTGTAAATCCATCTGGTCCTAGGGAAATTTTTTTTAGGCAGCTAAATGATAGTATGTAAAATTTCCTTTTCTAATTTAAGCTTATTTAAATATTCTCTCTTCTGTTAATGTAGATAACTGATATGTTTTGTAAATATTCATCAATTTCACTTAGATTACCAGTTTTACTGACATATAATTGGACAGATTATTTACAATTAATTGCTTTGATTTCATCTGCATTTGGTGATATATTCATCCTTTTTTATTTTCGATGTTGGTAATATGGTTTTCTTTCTTTTTAAAATCAATGTTATATTTATTTTCTTTTAATAAAACTAGTTCAAACTTTTATTCAATTTTCTTTTTAATTTTCAATTACATTAGTCTCTCCTTTGATTATAAGATTTTCATAGAGATTTATAATTTGTTCTCTTTCTAATTTTTTTTTTCTATCATATGCTCAATTCACTGATCTGCTCTCTTTCTCTTTCTCTCTCTGTCTCTCTAATCAAGGTACATATTTAGAGATATAATTTTTTACTTCAGTACTGTTTTGGCTACATCTCACAAATTTTGGGATTTTATCTCATTGTTGTCATTCTCTTTAATGAAATTATTGATTGTTTTTATTATTGTTCTTTGACTCATTCATTCTTTAGGTGCAGGTTATTTAATTTTCACTTAAATCTAATTTTGCTTCAAAATCCTTTATTAAATGTAATTTTTAATGAATTGTTGTCTGAAAGGGTTATATTTATTATTCTTGGGTTTTTCCTGCATTTATTCATGAGATTTTCATGCCCTGATACATGATTAATTTGTCAAGGTGTACTCCTTTCCATACCCTTATAATTTTTTTTCCCCTCAGAAATTGTCATAGCAAATTTTCTAGGATATTATTCATCTCCTCAACTTCTTTCTTAGTTGTTTTATGTTTAGATATAGGTTTAGGTTTAGATATAGATATAGATATAGGAAGGTTGAGTTGTCCCATTAGAGTACTTTTATTATTTATTTCTTCTTATTATTTTAACTTTTCCATAAAAAATTTGGATACTAAGTCATTTGTTGCATATATGTTTAGAATTGATGTTATTTTATTGTTTATAGTTCCTTTTAGCAATGTGTAGTTTCCCTTATTGTCTTTTAATTAAATCTACTTTTGCTTTTGCTTTGTCTTAGGTCATGATTTCTATCTCTGCCTTTTTTTTTAACTGAAGCATAATTAATTTTACTTCAGTTTCCTATTTTAAGTCTGTGTGCCTTTCTGTTTCAAATGTGTTTCTTGTAAACAGATATTGTTGGAATCTGTTTTCTAATCCATTTTACTATCCACCTCTGTTTTATGGTTGAGTTTATCTTATTCAGACTTATGTTATGATTATGATTATTATGATTATTAACTATGCTCTTGTTTTTTCTATTTATATTCTCTCCCCATTTTTATTCTGTCTCTCCCCTCAATCTGTTGTTTTTGACCACTGCCTTCTTTAATCTACCCTTCCTTTTATCACCCTCACTTTTCTCTTATCCTCTTCACTCCTATTTCTCTGTTGAGTAGGATAGATTTGTAATCCAATTAAGTATGTGTGTGTATATATATGTATGTATACATATATACATGCATACATATATACACACATGCTTAATACATATACATATATATGTGTGTGTGTATATATATATATATATATATATATATATATATTACCCTTTGAACCAATTCAGTTGCACAGAATGTTCAAGCATCATCCACCATGCAATTACTCTTTATTTTTTTCTTCTTTATAAATGTTCTTTTTACATGTCTGTTTTACGTGAGATAATTTTCTCCATTCTTCTACTTCCTTCCCTCTTCTTGTATGGCAAACTCTTTCATCATCTCAAACTAGTTCTTTGTAAAATTCTCCTAGTTGCCACGATAATGGTAAACTCCTTAAAAACTATATGTCTCATCTTCCTATATAGAAAGATAAATGGTTTAACCTTATTGAGTTCCTTATGATTTCTCTTTAATGTTTACTTTTCATGTATCTTTTGAATCTTTTATTTCAAAGACAAATGCTCTATTGAGCTCTTGTCTTTTTATCAGTAGTGCTTGAAAGCCCTTTGTTTCATTAAATATCCCCCTTTTCTCTGGAAAGATTATACTCAGTGTTATTAGATAGATATTCTTGATTATAATCCTAATTCTTTTTATTTCTAGATATCACATTCCATGTCTTTGTTTCTTTAATGTGGTAGTTGTTAACTCCTGTGTGATCCTGACTTTGATGCCACAATATTTGAATGGTTTCTTTCTGGGTTTTTGAAGTATTTCCCCTTTAATCTTGAAGCACTGGAATTTGGCTATATATTCATAGGAGTTTTCATTTTGAAATCTCTTTTAAGTGGTGATGATTGGTGGATCCTTTCCATTTCTATTTGACCCTCTGGTTCAAGAATATTTGGACAGTTTTCCTTGACCTTTTCTTGAAATAAGATGTCTGTGTTTGTTGTTGTTGTTGTTGTTGTTGTTGTTATTGGGGTTTTTTTTTGGATTATGACTTTCAGGTAATTCAATTATTCTTAAATTATTTTTTGGACCTATTTTCCAGATCAGTTATTTTACCAATGAGATATTTAATTTTTTCTCTTTTCCATTCTTTTGACTTTCTTGATGTCACATGGAGTCATCAGTTTCTACTTTTCAAATTCTAATTTTTAAGTTTTTTTTTTAAAATCACTGACATTTTATCTCTTTTCTACATTTGTCTAATTGTGTTATTTAAGTTGTTATTTTCTTCAATATTTTGTCTTTTTTTTTTTACCAAACTGTAATGGCCTTTTCATAATTCTCTTCTTTTTTAAAATATTTAATCTAATATATTCTCCTTTGATTTTGAAAAGCATTATTTATTTAGATCTTTTAAAAAAAATTTTGTTTAGTTTATATCTATTTCACATTTTTTCTTTGAGAATTAACTAGTTTTTTTTTACTTTTCTTCTATATGTCTGTATATTGTTCTTCTCTGTCTCCATAGTAGATTTTTATGAACATGCTTTTATTTTGTTATTTGCTTATTTTCTCCTTATTTTTTGATTTAGAACTTTATGTTAATGTTGGGGCTCCATTCCCAGTGTGGGAGTCAGGGATACTGTCTCAAACTTCAAAACTTTTTCACTGCTATTTTCAGAGCTAGTTTTGTGGTTTGGAAGTTTTCAATGTTTCCAAATCTTTGGACACAAAATTAATAGTACACATCACACAATATTTCTTCTTTTCTTCTGTCATGAATGGTGTGATCTGGGATGAGTTGTGGTCTCTCCTGGTCTGCACTCTGGTTCTTAACTCAGGAAAAACTTCTGATCTTTTGGGATTGCAATCAATACTTCCTTTTAGGATCTCTGTTCATTTTCTATAGGAAAGAATACTTTTCTTTAGGGTTGATAATCCCTTAGGGCCAGAAGTAATACTGTCCTTCAGGGCTTCCACTATCCCTTGATCAAAAATATTCCTCCATGCCTTTGAACTATAACCCAGAAATGGGAAAAGGTAATAGAGTAGTCAAATAGTTTGCCATTCAGGCTTACTATTCTTGTTTGATTGTACTTACTCCTCTCTGTCCTTGGACTATGACCAAAATTTTTTGTTGGTTCTATTTCAGGTTTCAATATTTGATTTGAAGTATTACTTTAAAGTTGTTTGGGTGGGATAGAAGTGGAGAGGGAAATATTTGGAGATCCCAGCTGAGGAATACCTCTATTATGCCATCTTGGCTCGACCCCCAAGCAATTATTTTTCCAATTCAGTATCTAGTTTTCAAAGTGTTTAAATAATTTGAAAACGTTTTCAAAAGGAAAATGTAACAATGTTACAAAAATGTAACAATAAACATTTTAAAATCTATTAAAATATTTATCAGAGAAATATCAAATAACGTCATCCATTACTCCAGAAGAGTTGCTATAAGATGGGAAAAATCTATTGTTGTAGCAGATTTGAGCCAAGAGGTATACTAATTCTCTTCCCTTAGAACTATGAATTGGTTCAACATTCTTATTAATCATTTTGAATATTTCAAGAAAATGTTTTAAATTCTTAATTTTCATTGGCTCAATGGTTCCAGTACAGATTCTATATCCAGAGGATTCTAATGAGAACAATACAGCAATTAAAAAACTCAGGTATGCAAATACACATAGTAGGATTATATGTGATAGAAAAAACTGGAAACAAATATGTTTCTAACTACTGGGGGAAATTGAGCAAATTTTAATAGAGAAATTTAGTGTATTGTTACTGAGTAGCAAGGTATCAAAAAATCTAGATTTAGGGAAAATTTTGTGGAGAATTGTATGAAATGATGCATATAAGAAAGAAATAGCTACATACAGAGATATACATATCTCTATATGTATATATATATATATGTATATACATATATATACATATATATATATATATATATATATATATTCACTGATCACATCACAAATAAAATCAACTAGGAGAAACAATCAAAGTTCAGTCCAAATAAAGTTTGATAATGCTATCAATTTAAGACAGATCAACAACTGATCAACTATTCTGGTGGAAAATATACCTTGCAAAAAGATTTGTTTAGGTTTGTTGGGAAGTGGTGATTGTATTAGATTACTTTATTTTTCTTTTTTATATCATTCTTTTATATCTTTCTTAGATTATCTTCTATGGATTTGCAGGTATTGGGATTCTATTTATCATTTAAAAAATTAACACTATGAAATCTTTTGCCATCAAATTAATAGTATACATTAAATTATCTTTCTTCTTTTCCTCTATCGAAAATACTGGAGTGTTTGTATCTTATTAGGCTTTACATTGTTTCTTTGCCTTTGTCCAATATATAATCAGATTCAGAATAGCAGTTACTTTTTTCACATTTTGAATTGACTGAAATTAAAAGATGATAGTATTCAATTGCATGAAGGATGAAATTTAGCCTTGAAACCTAAATAGAAATTTAAAAGATTTTAAATATATTCTCATACTAAAAACAAATTTGTTCTTTTAGGGAAATCTATAAATATTTAATTTGTTGACTAATGAGATGGATATTTTGTTGACTTATTTTTCTTTAAAGTGCGATGATTGAGAGCTTTTTAAATATGCAG
The DNA here is from genome assembly GCF_902635505.1 of Sarcophilus harrisii. NCBI lineage: Eukaryota > Metazoa > Chordata > Mammalia > Dasyuromorphia > Dasyuridae > Sarcophilus > Sarcophilus harrisii. The sequence goes on from NC_045426.1 coordinate 139,880,956, forward strand.
AAAAACCAGTGCAGCAGAAATGAAAGACAGTGCTATTTCAGAAAAATAGCAAGGAGAAAACCACTTTGACTGATTGGAGAGTCACTCGATCAATAAGCATTTACTAAAAACCTACTATGTGCCAGGCACTGTGCACTTTTTTAATGTTGGAAAAGATGTCTTAGTCAGTACTAGTCAGTTTCAAAAAAGTATTACTATTTCTTGCAGCAAATTCAAGATTTAGTTTTAAGGCTGTGGTTTCCCTTAGTCTTTATTGTTTAAATTACAATGTGTACTTTTGCAACGAACACTTAATACTGGGATTGTGCAGAAAACTGAAGAATGTAAATATATTTCCAAAGTCACTCAGAAATCATGCATTGATGTGGCATGATAAAACAAAATATAGAACTTGAAATCTCAAGATCTAAGTTTAAATTCCACTTCTAATATTTATTAATTATGTGTTCAAGGACTAGAACCTTAACATTTCTTTTTTTTTTTTTTTAATTTAATAGCCTTTTATTTACAGGTTATATGTATGGGTAACTTTACAGCATTGACAATTGCCAAATCTCTTGTTCCAATTTTTCCCCTCCTTCCCCTCCCCCCCTCCCCCAGATGGCACGATAACCAGTAGATGTTAAATATATTAAAATACAAATTAGATATACAATAAGTATACATGACCAAACCATTATTTTGCTGTACAAAAAGAATTGAACTCTGAAATAGTGTACAATTAGCTGGTGAAGGAAATCCAAAATGCAGGTGGGCAAAAATATAGGGATTGGGAATTCAATGTAATGTTTTTTAGTCATCTCCCAGAGTTCTTTCACTGGGTGTAGCTGGTTCAGTTCATTACTGCTCCATTGGAAACGATTTGGTTGATCTCATTGCTGAGTATGGCCAAGTCCATCAGAATTGGTCATCATATAGTATTATTGTTGGAGTATATAATGATCTCTTGGCCCTGCTTGTTTCACTCAGCATCAGTTCGTGTAAGTCTCTCCAGGCCTTTCTGAAATCATCCTGTTGGTCATTTCTTACAGAACAGTAATATTCATATTCATATTATTCATAATATTCATATACCAAAATTTATTCACCCATTTTCCAATTGATGGACATTCACTCAGTTTCCAGTTTCTAGACACTACAAAGAGGGCTGCCACAAACATTCATGCACATATAGGTCTCTTTTCCTTCTTTATGATCTCTTTGGGATATAAGCCCAGTAGTAACACTGCTGGATCAAAGGGTATGCACAGTTTGATAACTTTTTGAGCATAGTTCCAAATTGCTCTCCAGAATGGTTGGATGTATTCACAGTTCCACCAACAATGTATTAGTGTCCCTGTTTTCCCACATCCCTTCCAATGTTCCACATTATTTTCCCTATCATTCTAGCCCATCTGACAGGTGTGTAGTGGAATCTCAGAGTTGTCTTAATTTGCATTTCTCTGATTAATAATGACTTGGAGCACCTTTTCATATGGTTAGAAAGTTTCAATTTCTTCATCTGAGAATTGTCTGTTCATATCCTTTGACAATTTATCAATTGGAGAATGGCTTGATTTTTTATAAATTAGAGCCAATTCTCTATATATTTTGGAAAAGAGGCCTTTATCAGAACCTTTGACTGTAAAAATATTTTCCCAGTTTATCACTTCCCTTCTAATCTTGTCTGCATTAGTTTTGTTTGTACAAAAACTTTTCAGTTTGGTGTAGTCGAAATTTTTATTTTGTGATCAGTAATGATCTCTAGTTCTTCTTTGGTCATAAATTCCTTCCTCTTCCACAGGTCTGAGAGGTAAACTATCCTGTGTTCCTCTAATTTATTTATAATCTCATTCTTTATGCCTAGGTCATGAACCCATTTTGACCTTATCTTGGTGTACGGTGTTAAGTGTGGATCAATGCCTAGTTTCTGCCATATTAGTTTCCAAAACCTTAACATTTCTAAGTCCAATTGAATAATAAAACTTACAAACTTCATTGGGTTGTTGTGAGAAAAGAAGTTTCGGCTATGGTATATAAATTTGAGGGGTTTTTGTTTGTTTGCTTGTTTTGTTTTGTTTTTGCCAATCTTTACTATGTAAGGTAGACATAAATATATTGCTGTATGTTTTTTTTTAGTGGAGAGATTTTAAGTAGCAGCATTCCCTCATGCTTTATATTTCATCTTAATCTTTTATTATAATTATAATAATATATAATATGTTATTATATTGTATAATCATGATTATATAACATATAATAATAATTTTAAGTAATCTTATTTGTGATTATATACATATATATAGATATGGGTATATCCATTTAATCTACTGATGAACATTTTTATTAGTGATATAGGAGAAAAGCATTATTGACCTGCTCATCAAATCTGCTTATGACCTGAAATTGAGAGAGATAAGTAACACAGTGGGTGACTGAATCTGCAGATAGATAGACAGACAGACAGACAGATAGAGAGGAGCAGAATCTAATGGCATGAAATTCAATCAGGAGAATTCACACTTGGAGTTTTTTAAAAAAAGTCATTAATATAAAATACGGGAGGAATAATGAGATAACCATTTTTCTGAAAAAGGTCTATGTGGGTTAATTGACTGAAAGATAATATGAATCAGTATGGAATATAGTTAATGCTATCTTTCATTGTGAGAAACATAAGAACTTCTGAAAATCAGGAGATAAACCTCTGTACTCAACCTTCTTCAGATCTCATTTGGAATACTGGGGGTAAATTCTATCAGGTACAGTTAAAGGAGGGTGTTCATAAATTTGAAAATATACAGAGGAAATTAACCTGGATAGTGAGGGACCTCAAATCCATACCACAGTCATGTCTTTAAATATTTCAAAGGTCATCAAGTAGAAGTGAAAATCTATTTGTATCAATTTGGCCCCAAAGGCTAAATAAAAGTAGAGACAGTTTCTGAAAGACAAATTTATGCTTAATTTAAGGAAATATTTCCTAATAACCATAGCTAGTTTTAATATGGTGCTTGAGGGTTTGAATAACTCTTTTATAAATGTTATTTAATTTGATCCTCAAAACAAACCTCAGAGGGAGGTGTTTTTATTACCTCCATTTTACTGATGAGGAAATTGAGGCTGAATGGCCAAAGGACTTTGTGTGGAGTCACACAGAGAAATATCTGAGGTAGGATTTGAACTCAGATGATTCAGAATCTACTCTACAAGATGGTGTTATAATTTATAATGCCTAATGTAGCTGCATGCAATCATAATCCTGTTTACTTTTGACTATGTGAAAGATTGGGGTAGGGTGAAGAACTGAGAGTGATATTTTCCTCTCTATTTTCTAAATGTAAATTTAGGTTGTCAGGACATATTCAAATGACCTTACTCTTTATCTTTTCTTGCCTTTCTTTCCCTTCTCAGTTCCATTTTTGTTCAAATTCAGGAGATTCTCCATTATAAAAATAAACAATCTAGTCATACTTTAAGGTTCAATCAATTTTTATTTTATGAATAATGATCTAAGAAAGTAATTCAATATAATGAAGGAAATGAAAGTAAGTGTTGTTTCTTTGCCTCTGAAGAGATTCTACAATGATTTTGAAAAGAAGGGTTATTTGCTCACACTATGAGATAATAACAAGGTTTTAGTTTTTTTTTTTTTTTTTTTAAAGGATTATCCCTCAGATAAGAAACAGAAAGGAAAGGGTTTTTGTTTGTTTGTTTGATTGTTTTCAAGTGAAGATGGTTTATTCAGTCAATTCTAACTGAGCACCTTCCTCTGTCTTTCTGTTGTAAATAAGTGACTTGAGGCTATAGAAAACATAAACATGGAGGAGAGAAAATAACTCTTGATTTCTCTAGACCAAGAGTTTTTAACCTGAATTTCATTAACTTGTTTAATTAAATAGTTTAATAACTATATTTCAACATAATTGATTTCCTTTGTAATTAGGTACATTTTATAAGTTTGAAAACATTATTCTAATCAGACTTTAAAGAGGGTTAAGGAGCTCTGCTCTCTAAACCTTGAATTTATCAGGGAAAAATATAAAGAGAGGTAATTGTATTTGTTACTCTTAATGAGAGGCAATGTGGAATGGATAGCAGGATGTACTTGGAAAAAGGAAGAGCTGAATTCAAGTTATCCTTCTCACATATGTTATGAGTTGTAGATGCAGATTAGAATTCCACAATTGGGAACTCCATAAACAGATAGAGAAGCAGAATTCCAGACTCTCTTCCCTGTATCTCACATAAATTAATATTGCTTTTCTTTACCCCATTAGTAATTCAATATGGTAAGGCTTGACAATTGAAAGATCAATAAATCAATAAACATTTATTAAGTTTTATGATATGTTACCTACTATATGCCTCATATTTGTGGTATGATAACTTGCAGTATCTTTTTAGGATTTCTCATTCACCTTTAGAATCCATGTGTCACCCCTCAATTAAATCCAATTCATTTGTATCACTTCCCTGATGTCATGGCTCTCTTCCAAAAAGAAGGACAAACAAAAACTTCTCTGAATAAAACTGCTCTGGAATTGGTCAGATGGAAGACTCCTTCCTTCCTTTCTCCCATCCTCTCTTTTCCCTTCCCTTCTTCCCTTCTTCCCTCCCTCCCTTCCTTCCTTCCTCCCTTCCTTCCTTCCTCCCTCCCTTTCTTCCTTCCTTCCTTCTTTCCTTCCTTCCTTCCTTCCTTCCTTTCCTTCCTCCCTCCCTTGCTTTCTCCTTCCTTTCTTCATTCCTTCATTTCCTCTCTCTGTCCACATAGGGAATCATACACTTACCTACAGATGCTCTTAAAAGCACTTTTTTCCTCTTTTGCACTTCTGAACCCTGTCAGGATATTTTTGGTTTATTGGCTAGATTTCTTCCTTAAGGACCAGGCCTTAAATCAAAACCAAGCTGATTCTAATTGGCCACTAATAAGCCCCATTTGGTCATTGTTTATGTCCCAATCTACTGAAATTGAATGTAAGTAGCAGTTATTTCTGCTTTGACCATGCTGAGGGTCTTCCCCTCCCAGTTTTATTTATTTATTCAAATTTTTTTTAGGCAACTTGTGAAAGAAGAGATTCTTTGCCTCAATTGCTACCTAGCCTTAATTACTGAATGGGTACAGCCTCAGTCAAACTGAGACCTTTTGAAGACCTTAGCTTAAAAAGGCCCAGGTCTTCCATTGTATCAGAGACCATCTCCAGTTGTCCTGATCTATATCTGGCCACTGGACCCAGATGACTCTGTACGGGAAAGTGAGACAGGTGATCTTGTACAGCTTCCCTCACTTAAATCTAATTCCACTTGCATGTCATGGCATCATGTCCCTAATGCTATGGTTCTTTTCAAGAACAAGGACAAACAACAACAATCTACTATGAAAACCTCTTAGCTGCTCTTATATTTGAAATTCTTTATGCTTCCTTTAAAATTCTATTTGCCATGAAGAGTCTGGCCCAGTCTCTACTTCTGAGAAAAAAAAATGATAATAACTTAAATATAGAGTGTGTTTATCCCCAGAATCAAATAAATTCAGCAGTTGATGCTGAATCTCTGGGAAATCCACAATCATTACCCCAAGACAAGAAAATGAATAGGATTCATTTATCCTAAGATAGCGAATCCATCCTTTTATGCTCTGAAAAACTAGCAGTAGTTCAGTTCTGGTGGTACTGAATTTTCCAGCTTCTGTCTTGCCTGAGGGTGTTATGGATGTGAGGTGTTAATCCCTGGGAAGATTTCAGAAATGTGAGCATATGTGTAATGTACCTGAACATTTTATTGGATCTACAATCAAGTCCTGTGCTAAGGTGAGGGAACCAGGGCATAACACTCAGAACATTCAGCTTTGCAACTACATTTCTGAATCTTCACAATAAAGCTCAATCCCCTATCAATTCCTACTATTGTCCAGTCATAGACGCCTTTATAGTACAATATGGCAAAAGATTTATGTCCTTGGAAATCAGCTATAGAAAATATACTATGACACTAGGGTGCATACATAAAGGAAGAAAAGGCTTCTTGGTCAGATCTGGCCTGTCATTTAAGTGCTTTCAAACATTTATTAACTACCTATTGGGTTCAAGTGGACTGAGGGGGATTAAACAATAAATAAGGGATGGTTCCCACTTTCAAGTAACTGAAATTTAGTAGAAGGGAAAATACATATAGGAAGATAGCTTTAACATAAATTAAATAGATAGTAACAGCAATATATTTTAATGCTTCAAAGACTGTAACAATTTACTAAACACAATGATTTTTAAAAGGTATACAATGTCATGAAAGTTTGGAGCAGGAAGAGATTATTTATAGCTGGTATAATTGAACTGGAGGAAACTCCTTAAAGCAATATAGAAGTAAGTTTTCAATAAATAAAAGATAGTATCACTTTGCAAAGTAGGAACTAAATTTATGGACCTCATTATAATCTAAGGAATGGTATAAATTTAAAAAAAATCCCTGCAAAAAGGTTTATATATGCATGTAAATTGACCAATTCACAATAAATAACCAAAGGAAATATGAATATATACAGAAAATAATAAATATTAATGAACTGGTTTTTGTTGTTAAAAATCAATAGCTTAAGTCTTGATTTGTTCAATGTCTGACTTAATATGTCCCAGTTGCTTGGGTCTGTAACTGTAAGGCCTCTTGAGTTCTTTTTAGTTCAACAAACAGATATTTCCTGAGTGCCTGTTTTGTGACCAGCAATAGACCAGGTAATGTGGCAGATACCAAGGAAGTCCCTAACTTCCTTAGGGACATAGCCACCTACAATATCAAACTTATGTTTACAGATTAACCTGAGTAAAGGGGACATTCAATCAATTCCAGTTAAGGATATTAAAATTTAGTGGGCTATAGTAGATAGAGTCCAGAAGCCTTCAAATCAAGAAGAGCTGGATTTAAGTCTTTCCCAAACATAAAATATTTCTTTGTATCCTCTAGGGGAGAGGGAAGAGAAAGGAAGTAAGTAGGGACTGGAGGAAGGCAAGGAGAGAAAGGGAATGGGAGGGGGAGGAGGAGAAAGAGAAAGAGACAGAGACACACAGACACACAGATAAACAGAGACAGAGCAACAGAGGCAGAGAAACAGCGATAAAGAGATGGAGAGGTAGAGAGAGAAAGATGGAAAGCTATGGAGAGAGACAGAGATAGAAGGAAAAAGACAGAAACAGAAAGACAAATAGGGAAGAAAGAAAGTGGAGGAGGATAGAAAGAGATGAGGCCTTTGAATCTCAAAATTAATGAAAAATATTGCATATCAAAATTGGATCCCTCAAAATTCTTAACCTTATTATCTTGTGGTGGCAACTTTAAAAGCTACTGAGGTCTGTCTTGAGCTCTTGCTAAATTTGGATTCATTAGTGTGATAGGATGCACCTTGTTCAATCTCCAAGATATTGATTTTATTCTTGGAAAAGTGGATTCTATTTCCAAAAAGTTGCTTGAGAATCACAAGAAGAGATAGCATCCTTCTTTCCTCTTACAGTCTTCATAATTAATTTATAAATGCTTATTTCAAACTGAGGAGTTTGACAATGCCTCTTGTGAGTGGAGATATACATGTCTTACAATTCATACTCAAATGATATTATATGAAATATTCATTAGGAATACTGTAAATTATGTACCAAACAACCACAGTAATGTCGTTGTCACACTTTTCATCTGCTAAATATCCCAGCAGGCAGAATCAGTTCATTCACATCTCACAAAGAGTCTTTCAATGTGTCTAAATTATTTATTTTATAACTCTAATCCTGTGGGTTTTTCTTCTTTTTTCATCCTTTATTTTAATTGACTTTAGTTTACAGTGCTGCAAAGAATTGGGTTTAGATATATAAGTACTTACTGGTTGAATTTAGTCCATGTTATAAAAATTACCTTTTGTTTTATATTGGCATTTGAATCTGAAAGTAACCAGTTGATTACTAGTAACAATAGCTCATATTTACACAGTGTTATAAGTTTTATAAAACACTTTCTTCCTGATCATTCGTCTATGGGTAAAACTTTATATTTCAGATGAGGAAACTGAGGCTTCATATGGTAAAATCAATAGTTTTATAACTAGTAAGGGCCAGAATTTGCACTCAGATTTTCTGATTCAAAGGCTAGTGTTCCTTCAATATATCATGTTGTTTTTCCAGGGAACTGTTAGGTAATCAAAATGCTTTTCTAAATCAGTCTTCAAATAAAACTGCAATCTCTTCAACCACAAAGAAAATATAGTAACATATGACTGAATTTCATAATGCATAGCATATTCTATTACAGAAAATCAAAGTTTTAGGGTTAAGGGACCCTGAAATCCATTAAGTCCAGTGTCTCCCCAAAGCAACTAGATGCCTAATTATTATTAGCATCTATTATTATAACAATAGCTCACATTTATACAGTATTATAAAATTTATAAAACATTTTCTTTATGATGGTTTATCTATGAGTAAAACTCTGCATTTCAGATGAGGAAGTTGAGGCAAAAAAAATTAAGTAGTTTCCCCAAGATTATAAAATTAGTGTCTCAAGTGGGATTTGAACTCAAGTCTTTTGGGCTCAAAATTGAGTACACAATCTATTATATCATGACTCTTCAGCTGTATCATTTGACTTTTCAGCTTTCAGTTGTTTTGATATTCATTAAGCATTACTATGTAATTTATTTGATTATATAGCAACCAGTCTTTTCAGGCAGATAGAAAATAAAATTTAGCAAAAGATGTTTCATAAAGTGGTCATTTCTAATTAGGCCAAAGTGCTAAATTATAAAAAGAAGTATGTCATACCCCAAGATTAATTATTTCACTTAAAATTTTAAGAAAGGCCTTTAAAATACAAACTAATAGCAACAAATACTTTTTTTTTTTTGATGATTTATTCTAAATGCTAACTTTTTGGTCAAAATATCTAACTAAAAATAAATAACTTTTATTAATTATTATTATTAAATTTAAATTAAATAATAGCTTTTGGAAGTAAATAGTATTGTATCCAATGATAAAGACAAATACTAATAAATGTAATAAGTACAATCCTTATTCTATTTTTCAACAGATACTGCAATACTTTTATGCAACAATATAAACTACCATGAATTCTAATTGAAATGGTTACATTATCACTTGGAATAATAGTTACAGAGCTGGGTTAGATGCTAGAGAAATCCAATACAAATTTTTAATTGACAATTGAAGAAATGAAGGAAAATGAGGTACAATGATTTGCCAAACTCTTGTAACAAAAGAGTTGAGCAGAGAAAAGTCTGAATGTTAAAAAAGAAATGAAAGGTCATGTAGTTTTAGGAATTACTCAAAATAAGAGAAATTCTAGTTTTGAAAGGTTAGACATAATTCACATTCTCAAGTGGGAAGAAAACAAGGATCACTGAATATAAGCCACTTTTGAAAGTAAATAACAAGCACAGCAGAGTTTATTTTTAATCTTGACTTCTGAATCTACTATCAAATTCAAATGTGGCCCATCTTCTCAAGATTCTAAGGCTGAAAATAAAATCATTACTGCTAGTCAGCTTCTGAAGATAATCATTTGCAGACTTAGTGAAAAAGTCAATGAATCAACTAGCATTTATTAATCATCTACTGTGTGACATAGAGGCTGCTAGATGGCTTAGTGGATAATTACTAGGCCTGGATTCAGGAAGACCTGATTTCAAATCTGGTCTCTGGCACTTACTAGCTCTGTGATTTTGGATAAGACAATGCATTTGCCTTAATCTGTTGGAAGAAGGAAATGGTAAACCACTTCAGTATGCCTGTCCCTAAGCAAAGAAACAAACAAAAAAATCCCATGGACAATGTTTTTTTTGGTATCATAAAGATTCAGACACAACTTAACAACATCAATAACAACAACATGTGGTAGGTAGTGTTCTTAGCAGCAAAAGGTACAAAGGAAGATAAAAATAAAAAAACACTTGCAAACAACAAAAAAATAATCAATACCCTCAAAAAACCTTCAGTTTCATGGAGGAGATAAATAAAAAATACTTTTAGTTTATACCTTTTTGGTTTGTGGTGTGGTTCAAATAAATATGTAAATATTAAAGTGCTAACAGAATTATTATGAATTGTGATGATCATGATAATGATTGGCAATGTTGGAAAGTAACCAAAGAGCATTTCTTAGATTCTAGGAGACTTGGATTTATGTTTTGCTTCTGACACTGGCTGTGTGATCTTGGGCAAGTCATTTGATCTTTCAGTATCCTAGGCAACTATCTAAGGATAAAAATTAAGAGACCAGATACTAACCTTCATTGGTAGAGGTTCCCTACTTTATCTAATCCTCCCTAATATCACCATCATTATTAATCTCATCCCCATCATCCAGGATAGTCTATGGATGGCACACATATAATCTGTCAAAAGACATAATTGTATTGTTATGGGAATGGGCAAATAGTGCAAAATAGTGCAAATATTTTGTTTTGCAAAGAATTCAATAGAATTCATAATTTGGTGGGGCCTAAAATTTATATAGTAGTGGGGAACACAATTTTTTCCCCTTTGTTTAATATGAATATTAAGCTCTGTTCTTTTGCTTTAAGAATTCAAAGTACTTAACCTTTTTATGACAAATAAAACAATCCTGGCACTCTCTTGTCAAATGGTTTTAAAATGGAATTCCCTTGTAAATGATACAAACACACCATGTACACAAGCCCTGCAGTGTGATATTGGTACTGTGCTTTAGAAAAAATGTTAAGGGTTCTGTTTGTATTTTATAAACTAACTGGTAGGCCTAGGGGAATTGTCTCTTGAAAACCATTGATTCCTTCCTTACCTATCCATCTCCATTAGGAAAATGAGTAGCCTCAAGGTAGACAATACATATTAAAGGACTTCCTCCTTTACCTCCTGCCCCCATCCCAAGTGACTTTCAATTGGAACATCAGGAAAAACAATTCTATGTTGTGTGTTTAGTAAAGGGGAATTATTGTGAATGTTTTATAAACTTTAAGAAGATCAGAAGTTATTATTTTCAATGTTTTTTTTGTCATTTTTTATTGATGGGCTTGTTTAAGGGCAAGGTAAGAGAAGTGGAAAAATGATTTTTACTTCTGTTCATGACTGATATATTCTAACCTCATGCAAAGCATTTCATCCCAGAAATTTTTTGTCTTTAAGCTGGAGATAGTACCATCAATCCTGAACAATTATGCATCCACAGAATTCTTAGTATCCAACATAATATACAAAAGAAATACTTCAGTCCATGAATAGTGTACTTACATCTTAAAAATGCAATCTGCAAATGTAAATAACTGTTTATTGTTGATAAAGTGGGTGGGATGAAAAGTGCATGTTATTATAATATTTTTTTTCACTTACAGCATTAAGCCTTTCAGAAATCACAATAATCAGTATAGGCTTTTAGAAAATGCTGAGATTTGACAGTTGAAAAGGAGTGTTTGCTGTCAAATTTTAATTAGAGATAAGCAACTGGGAATTTGAGTTCTGCAGGGGAGTTTATCTGTAAGCTCTGTTACTGTTCCACTCCCCCAGCCTTTGCTGAAAACATGGACCATGATTTGTGTGTGTAGTGTTAGTATCTAAGAGCTGACTGGCTCCAGGCCCAGCTTTTCAACTGCTGCTCCACAATGTAATAACTATTAGGTATTATAATTCACTTGGCTCTAGTTCTCCTGCTGTTGCTGGCTGGAAATCCCAATTCAAGTTACAAAGTGGTGATGCGTGAACGTTTGAAGATTTGTGGGTCTGGATAAAACCCCACTGAGATCAGATTCTTATCCAGAGTTTATGCTAACTTATATGAAAATTTTATTTCTAATTACACTTAAAAAGTCAGAAAAAAAGTTTTTAAAATTCATGTGGAAAGAAGTGAGAACATTTCTTTTCCTTAGCTCTGGAAGACTGGCAGATGATTCCCAGGTAATTGAATAATTTTAAATTATTTTTACAAGGAGAATCTATTTTATAAGTGACCACATTTTCTGATGATCAAAGAAGGGTCCAAAATGCACATAATACTTATGGTATTTTTGACTCACACTTACCGAATGACAAAAATTTTACAAAATGCTTTCTAAGTTTAACTAAAATTGTTCCACAGTCAGCAAGCCTGAAAAAGCTCAAATATCTATGTGAATTCAAAATCTAAATATGTAGGCGTCCAAATTGTCCACCATGGTGGAGAAGAAGATGGTTTTCACAGGTATTGATGCTCAACTAGTTTGAGAATGGACATGCCTTCCCAAATAACCTTGAGGAGAGGCTCTACATAGTTAAAGGAACCAGACTAAGATCTGACTGATGGATGAATCAATCAAGTTAAGTAAGCCTATAATCCTATGGTGATTTTATTCTATTGCTACCATTGTACACAAGTAAGGAGCTACATGTGAGATCTTATAAGGCGATCTCAACATTAGCCAGACACTCTAGTTCTTTTTAATATATTCTTAGCGCATGTGTTTGAAGGAAATGTGCTATTTGGAGGAAAGCCATTTTCCTCCCCCAGCTTCCTTCTCCTCCCCCACCTTTGTACTGCTTGTGAGTCTGCTTGTTCACAGTGGTTGGAGTGTTGATGCCAGGACCAGATGCAGTGTTAGCAATACCACCTTTCCACTTAATCATAGTAAAAGTTAAACTAACCCTTCACTCTCCCCACCTCACACCCTCACTCTCCAGACAACGATACACACTTATTTGATTTGAGAAACATATGTTAAGTTCAGTGCTGCTCTAGAAGTGTATTTCAGATGATGTATTGATTAGGTGGATGAGCATAATATTGTAAAGAGGGAGAGAAAAAGAAAGAGGAGGGGGAAAGACAGGAAAGAGAAGAGGAGAGGAGAGAAAATGAGTGGAGAGGAGAGGAGAGAAGAGAAATTCTTAATAGAAAGACTTAATGTCAAAAAAAAAAAAAAGGAAAAGTAAACAGAAACAACTAGGAAGACTGACCTATAAAAGGGGATAGAAAGAAAATGTTTCTCAGATCTCATTCTTCTTGACTTCTCTGCAGTTTTTACATTGTGAACCACCTCCTTCTTTTGGACATTCTTTCTCCCTTAGCTTTCCTGGTACTATTATATCTTCTTAATTGTCCTTTGATATAGATGATAAATATTTCATATTTTTCCCCTGTAACATTTCCAAACTTTCTTTCCCATAATATGGAGATCCTTTGAAATCGGATGAGGTGCTATTTTTTTCTCTCCATGGTTATTTCCTCTATTCCTACAAGCTCAGGAATCATTTCTATGAAGATACTTTATCATAAATATCTAATTTAATTTCTCTCTTAATTCCAACCATAACCCTAACCTTGTGTTCCAAAATTTTCTCCTTATCTTTCTCATAGACAACAAACAATACAAAATAGGTTAAACATGTGCAATTTTTCTAACCATATTTCTTTCCATATTCATCATGCTGCACAAGAAAAGTCAGATCAAAAGTTAAAAGAAAAAATAAGAAAAAAGCACAAAAAATAAATAACATCAACAAAAAAAGTGAAACTATTATGATTTGATTCACATGCATCTTCATAGTTCTCTCTCTGAAGGCAGATAGCTCTTTCCATCACAAGTCTTATGGAACTGCCTTGAATCACCTCATTGTCAAAAAGAGCCAAATCCATCATAGCTGATCATCATGTAATCTTGTTTCTGTGAACAATGTTCTTTTGGTTCTACTCATTTCACTTAGCATCAATTCATGCAGGTCTTTCCAGGCTTTTCTGAAATCAGTCTGCTTTTCATTTCTTATAAGACATAATATTCCATTACATTTATATAGGATAACTTATTTAGCCATTCCCCAACTCATGGGAATCTACTCAGTTGCTAGTTCCTTGATGTAGTCTATTTTTAACAGATCCCTAAAGTTATTTCTGCTTCCTCTCTTTCCCCATACTAATCTATTCTGCATACAGCTGCCAAAATAAAATTTCCTAAAGCACAGGTATGTCTGTCACTCTTCTCCTCAAATATATTTCATCCCTTCATATTTCTTATAGCCTGCCATGAAAAACCCTATAGTATCAGGCTCCAACCTACACTTCCAAATTGACTTTATGCTTTTGACAACTAGGTGAAACTATGGATAAGGTGTTGGACCTGAAGTCAGTAAGACTTGAGTTCACATAATGCCACTGACACTAGTTGAGTGACCTTGGGCAAGCTATGTAACTTCTCTAAACATTGCTTTCATGATTTGTAACATAAGGATAATAATAACACCCATGTCTCACAGTTGTTGTGAAGATAAAAATAAGATAATATTTACAGTTTAAAGTATAATTGAAAAAAGGGAGCCATAGTACTCTTATGAAATCTATTTTGAACCTTCCATGCCTAAAATAAAATCCAATCTATTTTTTTTAAAGATCTCTAGACTCATTCTAGGAATTTAATGATCTGCTAACTCCCAGATCCTGCTCTCATTTGCCCAAACTTATCCTAAAGCCTGCTCCCCACTGAAGAAGTACCAAATGTCATTAGGCTCTGATTATGTGGCAAAGTACCTACACAATTTAATAGTGATAATTAAGATGTTGGATAACAGAGCCATAGGTACTAGAGTGGTTAGCCATTTCCTTCTCCAGTTCATCTGAAGATCATTAAACTGAAACAGTATTAAATTATGAGTCCAGGTCACACAATTAGTAATTATGAGACCAGATTTGAATTCATAAAGATAGGTATTCCTGATTCTAGGTTTGATATTCCATCTCCTGGACTAACTAGCTGCTTCTAAAAAATTGTACATAAATATGAAAAAAATCTAAACTTGTACATACTGACAATGACTCAACCTAGATATTCATGTAGAAGTTGACTCCAGAGTCAGTATAAATCAACAGTGGGAAATATTTATCAAAGGTGATAAGTAGAACTTGAGAGAAGTAAAGCATTTGGAAGAAAGACTTTACTATACAGTCCAGACCATGTAATATTATGTTTTTCTCTGAGTATCATGCTTTTAAGAGGAATAGTGATAAGCTGAATCATGCCTTGAAGAAAGAAAAGAACATAATGATAGAATTCAAATTATATAATGAGTGAACAAAGCATAAATATTTAGCCTACAAAAGAGAAGATTTTTATAGTATCTATAGACATGATTCAATAAATGTTTATAAAACCTCTATTGTAGTAGAGTACTTCAAATATTTGAAGAGGGGTTAGAATTTTGTACTATAGATCCTGAAGATGCAACTGAGGTCACTAAGTAAACATTATAGAGAAAGCAGTTTCAACATAAAGAAAACTTTCTCATAATTAGAATGATCAGGAATGAATGGTCTTTCTTGTGATATAATGAGTTTTTTTAAGATTAACATAACTGTTATGGGGATGTTGAATAAGGATTTCTGAATTGGGTGTATGATTTGGCTAGATGACCTCCAAAATCCTGTCAGGTGTTGTGGAGGTTTTTGTGTTTTGTTTCTGTTTTTGTTTTAAATTCTATTTTAAGTGCCCAATAAGTTGCACAACCAAAAAATTTATGTACTCAGGGGACAACAAGATCAGGAAGAATTGAGAAAAGGTGGAGTTGGCTTTTGAATCTGAGGTTAAAAAAGGCAAGTTAGGAGGCATTTGAATAAGTAGAGAGAAAGGGACAAAGTTATCAATGTTGGGGAAATGACATATATTAGGGTACAGGTAGAGATCAGTAAGAGATTTTTCTTGGGCTATAAAACATAGGAGTTTGGCTAACCTAGAAAAATACAAGGAAGTAACTGAAGACACTGGGTGGAAGGCAGATCTAGGGCTAGGTAATAGATGACATATATCTGGCTAAAGAGTTTGGGTTTTTTCCTTTGGCGAAAAGAAATTTGGTAGCTGAAGAGTGGTATATCTAATGCCATTAAGAAAAATAATCTAGCATTAATATTCAGAATGAAGTGAAATGGAAGAAGCCTGGAAACATGCAGATCACTTAAGAAGTTATTACAATAGTGGAAAGATGAGGAAATGAAGACTTGTATTAGTGTAGATGCAGTAAAATGGAAAGGAAGAGATATTTGAGAAACAATACAGTAATAATTATGGCTAATATATAGAGAGCATTTACAATTCACAAAACACTCTCTATATATTATCAAAGAATTTGTAGTACTATGTCACTTACCGGATTGGGCAAGTCACTTAATCTAACTGGACCTCAGTATAATGATGATGCATAGATAGATGGATGGACTATGATGATAATAGCAAACATTAAAGTTATAAAGTTCTCTATAATCATTATCTCATTTGATGCTTGTAATATCCTTCAGGGGTAGATGCAATTATTATCTCCATGTCATAGTTGGGTAAAGTATTGCAGAAAGGGCTAAGTAACTTGCCTTAAAAATCACAAGATTCATAAGTGTTTGAGATGAATTGGAACTCAGATCTTGCTTAACACTCTATTCAAGGTGTCACCATACTGCCTCACAGTTTATTCATCTATAAAGGAGGAGATTGAACTAGAAAAAAAAATAAATGTCCCTTCTAACTCTTGATATGTGATCATCTACTTCATGATTTATGAATCTTCTCAGTTTTGTAGTGTGGTTGAGAGGAAAAATGATAGGACTATTGACAAACCCAATGAGGTCAGAAATCACTATTGATTTCTTTGGAAAATGATGAGTTTTGCTCTTGATATGATCCCTTATAGATACTTTACTGTTGTATAGTTGGATAGTTTTGTGATTTCATTAGAATAAGTATTATGCCCACCACTGCATATCAAGTGTATTCATGACTGCTTTTCTAATGAATGCTCTGTTCTACCCCAAATTACTCCACAGACAATACACCTAGCTTTTGGAGACCATATACTGAGTCTTTTAATATTTTTTTTTATTGTAGAAAATTTATTTATTTTTAGTACACATTGCTTTATCAATCATGTTGGGAGAGAAAGATCAGAGCAAAGGAGAAAAACCAAGAGAAAGATAAAAACCAGAAAAAGAAGTGAATATACCATGTGTTGATTTGCATTTAGTCTTCTTAGTTCTTTTTTCTGGATGCAGATGGCATTTTCTGTCCAAAATCTATTGAGATTGCTTTGGATCACTGAACTATTGAGAAGAACCAAGCCTTTCATAGTTGATCATCACATATTCTTGCTGGTATTGTGAACAATGTATTTCTGGTTCTGCTTGTTTCACTCAGCATCAGTTCATGTAAATCTTTCTGAGCCTTTCTAAAATCAACTTGTTCATCATTTTTATAGAACAATTATATTTCATTACCTTCATGTACCACAGCTTGTTTATTCCAGAAATGATGGGCATGCATTCCTTTGCCAATTCTTTGCTACCACTAAAAGAGCTGCTAGAAACATTTTTTTGCACATGTGGATCCTTTTCCTTCCTTTATGATTTCCTTGGAATACAGACCCAGTAATGGTATTATTGGGTCAAAGTGTATGTACAGTTTTATAGCCATTTGGGCAGTGTTCTAGATTGCTCTCCAGAATGGATGGATCATTTCACAACTCCACCAATAATGCATTAGTGTCCCAGTTTTCCCATATCCCCTCCAACATTTATCATTAATTTTTCCCCTATCATTTACCCATTTTGAACTTCCATATTACTGTGGAGGACACTATCTGATTACCAACCTTCTGGCTCCTAAGTTTATTCTATATATGCAAACATTTGCCAAATCTTATCATTTTGATCTCTATATGTCTTTTATATTCCTTTCTCAACACACATAATTCTTACTCTCGGTTTGACCTTCATCACATCTCACTTGCACTTTTGCAATAACTTTCTTTTTGGTGGCTCTATATAAAGTATTTCCCCACTCCAAACTACCTTCCATGAAGCTGCTAATGTGATCTCCTAAACAGAAGGGCTGAACATGTCATTCCAATATTTAATAAACACCAATGGTGTACTGATATGTCTAGGACAAAATATAAACTTTTCTGATATTTAAAGTTCTTTAAATATGGCTACTTTCCATTTTCCTTATATATCATATCCTTCTATGCACCGTGTTATGTATCCATACTGATGACTTGTTGTTTACGTACATAATATTCCAAGTTTAATTTCCTTATCTTTCCTTTGGCCATACTGCAATGTTTTTCTTCCTCACTTTTGTCTCTCATCTTTGATTCCATCTGGACTCAACTCAAGGACTACCTTTTCATGGGAAACTTTTCCTGCCTTTCCCATCTATTAGTGAACAAACTCCCAATATTATTTTGTGATCATTTTGCTTATTTTCTTTAAATATATATACATATGTGTGTATGCATATGTGTTTCTCAATTCCTATTATTTTATGTTAGAGTCCTAGTGTTAGCTCAATGGAATTGATAGAAACAGTGCTTATGTGCTTGGGTTTACACCTTTGGAGTTCACACCTTTGGGAAAATTCACACATTAGAGGTCACACATTAGAGCTCACACATTTAAGAGAGTTTACACATTGGCTCACACATTAGAGTTCACAAGTCGAGAGATATCCAAGTTTATACCTCCCATAATCCCACTCTCGGACCAGGAGTCAACCTTTGAGTTTACACCTCTAAAAGAGCATAAAAGGAGCTGAGTTAGTGAAGTGAGTTCAGTTTGGGAGATTGACAAGCTAGAGACTGCAGTCGAGCAGAACGAAGGATTCAGGGGAGTAGAACCAAGATTCAGAGGGAGCTGGAGGCGACAAAAGACAAACTGCAAGAGCTTTTGGAACCAAGCAGAGAGATAGGCCTCTAAGAAAACCAACCGGGCTATTTTGGAAGAGACAATAAAAGACTCTACTTGAATTCCTGGCTGCGTTTGAGGTGATTATTACTCTGAACCGAAACTAAGGTTGCCTCCAGAAACTCCCCAAGAAACCTGCTCCCAGAGAACAATCATATATTATACAAAAGAAAAGAATGCCACAATTTTATTCCTATAAAATTGCTGATCATTAGTTTAATTTGGGCTCAGAAGAAATAGTACCTATCTAGAAGCATTATGTATATATAATTGCTCTCTTCCTCTCCCCCTTTCACTAGAATACAAGGTCCTTGAGGACAGACTGTTTCACCTTGGCCTTTGTGTCATCAATGACATTTCTAATGCTTGAACAAATAAGTGCTTAGTTGGTTGAAGAATGATACAAATGGAAAATAGATTTGCTATGAATAGTAAACTCTGCCAGAGGCTTCTGTTTAGAAATGCTATTATGTTGATTGCTTTGGATCTCAAATACTACACTACCTCCTCAAGAATATCTATGACTACTCAAAAGAGATTTGATTTGTGCAACAAAGAACTTATAACCATGCCAGTGTGTTTCAGAGGCAACCTTAAAATCCAATACAAGATTATGTTCTATGTTTGTCATAGTAAAACAAACTGCTAGAGAGTTGCTTGTAGAGTTATGTCTCAAGAAAAAGTCCTAGGAAGGTTTGTGTTTGGATGCATACTTTGCCATCTGCAAATATAGACCTTGTCTTTTATAATCTAGGAGGACAGAATTCCTTTTAAGTTTCCAGCTAATTTTTTGTTAAAAATGTTTAAATTAGTAATGCTAGTCTACATCATATTTTAAAATAAACAGAGAATTACTCTTATAATTACCCTGTGATCTAGGTAATGCAACTGTTAGCTTCCCCATCATACAGATGATAAAACTGGAGATCAGAGAATCTAAGTTATTTGTTCATTATTAAACAAGCAGTAAGTACTGGAATAAGTATTGGAACTCATGTCTTAAGTCTCTGAGAACAATTCTCATTCTATCAATCTACATTGCTCTAGTTGTTTATACTCATGTGAGGCTATTTAAAGAGGGGTCCTGAGCTAATCAAATTACTAGAATGTTAGCCGCTAATGATAAATGACTTTAGGCTAGTTCACAGACAGGAATAAACACAAGGTACTCAAATCTCAGTTGTGACTATCAGGAAGAGAAATTAGTAAGAATGTTTGCTATAGGCAAAGAGCAGATGCAGTGGTGTACAATGGAAAGGATGTTGGACTTGGAGTCAAAAGATATGAATTGATGATCTGTGTAAAACTGACAAGACATTCACCTCTTCTGGCATCAGTTTCCTTATTTCTTAAATGAAATTTAGTTGGGTGGTTCTGAATTTCCTTCAAGCTCTCAAGATTTGTGAATATTATCACAGGAGAGGATTCTGAAGGGAGAAAAAGCCCTCTCGGATGTGTGTATATGTATATGTGTGCATATATAATATGGCTGTATATATAGTGTATTTAATTATGAGAAAAACAATAATAAAAAAGCTATATATATACATATATACATACACATATACATACAATATACATACATATATGAACAGAAAGAAAAGCAATCAGTTTAGAAGAAGTTATTGAAGTTTCTGGACAAAGGTGTAGGGTTAATAGGTAAAAGAAAAGATAGGTAGAAGGAAAAAACCTGATACTATAGCTGAGGCATGATAGTTTAAAAAGAGAAAGAGTATGGCTTCTATTGAGAAAACAGAGACAAATAAAAGAATGAGTAAAGAAATAGACATCATTTTAAATATTCACAAGAGTTTATCCTCAATACAATAGAAAGATATACAAATAGAATGGATAAAGATGCTTATGGGGGATATGGATGAATCAAACATAGTCAGAAAGCATGGATGGATTATAGCGTGCATATTTGGAGGGAGTGCCCAATTCAGTGAGATCAAGATCTATTAAAGATTCAAAGATTTTAATATTTAAACTTACTTTTATAATTTTTTCAGCATTTTTCATTTTGCAGATTTAATTATGATACAATCTCTCTCTCTTTCTTTCTCTCTCTCTTAAAAAGGGTGGGAGAAGAAATTCACTAAAGCAACCTTTCTTTTTAGATAACTTCTATACTGAGGAAATTTTATATTTATTGCCTTCATCACTATATTTTGAGCAAGAAAGGGATGGGGGGGCGTGTTTAATGTTTTAGGGATAGATTGATCAGCTGGTTTCTCTTTTTCTTTCAAAATCCAAGCTTCCCTGAAGCAGAACAAACAGAGTCCGTGAAAGAAGCAAAAATTAAACTGAGAACTAAGGTTGAGATTTTCCCACCTCACAACTGAGATCATGCCTAAACATCTTTAGATGTGTATTCAATGTGTGTGAATGAAATACAATTGGGAAGAATGTCAGGAGATGTCATTCTATGTTACATGATATTTATCTCTCAAAATTGGAAACACATGTATTCTGTTTAATATTTCTACTACTTTGCAAGATCCTCAGGCAGGTATACATTTTGTTGTTCTACAACCACAAAAAGAGTACAAGTTGGCTTACATCCAGGCTGACATGCAATTTTATTCTTTCAGATCTTGAATGAAAATAGCACATCAATAGACAACTCTGAAATAAGTCATCTAAATTAGAAGGAGCACCATTTCTTCTGAGACTAGATTAAACTACTATATAGCAATTGTTCAGGAATATCAAGTTAGGAATTGGGATTAAATTTGTGATTTCATTATTATATTAATATCTTTGTAAGGAACACTTTTTATCAGTTAATTGAAACCTCTGCAATTTATAGAATTAAGTTGCCTAAAGCAGAGGTGTCAAATAGATTAAAATGTAATTGAGAAATAATTAACAAAAATAAATACAATGTGACAAAAATAGACAATTTTAAATTTTAAAACTAAATCAATACTCAGCTTTCAAGGATTCTTACATATGGCTTAGTGACCCTGCTTATATTTGAATTTAATACCACTGGTTCAGATCACAAAGATGTTGAATGATTTGTCCAAGGTCAGACAGTGTGCATCAAAAATGGGATTTCAACCTAAAACATAGGATCATTTATTTAAAGGTAGAAGGGAGGGGCTATTGAGTCCAAGCCTCTTATTTTACACATCAGAATATTAAACCCATAGGCATTAAGACATATGCAAAAAGTCATACAAATCCAGATTTTTCTGACTCAAGTTCCATGTCCTTTCTGAGCTTTCAACTCATGATGACAAACTGTCTGTTCCATGATGCCAGTACTCCCAAAATATAGTAGATATTTCTGTCTGCTTTGCATGCATGGTTTCTTTCAAAAACAAGTTATTTTTAAAATAAATTATGTTAATTCATTTTTGTTTGTTTATTTTGCAAGTCATTTCCCACAAAAAGGATATTAAATTGAATCTCTCTCAAACTCCTAGTTTTAAAAATTAATAAACTGAGTCCCAGAGAGTTGATACAAGCTGCCTTAAGGTCCCATAGTTAATCAAGGATAAAAGTTAAAATAATTCAAAGATGTGAGATACACAAACTTACATTCCAAACATTCATATGGACTATTTGTGCCTGACTTGTAGTAGAGCCTTCTGAATTTATACTGATCTGATCAATCAGTTTAGATACACTATATATTTACCCCAACATAGGGGTGCTATTTTATTCTTCAACAACAAAATACATTAGAAGGGAAACAATAAACTGGGAAAACATTTTTACAGTCAAAGGTCCTGATAAAGGACTCATTTCCAAAATATATAGAGAATTGACTCTAATTTATAAGAAATCAAGCCATTCTCCAATTGATAAATGGTCAAAGGATATGAACAGACAATTTTCAGATGATGAAATTAAAACTATTACTACTCATATGAAAGAGTGTTCCAAATCACCATTGATCAGAGAAATGCAAATTAAGACAACTCTGAGATACCACTATACACCTGTCAGATTGGCCAGAATAACAGGGAAAGATAATGCAGAATGTTGGAGGGGATGTGGGAAAACAGGGACACTGATACATTGCTGGTGGAATTGTTAACAAATCCTGCCATTCTGGAGAGCAATTTGGATCTATGCTCAAAAAGTTATCAAACTGTGCATACCCTTTATCCAGCAGTGTTTCTACTGGGCTTATACCCCAAAGAGATACTAAAAAAGGGAAAGGGACCTGTATGTGCCAAAATGTTTGTGGCAGCCCTGTTTATAGTGGCCAGAAGCTGGAAAATGAATGGATGCTCATCAGTTGGAGAATGGCTGAGTAAATTGTGGTATATGAATGTTATGGAATATTATTGTTCTGTAAGAAATGACCAGCAGGACGAATACAGAGATGATTGGCAAGACCTACATGAACTGATGCTGAGTGAAATGAGCAGAACCAGGAAATCATTATATACCTCAACAACGATACTGTATGAGTATGTATTCTGATGGAAGTGGATTTCTTCAACAAAGACAAGATCTAACTTAGTTTCAATTGATCAAGGATGGACAGAAGCAGCTACACCCAAAGAAAGAACACTAGGAAATGAATGTAAACTGCTTGCATTTTTGTTCTTCTTCCCAGGTTATTTATACCTTCAAAATCCAATTCTCCCTGAGCAACAAGAAAACTGTTCGGTTCTGCACACATATATTGTATCCAAGATCTACTGTAATCTATTTAACATGTATAGGACTGCTTGCCATCTTGGGGAGAGGGTGGAGGGAGGGAGGGGAAAAATCGGAGAAGTGAGTGCAAGGGATAATATTGTAAAAAATTACCCTGGCATGGGTTCTGTCAATAAAAAAGTTATTTAATTTAAAAAAATTAAAATAAAAAAAAAAATAAATGACTTAATCTTTCCAATGGAAAAAAAAAAAAAAAAAAAAAAAAAACAACAAAATACAATGACCAGTCAGAGGCAAGATTTAAACACAGAACTGACTCTGTCTTGTGTTCATTCAATACATTTTCCCATATTGCCTCTAATCTGGTTATAATTTCATTGACAAGAAAGTCCAATCCTCCATGCTCTAATTCCAAATTAATCCAACCATGACTTTATCCTCTGTGTAGAAAAAGAAGAGCTGTTCTAGAACTTATGCAAGATTTAACATCTTATTCAGACTTGGAACATCAATTAGCTGTGGAAAATTAGTTAATCATTTTCCCCCAATTCTAACTCCTGAAAAGAAAGGTTCCTCTAGAGAGAAAAGTCACTGCCTCCACAAACTATTTCTTCATGTGAAAAATGAAGCACTTGGACAGTGATGTGGATGACTTATAAGGTCTCTTCCACTTAATCAGTGATATGATTTTTAGCAACATTACAATTAATGAGAAAATGCCATGATTAATACGGGATGCAATATGTAAATGCATTCCATTTCTGCCAGGTAAGTCTACTTTTAAGGCAACCCCATTCAATCCTCATATATTTTCCCAATTTACTAAGGATCCAAGCCAGTTTGTATGAGAAACACATCTACAACTCTGATATTATTATAATGAAGAATTGTCAGTAAAGCATTATTATGAAGAAGACAGTGTCAGTGAGGAAAATTCCTCCACAATAGTGATTGGAACCTCCTCTGTAATTTATAGTCCAATTTCTCACAGTCATTATGATTCAGAAATAGGATTTGAACCCAGATTTTCTTGACTATGAATGAGATTGCTCTCCACACACTAAATCCCTCATTAGTATAAAATAATTCTTCTTCCCACAAATTGACATGATCAAATATGGAATTTATGTAAGCCTATCCTTTTATCATGTTGTTTCAGAATAGGTTATATTTTATTCTTGAATAACCAAAGTGGGAGTGGAGTAGCAAGATTAAGGAGCTAATGAATCAGAATTTGAATCAGAAAAGCTGGAGTGATTATGTTGATTATACACCTAGTGAACACAGTAAGAGATTTCTTTGGAGGCAAGACTATTGGTAAACCATCTGAGTCATTGAGATTCTAAATTTAGAGCTTGAAGGAAGTTTAGAAAGAATTAATAAGAAAAAAATTATAAAGCAGTCACTATGTGAAGGGCATTGTGCTAAGCTTTGTGTGTAGAAAATTGTAAGAGTTTCTGTGTTCAAGATGCTCACAAACTTATAATGGGAGACTTGGGAGATCAGTAATGTGACATCCTTTATAGAGGAGAAAACTAAAAGTCTGACAGGTTAAATTACTTGCCTAAGGCCCCAATGTTAGGGAAAAGAAGTAAAATAAGTTTTCAAACCTTGTTTGTCAGACTCCAAATTCAGTATGGGAGGAGACAAGCATTTATTGAGCATCTATTATGTACCAAACATTGTGCTAGCTGCTTTAAAATAGTATTTTTTTTTTTGATGTGGACTTGAATGTGAAGATATGCCCATATGCACATGTATGATTTCATATATTTGCTGTTCACTTTGCTGCAGTTGTACACAACTCTTTGTGATCTCATTTTGAGTTTTCTTGGGAAAGATGCTACAGTGATTATATATACAAACATACTTATATATGATTATGCATTATGTATATGGCATCTTTCTTGATATGAATATTTTATATTTTTTCATTTTTATAATATTGAAGTACTATATAAACACTATTTTCTATCCATCTACTAGCCTGACTCTCCACATATAAGTTATTGTTTTTATGCAGTGGCACAGATGTTCCTTCAGAAGTGTGTTCAGTGAAACTCCAAATGCTAAAGGAGTCTAAGTTGGTTGCAAGATATTTTGCTGCACCTTGTCTAGGATGATGAAAGGACAAATAAGCACTGATTTCCATAATTACAAAATAAGACTTTATATTTCCTTGAAATGCATTAATTTTTTATAACTTAAGGTGAAGATTCACAGCAAGATTCGAATGTTGCATCTGTCAAGTATCACAGAGTCACAGGATATGAAAGCTGGTCCATAAAGCAAGAGTGGAAGGAACCTTAAAATCCATTTTACACATTTTGCAAATTTTATAAAACAGTAACAATAACAAAATGAAGCTGTGGCTCTAGTAGATTTGTAATTTGCCAAAGTCATAAGGTAGAGTCAAATAAAAAATAAAAAGCCTAGGTTCAAATCCTTTTTTAAAAGTTGTAGTAAGTTTATTTTTAATATGCATTACTTTATGAATCATGTTGAGAGAGATAAATCAGAACAAAAGGGAAAAACGAAGAGAGAGATAAAAAACAGAAAAAGAAATGAATATATCATGTGTTGATTTACATTCAGTCTCCTTTGATCTTTTTCCTGAATGCAGATGACATTTTCTGTCCAAAGTCTAGAGGGATTGCTTTGTATCACTGAACTACTGAAAAGAACTAAGCCTTTCATAGCCAATTACAGCACATTCTCATTGTTATTGTGGACAATGTATTCCTGGTTTTACTTATTTCACTCAGCATCAGTTCATGTAAATATTTCTGGGCCTTTCTATAATCAGCTTGTTCATCATTTGTTTATAGAATAATAATATTCTGTTACTTTTATGTTCCACAGTTTGTTCAGCCATTCCACAGCCATGACAGCCATGACACAGTTCTTTATATATTTCAGAAATGAAATCTTTATCAGAAATATGGTGTATAAAGATTTTTCCCCAGCTTTGTACATGCATTTTAATCTTTTTTTCTGTTGGTTTTGTTTGTGCAAAACCTTTTTAATTTAATGTGATCAAAGTTGTCCATTTTGCCTTTCATAAAGTTCTCTAGTTATTTGGTTATAAATTCCTCTCTTCAAATATTTGATAGGTAAATTGTCTCTTGTTCTAATTTGTTTATGGAATCAGCCTTTATACCCAAGGCATGTATCCATTTTGATCTTTTTTTGGTATGATGTATGATTTGTAAGTCTATGCTTATTTTCTGACATTATTTTCCAGTTTTTCCAGAAATTTTTGTCAAATACTGAGTTTTTATTCCAAAAGTTGGAGTTTGGGGGCTTATTAAATACTAGACTTCAATAGGCCTTGATTATTGTGTTGTGTGTATCTAATCTATTCCACTAATCCTCCACTCAATCTCTTAGCCAGTATCAAATGGCTTTGATGACTGATGCTTTATAATATAGTTTTAAGTTTGGTATTATGAAGCCACAATCCTATGTATTATTTTTTCATTAATTCCCTTGATATTCTTGATCTTTTGGTCCTCCAGATGATTTTCCCCCTCATTTTTAGATAATTCTAGAAAATCATAGAAAAAAATTAATTTTTTCATAAAACCAACTCAGTTTCATTAAGTAGCTTAACAGTTTTCTTGGTTTCTATATTATTAATTTCTCCTTTGAGTTTCAATATTTCTAATTTGGTATTTAATTGAGGGGTTAAAAGCCTACTGAAAACAATTCACAGTTTTAGCAAAGTTGCAGGATATAAAATAAACCCACACAAATCATCAGCATTTCTATATATCTCTATTCTCTCTAGTGCTTTTTAAGAGAAATGGGTACTATATTTTGTTAAAAGCTTTTTCTACATTTATTAACATTATCATATGATTTGTGTTGGTTGTGTTATTGATATGGTCAATTATGGTAATAGTTTTCCAGCCTTTGAACCAGCCCTGCATTCCTGGTATAAATCCTAGTTGGTCATAGTGTATTATCTTGCTGATAATTTGCTGTGACCTCTTTGCTAATATTTTATTTAATTTTTTGCATCAATATTTATTAGGGAGATTGGTCTGTAATTTTCTTTCTCTGTTTTGGCTCTTCCTGATTTAGGTATCAGTGGTATATTTCTGCGATAGAAAGAATTTGTCAGTATTCCTTTTTTAACTATTTTCCCAAATACTTCATATAGTATTGGAATTAATTCTTCTTTAAAAATTTGGTAAAATTCACTAGTGAATTAATCTGGCCCTGGAGAATTTTTCTTAGGGAAATAATTAATAACTTATTCAATTTATTTTTCTAAAAGGGGACTATTTAAGTATTTTATTTTCTCTTCTGTTAACCTGGGAAATTTATATTTTTGTAAATGTTTATCCATTTCAGTTACATTGTCAGATTTGCTGCCATAGAGTTGGGCAAAATAACTCCTAAATATTCCTTTAATTTCTTTTTCTTTGGTGGTGAGTTTACCTCTTTCACTTTTGATGCTGGTGATTGTTTTTTCTTTCCTTTTTGTGATCAAATTAACCAAAGGTTTATCTATTTTGTTAATTTTTTTGTAAAACCAACTCTTAGTTTTATTAAGTAGTTTAACAGTTTTCTTGGTTTCTATATTATTAATTTCTCCTTTGAGTTTCAAAATTTTTAATTTGGTATTTAATTGGGGGGTTTTAAGTTGGGTTTTTTTTTCTGGCTTTTTTAGTTGTATGCCTAATTCATTGATCTACTCTTTCTCTATTTTATTTATGTTACTATTTAGAGATACAAAATTTTCCCTAAGAACTGCTTAGCCTGCATCCCATAGGTGTCAGTATGTTGTCTCATTATTGTCATTTTCTAGGATGAAATTATGGATTGTTTCTGTGATTTGTTGTTTGACCTACCCATTCTTTAGAATTTGATTATTTAATTTCCACTTGCTTTTTAGTCTATCTTTTCCTGGCCCTTTATTTTATATAATTTTTATTACATTGTAGTCTGAAAAGAAGCATTTATTATTTTTTGCCTTTATGCATTTAATTTTAAAGTTTTCATGTCCTTATACATGGTCAATTTTTGTGTAGGTGTCATGTACTGCTGAGAAAAAGGTGTATTCCTTGCTGTCCCTATTCACTTTTTTCCAGAAATCTGTGATATCTAGATTTTCTAGGATTCTTTTAACCTCCCTTTCTTTCTTTTTATTTTTGTGATTAGATTTGTCTGATTCTGAAAGGGGAAAGTTGAGGTCTCCCACTAGAATTATTTTACTGTCTACTTCTCTTAACTGGCTTAAAATTTTCTCTGGGAATTTGCCTGCTCTAACACTTGATGCATACCATTACTACTTTATTATTTATGGTACCCTTTATCAAGATATATTTTCCCTCCTTATCTCTTTTAATAAGATCTAATTTTACTTTTGCTTTATCTGAGACCAGAATTGCTAGCCTTGCTTCTTTTACTTCAACTGAAGCATAAGTTCCAGTCTTTTACCTTTATCTGTATACATCTCTCTGTGTCAAATGTTTTTCTTGTAAACAACATATTGTAGGATTCTGTTTTTTTAAATTTACTCTGCTATTTGCTTCCCTTTTATGGTAGAGTTCATCTGATTCACATTAACAGTTCTGATTACCAGCTCTGTATTTCTTTCCATCCTATTGTTTCCCCTGTATATTTTTTCCTATCCTTAGTCCTGTTTTTTTTTTTTTTTTTTACCTATCTCACCCACTACCTTATCTCCTATCACTCCGCCCCCCTCTTCTCTTAGTAGACTTTTTTTAAACACACTCTATTTCCTTATCTTCTATCAACCCTTCCCTTACCTATTTTCCTAGTATCTCTGCCCTTGCTTCTCTCCTGTCCCTCTCTTTTCTTTTTCTATTCCTCCTCTTCTTCATAGAAGTAAGTTTATATTTAAACCTTTATAGGTTTAAATAAATTTCTATACTCAACTGAATGATTAACTTATTCCCTTCTAGCTCCCAAATTAGTGAGATTGTTTCAGATAATGCTTATCCTTCTCCCTTTTTGCCTTGCTTTTGATAGGTCTTTTGAGTCTCTTGGAGTGAAATAATTGTCCCATTATGCCTTCCATTTCCTCTTTTTCCAGTACAGACCTTTTTTCTCACCCCTTAATACCTTTTTTTTGATGTCATCACATCATTATCTATTCACAATCACACTCTGCATCCATGTGATTCCCCCCCCACCTTGTCTGCCCCAATGTTGGATACAGTTCTCAAGAGTTACAGATATTGTTTGTCCATTTAGAGATTTAATCAGTTTAATCTTTAAAAATATATTTTCCCTTTGTTTACCTTTCTATTCTTCTCTTGAGTTTGATATTTGTAGATTAAATTTTCTCTTTAATTCTGATTTTTCCAATAGAAATGATTGAAAGTCTCTTACTTCATTGAAGCTCCATCTCCCCCCTTCCCTCCACCCAAAAGATGATGCTGAATCTTCCTGGGTAGTTAATTCTTGGTTGTAACTTCAGGTCCTTTGTCTTCCAGAATATGGTATTCCAGGCCCTCAGATCCTTTATTGTAGAAGCTGCCAGGTTCTGGGTACCCTAATTGTTGTTCCTTGATATTTGTTTATTGATATTGTTTTTGTCTGGCAGCTTGCAGTATTTTTAGCTTGAGATTATAGTTTTGGAATTTCACAACAATGTTCCTTAAGGGTTTCCTTGTGAGATCTCTTTCTGAAAGTGATTGATGGATTCTTTCAATGAGTATTTCCCCCTCTGTTTCTTGAATATTGGTTCAGTTTTCCTTAATGACCTCTTATAGAATGTTATCCAGGCTTTTATTTATTTATTTATTTTTTTGGTCATGAGCTTCAGGTAGGCCAATGATTTTTAAATTGTCTCTTCTGCATCGATTTTCTTAGTTGGCTGTTTTCCCAATAAGGTGTTTTATATTTTCTTCCATTTTTTCATTTTGTTTCACTGATTCTTGCTGTCTGACAAAGTCATTAATTTCCATTTGCCCTGTTCTAGATCTTCTTCAGTTTGTATCTCTTTTTCCATTTGGTCTATTCTATTGTTTAAGGAGTTGTTTTCTTCAGGTAAGTTTTTTCTTTCCTTTTTCAAACTGTTGATCAACTCTCTAATGAATACCTCTCATATTTTCCCCCTCTTTTTTCTTCTTCCTATCTTATTTGCCTTTTGAAGTCTTTTATGAGCATTTCCAAGAAGCCTTTTTGGGCTTCAGAACAATTTATCTCACTCTTGAGATTTTTTTTGTGTGTGTGTGGACATTCTGCCTTCTTCTGAGTTTGTGTTTTGGTCTGCCCTGTCACTATAGTAGCTTTCTTTGGTCAAGGTTCTTTTTCTTTTTTTTTTTTCTTATTTTCTTTTGGTATTTCCTCTTTTCTTTATTTTTAAGGTGGAGCTTTGCTCCTGGGGTAGAGAGAGCATTGTCTTAAGCTTCCTATGCAGTTCTGAGCCTTGACTTTGAGCACAGGAGATCCTTGTGTTTGTTAGCTTTGCCTGTTCTGTTCAGGAAACTACCTGGTTTCCCAGAGTTTGCCTTCTGAGCTGGAATGGGAATCTGCTTCACTTGGTCCTCTATTGAGGTAGAACTGAGGCTCTTAGATGCTGATTTACTGTGATCAGGACCCTCTCAGTGGCTTTCCTGGAGTTCTGTCTGACCTGGGCTGAACACCCTTTTTACCCTAGTGAAGCTGATCTTTCCTGAAGTTTTTCAGTGTATCTGGAGCTGGAGAGTTTTGCTTCCTTCAGACTCTGCTTAGAATCTTGATTTCATATGCTTTTTGAGGGAAACTGGGAGAGCTCAAGCAGTTTCCTAACTTTACTCTTCTATCTTGGCTCTACACTTGGAATTCCCTTAGGTTCAAATCCTATTCAAATACCTATTTGTTAGGCAATGTACTAAGCATTGGAGGTACAAAAAAGGTAAAAGAATCCTTACTCTTAAGAAACACATTCTAATGAAACATACAAACAACTATGTACAAACAAGGTTTGTGAGTGTATGTGCGTGTGTGTATGTTTGTATATATATATTTATATATCTATATAGAGAAAATGAGAGCTAGAGAAAGAAAGTGAGAGGGAGGGAGAGAGAAGAGAGAAGGGGGAATGTAGGGAAGGAGGGAGAGAAAGAGGGAGAGAAAGAACAGAAACAGAGAGCCAGAAAGACAAAAATAGAGAGACACAGGCAGAAAAAGAAAAAGAGACACAGAGAGATAGAAAGAGAGAAAGAAAAAGAGAGAGAGACAAAAAGAGAGAGATAAAGAGAGACTAAGAGAAAGAAAGAAAATCAAAAAAGATTCATTAAGGGGGATCAGGAAAGGCTTCTTTCAAAAAACTTGATGGAAACCAAGGTATCTAGGAAGTATAGATGAGGAGCAAGAGAGATAACAGCATGAAGGAGAAATGAAAATCCTTAATGGCAAGAGTTGTAGTACTTGGTTTGAGGAACAGCTAGATTGCCAGTGTCATATATATATATATATATATATATATACATACATATATATATATATACTATATATATATGTATATATATATATTTTTTTTTGTAGAATTTTGTGGGGATGGGGGAGTTAAGGACTAAGAAGATTGGAAAGGCTAAGAAGAAGTCAGGTCCTGGGGGCATTTAAAAACTGTAGAGGATTTAATACTTGGTTCTGGAGTCAATGAGCAGCCAATGGATTTGACTTAATAGGAGTTTGATGTGGTCAAACATTCTTTAAGGAGGTTGAGGGAAGAACGGACTACAATGGAAAGAGATTTTTTGTTAGAGTGACCAATGAGCAGGTTATAGAAATAATGAATCACGCTGGTGGCTATGTTTAAAGAGACATGTATGAGAGATATTTAGGCAGAAATGACAGGACTTTACACATGATTGATTATGGAGTTGAGACTGAAAAGTCAAGGATTACACCTAAATTGTGAGCCTGTGACAATAGGAGAATATTGATACCTGTTATCAGAGAGAAGTTAGAGGAAGTTAAAGGAAGAGAGTACTGTTAGAGAAGTTAGGGGAAGAGGAGTAATTAAAAGAATATCCTGATTTTAAGGAGCCTGTGAGTTATGCGAAAGGAAATATCTGAAAGGCAGTTTGAGTTCTCTGACAAAAGAGAAGTTAGTGTTGGACAAAGAAATCTGAGAATTGTCTTTATGGAGATTAAAGATGAAACCATTGAAGATGATGAAATTATAAGTGAAATTCTATAAGGGCAAAAAAAAAAAAAGCTCCTAGGACATGTCCTAGAGGGACACCAAAAGTTAATGATGATGATATAAGAAAGGATATTGAGAAGGAATGACAAGAGGAGAAACTGAAAGAGAACAGTGTCATGAAATTCTCTAGAGAGAAGAAAATATCAAGGGGAAGAGACTGATCTGCAGTGTCAAAGGTGCCAAGAGGTGAAAAAGAATGACGATTGAGACAAGATCATTAGATTTAACAATAAAGAGATTACTGGTAACTTTGGAGATAGCAGTTTCAATTGAGTGATGAGGTGAGAAGGCAGACTGCAGAAAGTCAAGAAAGGAGGAGAATTACAGCTTTTTAAAAAGCAGTTTAGTGTGTAAAAAGGAGAAAATATATAAGGACATAGCTAACAAGGGTGGATGGATCAAATGAGGTTTTTTAATAGATGGAGAAAAGACAGAAATCTTTGTAGGCAGCATAGACATAACCAATAGACAGGGAAAAACTGAAGATAAAAGGATAGAGAAGATGCAAAGGAAAGGGGCAAAGATATGTTGGAGAAGATGGAATCATATGCACAAGTATGAGTCAGAAGCTCTAAAGAATTTTCTTTTGACAATGTCATGAAAATTACCACATTTTTAGCTATTAAAGAACTTTAGAAAAATTGTTTCATAAACTTGGATATTCTTATTAAAGTATAAATCTTCTGAATTCTCTAGTCCAACTACCTTCTTTAGAAAATCAGGAAACGGGCTGGAGGAGTTAAAATGTAAAAATATTTTGTAGAAATGTATGTGGAAACATATAGGTTGATTTAGTGTTTAGGTTTTGACTTTTATTCTATACAGTCTATATAAGGGGAAAATAAATTGTAAACCATAAAGTGTTATAGACATGGAAGTTGATGTTAAACAATATTTAAAGTTTCCAAGGTATATTTACATATATTATCTAATCAAGTCATTACAACCCTATGTCATATAATGTGTAATTATTATTAATTTCAAGTTAAAGATTAGAAAATTGTTTCACAGAGAGATTAATTAGGTGCCTTCCAAATCACACAGCATAAAAAATAGAGATGAAATTGTAGGCTGGTTATTTAGACTTTAAATCCAACACTTTTCCTACCATTCCAAAACTACCACATAAATCAGAGAGGCTTATTGCCATTACATACAGCACTATTTAAGGCATAAGACCAAAATTTCCAGTATTGTTGCCTTTTACACTGAATAATATGCCATGTGATCTTCATTTCTCCAGATAATTTTTTATTATTTAATAGCCTTTTATTTACAGGTTATATGTATGGGTAACTTTACAGCATTGACAATTGCCAAACCTCTTGTTCCAATTTTTCCCCTCTTTCCCCCACTCCCTCCCCCAGATGGCAAAATAACCAGTAGATGTTAAATATATTAAAATATGAATTAGATACACAATAAGTATGCATGACCAAACCGTTATTTTGCTGTACAAAAAGAATCAGACTCTGAAATGTTGTACAATTAGCCTGTGAAGGAAATCAAAAATGCAGGTGGGCAAAAATATGAGGATTGGGAATTCAATGTAATGGTTCTTAGTCATCTCCCAGAGTTCTTTCGCTGGGTGTAGCTGGTTAGTTCATTACTGCTCCATTGGAAATGATTTTTGGTTGATCACATTGCTGAGGATGGCCAAGTCCATCAGAATTGGTCATCATATAGTATTGTTGTTGAAATATATAATGATCTCTTGGCCCTGCTTGTTTCACTCAGCATCAGTTCATTTAATTCTCTCCAGGCCTTTCTGAAATCTTCCTGTTGGTCATTTCGTACAGAACAATAATCCATAATATTCATATACCACTATTTATTCAGCCATTCTCCAACTGATGGGCATCCACTCATTTTCCAGTTTCTAACCACTACAAAGAGGGCTGCCACAAACATTCGTGCACATACAGGTCCCTTTCCCTTCTTTATGATCTCTTTGGGATATAAGCCCAGTAGTAACACTGCTGGATCAAAGGGTATGCACAGTTTGATAACTTTTTGAGCATAGTTCCAAACGTTCCAGAATGGTTGATTCCGTCACAACTCCACCAACAATGTATCAGTGTTCCAGTTTTCCCGCATCCCCTCCAACAATCATCATTATTTTTTCCTGTCATCTTAGCCAATCTGACAGGTATGTAGTGGTATCTTAGAGTTGTCTTAATTTGCATTTCTCTAATTAATACTGACTTGGAGCATCTTTTCATATGACTAGAAATAGTTTCATTTCTTCATCTGAGAATTGTCTGTTCATATCCTTTGACCATTTATCAATTGGAGTGGCTTGATTTTTTTTTATAAATTAGAGTTAATTCTCTATATATTTTGGAAATGAGGCCTTTATCAGAACCTTTGACTGTAAAAATATTTTCCCAGTTTATTGCTTCCCTTCTAATCTTGTCTGCATTAGTTTTGTTTGTACAAAAACTTTTCAGTTTGGTATAGTTGAAATTTTCTATTTTTGTGATTAGTAATGATCTCTAGTTCTTCATTGGTCATAAATTCCTTCCTCTTCCACAGGTCTGAGAGGTAAACTATCCTGTGTTCCTCTAATTTATTAATATTTTCATTCTTTATGCCTAGGTCATGAACCCATTTTGACCTTATCTTGGTGTATGGTGTTAAGTGTGGATCAATGCCTAGTTTCTGCCATATTAGTTTCCAATTTTCCCAGCAATTTTTGTGAAACAGTAAGGTCTTATCCTAAAAGCTGGGGTCTTTGGGTTTGTCAAAGACTAGGTTGCTGTAGTTGTTGACTGTTTTGTCCCTTGAACCTAACCTATTCCACTGATTAACTAATCTATTCCTTAGCCAATACCAAATGGTTTTGGTAACTGCTGCTCTTTAATATAATTTTAGATCTGGTACAGCTAAGCCACCTACATTTGATTTTTTTTTTCATTAATTCCCTTGAAATTCTTGACCTTTTGTTTTTCCATATGAAATTTGTTGTTATTTTTTCTAGGTCATTAAAATAGTTTTTTGGGAGTCTGATTGGTATAGCACTAAATAAATAGATTAGTTTAGGTAATATCGTCATCTTTATTATATTTGCTCGCCCTATCCAAGAGCATTTAATACTTTTCCAATTGGTTAGATCAGACTTAATTTGTATGTAAAGTGGTCTGTAATTTTGCTCATAAAGTTTTTGATTTTCCCTTGGCAGATAGATTCCTAAATATTTTATATTATCAGTAGTTACTTTAAATGGAATTTCTCTTTGTAATTCTGACGGTTGGATTTTGTTAATGATATATAAGAATGCTGATGACTTATGTGGGTTTATTTTATAACAAGCAACTTTGCTAAAGTTGTGGATTATTTCTAATAACTTTTTAGTAGAATCTCTGGGGTTCTCTAAGTATACCATCATATCATCAGCAAAGAGTGATAATTTGGTTTCCTCATTGCCTATTCTTATTCCTTTAATTTCTTTCTCAGCTCTTATTGCCAAAGCTAGCGTTTCTAATATCTCCAGATATTTTCATTGAACTTTTTTTAATTTAAATCAGAAATTTCCTTTTTACCATATTCAATCAACATCTGTAGGTCTAATCCTGGGTCTTCTGAGAATTTCATTATTATACCAATTCTTTTACATATGGTCCTTCTTCTACAGATAGAATTCCTAGAGGGCTTCTCCTAAGTTCATATTGGGAAGTATGGAAAAACATACAGCTAGAGACAATTCATCTGGAAATGCTTTATCCAAGACAATACCTCCTCCCCCCATCCAATTCAAAGAAAGTTGTAACCAGAAGTGACTAAAGAACCAAAATCCACAGTCTGTAAAAGACTGTGTTTTTATAGCTCCTGGTGTGAACATTATGAGGTGAGCAACAGATTTGTTTTGAATTCACAACATGCTGCTAAGTAAGCCAATGAACATCTATCTATGTTTAGGTCTTTGCTACTTAAACAATTGCTTCAGTTACCAGGAATCTTTTTTCCCTTTTCTAAGATAAAACAAACAAAAAGAATTCTGAAAGAATGGTTCTTATTCAATAAATTCATCAGTCATTTGCTCTTTACCCCTTTAAGACATGGCTATGACAATAAATACCTTGTTACTAAGTCCATTCCTCTGATTGTACCATCTCATCATTCTAACTGCAGATATTACTATCAATTTTGTTCTTATCTAATAGTTTAGAACACTTGAAAATATGCTATAGCCATTAAGGTTTGCTCCAGAGGTTTTGTGGAAAGAATATGGATTTTTGCATTAGAAGACAAGAGTTCAAATCATGACTATGCTATTTTGGAAAAGTAATTTATTTTTTTTTGGGGGGGGTGTCATTTTCTTCATATGTGAATCAGGTGGTCTGAACTAAATGATCTCTACGTTTTTTAATAGTTCTTAAATTTTTCTTTCTTTTTCTTCTTTCTATTCTCCCTTTCTTAATTTTGAAAGTAAGAGCCAACTTTAACCATAAAATAGAACTAATTAAATATATGGCAGTTACTTCCCAGGGTTGTTAGGATATTCAAATGAGTGAACATATACAAAGCACTTTGCAAAATTTTAAACTCTATCTAAATATTTATTACTGTTACTATTTGTTATCATTATTATTACTAAGCAGACTAAGTCCTACAGGTATATATGGATCCTTTGTAGAACTAACTTCTATTGTATGTAGACTCCATCCTCATCATGGAAGGGGTGACACACAGAGAAACAAGATTCTTTTGAGCATTGCTATGGTATGTTAGAGGTACACAATTAGTTTAAATATCATCTGCCTTATCTGAACCTTGGTATCATTATTCTACTGAACAGGTTCATCAAATTGTTTACAACTTATTTTTAGTACTTTTTAAAAAAACCCAATAATATATAGGGGTTACACACACACACACACACACACACACACACTACACACACATTGTGTATGTATGTATTGCTTGCATCACATTATTTGAAGCATTTAAGAGTTTTTTCTTTGCTACATAGATCATGTTATATGGCCAATTTTGAAGAATATACAATCTTTTAAATAATTTTTGAACTATGATTTTATGTTTTTATTTCTGTAATAAAAATAATGAAGCAGTAAGAATAATTAGAATAAAGCTAAAGTTGAATGAATTATTTGAATTTAAATAGTATGGAAACATTAAACTGGAGGATTGTTTAGAAGGGAATTACATGAGGTAATTCTTAAATTATTTCTACAAATCAAGTCAACAGATGTTTGTAGTATCTTCTGTTTTGGTAGTATGTTAAGAAGTAGGGTATTTGCAAAAATAAATAAGGAACTATTTTATCCACAAAGAGCTAACAATCTAGCAGAGATTATATGTCAATGGAGCTTTGCAGTTAGGCCTCAGTTAGTGAAAATAATGAATTCCCTCAAGTTGTACATTATTTGAATATGCACTGCATATTTCCATAAGGCTGCAAGCAATTTCTATATTTTACACAGTTTGAATTTGGGAATATAAGAACATTCTAGAGGATTCATTATTTAAAATCTGGCTATAATTGAATTTTTGTGTGTATTCCCACCACCCATGGTGATTATAATCCATTCATGCCTTCTCAATCAGAACAGTTCTTGTTCGTTTTATCCAAGAAAGTTCTATAGAGGATCCATTCAATAATCCAAAACAAAATAGATTTTTTTCATATATTACTTCTTGAGTTTCATTTGCTCATTGCATTTTCTGATTATATATTTCCTCAGTGATATCCCTCATTCCATTTTTTGGTTTTGGTCATCAATGGAAATTTGTTGCAGCTTTTTAAAATTGTACCAATTAGAAGTCTCTCTATTGACTTTTGGGACACTCACAACTTTTAATTCCTTTGAGAATTTGGTGTCCTACAATTTGTTATTATGAGATAATATCTATTACAAATATGTTTTTATGTTAGAGAGAAGTTTGAGACCTTTAAATCAAAGAATAAGCAGCTCTAGATTATTCAATTTCCTGATTGTAATTTAACTTCCTCTCTTCTTTCTGTTCAGTTCTGGATCTAACATTTTCTCTTTGTTGTTACATACCTATATCCAAACCTGTACCTAAACCTATACCTAAATCTATATTTGTACCTACACCTAAACCTCTACTTAACTTTTACTCATATTCATACTTATGTCTATACCTGTAGTTCTAGATGTATACATAAACATTCAATGCATATACATGTATACCTAAACAAATACATACACATAGCACATGCACGCACACATGCCCAACATAGCACATACACAATACAGACAAATACATGTGTATGTACAATTATATACATATATGCATGCTCAGTAGGACACATATGGATATACCATATACATATGTAAATACACAATGCATGTACATATAAATTATATTAATAATGTATTCTTCTATGTGAATGTGTGTGTGTGTGTGTGTGTGTGTGTGTATGTGTATGTGTGTACACTATTGGGTGTTTAAAAAGTCTTAGTGCAGCTTTAACCTTCCATGGCCTAAAACTACTCTAAGATTTTTGGGATATCCTATATATATATACTAATTCAATGAATTCATCATTCAATTACATGCTATCTAATCTGAACAACAGACATTTTTTTCAGCCACATTTTTTAAATTCCTACTTCAAATTTTTTGGCCCATCATTTTTGAAAAATCACAAATTTCTTTGAGAAAGTCCTTGAGTATTTTGGGATGATGAAATCAGTGCAATATCATCTGTAATCCAAATCAGGGTACATCAAATGTCTTCCTCATTTTTGTCATTATCTTTACCACCAGCATCCCCATCATCAGCAGCAGCAGGATCATCACACACTGCTCATTCTCATTATAACAATAGCGTCTCCTATTTCTATTATCTTTTAAGGTGTACAAAGTTCTGTGCTTACAAAAACCTAGTTGGGGATGTATATCAAATGATGTAATTGAAAATGAAGTTTTAAAGATGAAGAAACTGAGGTAGAGAGAAATCACCATTTGACTAGAATCAAGAAGTAACAGAAGTAAAGGGCAAATCTTCCAGTGCTATGTTTGACTCTCTCATTAGGAAAAAGAAACACTGTAATACAAAACAGAATATAGCAAGTGCATAAGAAAAAAATGCATTTAAAGATTGATTACATTTAGATGTTATTTCTAGTTTGAGTGATTAGAAAAGTCTTCATGGAAGTGATAATAGAGATAGACTTAGGAAAGATGGTCAAAATATTAGGAGATGGGGGGGTATCACAAATAAAGGAACAAATTTTAATGGAATGAAGCCAATCTCCAGTTCAATATATATTGGAAAAACTTCAAAAAAGGTCAGCCTCACTGGGATAAGCCCAGCTCAGACAGACTCTGGGAAAGCTGGTGAGAGAGTCTTAATCACAGCAAATCAGTAACTATGAACCTTGGTCTTGGCTCACTAGAGGAAGAGGGGGACATCCCCAGTTCCAGCTCAGAAGGCAAACTCTAGAAAACCACACTGTTTCCTGTAAAGAGCAGGCAAAGCAACCCCCTGCAAACACAAAGGCCCCCTGTGCTCAAAGCTGAGGGTCAGAGGTACATGGGAAGCTTGGAATAATGTCCCCTTTACCCCAGGAGCAGAGATCAACCATAAAAGCAAAAAAGAAACAAACAAACAAACAAACAAACAAAGATAATATCAAAAGAGAATGTAAAAAAAATGAACAATAAACAGAAAAGAATCTTGACCAAAGAAGCATTATGGCAACAGGATCAAAACATCAACTCATACAAAGACAAAATATCCACAGAGAAAATCTCAAAAAATGATATGAATTGGTCTCAAGCCCAAAGAGGGTTCTTGGAAATTCTCATAAAAGTATTTAAAAAGAAATAAAAAAGTAGAAGAAAAATGAAAAAAAAATGAGAGGTAAGCAAAAGAGAATAAAGAACTTGGAAAGGGAAAGCAATTCCTTAAAAAATACAATTGGTTAAATGCAAAAAAAAAAAAAAAATCCACTGAAGAAAACAATGCCTTCAAAAGTGAAATTAACCAATTGGAAAAAAAGAGATTAAAAAAACTAACTGAAAAAACTAGAATGGGGCAAATGGAAACTAATGACTCTATGAGACATAAAAGATCTGTCAAACAAACTTTAAAAAATGAATAAAATGGAAGAAAATGTGAAATATCTCACTAGAAAAACAGCTGACCTAGAAAATAGATCCAGAAATTATTGTTCTACCTGAAGACCATGTCCAAAAAAAGAACCTAAATTGCATTCTTCAAGAGATCATTAAAGAAAACTGCTCTGGTATTCAAGAAACAAAGGAGAAAATACTAATTGAAAGAATCCATCAATCACTTTCAGAAAGAGCTCCCACAAGGAAAACCTTAAGGAACATTGTTGTGAAACTCCCAAACTAATTCAAGTTAAAAAATACTGCAAGCTAGCAGACCAAAAAAAAAAAAAAAAACAATTCATATATTAAGGAGCAACAGTCAAAATTATTCAGGATCTGGCAGTTTCTATGATAAAGAATCTGAGGGCCTGGAAAACCATATTCCAGAAGGCAAAGGACCTAGAGTTACAATCAAGAATTAATTATACTGCAAAACTAAGAATCATCTTTTAGGAGATGGATATTCAATGAAGTAAGAGACTTTCAATCATTTCTGTGAAAAAAAACAGAACTAAACAGAAAATTTAATCTACAAACACAAGACTCAAGAGAAGCATAGGAAGGTAAAAAGGGCATTTTTTAAAATTTAAAAGTTAAACTGTTTACATCCCTAAATGGACAAACAATATCTATTACTCTTGAGAACTGTATGGAGGGTGTGGTTCCGAATGGAGTCTGATTTGATGCTATCAAAGAAAAAGATATTCAAAGGTGGAAAAAAGGTCTGTACTGGAAGAAGAGGAAAGGAGAGGTATAATGGGACATATTAGATCACATGAAGAGGCACAAAAACCAAGGGAAGAAGGGAGGGGATGAAAATTATCTTAAATTTGATATCATCAGTTTTAACTCTAAGAGGGAATAATTTAATCATTCAATTAGGCACAGAAATTTATCTAACCCTATAAAGAATTAGGAGGAAAAGAAGAAATAAAAGCTAGAGAGATAGAATGATAGAAGGGAAGGCAGAAACACTAGGAAAAAGATGAGAAGTGGGAGGGTGATAGAAGATAAGATAATGTGTAGGGTGGGTTAAACCAAAACTACAGGGCAGACAGGGTGGAGAAAGAAAACAAAAGTTTATTATAAGAGAGAATAGAATAAAGGGAAATACAGAGCTGGTAATCATAACTGTAAATGTGAATGGAACAAACTTTTCCATAAACCAGAAGTGTGAATTAAAAAATAGAATCCTATAATATGTTGTTTACAAGAAACACATTTGATACAGAGAGACGGATGTAGAATAAAGGTAAAAGCTGGAACAGAATTTATTATACTTCAGATGAAGTTAAAAAAAAAAAAAGCAGGGGTAGCAATTTTGAACTCAGATAAAGCAAAAGTAAAATAGATCTGTTTAAAAAAGATAAGGAAGAAAAATAAATCTTGATAAAGGGTACCATAAACAATAAAGTAGTAATGATATTAAATATATACATACTGACTGGTAAAGCAGGCAATTTCCTAGACAATATATTAAGCTGGTTACAGATAGAAATGGACAACAAAACTATATTACTGGGGAACCTCAACCTTACCCTTTCAGAATTGGACAAATCTAACCACAAAATAAATAAGGAAAAATCTAGGAGATTAAGAAGATCCTAGACAACCTAGATATGATAGACATTTGGAGATAATTGAATAGAAATAGAAAGGAATACATCTTTTTCTTATTAGTTTGGAGCACTTACACAAAAACTGACCATATACTAGGGCATAACATCCTCACAATCAAATGCAGAAAGGCAGAAAAAAGTAAATCCTTCCTTTTTAGACAATAGTACAATAAAAACTATATTCAATATGAGCCAGGGAAAGATGAACTAAAAACCAAGTAGAAGTAAAATAATCTAATTCTAAAAAGTAAGTGGGTCAAACAACAAATCACAAAAACATTTCATAAATTCATCCAAAAGAATAAGAATAATGAGACAACATACGACAAAATATGGGACACAGCAAAGCAATTCTTAGGGGAAATTTTATATCTCTAAATAACTACATGAATAAAATAGAGAAAGAGAAAATTAATGAATTAAGCACACAACTAAAAAAGCTAGAAAAAGAACAAAGTAACACCCTCCAAATTAAATACCAAATTAGAAATTCTGAAACTCAAAGGAGAAATTAATGAAATAAAAAGTAAAAATAAAAAAACAAAAAAATTGAACTAATTAATAAAACTAAGGGTTGGTTTTATAAATGACAACAAAACAGAAAAACCTTTGGCTAATTTGATTGAAAAAAAAAAGAAATAAAAAACAAATTACCAGTATGAAAAATGAAAAAGGTGAACTTACCACCAATGAAAAAGAGACTAAAGGGGGCAGCTAAGTGGTGTAATGGATAGAGCACCAGTCCAGACTCAGGAGGATCTGAGTTCAAATCTGGTCTTAGATGCTTAATACTTCCTAGCTGTGTAACCCTAGCTAAGTCACTTAACCCCAATTGCCTCAGCAAAAAAAAAAAGAAAAAAAAAGAAAAAAAAAAAGAAACTAAAGCAATACTTAGGAGCTATTTTGCCAACTCTTGGGAGCAAATGTGACAATCTAACAGAAATGAATAAATGTTTGCCAAAATGTAAATTGCCCAGATTAACAGAAGAGGAAATAAATTACTTAAATAATCCCAGTTTAGAAAAAGAATTTGAACAAAAAAATCTTGTTCCTAAGGCAAAATCTCCAGGCCAGATGGATTCACAATTGAACTTCACCAAACATTTAAAGAACAATTAATTCCAATACTATGTAAACTATTTGGAAAAATAGGTCAACAAGGAGTCCTGCCCAAATCCTTCTATGACACAAATATGGTAATGATACCTAAACCAGAAAGAGCCAAAATAGAGAAAGAAAATTATAGACCAATTTCCCTATTGAATATTAATGCAAAAATTTAAATAATATATTACAAAGAAATTACACCAATTTATCAGCAGGTTAATATACTATAAACAAGTGAGATTTATATCAGGAATGCAGGATTAGTTCAATTTTAGTTAAACTGTTGCCTTAATTGACCGTGTCAATAACACAACCACCAGAAATCATATGATAATTTCAGTAAATGCAGAAAAAGCTTTTGACAAAATACAATACCCATTCCTATTAAAAATCCTAGAGAGCATAGTGATAGGAGCTTTTCTTAAAATAAGCAATATCTATCTACAACCAACATCAAGCATTATTTGTAAGGAAAAGAAGCCAGACACATTCCCAATAAGATCATGGGTGAAACAAGGATACCCATTATCATACTATTATTCAACATTGCACTAGAAATGTTGGCTTTAGCAGTAAGGAAAAAAAAAAAAGAATTTAAGCGATTTAGAATAGGCCATAAGGAAATAAAACTATCACTCTTTGCAGATGATATGATGATATGCTTAGAGAATTTTAGAAAATCAATCAAAAACCTACTGGAAAAAATTCACAGCTTTAGCAAAGCTGCAGAATATAAAATAAATCCACACAAATCATCAACATTTCTATATATTAATGGCAAAGCACATCAGCTGTTATGGACCAGAACTCTGAAATAAGGATTCTTAGTAGGTGCTAAGTCAGTTCAATTGATAAAGACAATGGTTATCTAGTTTAGCATGGTGATTAATAGTTCTCTAAGTTCAGTATGAATGATTTAATCTTAGAACAAATAATGGTTTCCTAGTGATATAATGATTGATTTATATTCAGTGTAGAACACATAAGCTGGGACTCAGACTCAGATTCAGAGCCAGAGAAGACAAGTGGACTGGAGGCAGGAGTTCAAGCTCTTGGAGCTAAGGAGATAGAGATTCATTTCCATCTTCATCAGCCTTGTGGTGGCTAGCCTATGCGCCTGCATTTTCTCCACTGAAACCAAGTCCCCGCTGAAGGCCATGAGAAAGCTCCCTGAGCACCAGGAGGAGACAATAAAGACTTTTGGATTTCAACAACTGGCTATTCTTGTGGTGATTACTGAAAAGAAGACTGTCCCAGAGATCTCCAGAAAACCAAACCAAGAACCTTACAATCAACAAGAGATAGAGAGATAATTTCCATTTAAAATTATAGTAGACAAAATAAAACATTTGGGTGTCTTCCTGCCAAGATGAACTTAAGAACTATATAAACACAATTGCAAAACATTTTTCACACAAATAGTCAGAGCTAAACACTTGAAAAAAATC
The DNA here is from genome assembly GCF_902635505.1 of Sarcophilus harrisii. Lineage (NCBI taxonomy): Eukaryota > Metazoa > Chordata > Mammalia > Dasyuromorphia > Dasyuridae > Sarcophilus > Sarcophilus harrisii. The sequence continues at coordinate 139,925,724 of NC_045426.1, forward strand.
AATCGCTCATGGGTAAGACAAACTAATATTAAAAAAAAAAAAAGAAAATTCTGCCTAAATTGGTCTACTTGTGCAATGCCATATCAATCAAACTGCCAAAAAATATTTTATAGAAGTAGAAAAAATAAGAACAAAAGGTTAAAAATTTCAAAGGAATTAATAAAAAAGAACACAAAGGATGGTGGTTTAGCAGTACTACCCCCCTAAAATTATATTATAAAGCAGAAATCATCAAAACTATTTGATACTGGCTAAGAAAGTCAGTAGTGGATCAGTGGAATAGTTAGATATTTGATAAGCCCCCAAAGTCCAGCTTCTAAAATAAGAACTCACTATTTGACAAAAATTGCTGGGGAAACTGGAAAATAATATGTCATAAACTTAGCATAGACTTATATCTCATGTCCCATGTCAAAATAAGGTCAAAATTGGTAAATGATTTGGGCATAAAGGATGATTCCATAAACAGATTAGGAGAAGAAGAAACAATTTACCTGTTAAATCTTTGGAGAAGGGAGGAATTTATGACCAAAGATGAACTAGAGAACATTATGAAAGGAAAAATGGTCAACTTTGATTACATTAAATTAAAAAGTTTTGGCCCAAACAAAACCAATAGAACAAGATAAAAAGGGAAGTACAAATCTGGGGAAAAATCTTTACAGCCAGTGTTTCTGTTCAAAATCCTATTTCTAAAATTTATAAAGAACTGTGTCAAATTTATAAGACTATAAGTCATTCCCCAATTGATAGTTGGATACGAACAGACAATTTTCAGATGAAGAAATTAAAGCCCTCTATAATAATGTGAAAAAATGCTCTAAATCACTATTGATTAGAAAAATGCAAACAATCCTGAAATACCACAGCACATTCTCAAATTGGCTAAGATGACAGAAAAAGATAATGATAAATGTTGGAGAGGATGTGGGAAAACTGGGACACTAATGCATTATTGGTGGAATTGTGAAATGATCCAACCTTTCTGGAGAACAATCTGGAATTATGCCCAAAGGGCTTTATACTGTGCATGTCCTTTGATCTAGCAGTGCCATTACTGGGTTTATATTCCAAGGAAATCAAAAAGGAAGGAAATACATCCACATGTGCAAAAATGTTGATAGCAGCTCTTTTTATAGTAAGAAAGATTTGGAAAATGAATAGATGCCTATTAATTGGGGAATGGCTACATAAATTTTGGCATGTAAAAGTAATGGAATATTTTTTGTTCTATAAAAATGATGAATAAGCTGATTTTAGAAAGGTCTGGAAAGATTTACATGAACTGATGCTGAGCAAAAGAAGCTGAATCAGGAATACATTATACACAATAATGGCAAGAATATGTGATGATCAGCTATGAAAGACTTGGTTCTTCTCAGTGGTTCAGTGATCCAAAACAATACCAATAGACTTTAGCTATAAAATGCCATCTACATCCAGGAAAAAAAAAAACAAAAACACAATGGAGATTGAATGTAAATCGGCACATGCTATGTTTACTTCTTTTTTCTGTTTTTTTTTCCCATTCCCATAATTTTTCCCTCTTGTTTTGATTTTTCTCTTTCAACACAATTCATAAAGTAATGTGTATTAAAAACAAATAAATTAATTTTAAAAATTAATCATGAGTTATAACAAAGAATGGTTTAGATTGGGAAAGGATTGAAGATGGGGCAAGTAAATCATCTACATGAACTGATAAAGAATAATGAAAGTCAAAATAAAAAACAGGAAAAGTGGCCTAGATAAAGGAGGTTTTAACCTTTTTCTGAGTCATGAACCCCTTTGGCAGTCTGGAGTTTCTAGATTCAATCTCAAAATTATATTTTTAAAAGAATAAAATAAAATATATAGGACTCCAAAGGAAACAATTATATTGAAATATAGTTATCAATTAATTTTAAAAAGTCCACAGATTACAGGTTATAAAACCTTGGACAGAGTTAGAATCAGCAGAGGCTGGGAACTGATTAGATTGAAAATGAGGGTGGATAGGGAAGAGTAAATGATACTTTTGAGGTTTTGTGCCTGGGCAACAGGAATAAAGGTAGAGCTATTATTAGAAACAGGGAGTCAAAAAGAGGAACAAGTTTTGAAGTAAGGAGAATGAATGTGGTTTTGAGTTTAAATTATATCTTGATTTTAAAGCTAAATGTCTACCTATGTTTAAAAATATAATCTTATAAATAATCAGGGATTAAAGTATTTTTTCTTCTGTGATAAAAACAATAGATTTGACCTTGGAATTTTATCACTTTCCATTAATGAAGTCAATTAATGTCCTTGTGAGGGTAATTGATTTCAAACTACTTTACTTGTTATATTAAATTGTCTCTAACTACTATTTTCAGGCAATTTGGCACAAATAGACTCACTTCTAAATTACAATCTTTAAGAAAGCTATGGTGTTTGACAAAAAAGTAAAGTTATAAATTATATCTACAACATGATGTCAAACATGTGGCCTATTTATAGGCTGAGTTGGGGCAGTTTGATCCAATGATTAGAACACAAGAATGGGAGATAGGAAACTTGTATAGATCGGGTCAAGCTGTGTCCAACTCTATCTGTGATCCTCTATTATTCTACTCACTTGTAATGAGAAATAAACAACCAAGTTCTGGGACACTCTTGAAGAAACATTGTTATTGGTACTTTCCTTAAGGGAGGATAAACACATGGGAATATTTACCCAAAATGTGCCAACACAACCAGTCCACAACTATGTACTTCTTTGACTACATGTTTACTATAGTATCATTGCTGCAAAGCAAACCCTGATTATGAACTATTTATGATTTAAAGGAGACATTTGAATATCATATGGAACAGCAATATATGAAATTGTGAAAGATCTGACTCCCCTTCTTCCATTGCCACAATAATCATATTGGCTATAACAATCTATTCCATTACCTGTTATAGGTATTAGTAAATTTTTCTAAAGAAAAATGAGTGTTTTTATTAACTTTTCTATGTTCACTCTAAATTTCTCCTTTTTGTAGGTTGAGACATTTGGATCAGCATACCAGAAAACCACAAATGATAAACAAAGTCTCACTATGAGAATAAAATAGACTCAAGAGAAATTCCAGCCTGGCCTTTGTTGAAGAATGTTCATGCTCTTGGACTAGTCCTCTTAAAACTGGAATTTTTTTTTTCTTAGCATTTTCATACAATGCTTTTTTTCCCCTTGTGTGAATGTGATAATTAATCACTCAAAAATATGAGAAAAAAAAGAAAAAAAGAAGGGAAAAAAAAGAAAAGTTTGTGAGAGGATGAAAGAGAAACTTTCCATGAACAGATTAAAATGATGTTATGCTTAGTGAAGAGATACTGGGGCAGGTAGATGGTACAGTAAGCAGAGCCTTGGTGTCAGCAAAACCAGAGTTCAAATTTTGGGCTTGGACTATCATTTATTTATTTATTTATTTTGGTGAGGCAATTGAGGTTAATTAATTTGCTCAGGGTCCCAAAACCATAAATGTCAAGTGATTGAACTCAAGTCCTTCTGATTGCAGGCCTGGTTCTCTATCTGCTATACCACATAGCTGTCCCTTGGCCTCAGAAATGTGACACCAGCTATGCAACCCTAGAAAAATCACTTAACCCCAATTGTCTTGTTAAAAAAAAAGATACTGCTCTGTAAAAAAACCAAAAACCTTCAACATTTTTCAATTTGGTAAACATGAAGTAATTGTATGGCATAGAAAATGCTATATTTAGATTCATAAAATTTGATTTAAATTTTCGCCCTGTTATTTATATGTTTGATTTTTGGCAAGTCACTTTATCTCTATGAAGTTTAGTTTAATCAATAAATTGGGGGTGGTGGTGGAAGGACTAGGTGATCTCTTCCAGGAATAAATTGCTTATTGTACATTTTCTGACTGAATACATATCACATATAAATCCAAGGTCACAGCTAGGACTTCTTGAAACTTATTCAAATTTAGTTGGGGAGGGTAATATTACAGAATACAGATTGACTAAAGGTTTAGTTATGGTATAAGAAGATATGGCTCATTTTCTAGAGATCCAAGCAAGTTACCATTGTGTGGAGGGATAAGTAGCATGTAAGGGAGAAGCATCTGAGAGAGGGTATGGGTGGAAGTATGAAATGACTAAGTATAGTTACATCACAGGATGTTGTGGGTCTGTGGAGCACCATGACACTTGTAGGAAGCATATCCTCAGATAGGGAAACAATCCTTTGGATATTGGCTCTCCAAATAAAGTTGTTCCTTACTAATTAGAGCTCTTTATAAACCTTAATTTAAAATGTCCATATAAGTTTTTTTTTCTCTCAAATTAAGATGTAAGAAATCCATTCAAATAAAATAAGAAGGCAAAGATAGCTCCTGGTAAAATAAATATAAAATGAAAAGAGTGGCACATTAGGTAAAAGGCTAACCTTGGTATCAGGAAGACCTAAATTCAGAACCCACTTCTGATACATACTATATGACTCTGGGTAAGCCATGTAACTTCTCATTTGTGTGGTCAATTTTCCAAGAAGGTAAATGATAGACACATTTTTTGTCTGCAATGACAAATCTGCACACATGAAATCAAAAATCTGAACACTCCTTCCCCCCCCCCCAAAAAAAATCATTGAAATTGATTTACTAGTGTCTTTGTGGGAATAGTGTGAGTGTTCTCAAAAGATGTGCTTCTCTTATTGCTGAACATCTCCATAACCCTGAATGTTCCATTGATACCTCAAACTCAACTAGTCAATAATATAATTTGTCCTACCAGAATTGCCTCAGTTCCCAAATATATGATTAATTTTTTTTAATGGCATCACTATTCTTAGTATTATCCAGGCTTGAAAATTTATAAGACATTTTTGACTCTTTCCTCTCTGTTATCCTATATGTGCAATCCTTTACTAAGGCCTATTAATTTTACCTCTGTAATTTCTTTTGTATTAAGCAAAACATTGTCACAAACTTGTGGTGACAGCACCCCCTCCCCTTTCCAGTATATCTCTTCCTCAATCTATTCTTTATAAAATTATCAGATTAATTTTCCTGAGTTTGTTACTTCCCTGCTCAAATCTCTTCAGTAGGAATCTATTGCCTAACCAATAAAATACAAATATGCCTTAACCTTGATGTTAAGAAAAGAAAAAGAGCATCTTCCTAACAATTATAGTCATCCAAGTGCATAATGGGCCAACTTGAAGAAACAGTAGGTTTCTCATCTTTGGGGAACTTCAGGAAGAGAGTGGACACTACTTGTCAGGTATGCTATAATGTAGATTTCTTTCACATATAGGTTAGGCAAAATGGCAATTAAAGTCCCTGAGGACGGACTTGTCAAATTCTTCTCTTCTGTAACCCAATACTTTAGGTTTTTTGTAGTTTGACATCAACTTGCCTTTAAATCCTGATTTCATGATACTCTCTGTATGAATTCTATATTTCTGTGAAGTTAGTTTGGAGACCCCAATTTCATTTTGAATTTCTCAAATGATGGATTTGCACTAATGCTTGCCCATGCCAGTATACTCTCTATCAATCTTTCTACCCATTGAAATCCTTCTCTTGCTTTAATAGCTCAAGTTTTATCTTTCCCATAAAATTTTTCCTAATTCTTCCCAAAGAAAAATTGTGTTTCCATTCTCAAATATTCTACTTTATCTGCATCTGTCTTTGATCTTCATAACATTCTGTATATTTACTTGTGTACGCATTATATTAGATTGCAAGTTCCCTGAAGACATGGATTATTTCAGTTTTGTCTTTTATATCCACAGTGTCTATGTAGAGTACTTTGTACATAGTGGGCAATTAATAGCTGTTTATTACGTTAATTAAAAAATACATCATTCAGAATGGATGCCAATCAATTGGAGAATGGTTGAGCAAATTGTGGTATATGAATGTTATGGAATATTATTGTTCTGTAAGAAATGACCAGCAGGACGAATACAGAGAGGATTGGCGAGACTTACATGAACTGATGCTGAGTGAAATGAGCAGAACCAGGAAATCATTATATACCTCAACAGCGATACTGTATGAGGATGTATTCTGATGGAAGTGGATTTCTTCAACAAAGACAAGATCTAACTTAGTTTCAGTTGATCAAGGATGGACAGAAGCAGCTACACCCAAAGAAAGAACACTAGGAAATGAATGTAAACTGCTTGCATTTTTGTTCTTCTTCCCAGATTATTTATACCTTCTAAATCCAATTCTTCCTGAGCAACAAGAAAACTGTTTGGTTCTGCACACATATATTGTATCCAAGATCTACTGTAATCTATTTAACATGTATAGGATTGCTTGCCATCTTTGGGGAGAGGGCAGAGGGAGGGAGGGGAAAAATCGGAACAGAAGTGAGTGCAAGGGATAATGTTGTAAAAAAATTACCCTGGCATAGGTTCTGTCAATAAAAAGTTATTTAACAAAATAAATAAATAAATAAATTTAACTGCCAAAAAAAAAAAGAAAAAGAAAAAAAATACATCATTCAAAATTTCTCACCAAGCATCTCAGGACATGTGTACCAATAAGTTAACTAATGCAGGAAATTTCTAGGAGTGACTTAGATGTCTTCAAGTATAATTCAATTTCAAAATGTTTGATCTAATTCCTCACACAGCTGGAAATGCTGGCATTTTATGAGTCTCACCATAGGACACCATTTGGCAGTCTTTCTGGAAGCAGCACATATTCAACTAATTACCATTAAATTATATTAGTTTCTATTCATTTCCTGGATAGAGATTCAGAATATCTTACCTTTTTCTTTGTAATGTTCCTCTCACAGACTGCCAAATTGTAGATAATTCTCAGGCCTTGGTAAGTAACTTAACACCTCTTGTGAAATCATTTCACTGGAGCAATTGTTTTATCTCCAAAATGATCCCAGCCTGGCCCTTATCTGAGGAGCATTTGTGAATGCCACTTTGCCCTTGCCCACCTGTTTTAGGTTTCCCCTCCTCCCTTGATCTTCCTTTTCTTCACAACAAGACAATCCACAGTGTGAGCCATTTAGGTGTCACCAGGTCTGTGAGACTTAACAAGCACTGCCAGTGAACATCAAACCAAATCACCGGAGGTTTCATGGAATCACGTTTCCCCACTGCAAAGAAAGCTGAGAAGATGGGCCAGGTAGCTTTAGAATGAGAGTTTGAATGAGGACACTTTGTTCATGAATGGAAACTCTACATTCTTTGTTATTTTAACAGGCTGTGTCTGTTCTCTTTGAAAGAAATTGTATGGGAGAAGATTGGATTAAGTAGTTTTTATTTAATTTCAATGCGCTTTTCACTTTTACAAAGATCAACTTACT